>NC_092417.1:7534954-8161786 GCF_040894005.1 Engystomops pustulosus
CGTCAGCATTTGTATCCCTTCGTGCGCTGACGTTTCAGTTAGTTTTTTGTTTCACCATAAAATAAAAAAAACTATTAAAAAAAATACTAAAAAACAAAAAAAGACAAAAAAAAATAGTTTCTAGCATGGCTAAACGGGTGTATTCTGCGGATGAGGCCTATGCCTACATGTGTTCAGATACAGACACTGCAAGTGATGAAGAACACTTTCTCCTCCTCTAGTGATGAGCCCTCACAAAGGCGCAGTAGCCAGAGTGAAGAGCAGTCAAGTGACCCAGGTTGGGAGCCCCCAAATTCCAGCATTCAGTTCCAACCCAGGAATAAATATTAATACAGATGGGTACAAGGAACTTGATTTTTAAAAAAAATTTTTTCTACAGAGGAATTTGTAGACCTAATAGTTACACAGACAAATCTGTATGCAGAACAGTTTCTGGCCGGTCACCCCACTAATGCCACAGAATTAAAAAAAATTCTGGGGGCTTTTTCTTAATATGGGACTTGTTAAAAAGCCTAGCATCCGGTCATACCAGTCCAGTGACGTTTTATACCACACACCAATGTACAGGGCTGTAATGACAAGACCACGTTTTGAGGCGCTGTTAAAATTTCTGCATTGCAGTGATAATAGTCAGTGTCCTGCTGCTGGTGACCATGCCCAAGACCGATTGTACAAAATTAGGCCAGTAGCGACTCATTTTAATGAGAAATTTATGGAAGTTTATACCCCACAAAAAAATTTAGCCATCGACGAGTCACTTGTACTTTTTAGAGGTAGACTTAAATTTCGGCAATATTTGCCAAGCAAAAAAGCTTGATACGGGATCAAAGTTTACAAGCTCTGTGAGAGTGAAAGCGGATACACCTACACATTCCGTATCTATGAGGGAAAGGACTCCCAGATCTGTCCACCTGAGTGCCCCCCTGTCCTAACCACAAGCGGTAAAATTGTATGGGATCTTTTATTCCCCCTGATGGGTAAAGGCGATCACCTTTACATAGATAATTTCTATACAAGTGTCCCTCTCTGTCAGTGCCTCCTTGAAAAAGGAACAGTGGCCTGCGGAACAATAAGGAGGAATCAAAGAGCCCTCCCAAAAAATCTGGTGGACCTTAAATTGAGACGGGGTGAAAGCAAGTCCTTGTGTCAGAGTAACATCATGCTGACAAAATATAAGGACAAGAGAGATGTGTTTGTCCTCACATCTATCCATGCAGATTACAGCACCCCTTTCTCTGTTAGAGGAGCCAATGCCACAGTCCTCAAGCCAGTCTGCATACAGGAGTACAGCCAACACATGGGAGGGGATGATCTAGCCGATCAAATGCTACAGCCATATAATGCGATTCGCAAGTCCCGCACTTTGCACTAAATGCACTGCAACCTTTTTGTACCAACTGCATTGTATAATTCCTTTATCATTTACCGCAAGACCCGCCAACAAGTAACATACCTGGCATATCAAGAACAAGTAATTAAGCAATTACTGTTCCCAGAGGGTGAAGAGGGTGCGAGCACATCCCATACTAGTCACGCCAGCAGAATTGTGCCAGGACAACATTTCCCATCTGAGATCCCCCCCACAGAAAAGACAAGATGGCCATACAAAAAATGCAGTGTGTGTTACAAGAAGGGAACACGCAAAGATACCGGTTATCAATGCGACACTTGCCCAGATAAGCCAGGGTTGTGCATCAAAGACTGTTTCCGCGCTTACCATACTTCCCTGGAATATTCATTTTATTGTTATTTTGTCATTTTTGTTATTTTTACATGATCCTGAACAAACATGCCCAAAATTTCATTTGCAATGTTGGCCATTTACAAAGTGATATTATACCTAAAATTTAAAACCACATTTCATTTCATTATACCCCTAGATGAATACAGAAGGAACAAGTGTTCTCCACAACATATGCAAATAGATTTTGCCTGTGTAACACCCCTTCAGGCCTACCTCTGCAGGAAGGGTGTACGGTGACTTCAAACTCAATATGGCGCAGTGCCTCCACCCGAATCTTGCTTGAAGCTCTGTAGGTAAGCAGGAGGGTTTTCCTCTTCTGCCAGGGGTTGACTCGGGAAACCCCTGCCTAAGCTTAACACACACTCACAATAGGTAAGGGTAAAACAACTTGGCAGGTTTATTGTGAGGGAAGGAATTAGGGATGAGCCAAGTGCAATGAATGCAAACAGGGAAAAACATAAACAGGAATAAAATATTTACAGAGGCAGATTTTCTACTAAAATGTACTGCTAGTGATAATAAAGGGCAACTGCACTCCCCAGGCCTGGGAGGGATAATGGTGCAGAGGGGTCCCTTTAACTAATGAGCTCTGTGAGCAACAGAGGGGATAAATCAGAACACAACACAAATGACACGTGTCACTATCACACACTCTGTAGGTGACAACACACTCTCTCTACCTGCACAGATTACACTATTATGCTGCAGCTATGCATATTACACAGTCCAATCGTTGGGGCCCTGTTGCCGCGGACGTTGGCGCGCTTTCTGTAACGTTGGTGCACTTAATACTTTCAGTACTCCTGCAAACTCCTTACTAACAATAAAGTCTACTCACAACTCTGAGTAACTGCACCCAGGCTTCTGCTTGTAGCTGGGACCAGGCACCTGGATGGTAATGGAGGGGCAGGCAGGAACCTCCTGTGTGGTGGATGTGGAGACCTCCTGGGGATCAGGCTGTGGTGCAGAGATGGAGCTCCTCCAGCAGGTCCTCTTCTCCTCTGGGGCTGAGCTGCTGGGCTGTCTCTAGTCCTCTGCTGTGTCACTCTCAGTGCAGGACTCTCTACACTCTGCCATGTGCTGTCAGTCCTCTCTGCTGCACATGAGGTCTCTCTTCCTTCTCCTTCCCACAATCCCTTGTTTTTCCCATCAGCCCTTTCTCCAGCAACTCCTCCTATCAGTGTCAGTGGCACAGAGCAGCAGTGATTGCTGGGAGATGTAGTCCAGTCTGCTCCTGAGGAGTAGGTGCTGCTAGCTGCTGGTCTTAACCCCTGCTGCCCAGCAATTACATTGTCCTGTTCACGTGTTGTGCTCTTAGCTGGGGTTACACTCTCCCCCTGGGGAGTCACATTGGAAGGCCCAGCATGATAAGATGACTCGCCACCTAAAAAACCAATTGGTGTGAAAGCATCCTGACTAACACCACTACCAAAAACACACAAATCATTTGGCCACAGGGACACAGAGGGAAAGTATGGCCACTGACTAGTGAATTGGGGTCGTACAACTCTAGGGACCTCAGTAGCTTGACCCATTCTATCATAGGTCAGCATCATGGGTGGTCTAGTGTTCCTTGTGGGACGAGTGTGTACTGCAGGAGTTCCCTCCTCAACCCCCAGCTCTTGACATATTGACTCAGGTTCTGTAATGGATACTTCTTCGCCTGGTGACTTTATTCCTTCTGAATTCTCCCCCGACTGTGGACAAAGGAGGATAGCCTCTGGACTGGGTTCATCTTGGTTGTCCACAGGAAGACACTGCTCTGGACTGTCATGAATGATAGGATATGGATCTCCTTCACATCTATAGTCTAACCCCCACTCATCACTGGAGTCACTATCACTGCTTTCAGGGGTGACTACCGGATCGACTATTCTTCTATGACGAGGACTCCTTCTAGGACGCCGGGTGACTGAGGCCCCATCTTCTTGTGACTGTTGCAATCTGATGTTCTGTCCCACAGGCAACAGATGTTGACGATGATAGGTCTTTATTATTCCACTTCCATTCTCAGGTTTAACTCTGTAAGATGGAACACCAGGCAGCTTCTCAACTACCACATAGGGCTCTGGTTTCCAACGATCAGCAAGCTTGTGTTTTCCCGGAAGACCCAGCTGTTGAATTAGAACTCTATCTCCAGGTTGCAGAATGTGTTCTCGTACCCTGCGGTCATAGCGGATCTTGTTTCGTGTCCCTGCTCGACCAGAAGCTTGATCAGCCAATCCGTAAGCCCTTTTCAATTCTTCCTTTAACTGGGACACATATTTCATATAAGTCTTCCCAGATGAATGGTCGGGTGACACTCCAAAGCTGATATCCACTGGTAGCCTAGCTTCTCTCCCAAACATGAGGAAGTAAGGGGAGTACCCCGTCGACTCATTCTTTGTACAATTGTAAGCATGGACCAACTGACTTATATGACGGCTCCAGCGTCCCTTTTGCTTGGTGTCCAAAGTACCCAACATATTGAGAAGGGTGCGGTTGAACCTCTCCGGTTGAGGATCCCCTTGTGGGTGGAAAGGGGTGGTTCTAGACTTCTTGATCCCACATATCTCACACAGCTCTTTGATCAGTCGACTCTCAAAATCTCTTCCTTGGTCAGTATGGATGCGAGCTGGCAATCCGTAGTGTACAAAGAATTTTTCCCACAATGTTTTTGCGACAGTGACTGCCCGCTGGTCTTTAGTGCAGTAGGCCTGTGCATAGCGGGTGAAATGATCAGTGACTACTAGGACGTTGCAGATGTTGCCCTCATCTGGCTCAATGGAGAGGAAATCAATACACACTAAATCCATCGGACCATCGCTGTTGATGTTCACCAAAGGTGCTGATCGAGTTGGCAAAGTTTTCCTCAGGACACACCGAGCACATGACTTGCAATAACCCTCGATGTCCGCTTCCATTCTCGGCCAGTAAAATCTGTCCGCAACAAGACCAGTTGTCTTCTCAATTCCAAGGTGTCCATGTTCATCATGTAAAGCTTTCATGACCATATTCCGAAACTGAGTGGGTAGAACCAGCTGTCTTCGGACCTCTCCATTTTGACGTTTAACCTCCCGGTAGAGCAGGCCAGCTCTCACAACTAGATATTCCAACTGACGAGCTAGTAAAATGGACTCCTCGGTCTTCAGTGCATTTCTTTCAGGCCTCCTTGCTCTTTTCACACACCATCGAACCACTCCCACAGAAGGATCTTCTTGTTGGGCCTTTTCCATTTGGTTTCGGGTCAGTTGAGGCAAGGAGTCTGTCTTCACCCTAGTCAACTTGCAAAACAAAGGTGGCAGAGCTTTCTCAGACACTCCTAGGAATTTTGCACATCCCTTGAGAGGAATAGTGGCAGCTTGATGCTTGTGACATAGAGCTTTCACTTCTGGAGCAGGTAATTCTAACCAAGCTTCTTCCTCTTCATTCAGCGACTGCCTGGGCAGGCGGGAAAGGGCGTCAGCATCAATGTTTGTGGTTCCTCGCCTATACTTTAAGCTGAATTCATATACAGCTAATGCTGCAAACCATCTGTGCCCAGTCGCATCAAGCTTAGCTGTGGTCCTCACGTAAGTCAGGGGGTTGTTGTCGGTGTGAACTTCAAACTGTACCCCATACAGATAATCATGGAGCTTGTCCACCACTGCCCATTTCAATGCCAGGAACTCTAGTTTGTGAGCCGGGTAATTGCGCTCACTGGGGGTTAATCCTCGACTGATATAGTAGACGGGCCGCAGAATTCCACCATGCTCCTGGTACAGAACTGCCCCAAGGCCTTCAAAGGATGCATCCACATGCAGCACATACTTCTTGTTAGGGTCTGCATAGGCTAACACCGGAGCCTGGGTTAGGCAGGACTTCAGCTTCTCAAAAGCATCATCACACGCAGGTGTCCATCTCTCTCCAAATGGTTCATTAACCTTGAAAAAGGTCTTCCCTTTCACCTTCATGGTATGCAAGTTCTTTCTGGGAGGTGGATATCCCTGGGTGAGAGCAGTTAGAGGCTTGGCAATCTTAGAGTACTGTGGTACAAATCTTCTGTAGTACCCACAAAATCCTAGAAAGGACCTAAGCTCCCCCAACTTGGTGGGTTTGGGCCAGTTAACAACAGCTTCTACTTTAGCTGGATCAGTAGAGATCCCCTCCCGGCTGACAATGTGTCCCACATACTTCACGGCCTTTTGGCAGAACCGACATTTTTCAAGGGACAATTTCAGCCCAGCTTTCTTCAATCTGTCCAACACCTTGAATAGCCTCTGGTTGTGTTCTTCTAGGGTTTGTCCAAACACGATCAGATCATCCAGGTAGACCAATACCTCCCGAAAATTCATGTCTCCCATCACCTGATCCATGCACCTTTGGAACGTTGCAGGTGCGCCAGTAACTCCTTGAGGCATTCTTTGGAACTGGAAGAATCCAATGGGACAAATGAAAGCCGTCTTCTCTTGATCCTCCTTATTCATGGGTATCTGGTAATAGCCACTTCGGAGATCCAGCACAGAAAACCACTGGCTGCCCTGTAAGCAATCTAGAGCTTCATCAATCCTGGGGACTGTATACTGATCAGGGACTGTGCGCCGATTCAGAGTACGGTAGTCCACACACATCCGAATATCCCCATTTTTCTTGCGGGCAATAACAATGGGAGAAGCATATGGGCTATTGGACTCTATGATGACTCCTGCATCTAGTAGGCCTCGTAAGTGCTGCCTGACGTCTTCAATATCTGCAGGAGCTAGCCTTCGAGACCTCTCTCGGAAAGGCTTCTCATCCGTCAGCCTAATGCGATGCTCCACTCCCTGCGCCAGGCCCAGATCCCAGTCACCTAGGGAGAATGCTTCTCTACGTTCCATCATGCCTTTTATTAGTGACTCCTTTTCATATTTCTTCAGGTCACTACCTTCAAAACAGGGATCAAAACATTCCTGATGTAGCTCCCTCCTTTCTTCCTCCTTTCTAATATAAGCAGCCAGACAAGCTGGGTGAATAGTGAGGGTCTGTGAATAGTTATCACCACCAATTTCTCGGCACCACTGTGCTAATGTACGGAAAATGTTGGCATTTGTTCCTACTATGACCGGTATGGATCTCTGGTCTCCTTCCGCCTCTGGACAGACCAGTGCTATGATGGGTATTTCTTTCTCCACTCCAGCAACTGTCTTTGGAAAGCGTAGCATAACAGACACATATCCTCTGTAAGGGTAGCTATGTTCACTCAAACCCCAAACAACAAGTCCAGACAAAGGCTGAAGGGGCACCCCTGAGAGGTATTTCTTGTACCATTTTTCAAAGATGATAGACACTTGAGACCCGCTGTCCAGCAGCACAGTGCAGGGTTGGCCATTAATACTAGCTGGAACATGTGGGGCTGGTCCAACCAAGTCTTTCGGAAATTGTCCCGGTTGAGCGGCAGTGGATGGAGTGGTGGGGCAAGCATTTGACCTTGAATGGGGGTCAGTATGGGACTCTACTGACCCCCTTCCCCGTTTCCCGACAGCTTGTTTTCGTAATGGGAAAGAGACTTCTTAAGACTCCACCTGTTTGGACATCGCCGAGCAACATGGCTGGGATCCCCACAAACATAACATCCCTCTGTCTTTTGGTCTCCATCTCTTTGTCGATCCTGACTGGTGCTTCTAGTGGATCGTGGTTGTCTCTCATTGGATGTGGGAACCTGTTTCAACCTCTCAACTTCTTTTGTATGGCTTTTTATGAGTTGAGAAATTTGTTCTGCTTGCTTCTCAATGATTTTGAGAAGCTCCTCCTCTCGGCTTGGCTCAGCCTTTAGAGTAGCAGCAGTGACTCTTTTGGATGTTTGCTCTCGGGCTGCCATAATAGCTTCTTCCTGTCTGACTTCTTTCAGCAACAGATGGAAGGAAGGAGGAACCTTCTCTTTGTCGCAGCACCTTAGTCTTTGAGCAGTGGGATCATTGGTGAGAGCACCTCGCAGTACTTGATCCAAACGGTACCGGTCCACATCTTGAGAACTGAGCCCGCCTTTGGACACAATTCTGTGCACTAGTTTGTCCAGTCGGTAAAGATAGTCAGATAATTTCTCACCCGGTTCCTGGTAAGTGGTGCGGAGCTTATAAAGAAGGTCTGTTGCATCTTCTGGAGTCCCAAAAGCATCCTCAAGTGCAGCCATATAGTCTTGAAAAGTTGCATTAGGATCACTTCGCCAAGCAGCCTGCACTACCTCCATCGCTGGACCCTTCAAACTCTCCACTATTCTCTGCTTCTTTACTGCATCCGTGCACTGCCACTCTTGCAGGTACTGCAGGGACACATCTCTCCATGTGTCATACCCCTCTTCACCGGCTGGGGTTGGAGTGATACCTGAGAAAGTCCTCAAACGGCGATAGCTTGACTCTGGCTGAATCTTTGCAAACTGACTCACTAACCTTTCCATAGCTGCTACCAGCATGTCAGCAGAAGCTGGTGTTTCTTCAGATCTGGCTGATAGTGGGGTTGGAGGTAAACATCTACTAGGCCTCCTATGCTGTGTGTTTGGATCCTGTTGCCCAATCACTGCAGGCCTCATAGGCCATATGATTTTCCATTGCCTACCATGTCCTGGCGGCACAGCTATAACTGATGCAAAGTATTCTCTTTCCAAAATCTTATCAGTTGCTATTAATGCTGCTGGGAATGGTGTATCTTCATCACCCCTGCGATCAACCACCTTTGCATGGGTGACACCAGGAAGTTCATTCACTATCTGCAGTATCTCATCATCAGATGCATGAAAGAATTTACCACACAAGGCAAAACTTTTTTCATCACCAATGCACATCTCCTCACACCATGTGGACACTTCTCTCTCTGTTAAAGTCTCCATGGCAACTGTTTTGTTTGTTCAATCTCAGCAGTGCCTCCACTGTAACACCCCTTCAGGCCTACCTCTGCAGGAAGGGTGTACGGTGACTTCAAACTCAATATGGCGCAGTGCCTCCACCCGAATCTTGCTTGAAGCTCTGTAGGTAAGCAGGAGGGTTTTCCTCTTCTGCCAGGGGTTGACTCGGGAAACCCCTGCCTAAGCTTAACACACACTCACAATAGGTAAGGGTAAAACAACTTGGCAGGTTTATTGTGAGGGAAGGAATTAGGGATGAGCCAAGTGCAATGAATGCAAACAGGGAAAAACATAAACAGGAATAAAATATTTACAGAGGCAGATTTTCTACTAAAATGTACTGCTAGTGATAATAAAGGGCAACTGCACTCCCCAGGCCTGGGAGGGATAATGGTGCAGAGGGGTCCCTTTAACTAATGAGCTCTGTGAGCAACAGAGGGGATAAATCAGAACACAACACAAATGACACGTGTCACTATCACACACTCTGTAGGTGACAACACACTCTCTCTACCTGCACAGATTACACTATTATGCTGCAGCTATGCATATTACACAGTCCAATCGTTGGGGCCCTGTTGCCGCGGACGTTGGCGCGCTTTCTGTAACGTTGGTGCACTTAATACTTTCAGTACTCCTGCAAACTCCTTACTAACAATAAAGTCTACTCACAACTCTGAGTAACTGCACCCAGGCTTCTGCTTGTAGCTGGGACCAGGCACCTGGATGGTAATGGAGGGGCAGGCAGGAACCTCCTGTGTGGTGGATGTGGAGACCTCCTGGGGATCAGGCTGTGGTGCAGAGATGGAGCTCCTCCAGCAGGTCCTCTTCTCCTCTGGGGCTGAGCTGCTGGGCTGTCTCTAGTCCTCTGCTGTGTCACTCTCAGTGCAGGACTCTCTACACTCTGCCATGTGCTGTCAGTCCTCTCTGCTGCACATGAGGTCTCTCTTCCTTCTCCTTCCCACAATCCCTTGTTTTTCCCATCAGCCCTTTCTCCAGCAACTCCTCCTATCAGTGTCAGTGGCACAGAGCAGCAGTGATTGCTGGGAGATGTAGTCCAGTCTGCTCCTGAGGAGTAGGTGCTGCTAGCTGCTGGTCTTAACCCCTGCTGCCCAGCAATTACATTGTCCTGTTCACGTGTTGTGCTCTTAGCTGGGGTTACACCTGGATTTAATTTTACTAGCGCCAAAAACTTTCATTATACCCCTAAATGAATAAATTCTGCTTTCTGGGTGTTGCTTTCAATAAGGTTCACTTATGGTGGTGTTACATTATTCTGTTAGCTCAAATCTACTATAAGTGTGGAATGGGGCCTATAAGTCACTATTGCTTTATCCTGGAAACCTTTAAGGATTTTGTTTCCAAAACGGGGTCACTTGTTGCGGTTTTTAACGGTCTCCATTCCCAAAAGTCTTTGTAAATGAAAGGTGTGACATAAAACTTTCAGGAAAATTTACTCACTCATAACCAAATGGTGCTCATTGGCGCTCTGTTCTGTGCCCTGCTATATGCCCTAAAAGCAGTTTACACCCACATGTGGGGTATTTCTGTGATCAGGAGGAATTGTGCAATAAAATGGGGTGTGTGCTTTTTCCTACAACCCATTGTAAATTTGTACATTTTAGGCCTAAATTAATATATTAGTGAAAAAAATTATTTTTCAAAATTTGACTTCCATATTATTTTATTTTTTGTGAAACACAGAGGGGAAGAAAAGGCCATTGTACCCCTTAATAAATTCCTTCAGGGGTGTAGTTTCCAAAATGGGGTCACTTTTTGGGGTTTTTAAATGTTCCCATTCCCCAGAGTCTTTGTAAATGAATGATGGTGGCCTAAAACAGTTTCAGGAAAATCTACCCACTTATAACCAAATGGTGCTCGCTCTGTTCTGTGCCCTGCTATATGCCCTAAAAGCAGTTTACACCCACATGTGGGGTATTTCCGTGCTCAGGAGGAATTGTGCAATAAAATGGGGTGTGTGTTTTTTCCTATATTTGTACATTTTAGGCCTAAATTAATATATTAGTGAAAAAAAATTATTTTTCAAAATTGTACTTCTATTTCTCTTTAATTCCTGTGAAACACCGAAAGGGTTAAAAAAAAAACCTTTTTAAAAGTGGTTTTGAAAAGCTGGATGGGGGCTGAAAATGCTGAAATGAAGTAATTTGTGATGGTTTTTTATTGCAAAGTCTTTTAAAAAGCTCTTTCTTAATTGCAATAGTCCATAAACACGGTTTCCAAATTTTCCTATAAATTGCTGTTACTATTGTAAGTCTGCTAACATCCTAGAAAAATTTAAGAATATTTACAAAGTTATTACAATATAATGCAGAGCTATGGTAAATGCTATTTATTACCATATATACTCGAGTATAAGCCTAGTTTTTCAGCACAAAAAATTGTGCTGAAAACCCAAACTCGGCTTATACTCAAGTAAAAAAAATATAGGTTTTACCAGGGTTTTGTGGTAAAATTAGGAGCCTCAACTTATACTTGGGTTGGCTTATACTCGAGTATATACGGTAATTTGGCTGGTAAGATTGTCTGTCTGAAAAAAAAAACATGTTAAATTAGAAAAATTTCAGATTTTTTGCTACATTTCCCCTTTTTTAATAAAAAAAACATGATTCATATCAACTAACATTTACCACTGACATAAAGCACAGTGTGTCAAGAAAAAACAATCTCAAAATAACACAGATAAGTTATTGTGTTCTGAAGTTATTATCAAACAAAATGATACATGTCAGGTCTGAAAAATAGGCTTGTGTCCTGAAGGTCATTTTAGGCTGCGTCCTTAAGGTGTTAAACGCTTTTAGTAATCTTTATATACAAGTAGGTTCACCGCACCGTGGTCCGCGTTCGGCGCACCATGCTCGCCCGCTTCCTGTTCAGGCGCACGAAGTGATCGCGTGCATGGTGCGCCGAGCGCGGACCAAGGTGCGGTGAAGCTACTTGTATATAAAGATTACTAAGCGTTGAAACGCTTTACATCTCTTTAAAAACAGAACAAAAATAAGCTCCGGCACCAGCTCACCCTGAGCTGGTGTACGGCATTTGCAGCTTATAACCACCATTGGAAGTGGAAGGTTTCCTTTAAATACTCTATGCTGATTTTTTTATACTACCTTTTGATGCCCGATATATCAGAAAATAAAAATAATTTTCCCATATGGTCCACACTGTGATGATGAAGAAACTGCAAATGTCCTAATTTCCACTTGCCTTCACACAAATTGTAATAAAAGGTCAAAAAGTTACACATAAAAAAAATGACACCCTACACCACTGGTACCGAACCTATTGCACGGGTGCCAGAGGCGGCACTCAGAGCCCTTTCTGTCGGCACCCGGGCCATCGCCCCAGCACACCAGACAGGACTCAAAGAATCTTCCTGCAGTTCCAAGCAACTTAAAAGATGCTGGTGTCAGCCATATTGAAACTTCGGAAGAGGGAGAATGAGTAGACAGGGCCGAATTATCTTTGGAGGACCTCCTGCTGGCCCCACGATTCTCTGTGTACAGAGGGACACTGGAAAGAAGCTACAATGATGAAAAGTTATCATCTTTCTTCTGTGTTGCTGTCCTCAGGAGGCCAATATGATCGAAAGTTGTTGAACAGGGAGCAATAAGTCACTGCTTTAATTTTTGGGAGGCACATCGCAATAAATAAGGGGGATTTTGGGTTGCAGTTTGGCACTCGACCGCTAAAAGGTTCGCCATCACTGCCCTACACTGTTCTGTGCTATATTACCCCCGGCCAGGAGGAATATAAGAGTAGTGAGTGCTGTATTACCCCCGGCCAGGAGGAATATAAGAGTAGTGAGTGCTGTATTACCCCCGGCCAGGAGGAATATAAGAGTAGTGAGTGCTGTATTACCCCCGGCCAGGAGGAATATAAGAGTAGTGAGTGCTGTATTACCCCCGGCCAGGAGGAATATAAGAGTAGTGAGTGCTGTATTACCCCCGGCCAGGAGGAATATAAGAGTAGTGAGTGCTGTATTACCCCCGGCCAGGAGGCGTAAGAGTAGTGAGTGCTGCATTACCCCCGGCCAGGAGGAGTAACAGAGTAGTGAGTGCTGTATTACCCCCGGCCAGGAGGAGTAACAGAGTAGTGTGTGCTGCATTACCCCCTGCCAGGAGGAATAACAGTAGCATGTGCTGCATTACCCCCTCCCGGAAGGAGTAACAGAATAGTGAGTGCTGTATTACCCCCGGCCAGGAGAAGTAACAGAGTAGTGAATGCTGTATTACCCCCGGCCAGGAGAAGTAACAGAGTAGTAAATGCTGTATTACCCCCGGCCAGGAGAAGTAACAGAGTAGTATGTTCTGTATTACCCCCGGCGAAGGAGGAGTAACAGAGTAGTGAGTGCTATACTACCCCCGGCCAGGAGGAGCATCATAGTAGTGAGAGCTATATTACCCCCTGCCAGGAGGAGTAACAGAATAGTGAGTGCTGTATTACCCCCAGCCAGGAGTAGTAACAGAGAAGTGAGTGCTGTATTACCCCCCAACAAGAAGGAGTAACAGAGCAGTGAGTGCTGTATCACCCCCGGCCAGGAGGAGTAACAGAATAGTGAGTGCTGTATTACCCCCGGCCAGGAGGAGTAACAGAGTAGTATGTTCTGTATTACCCCCAGCCAGGAGGAGTAACAGAGTAGTGAGCGCTGTATTACCCCCAGCCAGGAGGAGTAACAGAGTAGAGAGTACTGTATTACCCCGGGCCAGGAGGAGTAACAGAGTAGTGAGTGCTGTACAACCCCCTGCCAGGAGGAGTAACAGAGTAGTGAGAGCAGTATTACCCCCTGCCAGGAGGAGTAACAGAGTAGTGAGAGCAGTATTACCCCCTGCCAGGAGGAGTAACAGAGTAGTATCTTCTGTATTACCCCCGGCGAAGGAGGAGTAACAGAGTAGTAAGTGCTGTATTACCCCTTGCCAGGAGGAGCATCATAGTAGTGAGAGCTATATTACCCCCTGCCAGGAGGAGTAACAGAATAGTGAGTGCTATATTACCCCCGGCCACGAGGAGTAACAGAATAGTGAGCGCTGTACTACCCCCGGCCAGGAGGAGTAACAGAGCAGTGAGTGCTGTATTACCCCCTTCAAGGAGAAGTAACAGAGTAGTGAGTGCTGTATTACCCCCAGCCAGGAGGAGTAACAGAGTAGTATGTTCTGTATTACCCCCGCCAAGGAGGAGTAACAGAGTAGTGAGTGCTGTATTACCCCCGGCCAGGAGGAGTAACAGAGTAGTATGTTCTGTATTACCCCCGCCAAGGAGGAGTAACAGAGTAGTGAGCGCTGTATTACCCCCTGCCAGGAGGAGTAACAGAGTAGTGAGCGCTGTATTACCCCGGGTCAGGAGGAGTAACAGAGTAGTGAGTGCTGTATTACTCATTATTTACCTGGTGCTGATATGTACCAGAACATATGTGCCCTGGAGTCACAGCCACTTACCTGACAACTAATGACTTGTACTGGGTGTCAGATAATAATGGAAGTCCTGTCCTGTCACAGGAGAGATATTACCTCACTTATATATAAGCACATCATCTCCTCACACACAGTAATCACTAATAATGTCTATACTCCTGGGTCCTGAAAGGGTTGTATCCCTCCCCTGCTACATGTATATAACACAAGAACCGCTGGGGCTTCTCCTCACACATATAAGAGCCGCCATTATGTGATTCCCGCCATCACCTTCTCCTCACACACATAAGAGCCGCCATTATGTGATTCCCGCCATCACCTTCTCCTCACATCATCTTCTCCCTAAGGTCACTGCTCTCCTCACACCTCACACTCCATAACCCCGCCCCCTCGTCTTCCCGCCCTCTCACCTCATTGGCTGCTCTGCACTCCGCGGCCATTTTCTCTCCGCATCTCCATCACCTCAGAGTGTGAGAGACTCCAGGAGCCGCCTGACACCCGCGAAGGAGGAGACTGATCCCTCCCTCTCCCCTCACCGCTCTCCATGTCTCTGACAGGAAAATATATCTCTGGCTGCACTGCTGAGGAGGGACATAGAGCTGCAGGTGAGCACAGCGCCCCACACAGGACACACAGGGGACAGCATTAGACTGGAGGGAGATGAAGCAGCAGGTGAGCACAGCGCCACACACAGGGGACAGCATTAGTCTGGAGGGAGATGAAGCTGCAGGAGAGCACAGCGCCCCACACAGGACACACAGGGGACAGCATTAGTCTGGAGGGAGATGGAGCTGCAGGTGAGCACAGCGCCCCACACAGGGGACAGCATTAGACTGGAGGGAGATGAAGCTGCAGGTGAGCACAGCGCCCCACACAGGACACACAGGGGACAGCATTAGTCTGGAGGGAGATGAAGCTGCAGGTGAGGACAGCGCTCCACACAGGACACACAGGGGACAGCATTAGTCTGGAGGGAGATGAAGCTGCAGGTGAGCACAGCGCCCCACACAGGACACACAGGGGACAGCATTAGTCTGGAGGGAGATGAAGCTGCAGGTGAGAACAGCGCCCCACACAGGACACACAGGGGACAGCATTAGTCTGGAGGGAGATGAAGCTGCAGGTGAGCACAGCGCCCCACACAGGACACACAGGGGACAGCATTAGACTGGAGGGAGATGAAGCTGCAGGTGAGCACAGCGCCCCACACAGGGGACAGCATTAGACTGGAGGGAGATGGAGCTGCAGGTGAGCACAGCGCCCCACACAGGACACACAGGGAACAGCATTAGTCTGGAGGGAGATAGAGCTGCAGGTGAGCACAGCGCCCCACACAGGACACACAGGGAACAGCATTAGTCTGGAGGGAGATAGAGCTGCAGGTGAGCGCAGCGCCCCACACAGGACACACAGGGGACAGCATTAGTCTGGAGGGAGATGAAGCTGCAGGTGAGCACAGCGCCCCACACAGGACACACAGGGGACAGCATTAGTCTGGACAGAGATGAAGCTGCAGGAGAGCACAGCGCCCCACACAGGACACACAGGGGACAGCATTAGTCTGGAGGGAGATGAAGGTGCGCACAGCGCCCCACACAGGACACACAGGGGACAGCATTAGTCTGGAGGGAGATGAAGCTGCAGGTGAGCACAGCGCCCCACACAGAACACACAGGGGACAGCATTAGTCTGGAGGGAGATGAAGCTGCAGATGAGCACAGCGCCCCACACAGGGGACAGCATTAGTCAGGAGGGAGATGGAGCTGCAGGAGAGCACAGCGCCCCACACAGGACACACAGGGGACAGCATTAGTCTGAAGGGAGATGGAGCTGCAGGAGAGCACAGCGCCCCACACAGGACACACAGGGGACAGCATTAGTCTGGAGGGAGTGGGGCTGCAGGAGAGCACAGCGCCCCACACAGGACACACAGGGGACAGCATTAGTCTGGAGGGAGATAAAGCTGCAGGTGAGGACAGCGCCCCACACAGGACACACAGGGGACAGCATTAGTCTGGAGGGAGTGGGGCTGCAGGAGAGCACAGCGCCCCACACAGGACACACAGGGGACAGCATTAGTCTGGAGGGAGTGGGGCTGCAGGAGAGCACAGTGCCCCACACAGGGGACAGTATTACACATAACACGCGCTCCTGTGATGTCACACATAGGTAACACATAACACGCGCTCCTGTGATGTCACATACGGGTAACACATAACACGCGCTCCTGTGATGTCACACACAGGTAACACATAACACGCCCTCCTGTGATGTCACATACGGGTAACAGATAACATGCGCTCCTGTGATGTCACATACGGGTAACAGATAACATGCGCTCCTGTGATGTCACATACAGGTAACAGATAACACGCGCTCCTGTGATGTCACACACAGGTAACAGATTACACGCGCTCCTGTGATGTCACATACGGGTAACAGATAACATGCGCTCCTGTGATGTCACATACAGGTAACACATAACACGCGCTCCTGTGATGTCACATACAGGTAACACATAACACGCGCTCCTGTGATGTCACACACAGGTAACACATAACACGCGCTCCTGTGATGTCACATACAGGTAACACATAACACGCGCTCCTGTGATGTCACATACAGGTAACAGATAACACGCGCTCCTGTGATGTCACATACAGGTAACACATAACACGCTCTCCTGTGATGTCACATACGGGTAACAGATAACATGCGCTCCTGTGATGTCACATACAGGTAACAGATAACACGCGCTCCTGTGATGTCACACACAGGTAACAGATTACACGCGCTCCTGTGATGTCACACACAGGTAACACATAACACGCGCTCCTGTGATGTCACACACAGGTAACAGATAACACGCGCTCCTGTGATGTCACACACAGGTAACACATAACACGCGCTCCTGTGATGTCACATACAGGTAACAGATAACACGCGCTCCTGTGATGTCACATTTTCAGCCACTTATGGCGATTTTTGTGATTCTGAATGGAAATGACACTATAAGTATTAATGACATCACGGCGTTGGTGCCTTAAAAGCGATGATGTGTCCGGCGTCCGCTCTCTGATAGTCTATGACTATGGGGCCACTGCCATTCTTTATGTTGTCATGTTGCTTTTCTTTATACGCGTCATTAATGTGAGAATAGCCCTGAACAGCAGAGGAGCAGCCTGTCCCAGACCTCAGCGGGGAAAGGGTTAAGACAGAAGTATTTACCTCATAATCATCAGCAC
Source organism: Engystomops pustulosus (assembly GCF_040894005.1). Classification (NCBI taxonomy): domain Eukaryota; kingdom Metazoa; phylum Chordata; class Amphibia; order Anura; family Leptodactylidae; genus Engystomops; species Engystomops pustulosus. The sequence continues at coordinate 7,552,208 of NC_092417.1, forward strand.
AACTGAAAGCGAAAGTAACTTCTATCCGGATCCTTCTTCCATTACTTCACTGGCGGCCATTTCCCTGCAGATCTCGTCTCTGTCCACACTGTGCGGCCTCCAGGTAATATCCTCCTCTCTTATCTGCTGTATATATATATATATATATGTCCTGTCACATGTTATATGGTCTCTGTATACACTGTGCAGCCTCCAGGTAATATCCCCCTCTCTTATCTGCTGTATATATATATATGTCCTGTCACATGTTATATGGTCTCTGTATACACTGTGCAGCCTCCAGGTAATATCCTCCTCTCTTATCTGCTGTATATATATATGTCCTGTCACATGTTATATGGTCTCTGTCCCCACTGTGCGGCCTCTAGGTAATATCCCCCTCTCTTATCTGCTGTATATATATATATATATGTCCTGTCACATGTTATATGGTCTCTGTATACACTGTGCAGCCTCCAGGTAATATCCCCCTGTCTTATCTGCTGTATATATATATATATGTCCTGTCACATGTTATATGGTCTCTGTATACACTGTGCGGCCTCCAGGTAATATCCCCCTCTCTTATCTGCTGTATATATATATATATATGTCCTGTCACATGTTATATGGTCTCTGTATACACTGTGCAGCCCCCAGGTAATATCCCCCTCTCTTATCTGCTGTATATATATATATGTCCTGTCACATGTTATATGGTCTCTGTATACACTGTGCGGCCTCCAGGTAATATCCCCCTCTCTTATCTGCTGTATATATATATATATATATATATATATATATATATATATATATATGTCCTGTCACATGTTATATGGTCTCTGTATACACTGTGCGGCCTCCAGGTAATATCCCCCTCTCTTATCTGCTGTATATATATATATGTCCTGTCACATGTTATATGGTCTCTGTATACACTGTGCGGCCTCCAGGTAATATCCCCCTCTCTTATCTGCTGTATATATATATATATATGTCCTGTCACATGTTATATGGTCTCTGTCCACACTGTGCAGCCTCCAGGTAATATCCCCCTCTCTTATCTGCTGTATATATATATATGTCCTGTCACATGTTATATGGTCTCTGTATACACTGTGCGGCCTCCAGGTAATATCCCCCTCTCTTATCTGCTGTATATATATATATATATGTCCTGTCACATGTTATATGGTCTCTGTATACACTGTGCAGCCTCCAGGTAATATCCCCCTCTCTTATCTGCTGTATATATGTATGTCGTGTCACGTTATATGGTCTCTGTCTACACTGTGGACATATATAGGGATTTGCTAATGCTGCTAAGAAATAGTGTGATTAGCCTGTTGCCCCTGCTGTATTGCCTCAGAAACCCCAGAGATATAAACAGGGGTTGTTTTGTAAATACAATCTGCAGTAGTGATGGGAATTACGTCTCTTCTTAGTGAGCTGGCTCATTAGGCTCCGCCCACTAAGAAGAGCCAGCTATTTTGGCTCTTGAACAGGCCAATCCGTAACCCCATACCAAACCCCATACGTGGTGAGCCGTTTAGGGGAGGGGTTTAGTGAGCCATCAGCTAACAATGTTGTTCACATAAATGAGTCAGCTCTTTGTGCTGGTTCATTCTCGTATGACCTATGACCATAGCTCCCAATATTTTTGGAAGGGAAAGAAGGATAAAATGGCAGCACGCGTAGTGATCCTCCTAAGCCACACCCCCAATCTCGCCCTGGCCATGCCCCAACTTTTTACCATAGTATCATAATAATAGTCATCGTCTCAATAATAATAATAAATACATTTTTGCCCAGCCTGGGATTTAAACCCACAACCTCACAGCTCCATCTGCCATAGAGACACAGAGCCTCTACCCACTAGGCCAGTGGTGGCGAACCTATGGCACGGGTGCCAGAGGCGGCACTCGGAGCCCTTTTTATGGGCACCTGCACCATCACCCCAGAACACTAGAAAAGACTCAAAGAATCTTCCTGCAGATCCAAGCAACTTAAAAGATGCTGCTTTCAGTCATATTTTGATACTTACTTTGATACTTGGGACTGTAGGAAGAGGGAGAATTAGACAGGGTCGGATTATTTTTGGAGGACCTCCTGCTGGCCCCAGAGGGAAACTGGAAAGAAGCTAAAATGATGAAAATTTTCCATCTATCCAGAGGTCGCGATAACGCCTCTGCAAGCGTCATAGACGCGTTTAAAGGCTGATTTACTCCCCCAAAAGATCACCAAGCGTATAAGTACGCTTGGTGATTTTCTTGTCTGAATGTTAGCTGCCGCTTCCAAGCGGTGACGGCGCCGGCTGCGATCATGCAAAATATTCTCTGCAGGATCGCAGCGCTGAGTGTCTGGAGGCAGGACAGGGAGGGACTTCCTGCTCACTGTCCGAGCCTCTCCCGCGGGGCGCTGAGAGATGGGTGAGAGATGGTGGAGCCGAGGGGGGTAAGGGGGCGGAGCCGAGCGAGTGGTGAGAGATGGAGGAGCCGAGCGGGGGGTGGGGGAGGGATATCTGTTACCGGGGCTGTGCTCCTGATCAGTGTACGATCATGCACACAGCCAGTAACAGGATCGTGCTGTCTATGTGACAGCCCAATCGTGTACTGTGACAGGGGACTGATAATAATCGGCCCCCTGTCACAGCAGCCCCTGTATACAGTGAGAGGCTGCAGGAAAGGTGCTGTGCATCCTCTCTGCAGGTCTCTGTATATAAATCACTGATGACAGTGATCCAATGGGCTCTTACCATTAGATCATTGTTATCTGTCATCTATATTTGAGTATATTATATGTTCCATTTCTAAATGTGTCCCTGCAAAAAAAAAAAAAAGTTATGTTCCCAAACTCCAGAAAATAAATTAAATAAAAATTCAGCAGCATCAGCCCAAGACTGGGCTGGGGGCCGCCATCAGCCATAGTCCGCTCTGTAGACAATAAGGCTGCATTCACACAAACGTATGCCCGCAAAAGGCTGCATTCACACAAACGTATGGAGAGGAGGAAGGGGTGACCTGCATTGGGTAATGTCCTTTTCCCGTGTACGGAGCGGTATTGCTCCGTGCAGCCATTGCCTTCTACTGGGGACCTAAAAGCCGCAAACTTGCGGTTGTACATACGTCCCGCATATGGTGTGAATGTAGCCTAAGAGCGATGCCACACATGGCATTTTTGGTCCGTTTTTAGTCAGTTTTTCCCAATTATCTTAATAGAAAAACAGGTTGTAAGCAGCCAAATGCATGGTAAACGGACTGAAAACGGAGGTTTAAAAACGGACATAAAACGCCATGTGTGACATCACCCAAGGGTGAGGTTATTACATACATTTTCAAACACATCACAACAGATCTGAGAAGAGATTTGCCTAATTGCATTGCGGTTAACATTTTGTTTACAAAACGCAATAGAATTGCGTTGATGCATGCGTTTTGTTAACACAATGTTGACTGCAATGTAATTATGCAAATCTCTTCTCAGCTGTTCTGATGTGTTTGAAAATGCCATGTGTGAAGACACCACAAAAATGTTGTGCAGCACTTGTTTAATACATACTTGCTTTTTGAGGGCGCATTCACACGATGCGTTGCGTTTTTGACACATTCCAAAGGCTTGAACCTTGAACACATGTTGAAGTAACATTGCGTTTCCATTGCATTTGCTAAAACCCAATGTTACTTCAACATGTGAAGCCTTTGGAATGCGTCAAAAACGCATAAAAAAGTGACTCAATGCATCGTGTGAATGCGCCCTAAAGGGATTTTCCCAAGAATTCAAATTGGGCCCTATCCCGTAGATAGGGCCTAACTTGAATTTGTGGGAAAACCCTTTTAAGCACAGAAAACAGGAGCTGTAACTTTTTCCTTGTATTAATAGACGTCTCTTAACACTATATATACGCCTAGGAGTCATATATTTATTAATGAAAATTTCGTACTCCTCCTCGGTTAAAAATACTCCTCAAAAATTGTGAGAGGAGTATTATTACCCTTCTGGAAAACCAATATGATTGAAAGTTGTTGAACAGGGAGCAATAAGATACTGCTTTAATTTTTTGGTTGGCACCTCGCGATAAATAAGCAGGGTTTTGGGTTGCAGTTTGGGCACTCGGCCTCTAAAGGTTCGCATCACTGCACTAGGCTATGGGCTTAGTGGTTGTCTATTTGTGGATTTTATGTAACTAAGCTGTTATCTGCTACTGTTAGGGCGCGGTCACACGTTGCGTTTCGTCTGCGTTTGTAATCGTTGCGGTTTGATGAATGCGTTTCTAAACGCATGCGTTTTGAAAGCAGGGTGCGTTTTGTTCATTTGAAACGCAGCCAGTTTAATTCCCTAATTAGATACAGGTGCGTTTCAATAATATATTACAAACGCAGGCAACAGCTTTTTGCCTGGACATCGCTGCGCCCCTTACTGTGTGTACAGTGTATTACATAGTTGTGTTTTCTCTATTCTTTCTTGAATAATGGAGGATATGCCCCGGGTCTCCCAACAAGCTGTTGGAGCTTTTGTTGCTATTTATTTTGGGATGCAAAGTCGGCGAAGGCGTCTGCGTCTGGTAATGGTTTTTTTAAAATTTTTTTTTTTTTTTTGCCTCTTTGTGTATATTTTTATATATATATATATATGTATATATTTATTTTCTTTTTTATTTTAATTTTTTGGAAAATTGATCAGCTAAATCAGCAGAAAGCACAAAGAAGATACTGGATTCATCCGCTCCTGCAACTTCATGATACTCATGGAATTTTTGTTAAAATATTCAACACACTGCGTTGGTAAATAGTTTACTTTTTTCCCTTTTTTTTTTTTTTTTATATTTTTTCTTAATGTGTACTTATTTTCTCTTTTTTTCAGCTTCCCTGCAAAATTTGTTTCATATACTCGCCTTTCCGTGGAGCAGTTTGACTACCTCCTTGAACTCTGTCGTGCAAAATTAACACGGCAAGATACTGTCATGCGTCAAGCCATTGCACCTGAGGAACGCCTGCTTATAACTTTAAGGCAACTTCTACTTTTATCATTTTAAATAAATGTGCTAAATGATATATATTTGAAATTAAATTTTTTTTTTTTTTTTTTGACAGATTTCTGGCAACAGGCGAGAGCTACACATCTCTCCACTACCTCTTTCTTGTGGGTAGAAGCACAATTTGCAAAATTGTAAAAGAGACAAGTGTTGCTTTGTGGGACATTTTGCAACCTATTGTAATGCCCATTCCAAATCAGGATTTTTTTAAAAAAATTGCACATGATTTTTATGTTTCCACAAAATTTCCCAATTGTATTGGTGCAATTGATGGAAAACATGTTCGTGTGATCCAGCCTCCAAATTCTGGCTCTCAATTTTATAATTATAAAAAATATTTTTCAATAGTTTTACTGGCCATTGCAGATAGCAAATTAAATTTCATATGTATCGAGATGGGTTCGTATGGGAGCACAAATGATGCACGAATTCTTGAGAGCAGCCACATGGGTCAGAGTTTTTTTAATTCTCATTTCGAAATTCCCAATCCTCAGCCCCTTTCCCCAAATACACCTCCCTTACCTTTTGTTTTCATTGGTGATGAAGCATTTGGGATTAAGTCGCATTTGATGCGTCCCTTTTGTAACCGTGGTTTAACTTCAAGCAAAAGAATTTTTAATACACGCTTATCTCGGGCAAGGCGTGTGGTTGAATGCGCATTTGGTCTTTTGACCAATCATTGGCGGATACTACGCACTGCAATGTGTTTAAAAATTAGTACAGTGGACGATGTTGTTAAAGCATGTTGTGTGATGCATAATTTCCTTAATAAACCAATATCAAGTTTTGTAGAAAGTGTGCCCAACCATGAATGTGTTCCTGTAAATACACGATCAACATGTAATTGTTCTGTGGTGTCTGGGTGGCGGGTTAGGGATTGCTTTACAAATTATTTTGTTTCTGAAGATGGATATGTACCATGGCAAGATGAATCTTGAGTTTGATGTTTTTTTAATTTTCTGATTGATGAATCTTTGTATTTATGGTTTGAATTTTTTTTTTTTTTTTTGGGAAAATTAAACTTTTATTTAATTTTTTGAATAGTGAATAAATTTATATATTATTTCAAATTTTTTTGTTTTGTGATACCATCCATTTTTACTGAATAACCTTCAAATGACGTTAAAAATATAAATAATGTTTGAAAAATGATCCGCAACAAAGACACAAGTCAATATATTGTCCCAGTTTTTTTTTGCCCTCCAACTCCTGTATATATGTAATTTTTTATCGTTTCAACAAATCACATTCCTTGCTTTTTTCAATGTTCATTTAAAATTACAACAAATAGCAGTTCAATTTTTAAAATGGATTATTTAAGAAAATTTTGCAAATTTTGTTGAATTTTGGAACATACTGTCCCTCTAGCATCTGTAAATAACATTACTTGTCATATGTTGGCAACCTCAATGGATAGTAAAAACTGTCTTGCAGGCTTTAACTTTTGAAAGCCGCAACTGCTAATTCACCTTGTTCTTAAAGCATCAGTGAAGCTAATGCGCAAGGACTTTTGACATCACGCTCTTGTGTGCAAGTTGCTTGGCATATTTTAGCAGCACATATGCAAGGTTTTTTGGAATCCTTTCTATGTTTTTTCCTAATCATCTTTGCAGACGTATGCAAGGACCCTGTTGCTGTTGTGCGGTGGTGGGCCAATGTTAGGTCAACATTTGGCCGTTGCTAGCGGTGATCAAAGCCTTTTTTTTTTTCAAATTTTTAAACATAATAGTTGATTAATTAAACTGTGGTACAATTTTCAGTATGACTATTGTAAGGCGATGTATATTTTTTTATTTTTTGGTAAAAAAAAACCTTTACTCAGTAACGTCCTTTCAACATTTACACTTTGAGCATTTTTTAAAAAAAAAAAATGAAAAAGTTGACTTTTTCCTGCTATGCACGTGCTTGCATATATACACACTCGCCTTTAAAAAATCAGTCAGAGCCTCAAAAAATTATTCACCAAAAATAATGCATAAAATTTTTATTTAAAGGAAACCTACCACTTGTAGTGGCAGGTTTCTGATGGAAATACCGGGCACCAGCTCAGGGTGAGCTGGTGCCGGAGCTTATTTTAGTTAGTGTTTTAAACCGCGGTATCGCGGTTTAAAACACTTTTTAAACGTTATAGCCGGCGCAGGCAGGTACGCGCTCGGCGCTTACCGTGCACGCGGCTCTCATTCACTTCCTATGTAGCCGCGTGCACGGTAAGCGCCGAGCGCGTACCTGCCTGCGCCGGCTATGAAGTTTAAAATGTGTTTTAAACCGCGATACCGCGGTTTAAAACACTAGCTAAAATAAGCTCCGGCACCAGCTCACCCTGAGCTGGTGCCCGGTATTGCCATCGGAAACCTGCCACTACAAGTGGTAGGTTTCCTTTAACAAAGGTTTAACAAAACAGTTGTAAACATCAAATGTTGTACAATAAGCAGCTAAATCGTTTTTTCTCTTTCAAAAGTTTGTTTTTCAGAAATACTGTCAAAGTATCAATATTCGTCTAATGGAAAACAACACTTTTCCTTTTTGTACAATACAAAAAAAAAATTTTTTAAGAATGATAAGGCCTGTAAAAGTTATGCATTTTTAATGCATATTTTTAAAACAATAACATTTACAACAATGTATTAAACATAAAACACTTTGATTTGTAAGCAAGACTACAAATGTTGCAAAATATGTCTTTGAAGGCACCAATTTTCATTTTTGGTCTAAAATAGTAATAAAAAGGATTCCTTTTAAAAAAAAAAAAAAAAATGGAGAGCACAAAACACATACAATTGTATGTGGAGACTGCAAAGGCAAGATTGCCTGATGCCCAAAGATTAATCAAAATGTGTTTGCCAAAAAAATTGCAGTAAACATTCAACATTGCCGCCGGCCCCTCATATTTAAACTTTCAAAAGGAGACATTAATTTAAATGCTACCCAAACCAGAAAACATCTTTCAACTAAGCAAAAGTTTGCCAATTTTGTTTCCAAAAAACTAAATATCAAAAGTAGAGGGTGGTAGAGCAGTTACCGTTTGTAACGGAGAAGGGGGATTTGAAACACTCCAAACCTCTGGCTCATCCTGTAGCATCTGCAATAAACTAGGCTGTGTGGTTTTTCCTTGAACATTGTCATACTGCATTGTTTTCCTCTGCTCAAAATGTGTGGCTTGACTTGACTGATGGGATGAATAATGTGGCATATCTCTTTGGACAGGTTGTGTATCAGGAAGTGATGCTACTTCATGTCGGGGAGGTAGAACTGTGCGAATAGTTGTTACTAGTACATCTATCCCTGGAATTACATGACAATCAAGCATTATCTGTGCCAAATTAATAGCAAAAGTCATGTATATGTTGCGTTTATTTTCGGGTAAACGTCTGCACTCTCCAGCAGTTACCCTACCAAAACCATCATAGGCATCCTCCCTGCTCGCCCTTTGTAAGAACGAAACTGCCGCGTTCTCAATGTCTGGTACATTAGTTGTTTTGCGAGTAGTGGGACGTTGTTGACGTCGGGTATTAACATTTTTTGGTCGAGTTAGTGGTTCAACAATGGCTGGTGGAGAGTCTGACATTTCGTCAATAAAAATCCCCTCCATATCTACTTCTTGATTTTCGTCCATTGGATCATCGGAGCTGTGTTCCTGGTCCACATTTTCTTGGCTAGTGCTTGGCTCAGCCTGTGGAATGTTTCCTTGGGTCCTATTTTGTTTTTGAAGTAAAAAAAGATTGATTAAAAATTTAAGGCCTTTGTTTTGATAAAATTTTTTGAAAATTTTTTAAAATTCACAATCAAAAAAAGAATGGTAAAATTTAAAAATAACAATTACAAATATCAAAATTTTCAACAGAAGGATTTAATGACCATTTGGGATGTTTCCCAATAAATACATCATGTTGAAAGGACCATGGTTACACATACACATTTCACAAATTCAATGTGTTGCCTTTTTTTTGGGGGATTAAAACATAAAAATTTAATTTGTGGAGGTAGCAGCAACACTGATAAGCGAATGTCTGAAAGCATTTTTGTCTAAAAGTTGCAAAAAAAGAACATTGTGGTTACTTAACTTACCCAGTCCATTTGCGATACTGTTGCACATTCGATGTGGCAGATTTTGGAATTCCAGCGCTACACTAAAGCAGTGCGCCCAATGTCCACCATGTGTCGCTGCTGGGCTGAAGTCCGTCGAATTGCATTGGAGTTCAACGCATTGCTTTCCAAAAATCCATCGGGTTTTATTAGGGCAACCCTGTGCAGATGAGACACACTCCGAGCGCGTTTGCTGAAAATGCCTCTCATTACCTCGAAAAATTTCGTTACTTTGTTTTATTTCTTCCAAACGTTCAAAAATGGGGACTCGGCCCCTTATTAAATGACCCCCAATCTGTGTTAAATTTTGAAATTTGTCATAGTGCAAAATTTACCAAATTACAAAATGACAAAAAGAGCTATCTGAACAACGTTAAGCAGCCTATTTTTTTGTAAAAAATGGTTTATGAAAATTCAAAAACATAAAAAGAGGGCAATATAATACAGTGTTGGACAAATGAAAACCCCAGTGTATTATGTTTGTTCAGTAAAAAGAAAGGCAATGTGAATATTTGAAAAAAAAAACCATTAAAAGTGACGAAAACTTACTTGCGCAATGTACGTGAGGGCGCCAAAAATAGTAATTCATCATAATGAATATATTTTTTAATTTTGCTGGGCGAGGACCCACTTTTCTCATACAAGGAGTGATCTTTACGAAAACGATCCCTCATTGAACGCCACCGATTGCGAATATCAGCATCTGTTTCAAGACAAACAAATGTGTTTAAAACATTAATGTATAAACTGTAATTCAAAACCACTTTAAAAAATAATGATATTAGACACGCTATGACATAAAAGAAATGAAAGATACTCACAATTCATGTGTCCAAAGAATTTGAAAAAAGAAAAAAACCTACCAGGCACACAATGTATGCACACCTTAAAGTGTAAACAAGGGCATACATTCGAACCATTTTGAAAAGGAACAGGTGGGACGACATGGATCATCCAAGGCCATGTCCATTTGTCAATACATTGCACTGCAACATATTGTGATGTCAACAAGGATATGTCCTAACACGTATTATGTAGCCGAACGGTGATGCACGTGTTCAGCACCGTACTGATAATGTATTTCGGTGCACACCCATTGCCCTCTATGGCGGACATCTATTTGCCGTATATACGTCCCATTTTTTAATTAAAATTTGTTTTGGTGGGGGTCTGATTCAGCATAATTTTTGAAAAAGATTAAATGTGCAACTTACCAAGACGTTTAATTTCACGGGCATCCATAGTTTTCCAATTTGTATGGATCTCTTTAAAAATTTCCATCCACGCTTTGTCTTTCAACTTTGTATTTAAATGGTCTTTATGTTGAAGATCCCAGATTATGGGTCGCTCATGCACCTAAAATAACCAAACACAAATGTGCTTTTTAAACAATTAATGACTTAATTTGCAAGTGTCTAAATGTGCCTGTTTTTACTTAAAAATTAAACCTTGTAATAAATCATGTTAAATATTTAAAAAATGAAAAAAAAAAATAAAAGGAAGGCCGCCCATGCAGGCGGAACGCGTTGGAGGGAGAGGAGATGGCCCTTCCTCCATCCATAGTAAACAGCAACGCACGACCGCACACTCACCGAAAGATAGAGCATGCACGTTTTGCGTGCCCGATTGGTACCACACGTGTGGCATCGTATTGCTGGCGTACAGCAAGTGGTGACGTACATGCATCTGTAAATATAATGCCGCATGTAGGCCCACGTACACAGCCTTGTAAAGGAGCCCTTACACTGTATATACTCAAGTTAAAGGCAAAAAGATTAAAAGCAGAGCAACATACTGGCAGATAAAATATTGAATAAAAAATGACACAACGCAACCAAATTGAGGGGAAAAGCATTGTTCACTGTATCACAGTATATAGAAAGCAAAGCCCCTACATGAAATAGACAGCCTGACCCCTGGAGAAAATAGACAGCCCCCAATATTATATTCCTTACAATTCCCTGTAGTATATAGACTGCAAGCCCCCTGTAATATCTTGCAAGCCATCCCACATGAGGATATAGCTAGCAACCAATATCCTGCAAGCAAGCCCCCTTAAGTTTCGCACCAACCATGCCACAAAAGTATACAGTCCACCATACCCCTTTAGTATGAAGTAGGCTGTTAAATTTATGAACCCTTAAAAAGTCTACTTCTGCCATCCATGATGCTCTTCCATGGTCACCATCTGTCTTGTTTTCGCCATCATAGATGCGTAGATGCAATTTGCCAATAGACGCATACTATGTAATATGCCGTTGCACGCATACATGTGCGACATCTCCCATTTACGCAGAACAGCCATCTGCTCGGCCCCCCCCCCTTCCCAAAAAATATAATTTAAAAGTTAAAAAAAAAAAAAAAATGTTATACCCTTGTTATTGAGAGTACAAAAATTAAGTGTTGGAAAACTAACCACTATGCTACAGTAAGTTAAATTTTCAAGACAATAAAATAACCAAGCGTTACCAATCAAAAAAAAAAAAACAAAACCAGAAAAAAAAAACAAGTTACTGTTAAAATAAAAAAAAAAAAAGCAGGAACAACAAGATATGAGTGAAAATAGTGAAAAAACACTTACAAGGCAAATAATCTTAGATGCATCCAGCCCGAGACGATGATACGCCGCCATTTTCGATACCACCTCACTGCAGAACGGAAAACCTGCTCCTCTTCAGAGATACAGCGCATGAGCAGAATTGGGCGGGAAACAAATGCTAGGACAGACGAGACGCAACAAAAAAGACATCAAACGCAGCACGTAAGCGCACAGCACACACGCACGCACATAGCGACCGCAAGCTACAAACGCAGCTAATTAAAGAGACCAACGCAGTCATCTAACGCAAACGCAACATGTAAACGCTAGGAGAAAACAGCAGATGACAAACACCAACGAAAACCATTACTACATTACTGCGCAACGATCTAAGACGCAAACCAAAACGCAGCTTTCAAACGCAGCAAAACGCAACGTGTGACCGCGCCCTAAGGCTCAGCCCGATTTTTTGGATTCTGACTTGCTTCGCTTTATATGGTTATAACTTTTGAACACTGTTACTTATCAAAACGATTCTGAGATAGTTTTTTCCCCACATGTTGTGCTTCATTTTAGTGGTAAATTTTGGCAGATAAGTTTTGCGTTTATTTACAAAAAAAAGAAAATATGATAAATTTTTTGAAAAATTTGCCATTTTCGAAATTCTAAATCATTGCGTTTTCAGGCAGATCGATTTACCAGCTAAATAAGTTGCTGAATAACATTTCCCATTTGTCTACTTTACATTTTCATAATTTCTGAAATGTCTGGATAATTTATTTTGATGTCACGCGGCTTACAAATAGAATATCGCTTTTCCGGATTTTCAGAATTGACTATTTTGGGGATAAATACAGTTTTGAATGAAATTTTACATATTTAGCATCAAAACCCCCTATATAATCTACCCATTTTCAAATCTGCACCCCTCAAGCTATCAGAAACAGCTTTTACGAAGATTGTTAACCCCTTGAGATCTTCATAGTAATTGAATCAAAATGGAGGTGAAATTTAGAATGGTCAATTGTTTACACATTTCCAAAATATAAAAAGAGAAAACCCACCATACAATTTGTTCTGCAATTTCTCCTGAGTACAAAGACCCCCCACATGTGGCCGTTACTTGTTTTATGGGGGCACAGCGAGGCGCAGAAGGGAAGGAGGGCGCTGCAGCTGCCAGGATTTTAGTTTCCTCATTGGCCCCTTTTGAAGGCTATAAAATTTTCGCTTTTTCGTTATTGGGGCCATGTGACGGCATTTTTTTTGCGGGATGAGATGCTTTTTCCATTGTTACCATTTTGGGGTTGGTATCACCTATTGTTGAAAATTTAGGAACTTTTTTGAGGGCAGGAGTAGAAAAGCATCAATTCTGTACTGGATTTTTGACTTTTTTTTTTTTGGTGTTCACCGTATAGACTAATAATCCTGTTATCTTTATTCTATGGGTCGATACGATTACGGGGATACCAGACATGAATATATTTTCTTACGTTTTACTAAATTTGTCAAACAAAACCCTAATGTGGGGAAAAATCTATCATTTATGTATTGCCGTCTTCCAAGTGGCATAACTTTGTTACGTTTTTGGCTACGGAGCTGGTTGATGGCTTGTTTTTTGCGGGACATGTTGTACTTTGCACCAGTATCATGTCTGAGTACATATGGTTTTTTGATCGCATTTTATAGCATTTTTTGTGGGATTGAAAAGGTAAAAATCATAATTTTTGGAGGGTTTATAACAGTTTTTTTTTACGGCGTTTATCGTGCGGGTTCAATAATGATTTACTTTTATTCTACGGGTTGTTACGGACGCGGTGATACTATATATGTGGGGTTTGTGTTATGATTTAGACTTTTTTTTTTGAGTTATATGTCTCTTTATATGTTTTGGGGGTTTGGGGCATTTTTAGTGATTTATGACTTTATTTTTTTATTGAATAACTTTTTTTTTTACTTTTTCACTTTTATACCATGGGACATGAAGAAGCAATCTTCTGATTGCTTCTTCATGATAATATTCTGCAATACTCATGTATTGCAGAGTATTATCAGTGTCAGCCTATACACTTGCATAGGCTGGCACTTTGCCAGTAAGATGACGTCACAGACGCCATCTTACTGGCAATTCTTGCTAGTAACTCTGGGGTCCAGATCGGACCCCAGAGTTACTATAGCAACGATCGGCGCCCCCCGAAAACGGTTCGGGGGGGCCGATCGTGGGGGAAAGACCCCCCAGATACTTGTTAGATGCCGCGGTCGCGCTGACCGCGGCATCTAACGGGTTAAGCACCCGCGATCAGAGACAACTCCGATCGCGGGTGTTACACTGGGGTGCCGGCTATTAGTTACAGCCGGCACCCCGTGTTTCCCGATGCCGGTTCGGCTCTGATCCAGAGCCGAGCCGGCATAGGAGCCGTGGCGGATATATCCGCCACTGAGCGCTAAGTCACTGCGCTCCGTGGCGGATATATCCGCCGCGGAGCGTGAAGGGGTTAAAAACGGACATAAAACGCCATGTGTGACATCACCCAAGGGTGAGGTTATTACATACATTTTCAAACACTTCACAACAGATCTGAGAAGAGATTTGCCTAATTGCATTGCTGTTAACATTTCGTTTACAAAACGCAATAGAATTGCGTTGATGCATGCGTTTTGTTAACACAATATTGACAGCAATGTAATTATGCAAATCTCTTCTCAGCTGTTCTGATGTGTTTGAAAATGCCATGTGTGAAGACACCACAAAAATGTTGTGCAGCACTTGTTTAATACATACTTGCTTTTTGAGGGCGCATTCACACGATGCGTTGCGTTTTTGACACATTCCAAAGGCTTGAACCTTGATCACATGTTGAAGTAACATTGCGTTTCCATTGCATTTGCTAAAACCCAATGTTACTTCAACATGTGAGGCCTTTTTATGCGTTTTTGACGCATTCCAAAAGTGACTCAATGCATCGTGTGAATGCGCCCTAAAGGGATTTTCCCAAGAATTCAAATTGGGCCCTATCCCGTAGATATGGCCTAACTTGAATTTGTGGGAAAACCCTTTTAGGGCGCTGTCCCACGTTGCGTTCGCAGACGCAGACCAAACCACGCCCACCGGGGCGGTTCCATCACATAGGTGTTTCTATGGAAACGCCTGCGATCGGGAACGAGCCGCGCAGGCGTTTCCATAGAAAAACACCGATGCGATCGGACCGCCCCGGTGGGCGCGGTTTGGTCTGCGTCTGCGTTTGCGAATGCAACTTGGGACAGCGCCCTTAAGCACAGAAAACAGGAGCTGTAACTTTTTCCTTGTATTAATAGACGTCTCTTAACACTATAAATACGCCTAGGAGTTATATATTTATTAATGAAAATTTCGTACTTCTCCTCGGTTAAAAATACTCCTCAAAAATTGTGAGACGAGTATTATTACCCTTCTGGAAAAATGTTAGTGCGACCTCTGCATCTATCTACTGTGTTGTTGTCTTCAGGAGGCCAATATGATTGAAAGTTGTTGAACAGGGAGCAATAAGATACGGCTTTAATTTTTTGGTTGGCATCCTCAAAAGGTTCGCATCACTGCACTAGGCTATGGGCTTAGTGGTTGTCTATTTGTGGATTTTATGTAACTAAGGCCGCGGTCACACGATCCGCTAGGCGTCCGTTCATATAACGCGACGCTAGCGCACAGGGGGCGGTCCTCGGCCCGAACGCACATGCGTTAACAGGGAAACGCATGCGATTGATAAGCCGATCGCATGCGTTTCCCTGTTAACGCATGTGCGTTCGGGCCGAGGACCGCCCCCTGTGCGCTAGCGTCGCGTTATGAACGGACGCCTAGCGGATCGTGTGACCGCGGCCTAAGAGCTGTTATCTGCTACTGTTACACTGTGACACAGATTGCACTGGTATATAGAGAGGGATCTTCTCAGAGATTATTATTGTAACAGGGGCCCCTGCAACTGGATCATATCTTGTGTTGTCTGGAGGTATTGTGCATAGGACGGGGTGAGCACTCTTCATACACAGGTGGGGTTTGCTGCATATTGCCTCTTAGGGTGCGGTCACACGTTGCATTTACTGCATGTGTTTAAAAACGCATTGCTACAACTGAAGGGAGATTTGCCTAATTAAACAGCTGTTAACACCTGCGTTTACAAAATGAATGCGTTAACCGCAATGTTAACGTATGTGTTAACAATGTGTTAACACTTGCGTTTTGTAAACGCAAGCGTTAACAGCTGTTTAATTAGGGAAATATCCCTTCAGCTGTAGCAATGCGTTTTTAAACGCATGCAGTAAACGCGACGTGTGACCGCACCCCCACGTCTTCCGATGCAGCTGGCAAAGCTGACAACGGTGGCGCATGGGCAATACAGTAGTATTGCAGTATATGGTAGGAACGATCAGACAATCTAGGGTTAATGTACCCTAGAGTGTCTAAAAAAAATAGTAAAAATAAAATTTCTAAAATGTTTCAAAAATAATTAAAAAAGGAAAAAACAAAAGTTCAAATCACCCCCCTTTCCCTAGAAATGATATAAAACGTAATAAACAGTAATAATAACAGACACAATAGGTAATGCTTGATCTATCCAAATCTAAAACTACTTAATGCCGGCGGCTATCCCCATAGCGACTTTTAGGCCGCGGTCACACGATGCGCCTGACGCATGCGTCCTACGTCTTTTTGACGGACGCATCCTTTTTTTTTTCTATGGTTATCAATGGCTTTTCTTTCTTTCCGTTTCGTCCTTGCGTTTCTATGCGCTTAGCGCATGTGTTTTTGCGTCCAGTTGCGTTTTTCATATTGTTGCTGGACGCATGCGTCTGGCGTGTTGTCAGTGAACGTTGTTTAGCTCTGTGTGCGTTTGACGGATGCGCCTGACGTTCAGTACCGGTTCTGTCTGCTTTTTCATGATGTTTTTCCCGCTGTTTACATTTTTGCAAAGTTGGCATTTCATTTCTTGTGGTATTTGTGTCAGGGTGCACTTGCCAGTATGGCATCTGGTGTTCGCTCGGATCTTGATGCCTCACATGTCATTTCTCTTGTAAGTTTTTTTTACTTTTTCTGTGTCTCTCATTCTTGCTTTAATTCCCTATAGCACCTTTTTTTTTGTGGTGGTGGGGCAGGGGTAAATGCTGTATGCATTGTCCTTTAAAATCTTTTTATGTGACTTTGCTGTTGAGTTTACTTTTTTCTTTACTAAATTTTTAAACTAATGTGTTTCTAACATTTAAAATATGCTTTATAACACGGCGGCCTGGCAGTGTATATACACGTGTGCATTCAGATGATGCCTTGTGTTATGTTGTGTTGTTTTTTTTTGACACAATGTGGTTCATTTACTAAGGGCACAATTTGTGTTTTCCCAACGTCTTACCAGAATTTATAAGATCTGTTCAGATTTTCCCTGTATTGCCATGGGTTATTTTGCACACGCGATCTGATTGTGGTGCATTTGCGCTTGCACGCGCGCAATGGAAATCGAGGGGCGTGGATGAATGAAAACCCAACGTATTTTGAAAAAAAAATGCATTTTAAAACAGAAAATCATTTTTGGAGCTTGCGCTTACCTTCACTCAGCCGGCCTTGGTGTATTGAAGAGCATTCCGATGCTTTTCAGTGCAGCAGTGCCACCTGGTGGACGGCGGCGGAACTACCTTAATAAATCCCTGCCGGACCAGAATCAAGCGCAGAGAATGCCCCGATGGATCGCAAATGGGCCGGTTAAGTAAATCTGCCACAATGTATCCTTAGCATGTGATTGATCAAAACGCAACCCAACGCACTACACAATGCATTGTCTGAATGCGCCCTCACACTCCATAACATGTTGTGCACTTTGCGGGGGAGAGGAGGAGGAGGAGGTGAGTGCTGCTCAGCCTTGACCCTCTCTATAGGTATATATGTTTCAAAGTGTCATTTGCAGCATAAATATTGCACATGTCAAATCTTTGGACGGGGTACGAAGCACAACGTGTGATGCACAGTACTGCTACCGTTGGAAGACTTGATGCCATTTGAATGTATGTTGAACATTTAATGGCCGTATATACGTCCATCTTAATTTTTATTAAATGTAGCATATGGGCATGGATACACATTCCACTCTCCGCCCGTTCATAGTGAAACGCTTGCACACAGGGTGCCGGCTTTGGCCCCAAATTTCTCAAAAATCTCCATTGTGAATCAAGAAATTGAACTATTGGTCACATTGTTTTCAACAGAAATGCATGTCTATTTTGAACTTGGACCGCCCCCTGTGCACTAGCATAGCATTATTAACGGATGGTTAGCTGAATGTGTCAACACGTCCTAAGGCAGTGTGCATGTAGCTACATACTCCATGGTGCGCGCAGGCTATATACTGTATATGCTTGAGTATATGCCTACTTTTAAAATGCAAAATAAATCAAAAATAGCTCATCTTTGCTTATCCAATAGTCTTTATTTAAAAAATTCTGTAAAAAACATCCATTGTCCACAATGTTGATTGCGGCTTATGATCCCCATTGCGGCTCCCTGTGCTTCATTCTCTATCTTCTCTCTTCTCTAGCTGGCATAGTTGCGTCCATGCAATCTGAAGGCCGTTGCACACTATGATGCAGCGCTGTTGCCACTGATGAAGTCATCAGTGTCAACAGGGCTGCATTGTATTGTGCTACGGCCTGCAGCCATCTACAGAAGAGAGAAGAATCCGCCGGGAGCCGTGGCGTGGATTGGGCTCAACAGAGAGTGAATATAAATTGTTGAGTTATGTCTTGTTTAAAAAATAGGGTGTCCAGGCTGTATACTACATGGGGGCTGCCTGTATACTGTATGTGGCTGGCTGTATACTACACCCTGGGCTTACACTGGAGACAATTGGTTAACGATTTTTTTTTGTTTTAAACTACTGGTCACGGCTTATATTTTCATCCACATATATTTTTATAAAAAAATTTTGCCAATTCGATTTTTCAGTTTGAACTTAAAAAATAAAAAAAAAAAATAAATGCTCGAATACAATTTCAACGTTTTTTAAATAGTACAAAGTTTATTAAAAATTTAATTTTTAAAAAATGGCCATTAAAGAAACATTCAAAATATCACAATGAAAAGAAAAAAGATGTTTGACATAAATCCACATTTACAAATTTAAAATGTATAGTTTTTATTTACAACATTAAAACAATTTGCATTGTAAAAAATTTTTAAAAAAATGTGTGCTCATACATAGGTGAAGGAAAGACCAATGCTATGGGACTTACAACACAAACATTATGCCAGCAAAAGCAAAAGAAGTCAGGCATGGATTCAAATATGCAAGGAATTAACCAGCGATTGGGAGGAGATGGAACCACGTGAACAGTGGAAAATGGGTAAGTGCAACAAATTTATGTTTTTTTTTTTTTATTAATAAATTAAATATAATAACAGAAAATAATTATCATTTAAAATAGAAGAGCAGGTTCGCACGAGGTGGCGGTCATGTAGGGATCGCTTCAGACGAGAAGTTGCAATAAATGAAAAGAGTGGCTCCTCCCCGTCTCACAAAAGGCCATATCAACATTTTGAGGAATTACTTTTTCTCTTACCAACTCGTACTCTTCGGCCGTAAGTTTATTTTAGAAATAAGATCATTTTGTATTCATGTATTGAAAAAGGTTAAGTAAATTTCTGTAAAGAAAAGAAAAAAAAAAAAAAAGGCAAAGCTTGATGGTCTTTCAAGTATTGCCATACTGTGAATGGCTCAGTGCTTGGACGAGTATTTCCCCAGCTTGAGATTTATCAGTTTATTATGTAAACACAGAGAAGCAAAGATATGAATACAAATAAATTATTAAACACAGGATCATTGAATTGAAGAACACAGTGAAAAAACACAGAATACAACACATTGCCAATGTTACAAACAACTGATAATTTTATGGTATACACACATGCATAACTTTGCATGACTTTGGATAAGTTAGCAGATGTAGGTAACATCTGCAATGTGTGCAGATTACGGTTCTTTCAATGTGTTTATTCATTACAAAAAGCTCGTGTATCCATTTGACTTCAATGTTGTTTGTTATTCAATACAAGCACTCTAGCATTTTTTGGATTGATCCTCTCAAGTATAAATTTAATTATAAGATTATTTTACTTTGTTTCATTTTTGAATGTACAATGAAATTACTGCATCTTATTATGATCTTTTACCATACAATTATACTCTATTTTCTTTTTTTTTTTTTTTAAAAAAAAAAAAGGACTCAAGGAAACATTCCAAAAAAAACAAGAGGACAAGCACACGAACATCTCGATACTGATGACCAAACAATGGAGCAGAGCCACACATCTTTGGTTGAAGATGCACATGGTACAGATTCACAAACAAACGTGGAAATTGATGACTCTCCACCAGAACCACCACCCATCAACACCAGGCAAACTCGAAGAAGGGCAGCACGTGTGCAGTCAGATCCAATAAGTGCTATTGAACATGAGGCGGTAAACATGATGCGTCGTGCAGGGTCACAAGACATGTATGATGGGTTGGGTGTTGTTGTAGCGGGCCAATGCAGACGCTTCCCAGCTGGGAAACGCAATTTATTTATTGCTTATGTCATGACTGTGGTGGAACTGTTTGACAATTGTGATATTTTGCCTAGTATTGATGTTTTGGTCAACAATTTAAAAGACTTATTGTGTCCAAAAACAACAACCACACAACCATTTGAAACTAGTCCAACTACTAGTCTTGTTGCATCACCTCCAAAAAAACAAACATGTACCCAAACAGAAACTACACAAACTCATGCATTGCCAAGCACATCATATTCCGAGGATCCAAATAGTTCCTATCTTCAAATGCTGCTTTCTGATTCAAGCCCATGGAGACAGCAAAGGCTACATGAAGAGTTGCAGACAGTAACTGCATTGCCAGCCTCAACATTTTCATTTTCACCAACACATAGTCCAAATGAACCCCATGACCTTACACGACGCAATTAGCAGTCTTTATTGTTACAGTTTCCGTTTAACTGTTATCCAAGTTTTAAGTTTCTATAGTCAAGCCATTACAATACAGGCAGATGTTGCTCAAACAGTCCGTTTATAATGCAACCCAAGTGAAAATGTGGTTAGCCTCTGCCCATGCACATATGCATTTATATAGAGACACATGCAATGTGTCTATTTGTCACATGCATATCCCTGTAAGCACATATGCCATTTGTCACAGTGCGGACACCTTGGGCTTGTGTTACATTTAAAACTGGCTCCAAGCAGAACATGTGTCAGTGGCTTTATTGGTCCAGTCATAATGAAATGCTGGTGCACAGGGGGCGGACCTTTGACAATACTTACAAGCCTTTCCATGCAAAAGCATGTGATCAATATGTCATTTGCAGAAGTATACCTCAAAATGCATTTTTACAAAGGGAAAGGACCGTCCCCTGTGCGCTAATGTTGCATTATGAAAGGACAGATACCGGAACGTGTGACCACGGCCTTACTTGCTGGGTTTAAGCATAATCCAATTTTATGCAATGAGGTTTAACCATTTTGGTTTTTTGAAAAATTTACTTTAAATTTTCAAAGAGATCCAATGGATCATATTGTGTTTGAAATCTTAAACACCTTTTTTTTTGTATTTTTCTAAATTTGGTTTTACAAATATAGCCTTTTGGATATTTAAAAAAAAAAAAAAAAAAAAAAGAGGTTAATGTTTCAGTGCATTATAAAATAAAAAAAAAAAAAAAAAAGAGTTGTTTTTAAAATCATTGAACATTGTTAAACCACATAAGCCCAAAATAAAGAAAAATTAGATTTTATTACAACCATCAAAATAATGAAATGCAGATACAGTAAATGAAAAATATAAAAAAAAAAATTAAATGGCATCATACTGCCAAGCAACTGCCCCGTGCTCACTATTAAAATATTTGAGAAATTCATCTCTTGTGCGCCATCCAGATAAAGCACGGCAATTGCATTGGTCTATTGTATTTGCAAGGTTGACATCATTGCCAACGTCAAGCAGTGCATGTGGAGACATACCAATTCGACTGAAATTATGCAGAACACAGCATGCCTTCACAACTGTGTCTACATTTTCTACACTTAGGCATATAGCTGCTTTAAGTAAACGCCATTGCCCACTTAATATGCCAAAAGCGCACTCCACAGTCTTGCGGGCTCGAGATAAACGGGCATTATAAATCCGTTTCATATTTGTCAAACCCCGCTTACAGTATGGTCTCAATAAGTGAGTGCGGAGACCAAATGCCTCGTCGGCCACAAAGACATGGGGGAGAATTGTGGAGCTCCCAGTAAGTGCTTTGGCCGGAGGAATATTAATATGTTTTTGAAGAAGCTGTCTTGCCATTGCACTGGTTTCGAGTATTCTCGAATCATTTGTGCTGCCATACGAACCAGTTTCAATGGCAATAAAATTACTGTCACTGTCCGCAATGGCAAGTAAGACAATTGAAAAATATTTTTTATAATTGAAAAAAAGAGTCCCTGAATGAGGTGGCTGTATCACACGGATATGCTTCCCATCAATTGCTCCAAGACAATTTGGGAAATCCGTCTTTTCCTCAAAACCTTTCGAGATGGCTTGAAAATAGTTTGTGGTGGGAAAAGGCATGCAGCGAGGCTGCAAAGCAGCCCATATCACCGCGCAAGTATGTGGAATGATTTTGCACAATGTACTTTTCCCTATCCGAAACTGATGCTGCATGGAGTGATAGCTCTCCCCTGTGGCCAGGAACCTTTATTGAAAGAAAGAAACAAAGATATCACTTTGGTGTAATCATTTCTTTTTTACAGGTTAAAAAATTAAAAAAAACAAACCTTAACGTTACAAGTAGACGTTGTTCAGGAGATATTGCTTGCCTCATCACAGTAGATTGGAATGTTATTTGCTGCTTAATAAGGCCAAGCAAAAAGTCATATTGCTCTATACTTAAACGGCAATATTCCTGAAATTTATTAGGATACCTATGAGACAAAGAAGAGATAACTTTTTTAATAAATATTTAACTATAAAGCACTTAATAAAATGCACACATACATAAAACCAATACAATTCTTAAAATAAGCCAGCTTTTTTTTTGCTTCTTTGAAAATAAAAAAAAAACGGGGGTCCAAAAAAAACAAAAAAAAAAAACATGTAGGTTAAAATAAAAAATAAGGATACTTTCACAACAACAGCCGCAATTAAAAACATGGATCAACAATGTGTGCACGGGTACTCTTCTGTATTGCCCGTGTCCACTCCTCTGTATTTGGTGTTCTGTAACAGGCGGCATAGTTATCTGCCAGCTGTTGCATAATATGACTTATTAATCAGCGGCATCATAGTATGTGCCTGCCTGCATCTATGCAACAGAATACAGAAGTCCAAAAAAATAGGAGGAGCCGTGTGGAAGAAAGAAGATCAGCCACGTCAAACTCATGGAGCCACGCAGAGCATCGGGGCTGCCAAAGGGGTGAGTATATAATGTAACATCATTTAAAAAAGAATTGACCTGCCTGTATACTTCTGTTGCCTTGTTGGCTATATTCTGAAGTGGTGCTGTGACCAATGCATTTCCCACCCACACCTTAGACTGGAGTCAATATGGTTGTCCATTTTGTTGACAAATACGGAACATAGCTTAGACGCTGGTCCACAGATATACAGGTATTTACTAAACCAGGATAATGTAAGAAACATTTTAAATATATATATATATACCTGCGTAATTCAACAAACAATTGAAAAAACTGTCCGTGGCTATCCCGTCCTTGCAACAAAGGATGAACCCATAATCGTCTTCTCAAATGGCGCTGACTTTGTTCCTTTAAAAGAAGATTAAAAAATAACTTCCAAAGCAGTTCTAGAAAAAATAAACAAAATGTAAAAGTGAAAGAAAAATACCAATTTGCGAAGCCTGCGACGACGCGCTGCAAGTCCAAGAATAACAGCACCACATCCCATGATAATATCTCTGCTTGGCCCAGTATATTGCTCCATCATTAGACACCACCATCAAACACAAACACCACAAAAAAACGGACCTGCGTTTGCACTTATATATTGCTACACAGGTGTCCATGGCTTGCAATTGGGGGTTGGCAATGCAAACGCAAGAAAGACGCATGCGTCACAGTAACGCATGCGCTCTTGAAGCATGCGTCAAACGCACGCGCCAAACGTGCGCCTTGCAACGCATGCGTCAGGCGCATCGTGTGACCGCGGCCTTACACCATTTTACAACACATAGAAAATGGAATAAAAAGTGATCAAAATGTCACACAGTCCTAAAAATGATAGCTATGAAAAAGTTATTAAATTAAAACCTGTATATATTAATTTGGTATCCCTGCGATGGTACCAAACCAAAAAAGAAAGTAGACGTGTTATATAAAGCGCACAGTGACAGCCATAAAAACTGAGCCCACAAGGACATGGACCAATTTGACATGCTTGTGCAGCGCTGCGTAATCTGTGTGCGCTATATAAATAAAGAATTATTATTATTATTATGATACAAACACGTTTTTTCCAATTTTACCACATTTGGAATTTTTTTCCAGCTTCCCAGTACACGGCCTGGAATAATAAATAACATCACGGGAAAGTAAAATTTGTTACGCACAAAATAAGCCCTCACACAGCTCTGTACACGGAAAAATTAAAAAGTTATGGATTTGTGAAGGTGGAGAGCGAGAAATGAGCGAAAGAACCCTGCGTCCTTAAGGGGTTAAATATTACCTTCATTTTCTTAGAACTCAAAGATGAATAAATGCATGTAGGTAATCCTACAATTCTATCAAAATATAGAAATGATTGCTCCATACAGTGGAAAAAATGGAAAAAAATCCTAATGTCTAAATCGCCGCTATTTTATCCACACACAAAAATAAAGTGATCAAATGCTCGTACAGTCACCAAAATGGGATAAATGAAAAAATATAGAAATTTTGCATTTTCTTGATTGTACTGACCAAAAGGATAAAGGGAAGGGGACATTTGGAGCGCACAGTAAAAGCCGGGAAAGCAGAGTAAGAAAATGGTGCAAATGTGATTTTTTTTTCAGAAATTCAATACATTAAAAATATTTATTACTGTATTTTTTATTTTTAAATCAAAGGTGCCTTATATATGAACCGTACTTACAGACAACAGCTGCCTTGTACTGTGCACAGGTCTGCCACCCGCTGGTCATTCATCCTTATAATCAGGTGCGCCTTATAATCCGGTGCGCTTTATATATGAACCGTACTTACAGACAACAGCTGCCTTGTACTGTGCACAGGTCTGCCACCCGCTGGTCATTCATCCTTATAATCAGGTGCGCCTTATAATCCGGTGCGCTTTATATATGAACTGTACTTACAGACAACAGCTGCCTTGTACTGTGCACAGGTCTGCCACCCGCTGGTCATTCATCCTTATAATCAGGTGCGCCTTATAATCCGGTGCGCTTTATATATGAACTGTACTTACAGACAACAGCTGCCTTGTACTGTGCACAGGTCTGCCACCCGCGGGTCATTCATCCTTATAATCAGGTGCGCCTTATAATCCGGTGCGCTTTATATATGAACTGTACTTACAGACAACAGCTGCCTTGTACTGTGCACAGGTCTGCCACCCGCTGGTCATTCATCCTTATAATCAGGTGCGCCTTATAATCCGGTACGCCTTATATATTAAACTAGATGTTTTAGCAGGCATTTATTGATGGTGCGCCTTAGGGTGCAGACACACATGGCGTTTTTGGGCCGTTTTTACTAAGTGCGTTTTCAGATAGTTAAAAACGCATGCGTTAAAAAACGCATCCGTTTTTTAAAAACTCATGCGTTTTGTCCGTTTTTCCAAAATTGTGCAATGAAAAACGGACAAAAACGCATGCGTTTTTAACAATCTGAAAACGCACTTAGTAAAAACGGCCCAAAAACGCCATGTGTGTCTTCACCCTTATAGTCCGAAAAAATGCGGTACATGTTCCCAGCTTGCATGG
This sequence comes from Engystomops pustulosus, assembly GCF_040894005.1. Classification (NCBI taxonomy): domain Eukaryota; kingdom Metazoa; phylum Chordata; class Amphibia; order Anura; family Leptodactylidae; genus Engystomops; species Engystomops pustulosus. The sequence continues at coordinate 7,577,821 of NC_092417.1, forward strand.
AGTAATAGAATTTGCTTTCGGTTGAGGGGAGTAAAAAATGGTGACGCAAACACCGAAATAAGGTGACAGACAGTGGCGTAATAAGACTGTAATGTGCCACGGTACAAACTTTGTGTCAGGTCCCCATATAGCAAAAACCCACAGCGATGTCCACACATTATATTGAGCAAACACTTGTACTGCATAAACACACAGACAAATATGTGCCTGTAATGAATGTAATGCAAATATACCAGAAATGAATGTACTGCACACAGAAATATATACAGGCCGTCCCTGGGTGAGGCCGCGGTCACACGTACCGCTAGGCGTCCGTCATAACGCGACGCTAGCGCACAGGGGGAGGTCCTCGGCCCGAACGCACATGCGTTTCCAGGGAAACGCATGCGATTGTTAAGCCGATCGCATGCGTTTCTCTGGAAACGCATGTGCGTTGGGGCCGAGGACCTCCCCCTGTGCGCTAGCGTCGCGTTATGAACGGACGTCTAGCGGTACCTGTGACCGCGGCCTTACATACAAGATAGGGTCTGTAGGTTTGTTCTTAAGTCAAGTTTGTATGTAAGTTGGAACTGTATATTTTATCATTGTAATCCCAGCCAGAACTTTTTTGGTCTCTGTGACAATTGGATTTTAAAAATGTTGGGTTGTCATAAAAATCAATATTAACCCTAAAGCTTCATTACAGACGCCTGTGATAACTGTTACAGCTGATTATTGTAGCCTGGGACTAAAGTACAATAAATTACCAATATCCAGAGGTCTGTATGTAAGTCGAGTGTTCTTAAGTAGGGTACCGCCTGTATTAGCATTTGATCTGATCTGTATATAAATATAGTGACAATAAATGTACTGCACCCCGGGGGTGTGATACATATAACAGAAATATGCGGCCTTTTCCATCAGTGCTGGCCTGGTCCATATCCTGGTGGTCTCCTCACAGGCTTCAATTACCCATCAGGTATAGATCCTGAGGGCGCGTTCACACGTTGCGTTTTGACCTGCGTTTTCATTGCGTTTGAAACGCATATACAACAGCTGAGGAGAGGTGATTTGCCTAATTTCATCACTGTTAACGCATGCGTTAACAAAACGCATCGTAAACGCGATGTTAACGCATGCGTTAACGCATGCGTTTTGTTAACGCATGCGTTACCATTGCGTTTACAAACGTAAACGGTAATGTAATTAGGCAAATTACCTCACATCAGCTGTTGTATATGCGTTCCAAACGCAATGAAAACGCAACCAAAACGCAACGTGTGAACGCGCCCTCAGGGTGCGGTCACATGTTGCAGTTAAAACTGCATCGAAATCAGCTTGGAGGTGGTTTTAGGTGCAGTTTTGTCAATTAAACAGGTGAAAGACATGAACTGAATGAGTGAATTTGACTTTGAAGGGGAAACCTGCTCCACAAATGTCATTCACCCGTTCATGTCTTCAGTTCATGTCTTTCACCTGTTTAATTGACAAAACTGCAAATAAAACCTCCTCAGGGCGCGTTCACACGTTGCGTTTTGACCTGCGTTTTCATTGCATTTAAAACGCATATAGAACAGCTGAGGAGGGTTGATTTGCCTAATTACATCCCTGTTAACATTTCCGTTTACAAAACGCATCGTAAACGCGATGTTAACGCATGCGTTAACAACGCGTTAACACATGCGTTTTGTTAACGTTGCGTGTTGCGTTTTGTAATATAATTAGGCAAATCACCTCTCATCAGCTTTTGTATATGCGTTTCAAACGCAATGAAAACGCGACCAAAACGCAACGTGTGAACGCGCCCTCAAAGCTGACCGTGATGCCGTTTTAACTGCAACATGTGACCGCACCCTCAGGGCGCGTTCACACGTTGCGTTTTGGTCGCGTTTTCATTGCGTTTGAAACGCATATACAACAGCTGATGAGAGGTGATTTGCCTAATTACATCGCTGCTAACATTTCTGTTTACAAAATGCATAGTAAACGCGATGTTAACGCATGCGTTAACATTGCGTTTAGAAACGTAAATGGTAATATAATTAGGCAAATCACCTCTCATCAGCTGTTGTATATGCGTTTCAAACTCAATGAAAACGCGACCAAAACGCAACGTGTGAACACGCCCTCAGAATAACTTCTCCCGGCCTTCACTGCAGGATTTGCCAGCCAGGTCTCTCCAGCTCCTTGCTACACATGTCCACACCGCGCCACTAAAAATATCACAGTTATTTACAGTATAGTTTCTCCTGGATAACCACAACCATAACCAGCTAAGATGAATTATGTCGTGGCCAGGAATGGAGATATGTAGACACTGCATGTTTTTGCCACGTGCTTCTTACAAAGGTCATTTCTGTCTATTGTGTTTTTGTTTCTATATTTTTGCTGTGATGTTATGATATGTCTTGTCACGTGAAGTGTTTTGTAATCACAGCATAAAAATTTCCCATTTTTGTGATAAAATAAAATCTAAATAACAAACATTTACTCCATACAACTTCTTTTTGCTACATATAATAAATACACAGTGACCCCCTCAATATATTGTACACATAGACTATATTTCGTTATATAGTACCCCAGAGGTCGCACTAACATTTTTCCAGAACGGTAAAAATACTCCTCTCACCATTTTTGAGGAGTATTTTTACCTGAGGGCGTGTTCACACGTTGCGTTTTGACCTGCGTTTTCATTGCGTTTGAAACGCATATACAACAGCTGAGGAGAGTTGATTTGCCTAATTACATCACTGTTAACGTTTCCGCTTACAAAACGCATCGTAAACGCGATGTTAACGCACGCGTTAACAAAGCGTTAATGCATGCGTTTTGTTAACGCATGTGCTAACATTGCGTTTACAAACGTAAACGGTAATGTAATTAGGCAAATTACCTCACATCAGCTGTTGTATATGCGTTTCAAACGCAATGAAAACGCAACGTGTGAACGCGCCCTCCGGAGGAGTATGAAAATTTAGGCAAAACACCGCTCACACAGCACGCACCCGCAACGCTCCGCTCACACAGCACGCAACCGCAACGCTCCGCTCTCACAGCACGCACACGCAACGCTCCGCTCTCACAGCACGCACCCGCAACGCTCCGCTCTCACAGCACGCACCCGCAGCGCTCCGCTCTCACAGCACGCACCCGCAGCGCTCCGCTCTCACAGCACGCACCCGCAGCGCTCCGCTCTCACAGCACGCACCCGCAGCGCTACGCTCTCACAGCACGCACCCGCAGCGCTCCGCTCTCACAGCACGCACCCGCAGCGCTCCGCTCTCACAGCACGCACCCGCAGCGCTCCGCTCTCACAGCACGCACCCGCAGCGCTCCGCTCTCACAGCACGCATCCGCAGCGCTCCGCTCTCACAGCACGCACCCGCAGCGCTCCGCTCTCACAGCACGCACCCGCAGCGCTCCGCTCTCACAGCACGCACCCGCAGCGCTCCGCTCACACAGCACGCACCCGCAACGCTCCGCACCCACGAGGCTCCGCACCCACGAGGCTCCGCTCACACAGCGCTACACACAGCACGCACAACACTACTCTACACTCACAACACTACTCTACACTCACAACACTACTCTACACTCACAACACTACTCTACACTCACAACACTACTCTACACTCACAACACTACTCTACACTCACAACACTACTCTACACTCACCCGGCCTTGCTATTAAGTCCCGTCGGGATCACACAAACGCAGGCAGCAGCGGGCAGGTAGAGATGGAGCAGGACGGGGAGCAGCAGCCCCGGTGCTCTCACGCTGGGTCTCTCCGGCCCGCCCCTAGTCACGTGTCCCGCTGAGCGGTTCGGCGCGCGCTATGATTGCGCTACTGACATTTCCCTCTTTTGCAGTGCACGCTGAACCGCTCAGCCTGCGCGCTACAGGGAATAATTGCCAAGCGTAACTTTATGCATGCCAATTATTTTGGGGGTTAATGGCGCCTCATCACGCGTCTATGACGCGTGGTGAGGCGTTAATGCGACCTCTGTAGTACCCCCTCAACTAAAAATATTTGTATACAGTAGCTCCTGATTTATATAAAGCATCAAAATTATTGCTGACGTCTCAGCTGCCAGTGATCTCGCAGCATCTTCTTCTGCCCGGGCAGAACTTGAGTCAGGCCGGCGCCACACGTAGCGCTTTGTCTGCGCTTGCAAACGCAGACAAAGCCGCGCCCACCGGGGCGGGCCTCGGCCCGATCGCATCGGCGTTTCTATGGAAACGCCTGCGATCGGGAACGAGACGCCGGTGTTTCGCGTAAAATTAACGCAAAACACCGGCGCAGACAAAGCGCCGGCCTAAGACACAGGACTGCGTGATGGTCATAGTGATATCTCTGCAGAGGCCTCTCCTCTTACATGGATTGTTTTCTATGGTTGCTGCTGCATTGTAGACTGGGGGTGGTGACACACATGGCGTTTTTAGGCCGTTTTAAGTAGTGCATTTTCAGATCGGGAAAAAACGCATGCGCTCAAAAACGGCCTAAAAACGCCATGTGTGTCACCACCCTTAGGGTGCATTCACATGGGCGTCTGGGGGGGAGGTATATGCGGCCGTACATGGGGAAAAGATAGAGTATGCTCAAAAACAGACCAAAAATGCCATGTGTGGCATCACCCTCCGGGTGCGCTCAGACGATGCGTTTGCGCTGCTTTTTTGCATGTCTACCATGCGTTTGGCTAGTTTTAAATAGCTTTTCTTCATTTCTGAAAGTGGAAGCAGCTGTGAAAGTGTCGACACTGGTGCTTACACTTGTTGTAAAACCATCCAAACAGATGGTAACACGGAAAAACGCTTTAAAATGTGTCATTCTCTGGGGAACGAGCTGACATTTTCATGAATATCATTTTGAGAACCTTTTGATTAGTTTTGATGTAGTTAATGGAAACCTACCATTTGATTTGGTGCATTATGAAGCAAACATACCTTGAGACTGCTGTAGCTACACTGATGCAGGATCATATCTTGTTTAATCCCGGAGTGGTTTTGTTGAAAAAACAATTATAACATTATGATAATGAAGCTCTGTCCCTTCTATGGCTGCTCTGGCGCTTGCTTTCCCGCTTCTCATAGCAGTAGAGTTTTTCTCTGCAGGAGATAATGATGCAATCACTGTTCTCCCTGCCAGACAGAATAATCAATTGCTGCACCATCCCCCAGCTGTTGTATATGAGTGAACCAGCTCAGGTTTATTAGTCACGCTCGACTTAACTCCATCTGTAATTCCAAGCTCCCGTGTGTAATGTGTTTATCTTGGCAGCCATGCTGACTCAGCTTTCCCAAGGTCCTGAATGTTATAATTGTTTTTCAGCAAAACCACTCAGCTCAGGGATTAACCAAGATATGATCCTGCATCAGTGTAGCTACAGCAGTATCAAGGTATGTTTGCTTCATAATGCATCCAATCACATGGTAGGTTTCCTTTAATAGGAGGACTCAGGTAGAGGAAGAAACTATAGAACTTTCCCCCTCCTAAAGTAAGATATGGAGGAAACCGCAGCTGATGAATTTCTAAGAAAGACTAAAAATTGGTCACTGCTGACAACAAGCCTCATCCACATCCCTCTGTGTATAGAGAAGGTGTCAGGGTGTGGGGGAGGGGAGATGTTCTGTCATGTAATGGGGTAAATGTTTCTTCCACATGTAATGAAGGTTTTGTGTCTTGCAGGATTTATTATCTATTGAGGATCAGAGATGAATATTATATCTCCCAGTGATGGTAAGATTCTCCCGCTGTCTACCTCCGGCTCTTCTACTTCTTACACTATTACTGATATGATATCCCTGCTGTTCTCACATCCGGCTGCAATTACATGTTCTGAGATTTATGCTTTATGTTACAATGACTAAATCACAATAATAATAAGAATAATAATCCTCTTCATAATAATAATAAAAAAAATGTGCTCAGCTTGGGATTTGAACTCATACACTATAAATGCTACAGAGAAGGAGCTTCCATCCACTAGTGCAGTGGTGGCGAACCTGTGGCACGGGTGCCAGAGGTGGCACTCAGAGCCCTTTCTGTGGGCACCCAGGCCTTCACCCCAACACAGAGTTTGCCAAACAGGACTCAAGGCTTCCTCCTGCCGTCCAATACAGCCCAGGATGTGCCATGCTCAGCGCCATTTTTAATCGACATCCTTGGCAGCCAGAGCTACATGAGGAACGAGAAAGTGTGGAAAGAGAGATTATTTTTGGAGCTCCTGCTCTGGGAACCCTGATTCCTCCTTTTCAGGGTAACCCGTAGGGAAGCTACAATCCAAATTTCTCCATCATCTTTCTATTGTATTGATGAACTCAGGCCGCCAATAGGATTAAAACAATAAGTTACTGCTTAAATTGTCATGTTGGCTCTTTGCGACATATAAGTGGGTTTTTGGTTGAAGTTTGGGCACTCTCTCTCCAAAAGGTTCACCATCACTGCACTAGGGTATTGGCCCAGTGGTCATTGATGGGAGGATACATCTTCTCAGAAATTACCATTTGTAATTATTGAGATGACTATTATTATTATTTTTATTATTATCATGGAGACCATCAGTATTATTATAATGTTAGTACTAATAATCTCAATAATAATCATCTCAAGAATCTTAATAATTATAATAATAATAATCTCAATAATTAGAATAATCTCTTAATAATCTCAATAATAATAATCTCAATTTCAATAATATCAATAATCTCAATACTAATAATCTCAATAATCTAAATTATAATAATCTCAATATTACTCTCAATATTCATCTTAATAATAATAATCATCTCAATAATAATCTCAATAATATTCTCTGAGAAGATCCCTCTCGAAGTATCGGTGTGTCACAATGTAACAGTGAAACTCTTAGTTGCAGAAAATCCTCCCACTGACATCCTCTGAGTTTATAGCCTTGAGGGTAGAAGCTTCTATCCTTATTGCAGAGGGTCTGGGGTTCGAATCCCGGACTGGGCATAAATTTATTTTATTCAATAAATAACTTGTGTCTGGGGAAGCCCTGGAGACCATATATGGACAGATGGTGATCTGACCTGATGACGTGGTCCCTGCTCTCTCCGCTGACCCGACACTTCTCTGAAAAGGATTCCCTGCCCGATGTCTGCTCTGGGGAACCCTAGGAGATGTAGGCTCCCAGGTTCTGGCTTTGAAAGTATTTACTATGCGGGACACAGAGCCGGGACAACCCCAGCAAGTGCGCGACCTGGAGGGAATATCCGTGACAATCTGACAGTTGCCCGTGACGCGGGGCAGAGGTTAAAAAATCGTGACTGTCCTGGCCAAACCGGGATGGTTGGGAGCTATGCATCTTCCAGACATTGGGGCAGATTTATCAAGTGTCTGAAAGTCAGAATATTTCTAGTTGCCCATGGCAACCAATCACAGCTCCCGTTTAAAATACCAGTGCTCATGAATATTTTAAACGGGATTGTGATTGGTTGCCATGGGCAACTAGAAATATTCTGACTTTCAGACACTGGATAAATCTGCCCCATTTGACTTTCCTGGCCTGTTCCAGGTTCCTACACAAGTCCCCTAGCAGCACAATGACATTACTGTACTAATATCCACTGCTGTCATCCCTCTACATGTCCTAGAAGATTTCATCCTTGTGTCTCCTTCATTTCCAGATGCTGAGACCCGGAAGTTTTACCAGAAGCTTTGTCACTATCCACCTCATGTCCTGAGGATGACGTATAGATATTTCCAGGAGGATCTGCTCCAAATCATGGAGAACCTGAATCTTCCATCACTTCTACATGAGCTGAGCTCCCGAAATATCCCAGATCTGCAGGTGAGATGTGCCGGTGTTATATACAGGTGTCCCCTGTGTTATCAGGTGTTATATACAGGTGTCCCCTGTGTTATCATCTGTTATATACAGGTGTCCCTTGTGTTATCAGGTGTTATATACAGGTGTCCCCTGTGTTATCAGGTGTTATATACAGGTGTCCCCTGTGTTATCAGGTGTTATATACAGGTGTCCCCTGTGTTATCAGGTGTTATATACAGGTGTCCCCTGTGTTATCAGGTGTTATATACAGGTGTCCCCTGTGTTATCAGGTGTTATATACAGGTGTCCCCTGTGTTATCAGGTGTTATATACAGGTGTCCCCTGTGTTATCAGGTGTTATATACAGGTGTCCCCTGTGTTATCAGGTGTTATATACAGGTGTCCCCTGTGTTATCAGGTGTTATATACAGGTGTCCCCTGTGTTATCAGGTGTTATATACAGGTGTCCCCTGTGATATCAGGTGTTATATACAGGTGTCCCCTGTGTTATCAGGTGTTATATACAGGTATCTCCTGTGTTATCAGGTGTTATATACAGGTGTCCCCTGTGTTATCAGGTGTTATATACAGGTGTCTCCTGTGTTATCAGGTGTTATATGCAGGTTTCCCCTGTGTTATCAGGTGTTATATACAGGTGTCCTCTGTGTTATCAGGGGTTATATACAGGTGTCCTCTGTGTTATCAGGGGTTATATACAGGTGTCCCCTGTGTTATCATCTATTATATACAGGTGTCCCCTGTGTTATCAGGTGTTATATACAGGTGTCCCCTGTGTTATCAGGTCTTATATACAGGTGTCCCCTGTGTTATTAGGTGTTATATGCAGGTGTCCCCTGTGTTATCAGGTGTTATATACAGGTGTCTCCTGAGTTATCAGGTGTTATATATAGGTGTCCCCCGTGTTATCAGGTGTTATATACAGGTGTCCCCTGTGATATCAGGTGTTATATACAGGTGTCCTCTGTGTCATCAGGTGTTATATACAGGTGTCCCCTGTGTTATCAGGTGTTATATGCAGGTGTCCTCTGTGTTATCAGGTGTTATATACAGGTGTCCCCTGTGTTATCAGGTGTCTCCTGTGTTATCAGGTGTTATATACAGGTGTCCCCTGTGTTATCAGGTGTTATATACAGGTGTCCCCTGTGTTATCAGGTGTTATATACAGGTGTCCCCTGTGATATCAGGTGTTATATACAGGTGTCCCCTGTGATATCAGGTGTTATATACAGGTGTCCCCTGTGTTATCAGGTGTTATATACAGGTGTCTCCTGTGTTATCAGGTGTTATATACAGGTGTCCCCTGTGTTATCAGGTGTTATATACAGGTGTCCCCATGTGTTATCAGGTGTTATATACAGGTGTCTCCTGTGTTATATGCAGGTGTCCCCTGTGTTATCAGGTGTTATATACAGGTGTCCTCTGTGTTATCAGGGGTTATATACAGGTGTCCTCTGTGTTATCAGGTGTTATATACAGGTGTCCCCTGTGTTATCAGGTGTTATATACAGGTGTCCCCTGTGTTATCAGGTGTTATATACAAGTGTCCCCTGTGTTATCAGGTGTTATATACAGGTGTCCCCTGTGTTATCATCTATTATATACAGGTGTCCCCTGTGTTATCAGGTGTTATATACAGGTGTCCCCTGTGTTATCAGGTCTTATATACAGGTGTCCCCTGTGTTATTAGGTGTTATATACAGGTGTCTCCTGTGTTATCAGGTGTTATATATAGGTGTCCCCTGTGTTATCAGGTGTTATATACAGGTGTCCCCTGTGTTATCAGGTGTTATATACAGGTGTCCCCTGTGTTATCAGGTGTTATATGCAGGTGTCCCCTGTGTTATCAGGTGTTATATGCAGGTGTCCCCTGTGTTATCAGGTGTTATATACAGGTGTCCCCTGTGTTATCAGGTGTTATATACAGGTGTCCCCGGTGTTATTAGGTGTTATATGCAGGTGTCCCCTGTGTTATCAGGTGTTATATGCAGGTGTCCCCTGTGTTATCAGGTGTTATATACAGGTGTCCCCTGTGATATCAGGTGTTATATACAGGTATCTCCTGTGTTATCAGGTGTTATATACAGGTGTCCCCTGTGTTATCAGGTGTTATGTACAGGTGTCTCCTGTGTTATCAGGTGTTATATACAGGTGTCCCCTGTGTTATCAGGTGTTATATACAGGTGTCCCCATGTGTTATCAGGTGTTATATACAGGTGTCCCCATGTGTTATCAGGTGTTATATACAGGTGTCTCCTGTGTTATCAGGTGTTATATACAGGTGTCCCCCGTGTTATCAGGTGTTATATACAGGTGTCCCCCGTGTTATCAGGTGTTATATACAGGTGTCTCCTGTGTTATCAGGTGTTATATACAGGTGTCCCCCGTGTTATCAGGTGTTATATACAGGTGTCCCCCGTGTTATCAGGTGTTATATACAGGTGTCCTCTGTCTTATCAGGTGTTATATACAGGTGCCCCCTGTGTTATCAGGTGTTATATACAGGTGTCCCCCGTGTTATCAGGGGTTATATACAGGTGTCCTCTGTCTTATCAGGTGTTATATACAGGTGCCCCCTGTGTTATCAGGTGTTATATACAGGTGTCCCCTGTGTTATCAGGTGTTATATACAGGTGTCCCCCGTGTTATCAGGTGTTATATACAGGTGTCCCCTGTGATATCAGGTGTTATATACAGGTGTCCCCCGTGTTATCAGGTGTTATATGCAGGTGTCCTCTGTGTCATCAGGTGTTATATACAGGTGTCCCCTGTGTTATCAGGTGTTATATGCAGGTGTCCTCTGTGTTATCAGGTGTTATATACAGGTGTCCCCTGTGTTATCAGGTGTCTCCTGTGTTATCAGGTGTTATATACAGGTGTCCCCGGTGTTATCAGGTGTTATATACAGGTGTCCCCTGTGTTATTAGGTGTTATATGCAGGTGTCCCCTGTGTTATCAGGTGTTATATACAGGTGTCCCCTGTGTTATCAGGTGTTATATACAGGTGTCCCCTGTGTTATCAGGTGTTATATACAGGTGTCCCCTGTGTTATTAGGTGTTATATGCAGGTGTCTTCTGTGTTATCAGGTGTTATATGCAGGTGTCCCCTGTGTTATCAGGTGTTATATACAGGTGTCCCCTGTGTTATCAGGTGTTATATACAGGTGTCCCCTGTGTTATCAGGTGTTATATACAGGTGTCCCCGGTGTTATTAGGTGTTATATGCAGGTGTCCCCTGTGTTATCAGGTGTTATATACAGGTGTCCCCTGTGTTATCAGGTGTTATATACAGGTGTCCCCTGTGTTATCAGGTGTTATATACAGGTGTCCCCTGTGTTATCAGGTGTTATATACAGGTGTCCCCTGTGTTATATACAGGTGTCCCCTGTGTTATCAGGTGTTATATACAGGTGTCCCCTGTGATATCAGGTGTTATATACAGGTATCTCCTGTGTTATCAGGTGTTATATACAGGTGTCCCCTGTGTTATCAGGTGTTATATACAGGTGTCCTCTGTGTTATCAGGTGTTATATACAGGTGTTCTCTGTGTTATCAGGTGTTATATACAGGTGTCCCCTGTGTTATCAGGTGTTATATACAGGTGTCCCCTGTGTTATCAGTTGTTATATACAGGTGTCTCCTGTGTTTTCAGGTGTTATATACAGGTGTCCCCTGTGTTATCAGGTGTTATATACAGGTGTCCCCATGTGTTATCAGGTGTTATATACAGGTGTCCCCTGTGTTATATACAGGTGTCCCCTGTGTTATCAGGTGTTATATACAGGTGTCTCCTGTGTTATCAGGTGTTATATACAGGTGTCCCCTGTGTTATATACAGCTGTCCCCTGTGTTATCAGGTGTTATATACAGGTGTCCCCTGTGTTATCAGGTGTTATATACAGGTGTCCCCTGTGTTATCAGTTGTTATATACAGGTGCCCCCTGTGTTATCAGGTGTTATATACAGGTGTCCCCTGTGTTATCAGGTGTTATATACAGGTGTCCCCTGTGTTATCAGGTGTTATATGCAGGTGTCCCCTGTGTTATCAGGTGCTATATACAGGTGTCTCCTGTGTTATCAGGTGTTATATACAGGTGTCCTCTGTGTTATCAGGTGTTATATACAGGTGTCCCCTGTGTTATCAGGTGTTATATACAGGTGTCCCCTGTGTTATCAGGTGTTATATACAGGTGTCCCCTGTGATATCAGGTGTTATATACAGGTGTCTCCTCTGTTATCCTGTGACCGCACAATAGACCTCAGTGGGGGCCGTGACCTCGCTGCCATTTTTGTGGGAAGCTCACAACCTTCTTTTACGGGCCTATGGCTTATATAGCAGATTATATTGTGTAAGTATTATAAGTGTAGCTATCCCGTCCTGCCCCACCCACCCACACACATACATAAGGGGGTCATTATATTCTGGTAAATATTATGATTGTTACTTGTGGAATCAGGATTTTCTCCCCAACTATTCCATCTATTTCTCTCCTCTGGACCAGCACATTATAGAGAAGACATTAAAGGGGCGTTCTCATCTGGGCATTCACATTCAGTTTGATAAATCTGCCATTTATAAACATTTCTTCAATTAGATGTTATTAAAAAAATGTTCCTGTGTGAAGATAATTTCTCATAAATGTAGTCATTTTGTCCCTTAGAAACGAGATAGCTTCCTCGGATACGGCCACGTCTGATGGAGGGATTGCACAAAGAAACAAATTGTTTTTGTATATGAAATGTCCGGGATTTACTACATGACCCACAGCCGTCCTGTGGTAATGATTGCTGAATCCAGGAGGTCAGACAGGACTGAATAGCTCCTGTCTGGCCACCGCTGCCAGAGTGTGACGTGGTCGTAACCGAGGAAGCCATCTCGTTTCTAAGGGACAGAATGACTACATTTATGAGAAATTATCTTCACACAGGATCATTTTTTTTTAACCCCTTCACGCTCCGTGGCGGATATATCCGCCACGGAGCGCAGTGACTTAGCGCTCAGTGGCGGATATATCCGCCACGGCGCTTATGCCGGCTCGGCTCTGGATCAGAGCCGAACCGGCATCGGGAAACACGGGGTGCCGGCTGTAACTAATAGCCGGCACCCCAGTGTAACACCCGCGATCGGAGTTGTCTCCGATAGCGGGTGCTTAACCCGTTAAATGCCGCGGTCAGTGCGACCGCGGCATCTAACAAGCATCTGGGGGGTCTTTCCCCCACGATCGCCCCCCCCGAACCGTTTTCGGGGGGCGCCGATCGTTGCCATAGCAACTCTGGGGTCCGGTCTGGACCCCAGAGTTACCTGCAAGAATTGCCAGTAAGATGGTGTCTGTGACGTCATCTTACTGGCAAAGTGCCAGCCTATGCAAGTGTATAGGCTGACACTGATAATACTCTGCAATACATGAGTATTGCAGAATATTATCATGAAGAAGCAATCAGAAGATTGCTTCTTCATGTCCCATGGTATAAAAGTGAAAAAGTAAAAAAAAAAAAAGTTATTCAATAAAAAAATAAAGTCATAAATCACTAAAAATGCCCCAAACTCCCAAAACATATAAAGAGACATATAACTCAAAAAAAAGTCTAAATCATAACACAAACCCCACATATATAGTATCACCGCGTCCGTAACAACCCGTAGAATAAAAGTAAATCATTATTGAACCCCCACGATAAACGCAGTAAAAAAAAAATGTTATAAACCCTCCAAAAATTATGATTTTTACCTTTTCAATCCCACAAAAAATGCTATAAAATGCGATCAAAAAACCATATGTACTCAGACATGATACTGGTGCAAAGTACAACATGTCCCGCAAAAAACAAGCCATCAACCAGCTCCGTAGCCAAAAAAGTAACAATGTTATGCCACTTGGAAGACGGCAATACATAAATGATAGATTTTTCCCCACATTAGGGTTTTGTTTGACAAATTTAGTAAAACGTAAGAAAATATATTCATGTCTGGTGTCCCCGTAATCGTATCGACCCATAGAATAAAGATAACAGGATTATTAGTCTATACGGTGAACACCAAAAAAAAAAAAGTAAAAAATCCAGTACAGAATTGATGCTTTTCTACTCCTGCCCTCAAAAAAGTTCCTAAATTTTCAACAATAGGTGATACCAACCCCAAAATGGTAACAATGGAAAAAGCATCTCGTCCCGCAAAAAAAATGCTGTCACATGGCCCCAATAACGGAAAAGCGAAAATTTTATAGCCTTCAACCAGAAAACTAAAATCCTGGCAGCTGCAGGTCCCTCCTTCCCTTCTGCGCCTCGCTGTGCCCCCATAACACAAGTAATGGCCACATGTGGGGGGTCTTTGTACTCAGGAGAAATTGCAGAACAAATTGTATGGTGGGTTTTCTCTTTTTATATTTTGGAAATGTGTAAATTTTAGGGCTAAATGAACGTATAAGGGAACAATATGACCATTCTAAATTTCACCTCCATTTTGATTCAATTACTATGAAGATCTCAAGGGGTTAACAATCTTCGTAAAAGCGGTTTCTGATAGCTTGAGGGGTGCAGATTTGAAAATGGGTTGGTTATATAGGGGGGTTTTGATGCTAAATATGTAAAATTTCATTCAAAACTGTATTTATCCCCAAAATAGTCAATTCTGAAAATCCTGGAAAGCGCTATTCTATTTGTAAGCCGCGTGACATCAAAATAAATTATCCAGACATTTCAGAAATTATGAAAATGTAAAGTAGACAAATGGGAAATGTTATTCAGCAACTTATTTAGCTGGTAAATCTATCTGCCTGAAAACGCAATGATTTAGAATTTCGAAAATGGCAAATTTTTCAAAAAATTTATCATATTTTCTTTTTTTTGTAAATAAACGCAAAACTTATCTGCCAGAATTTACCACTAAAATGAAGTACAACATGTGGGGAAAAAACTATCTCAGAATCGTTTTGATAAGTAACAGTGTTCAAAAGTTATAACCATATAAAGCGACGCAGGTCAGAATCCAAAAAATCGGGCTGAGCCTTAAGCTACAAAATGGCTGCGTCCTTAAGGGGTTAATAACATCCAATTGAAGAAATGTTTATAAATGGAAGATTAGTGAAACTGAATGTGAATGCCCAGGTGAGAATACCCCTTTAAGTATCTGTGTATATTAACCCTTTGTATTCAGTCTCCTTGTATAATGACCCTTATGTTGGACCTTTCTTTTGTTCTAGAAATACCTGAGTTTAGAACATGATAGAAAAACCTTGGCCCGGAATTTACTCCAGGAGATTTTCTGTAGAGGAGCAGAAGCTGTGATAACATTGTGGGTCAGTCTTCATGTACTACGGAAGGATCACGGTTCCCCGGTCCTGGGCGCTGTACTGGAGGAGCTCGGCCACAGAGGTAACATTGTGTATGACATGTGTCACTCATCATATCCTGGGCTCATCATGTACAGTGACCTCAGTAATACAGATCCCTGCACTGGATCAGTCATTCTCCGCAGTGTATAAATGTACAGATGGAGCAACGTGTAATATACAAAGGACTAACACTCTTATCTCACAGAGCAATAACCTTATACAATTAAGAGCACTACAGGCTACTTAATATTGAGAATGTAAGAACTGGAGGGATGGCGTAGCAAAATAATGGGAAAAAGAATTCATTGAGAATTTTAAACTAGTACCCCATATTCGTTGGAAATTATGGACGTGGTCTAGCAGCCGCACTACAGAGTTTGTTTTTGTATGTTTTTGTTTAATGTTGTTTCTTTTTGTTTTATTAACCCCTTAAGGTCGCAGCCATTTTACAGCTTAAGGCTCACCCACATTTTTTGGATTCTGACCTGCGTCGCTTTATATGGTTATAACTTTTGAAAACTGCTACTTATCAAAGCGATTATTAGATTGTTTTTTCCCCACATGTTGTACTTCATTTTAGTGGTAAATGTTGGTTGATAAGTTTTGTGTTTATTTACTAAAAAAAGAAAAAATGATGAATTTTTTGAAAAATTTCTCTTTTTTTTTAAATTCGAAATCCTTACATTTCCAGGCAGATAGATTTATCACCTAAATAAGTTGCTGAATAACATTTCCCATATCTCTACTTTTTTTTTTTTTTTCATTATAAAAATTTTTTATTGCTTTTTTAACAAAGAATGTACATTACAAAAATAGTAGTCAGACATTGCAATTTAACAGTGTTCACACATATAACAGTTTAACAAAATTCATATAACCAGGGTGTGTACCACATACTGCTAGACATAGTTCGTCCTAACCTGAAACACAATGGTGGAGATCTGCCATCAGGTCTCCAGATAAAACACAATATGTCATCCTTTTTCTTTTCTTCTTTTTTTCCCCTTTCTCTTCTTTTCCTCTCCCTCCTCCCAGAAACACATCCTCAACAATGGGGGGAAAAAACTATTTCCAATGACTCCAGATCTCAGCCCATTTCCCTCCAGTTCCACATTTATCAATATGGATGTGTTCATATCTTTCATATGGGACTATAGGGCAAAGTCTGATATGCCGATGTGGTTTCTGTAGTTGGGCAACCTCGCCAGGGCTCCTAATGATGCTTCTATTGCTTGTTTTTCTAACCAACTCCTAACTTAAGTCTGGTCTGGATTTTCGGGTTTGCTCCAGTAACATTCTTTTTCTAAGTCATACTATTGAGCAACCCTAGTTAAATTTGCGTTGAAGTAATTATAAGCCTGTGGCGATTTTGGCATTACTGTATTTTATATCTGTATTTTGCTCTCTGTGCGCCTTGCGTTAATCTAGTTCAGTGATGGCAAACCTTTAAGAGACCGAGTGCCCAAACTACAACAAAGACCCGCTTATTTATCGCAAAGTGCCAACACAGAAATGTAATTTGTGATTTATACTCCCTTCTCTGTCACTGTTTTATTGATACCAGCCCCTGAGGACACCAATAAAGCAGAAAATAGTCCCAGGTACAGCTGTCACTTTAAAATAGCTCTGTGCACAGCAAGTCCTGGGCTGTCTGGGACTGCAGGAAGATACCTGGAGTCATCTCTGGTGATGGCCTGAGTGCCCACAGAAAGGGCTCTGAGTGCCACCTATGGCACCCGTGCCATAGGTTAGCCATCACTGATCTAGTTTATTCAATTGCTGGCTTAACAATAGGATAATAACTAACTGACTTAAAACGCAATACTTACTAACACTTTGCTTAAGGCTTATTCACTAAGTTTTAGGTTGTAGAACTTAATCTGGTTTTACCGTATTGTTTGTCTGTCATTGTCGGGTGTAGGTTACTTTACTTCATCATGCCTCCAAAAAAGACAGAAAGAAAGTCAGGAGGGTTAGATAAAATGTGGAAGGCCTCCCCAACTAAAACAAAACAAATTAGCAAGGAGGATTTGCCTCCCTCAGCTTCCAATAACACAGGGTCTAATTCCCTAGCTAGTGAAGATCTTAATCCCACAAACGAAGACATTCTGGCTTAGATCCTTGACACGGTTCAAGAAACTAAGTCATCAGTAGCTGAGCTAAAAAAGGAGGTTGGCTGTATTAGCTCTGACATTGCGATAATGAGGGATGATTTGAATTCATTGAGGGATAAGTTTAAGGGAATGGAAAAGAGCGTCAGGAAAACTGAGGAAGATATTAAATCAATCCAGAAAGGCATGAAAGAACTAAGGGAAGAAAATGCACAGTTGAAAGAAAAGCTGTTAGATCAGGAGAATCGGTCAAGGAGGGCCAATATAAGAATAATTGGGTATCCAGAGGAGCCTTCTGAAGGGAATATGGCCACTAACATACAGAAGTGGTTATTGAAAGTATTTGGTAGTGAAGAGGGAGACACAGAAATTGAGGGCAAGTTATAAGATGGTGAAAAACAGGCTGTAATCAAGTGGATCAAGTTTGGGTAAGGGGGGGTGGGGGGGGGTAGGGGTATACCGGCAAGTTTTTTTTTTTTCCTCTTTCTTTCTTTTTTCTTTCTTCTCCCTATCTGAATGGAGAAGGCAATAAGAGTTCTGTGTTGGAACATTAGGGGCCTGAGCGATAGGAAAAGAAGATGTGCAATATTTGATGTAATAAATAAACATTTGCCAGCTGTGGTAGTATTGCTAGAAACCCACTTAACCCCATAATTAGGATGTGTCACGGGTGCTCCCGCGATCCCTGTCTCGGATCGTGGGCTCATCCGTGCTCCCCGTGTGCCCCCGCTGCAGCCCGGTCTCCTCACTCACCTCTCCCGGCTCCTGCTCTTCCCCGGACTGCCGTGTGCGCGCGTCCCTGCCTCCTAGGGCGCGCGCGCGGCTCCTGCAGAAAACTTAAAGGGCAGCGCACCGCTAATTGGTGCACTGGCTGAACACCACCTTTAAGAATCCTGCCTCTTCCTGTGTCCCCTGCCGGATCTTTGGGCCTCATTGCCTTAGAGAAACCTTCCAAGCGAGTATTCCTGCGTTCCTGTGTATTCCTGCGTTCCTGTGTGTCTCCGCTCCTGAGTCCTGTGTTGCCGTGTTACCTAGTTCCTCCGTGTTGTTGTGTTCCGTGTGCCTGTGTTCCCGTTCCCACCTGCCTGGACCTCCTGTTGCTGACCCCGGACTTGGACTTGACGTTGCATCTCTGCCGCCTGCCCTGACCCTGTGCCTGGACCTGACTACGAGATTGTCATCCGCTAAGGTACCTCGACCTTGGCTGCCACCGCGGGCTAGTCACGCCTGGGAACGAACTAGTGGTATCCTGCCGCAGCAAGTCCAATCCACTTTGCGGCGGGCTCTGGTGAATACCAGGTGCCACTGGGCTCCGGTCCCTGGTGTTGGCTAGTTCCATCTCCCGCGGTGGTCTAGAGGATCCACTGATCCTAACAGGATGTAGAATATAAAAAAGATGGGCTGTATGGGAATTCCACTCATACGGGGGTAATTACTCAAAAGGTGTCTCGGTTCTAAACCACTTCAGTATAGACTTCAAATTAATTGATAAAAACTCTGATAGTGAGGGCAGGTTTAAATTTTTACTGTCTTTTGAACGGAATTGAGTATGTTCTTGCATTTATGTCAGTGATGGGCAACCTTTTTAGCTTGGTGTGTCAAAATTCGCCAAAAAACCGAGCATAACTCTGGTGGTGTGTCACCTTGACAAAAAAACATAATTTTGTGATATTTATAGTTTAAATAACAAATCTGTATAATTATTTAACTTCTAGGGTACTTTAACCCTAGGTTGTGTGATTGATCCTACCATGTACTGCCATACTACATCTATTTATTACAATGTGCTGGACAATCTCTCAGCCTCCCGGCTACTGCACCTGGCCGTGTAGGAGCGGAGGATGAAACTTAACTCTCTGGCGGCCGTGTGTCACTGAAAATGGCTATGCGTGTCAGCACTGACACGCGTGTCATAGGTTGGCCATCACTGATTTATGTTAATCCCCCCCCCCCCTCATCGTTAAGGGTTCTGTCAGAATTTGCCCGCTTTATTGAGGATAAAAGTTGTACCAGAATCCTGATCATGGGAGACCCGAACATGGTCTTTGTTCCTTATCTTGATCGCCTTAACCTATTGGGGGTAACAAAAACAAACCCTAATGAGGGGATAAAATTGAGGAACTTTTGTCAGGACATGGGTTTACAGGATATATGGAGAGCAAAATATGGGGAAAAGAGGGCCTTTTCTTGTCACATTAAATCCTGTAATACCCTGTCCAGAATAGATCATGGATTAGCTAATTCGCAGGTATTGAGGAACACTTCCAGAATGACCTATGAACCCATTGTGATCTCTGACCATGCTCCAGTCCTAGTCACAATAGGGGAACCATCATTCAGTAGGCGGAAGTTCAAACTAAACCCCCATTGGCTAACTGTTCTCGAACCTCATCTGGATTTAAAAACAGCTATTGGAGAGTTTTGGGACAGGAACATTAATACCGCAAGCACTTTTGCAGTTTGGGATATGTTGAAACTATTCATTAAGTCTACGCTTTCACATGCGATTAATGTTAAAAAGAAAGATTTTAGTAGGAAGGAGGCAGATTTAAAAAAGCAGGTAGAGGACACATCTAAGAATTTGGGACACTCCGGAGATACCATTCTTACCCGGGCCTATAAGGATGCCAGGGAAAAATATGAAGATTTCTTAATAGAAAAAGCCCAACACAAACTGTTTTTTGCGGGACAGCGATACTTCACGGAAAAGGGGAAATCAGGTAAACTTTTAGCTAATATGATCAAGAACAATAAACAAGGAAATAAGAACATTTCAGTTATCCGAGGGCATAGAGGACAAATATGCAGAGAGCAACACAAGATACAGCAGGAATGTAAACGCTTTTATCAACACCTTTATGAGTCTGTTGGGGATAAAAATCAAACGGGAGATATTAAAAGATACCTGCAGGATATTAACTTTCCGCGCTTGTCTGGAAATCAGGTAGAAGCGCTGAACTCCCTGATTACGTTGAAGGAGCTGGAGGAGACAATTGACTCCTGTAGCGGCGACTCTGCCCCAGGCCAGGATGGCCTTCCCTTCGGTTTATACAGGAGATTAAAAGAAGTACTGGCCCCAATGTTGTTAACTACAATGCAAGAAATTTATAGAAGAGGGAAAGTGACTGACTCAATGTCCGAAGCTATCATCATTCTTATCCCAAAAAAAGTCAAGGACCCACTGGACCCAGGATCATTCAGACCCATTTCACTGATTAATACCGACGCTAAAATCATAGCAAAGACGGGGGCGTGGCCTAGCAGCGGATGTAAGCGGCTGTGTGATAGCCGAGCTCCGCCACCGGAATCCTGAATAGCACGTAGCTGCCACCGGGTTCGGCTGAAAAATAGCCACCACGGAGCGGGAGAGACAGCAGCACCGGCGGGTGTCCTCCAGAGCCGCAATGACGGGGTCAAAGCGGCAGAAAACGGCCGAGAAGCAGGGGGAGAGGATGAGCCAAGATGGCGCCCGCCAGCAGGCAGGATCGCGTGCGCAGAAGTCTCTGCGACCGGACACTGCAGCCAAGCTGAGTGGCTATGCACGCATGGCCCCAGGGTCGAGTGACACATCCCTGTCCCAACTGACACAGTCTGGAAGCTCCCCGGGGTCCAGGTATGCTGTACTGTCAGACCTGCAATCCGAAGGTGAGGAGGAGATGGCAGGGGAAGAAGCCAGGGAGAGCAGACAGCAAGGGCATAGCCAAGATTTAGAAGAAGTGGAGGCTGAACCCACATTGACTGATGTTATGAGAGCTATGCAGCATAATACCTCTGCACTACTGCAGTTAACTGGTCAAGTGGGTAGTTTGAAAGAAGAAATATTGCTTGTGCGCAATGATATGCATAAAATGGCTGAGAGAACAACGGCTGTGGAGAATAGAGTACAAGAAATAGAGGAAGCGCTTCCGCCCGTGCGCAATGCAATACGCGAACAATCACAAGCTGTGCTAGCTCTGCAAGCAAAAACGGATGACCTTGAGAACAGGTTGCGCAGAAATAACATTAGATTGGTTGGTGTGCCTGAGAAAGTGGAGGGGCAGAACCCGGATGATTTCTTTGAAAAGTGGCTTTTGGAGGAGTTTGGGCGAGAGAATCTGACACCGCTGTTTGCAGTTGAAAGGGCACATAGGGTACCCACCAGGCCGGGACCGCCGGGCAGACCACCGAGGCCGGTACTTATTAAGCTGTTGCATTATAAGGATCGTGACAAGATACTGCGGCGAGCTCGGGATAAAGAGGACATTACGATAAATGGCGTGAAAGTGTCCTTTTTTCAAGACTTCTCGGTGGAGGTCCAGAAGAGGCGAATGCACTTCATGGATATAAAGAAGAGGCTGAGAGCGCTGGGGGTCTCCTATTCGATGCTCTATCCTGCCCGTCTGCGTGTGGTGGCGCTTGGAACCACACATTTCTTTGATACGCCGGGATCTGCGCTTCAATGGCTGGATGCGCATGAGCAACACCTGCGAAGACGGGAGGAGAGGCCAGGCGGAGATTGAAGATGTGGCCCCTATGTATCGGGACAAAATGTGAGATCTTACTGCTGACTGTTATTTTGTGTGGTTACAGTTTATTGCACTATGTTTGGTCCTCTTTTATGGGGGGGCCTCCTATTCGTATTGCGGACTTGAGGATGCCGAACCTGGATGGTACTTTGATGTATGTAGTGGCGGAGGAGATGGTTACGTGTTTACTGTTATAATCCACTAATACTTTTTTTACTTTATAGGAAAAGTTGCTATTTTTGTGTCAGACGCTGAGTTTTCTATCAATGTTTGGTAAAAATAGCATAGAGAACGAATACCCAATGTCTAGTGGGTGGGAACGGTTTGTCCTACTGGCTAGGATGCAAACTAGTAGCCCAGACCCTCTGCGGAGGGGAGGTTTATTGTTATGGGAAGGGCAAGGGGGGAAAGGTTAAGATCTGAGCTTAGAAATATTGCATATAGTGAAAAGATGAGTGGCATAATAGAGGAGAAGGTGGGCCTAGCACAGGGGAGGAGGAGAGAGATAATAGACTGCCATGGGAGAAGTGTTTAATTGTCTGTCCTGGAATGTACGGGGCATGGGAAGTGCCAACAAAAGGAGAGCAGTACTTCAGTATGCAAGAGAGAAAGCGATTTCAGTAATAGGGCTACAGGAGACGCATCTCACGAGGGACACAGCTAATGTACTTGACAGATCCTGGATTAGTCATAGCTATCATGCGTTCCACACTTCTTATTCTAGGGGGGTGAGCCTATTAATCAATGCGGCATTACCATTCACATTACACTCATCATTTTCTGACCCGGAAGGCCGATTTGTGGGTGTGCACTGCACTATATATAGGTGGGAATGTATTGTGGTAGTGATGTACATACCTCCGCCATTCTCCTCTGTACCGCTCCGGAACTTATTAGAGCGTCTATCAGCATTACCTGATGCCCCTTTGCTCATAATGGGCGATTTTAATCAAGTTATGAACAGTGAGATGGATAGGTTCACAGACGCTGGTGGGCAAAGACGTGGTATGACATCCCTGGGGAGATGGTGCACGGAAATTGGGCTCCATGACCTGTGGCGGGAAAGGAACCTGGGAGTAAGACAGTATTCATGTAGGTCATCTACGCATGAGTCATTGTCCCGCATTGATATGATACTGGGATCTGATGGAGTGATTCCTGTGGTGCTGGATATTGAATACCAGCCGAGAATGTTATCCGACCATTCGGCCCTAGTGCTGAAAGTGGGGTGTGGGTGGAGGGATGGGCAAAGACAGTGTGGTTGGCGTTTGAATGCCTTTTGGCTGAAACTGATAGATGGGGGAGTAACGAAACATCACCTGAGAGAGTATATTGAGTTTAATAAGGGGTCGGTACCGGGAGTTATTCTATGGGATGCTGTAAAGATGGAATTGAGAAACATTATAGGAAGAGAGATCAAAAAAGTGAAGACCAGGTCTAGGCAGATAGGGGCTGACTTAAGGGAAAAAGTGGTAAGGGCGGAGGAGAACTATATCAGGGCCAATACTCATGAGGCAGAAAGGGTATGGGTAGATGCGCAGGACCAGTTAACAACTCACATGCTCCAGCAGGCAGATAATAAGCGGATGTTCTTAAAAGAACAATTTTATGCGGAAGGGGAACAAACTGGGAGGTTGCTAGCCAAAATGGCACGGGCAAGGACAGAAAGAGCATATGTTTATGGCCTCAGAGAGGAAAGCGGGAACCTGGTAGAAGGAACAGAAGGGGTTCTAAGAGTTTTTGCGGATTTCTATAAGACATTATATACTACTAGAGCAGATTATACCACAGAACAATTGGAGAGTTTCCTAGGAGAGATCCGTATGCCACTCTTGAGCCCGGAGGCACGGGAGATCTTGGAGGGACCCATTACACTGGAGGACCTGGAGCAAGCAGTCGCGGGCATGGCAAATGAAAAAGCCCCTGGCATGGATGGGTTGCCGACTGAGATCCTGAAGGAATATGGGGATGTTTTGTTACCACAGTGGTGGGAAACTCTGAAAGAATGTTTTGATACTGGGAGACTGCCGGCCTCATGTTATGAAGCTGCAATTGTAGTGATCCCTAAGGAGGGGAAAGATGCACAGTTGCCAGATTCTTATAGGCCCATATCGCTCCTCACGTCTGATATTAAAGTGCTGGCAAAGGTGTTGGCCACTAGACTGAGTTCAGTGGTGGGCTCAGTAGTGCACAGTGACCAGTCTGGATTTATCCCATCTAAGTCCACCGCCATTAATCTTAGAAGGTTGTATCTTAACTTACAAGCTACAACGGCGGATAGAGAACATGCGGCAGTGGTTTCTTTAGACGCCACAAAAGCCTTTGACTGTGTAGAGTGGGGTTACTTGTGGGCTGTGCTTAAGAAATTGGGGTTTAGCCCTAATTTTATTAAATGGGTGCAGTTGATGTATGCAGCGCCATCAGCTAGACTGAGAGTGAACGGGGGATGGTCGGATAGATTCTATTTACAGCGGGGCACAAGACAAGGGTGTCCGCTCTCACCACTGCTGTTTGCCCTTGCAATAGAGCCGTTAGCATGTGTGGTCCGGCAGCATCAGGATATAAAGGGATTCCAGTATAATGGAGGGGAGGAACGTATAGCCCTATATGCAGATGATGTACTGCTATTCCTCTCAGACGCAAGGCAGGCAATACCGGTGGTGGAGAATATTTTCGCTAGATTTGGGGACTACTCAGGACTGCGTATTAACTGGGCGAAGTCTGCAGTGATGCCTCTGACTCCTAGTGCCCATACACAGGTACAGGGGGGAGAAATACCGGTGGTGGATACATTCACTTATTTGGGACTACAGATTACCCGAACGGTTACGGACTTTATTGATTTAAATCTGGCACCTCTCCTACAAGAAATGCGAGCCCGTATAGTGATTTGGAATAAACTACCTCTGTCTGCACTAGGCCGTGCTAACCTGGTAAAAATGGTTCTGATGCCCCAACTTTTGTACGCTTTACATAATGCCCCAGTGTGGATTCCTAAATATTGGTTCCGTAGGTTCCACAGCCTGTTCAGGGATTTAGTATGGAAGAAGGGAATCCCAAGGATTCGGCTAGAAAAGCTACAGATGCCAAAAGATAAGGGGGGTCTGGCACTCCCTAATGCTTGGGTTTATTATTTGGCTGCGCAGTGCCAACAATTTGGGGGATGGGATCTGACGGGGAGCACTTCTTACTGCCCAAGAGTGGTAAAGCATTATTTGGAAACCCAGGAA
This sequence comes from Engystomops pustulosus, assembly GCF_040894005.1. Taxonomy (NCBI): domain Eukaryota; kingdom Metazoa; phylum Chordata; class Amphibia; order Anura; family Leptodactylidae; genus Engystomops; species Engystomops pustulosus. Next base: position 7,602,789 of record NC_092417.1, read on the forward strand.
CCAATGGCAGCGTTGGAAGCGGGATTTTTGGGCAGGGGAGTGCGTAATTGTCCGACCCTGCGACTTATGCAAAAGGTATGGGATACGTATAAGCACTTAATGGCAGTGGGTCCTTGGACTAAGTTTACACCCTTGTGGAATAACCCTTATCTGGGAGAGGTGTACATGTTGGAAGACATGCAAAGATGGAGGAGAAAGGGGGTTGTATACCTATATCAGTTGTATGAAGCTGAAGTGCTTAAGTCATTTCAGCAATTGACGGAGGAATTTGGGGTTAGTAGAGCTATGTTTTTTCAATTTTTGCAAATCAGACATGCGATCCAGGCACAGTTTGGAGATCAGAATATAGAGTTCTCCTCTATTGGAGTCCTTACAGGGGTTGTAAAAGCGGAAAATATGCGGGGCCTGATATCCTTGGTATACAGAGTGATTCTCGATAAGGTGCTGGGAGATCAGATGGCTGATACCCGGAGGAAATGGGAGGTGCAGATGGGAAACCTTACAGACGAGGAATGGGGGGAAGTGTTGGAGTCACCCTCCCTATTATCATTGAATGTGGCACGTAGGAGATCGCAATTATTCCTTATACATAAGGTGTACCGTACTCCGGCTGTGCTGCAAAGGATGGGGCTGCGGGGAGACTCGTACTGCCCGAAATGTCGGGAGGAGGGTGCGGATGATATGCACATGTTCTGGAGGTGTTCCAAGCTACAACCCCTGTGGGAAAGGGCGGGTAGACTGATACACAAGGTGTTTTCAGTTAACGTGCCTATCGAACCCAAAGTGTGCGTGTTGGGTTGTGTAGGGGAATTAGACATAACTAGGCCAGAACAATTAGCGGTAGCCAAAATTCTTTACCACGTACGGAAATCGATTGCCAAGCATTGGCTGGATGAGGAGCCGCCGGCTCTTGCGGAAGTGAAGAAAATGCTAAACAACACGATTAAGCTTGAAATGAATGTGTAGAGGAAGAGAGGGGCGTGTAAGAAATTTGAAAAACAATGGAGTAAGTGGATTGAGTGTCCAGAACTGGCCTCACCGCAGTTACTGCAGAGTTGGGAACGTTGGCAATCTGTAGGGTTGCTAGGAATATGAGTAGGATAGCATGGGTGCTAGGTGCCTCTAGAGAAGGAATTATTATGCCAATGAAAGGAGAAGCTCAGATCAAGGGGGCAGGGGGGTGGGGGGTTTGGTGTTGGGGTTTGTTATGTATGTATTAAGCATATCTGTTAATGTTATGATACATCACTATGTGGAATGTGCAAATGTATATGCTTTATTCTGTGCTTCAAAGCATAAATAAAAGTTTTTCTGGTTAAAAAAAAAAAATCATAGCAAAGACGTTGGCCAGACGACTTAAGAAGGTAATTGGTAATTGGTATTATTCACGAGGACCAGAGGGGGTTTGTCCCAGGCAGGAAAGTGAGCGACTGTCTGAACAGATTGTTTGTCTCGGTACCCAATGCAGTAAGCACAGTGACAGAATTTGGTCAATTTTCAGGTTTAGAGATTAACTGGAGTAAGTCAGGTCTGATGCCACTGGATGGGAATAAGATAGTAGAGCTAGAATCTGGAATTAAAATGAACAGCCAGGAATCGCTGAAATATCTCGGGACCGTAATCTCAGCAAAAGTAATAATAATTCTTTATATAGCGCACACAGATTACGCAGCGCTGCACAGAGCTTGTCAAATTGGTCCCTGTCCCCATGGGGCTCACAATCTAAACAACCTAACAGTATGTTTTGGAGTGTGGGAGGAAACCGGAGTACCCACGCAAACACGGAGAGAACATACAAACTCTTTGCAGATGTTGACCTGAGTGGGATTCGAACCCAGGACCCCAGCGCTGCAAGGCAGAAGTGCTACTCACTCAGCCACCGTGCAAGAATATGAACTATTAAATCTGAAACCTCTAGTCAACTCAGTTAGAAGTAGGGTTCATACCTGGGATAAACTACCTCTCTCCTTTGCGGATAGATAGATATAAAAATGGTCCTGCTACCACAAATTTTGTTTTTTTTGACATCGTGGCCAATCTGGATTGATAATTCTTTCTTTAAAGCAATGGAAGCTCTCCTTAATGAATTAATTTGGGGGAGGAAGAGAGCTAGAATCAAAATTAGTTACTTATACAGACCCTCAGGAGAAGGGGGGTTGGGATACCCTTTCTGCAGGGCTATTTCCTTGCGGCCCAGATGTCCCGTATAGTAGGATGGAAGGACAGGGACGAACCAGTGAAAAGTTGGATAATGGAAGATGGGAAAGCTCCTACTGTGTACGAAGCACTGGAGAGGGGGGAAGTGGAGAAAAAGAAGAATTTAAATACAAGTATGGAGGCCGTTCATAAAGGATGGAGTCAGGTGAAGAAAATAATTCATATGGATGGTATTATAGAAGATACTCCTTTGTGGCATAATCCCCTCTTTCCAGAGCTTGGGAACCTCCCAGATCCCATTTTCTGGGAAAATAGAGGGGTGCGCCTTTTTTCTCAGATACTGGATAAAGGGGTAGTGGTAAGTTTTTCTTCACTTAAAACAAAAGTGGGTTTGAATAATGGAGACTTTTTGAGATATTCACAGTTAGCACATGCAATTATAGCAATAAGGAGGCGGAGAAGTATAGAATTAGAGGCACATCCATGTATAGACTTTATTAAAAACACTAAAAAGGAAAAGGGTTTGGTTGCTGGGGTTTATAGATTATTGATTAAAGGTATGTTCTTAGGGGTTAAACATAAGTCACAAGAGCACTGGGAAAAGGAGATAGGACAGATAACACGGCATGAGTGGGAGGGGGTTTATAGGAATGTGAAGGTAGGATCTATTAGTGAAAATCACAGAGTTATCCAGACAAAGGTATTGTATAGACCAGTGGTGGCGAACCTATGGCACTGGTGCCAGCGGCGGCACTCTGAGCCCCCTCTGTGGGCACCCGGTCCATCACCCCAGCATAAACTTCACCATTCAGGACTCAAAGTATCTTCCTATAGAATCTTCCTACAATGATAGGCAAATTTGCCCTCCTCCTTTCAACTGGGTTGGTGTCTTTAGGAGGCTGAACAATTGAAATTTGTCAAAGATCAAGGAGAAATACATTACTGCTTAAATTGCTGTGCTGGCACTTTGCAATAAATAAGTGGCTTTTGGTTGAAGTTTGGGCACTCAGGCTCTAAAAGGTTCGCCATCACTGGTATAGACTATACTACTCTCCAGATGTGCTGTACAAGATGAAAGTGAAGAGTTCATCTAAATGTTTCAAATGTGGAATAGAGGAGGCCGACTTTCTTCATACAATCTGGGCGTGCCCCAGACTTAAAGGTTTCTGGGATGGTTTATACCGGCAGATAAATAAAATTTTAGAGCGGCCACTGACCCCCTCGATTAGTGTGGCAGTTATGGGACTGTTTGGGATTAGCGATAAAGTGAAGCAAAAAGAGAGGCTATTGGTATTAAAGCTCATGACAATAGCCAAGGTCCTTATAGTTCGAGAATGGGGAAGTAGTAGGATTCCTAATGTGAACCAATGGTTCGCTCTTACACAAAACATATATCTACTTTACATTTTCATAATTTTTGAAATGTCTGGATAATTAATTTTGATGTCACGCGGCTACAAATCGAATAGCGATTTTCCGTATTTTCCGAATTTACTCTTTTGCGGATAAATACTGATTTGAATGAAATTTTACATATTTAACATCAAAACTCCCCCTATATAATCAACCCATTTTCAAATCTGCCCCCCTCAAACTATCAGAAACAGCTTTTAGGAAGATTGTTAACCCCTTGAGATCTTCATAGTAATTACATCAAAATGAAGGTGAAATTTAGAATGGTAAAATTTTGTCGGTTATACGCTCATTTAGCCCTAAAATTTACACATTTCCAAAAGATAAAAATACAAAACCCACCATACAATTTGTTCTGCAGTTTCTCCCGAGTGCAGAGACCCCCCTCAATTCTGTACTGGATTTTTTCCTTTTTTTTTTTTGTGTTCACTGTATAGACTAATAATCATATTATCTTTATTCTATGGGTCATTACGATTACGGGGATACCAAACATGAATATTTTTTCTTACATTTTACTAAATTTGTCAAATAAAACCCTAATGTGGGGAAAAAGTTATAATTTTTGCATTGCCATCTTCCAAGTGGCATAACATTTTTAATTTTTTGGCTATGGAGCTGGTTGATGGCTTGTTTTTTGTTGTACTTTTCAACTGTATCATTCTGAAGTACATATGTTTTTTTGATCACTTTTTATTGCATTTTTTGTGGGATTGAATAGGTAAAAATCATAATTTTTGGAGGGATTTTAGCATTTTTTTTTTATCAAAAGGGTTCAATAATAATTTACTTTTATTCTACGGGTTGTTACGGACGCGGTGATACTATATATGTGGGGCTTTTGTTATGATTTTGACTTTTTTTGGGTTATATGTCTCTTTATATGTTATGGGGCTTATGGACATTTTTATTGATTTATTACTTTTTTTATTGAAAAACATTATTTTTTTTACTTTTTTACTACTTCCACCCTGGGACATGAACAAGCAATCATCTGATTGCTTGTTCATGGTACTACTAATGTATTGCAGGGTATTAGCAGTGTCAGCCTGTGCACATGCATAGGCTGACACTGTGCCTTTTAAGATGACGCCATCTTGCTGGCAGTGCCTGCAGGCTGTGCTGGGGACCAGATCGGACCCCAGCACTGCCATGGCAACGATCAGCGCCCACCAAAAACTATTCGGGGGAGGGGGGCGATCGGGGGGGAAAGACCCTAAGAGGCATGTTAAATGCGCTGACCACAGCATTTAACAGGTTAAACAGGTGTAACCCTGTGTTTCCCAATGCCGGACCACAGGCTACGGACCACAGGACACGGACCACAGGAGGCATCTAGAAACGCACAGGAAACGGGACCTTGGGATACACACAGGAGGCTTTCACCTCAGTTGCCTCTTCTTGCGTCTCCTCCAATTCATCTTGGTGACGGGACACCTGAGGAGGAAAGCAGAAACAGGACAAACCTCGATAAGGTGCTTGGACCTGGCAGGGAACAAGCCGAGGATACACTGGAGAGTCTTTTGGCCAATGGATGGATAACTTGCAAAGAGTCCTCAACAAGCAGTAAGGCCGGAGGCTGAAATGGCTCTTGGAAGACCGGAGCAGCACTGGGAAGCTGCGGAGGCAGAAGCAGTTCTTGGAAAGCAGAGACAGCTTTGGAGAGTTGCAGAGGTCGGAGCCGGTCTTGGCACATTGGAGAGTGGAGCGGCACTTGGCACACTGGAGCGGCTTCTTGGAAGACCGGAGACTCTGGAGCGGCTTCTTGGAGAGCCGGAGACTCTGGAGCGGCTTCTTGGAGAGCCGGAGACTCTGGAGCGGCTTCTGGGAGAGCCGGAGACTCTGGAGCGGCTTCTGGGAGAGCCGGAGACTCTGGAGCGGCTTCTGGGAGAGCCGGAGACTCTGGAGCGGCTTCTGGGAGAGCCGGAGACTCTGGAGCGGCTTCTGGGAGAGCCGGAGACTCTGGAGCGGCTTCTGGGAGAGCCAGAAACTCTGGTAGCTTTTCGAACACCGGAGCCAAGTGAGGCCGACATGGAAGCCGGGCTTGAAACTGCTTCGAGTCAGGCAGCTGTTGAAGCAAGGCGGCAGGCTGGGGAGGCTTTAGGGAAAGCGAAGCTTGCATTTGCAGGGAGTCAAGCAGCTGTAGAAGCACGGTGGCCACTCTGCTTAATTGTCTTTCCCGAAAAAAGAGCTGCCGGAACTGGTGGGCAACTACTCATCTTTGCTGTTGTTGTCCTTTCACGTTTCCCTGCTTCCTCCTCTTGGCTGTTGTTGTTCTCTCACGTTTCCCTGCTTCCTCCTCTTGGCTGTTGTTGTTCTCTCACGTTTCCCTGCTTCCTCCTCTTGGCTGTTGTTGTCTCTCTCACGTTGCCCTGCTTCCTCCTCTTGGCTGGTGTTGACCCCTCACGTTGCCCTGCTTCCTCCTCTTGGCTGGTGTTGTCCTCTCACGTTGCCCTGCTTCCTCCTCTTGGCTGTTGTTGTCCCCTCACGTTGCCCTGCTTCCTCCTCTTGGCTGTTGTTGTCCTCTCACGTTGCCCTGCTTCCTCCTCTTGGCTGTTGTTGTCCCCTTGCGTTGCCCTGCTTCCTCCTCTTGGCTGTTGTCGTCCTCTCACGTGTCCTGCTTCCTCTTGGCTGTTGTTGTCCTCTCACGTTGCTCTGCTTCCTCCTCTTGGCTGTTGTTGTCCTCTCACGTTGCCCTGCTTCCTCCTCTTGGATGTTGTTGTCCTCTCACGTTGCTCTTCTTCCTCCTCTTGGCTGTTGTTGTCCTCTCACGTTGTCCTGCTTCCTCCTCTTGGCTGTTGTTGTCTCTCTCACGTTGTCCTGCTTCCTCCTCTTGGCTGTTGTTGTCCTCTCACGTTGCTCTGCTTCCTCCTCTTGGCTGTTGTTGTCCTCTCACGTTGCCCTGCTCTCTCCTCTTGGCTGTTGTTGTCCTCTCACGTTTCCCTGCTTCCTCCTCTTGGCTGTTGTTGTCTCTCTCACGTTGCCCTGCTTCCTCCTCTTGGCTGGTGTTGACCCCTCACGTTGCCCTGCTTCCTCCTCTTGGCTGGTGTTGTCCTCTCACGTTGCCCTGCTTCCTCCTCTTGGCTGTTGTTGTCCCCTCACGTTGCCCTGCTTCCTCCTCTTGGCTGTTGTCGTCCTCTCACGTGTCCTGCTTCCTCCTCTTGGCTGTTGTTGTCTCTCTCACGTTGCCCTGCTTCCTCCTCTTGGCTGGTGTTGACCCCTCACGTTGCCCTGCTTCCTCCTCTTGGCTGGTGTTGTCCCCTCACGTTGCCCTGCTTCCTCCTCTTGGCTGTTGTTGTCCCCTTGCGTTGCCCTGCTTCCTCCTCTTGGCTGTTGTCGTCCTCTCACGTGTCCTGCTTCCTCTTGGCTGTTGTTGTCCTCTCACGTTGCTCTGCTTCCTCCTCTTGGCTGTTGTTGTCCCCTCACGTTGCCCTGCTTCCTCCTCTTGGCTGTTGTCGTCCTCTCACGTGTCCTGCTTCCTCCTCTTGGCTGTTGTTGTCCTCTCACGTTGTCCTGCTTCCTCTTGGCTGTTGTTGTCCTCTCACGTTGCCCTGCTTCCTCCTCTTGGCTGTTGTTGTCCTCTCACGTTTCCCTGCTTCCTCCTCTTGGCTGTTGTTGTCTCTCTCACGTTGCCCTGCTTCCTCCTCTTGGCTGGTGTTGACCCCTCACGTTGCCCTGCTTCCTCCTCTTGGCTGGTGTTGTCCTCTCACGTTGCCCTGCTTCCTCCTCTTGGCTGTTGTTGTCCCCTCACGTTGCCCTGCTTCCTCCTCTTGGCTGTTGTTGTCCCCTCACGTTGCCCTGCTTCCTCCTCTTGGCTGTTGTTGTCCCCTTGCGTTGCCCTGCTTCCTCCTCTTGGCTGTTGTCATCGTCTCACGTTGCTCTTCTTCCTCCTCTTGGCTGTTGTTGTCCTCTCACGTTGTCCTGCTTCCTCCTCTTGGCTGTTGTTGTCCTCTCACGTTGCCCTGCTTCCTCCTCTTGGATGTTGTTGTCCTCTCACGTTGCTCTTCTTCCTCCTCTTGGCTGTTGTTGTCCTCTCACGTTGTCCTGCTTCCTCCTCTTGGCTGTTGTTGTCCTCTCACGTTGTCCTGCTTCCTCCTCTTGGCTGTTGTTGTCCTCTCACGTTGCCCTGCTCTCTCCTCTTGGCTGTTGTTGTCCTCTCACGTTTCCCTGCTTCCTCCTCTTGGCTGTTGTTGTCTCTCTCACGTTGCCCTGCTTCCTCCTCTTGGCTGGTGTTGACCCCTCACGTTGCCCTGCTTCCTCCTCTTGGCTGGTGTTGTCCTCTCACGTTGCCCTGCTTCCTCCTCTTGGCTGTTGTTGTCCCCTCACGTTGCCCTGCTTCCTCCTCTTGGCTGTTGTTGTCCCCTCACGTTGCCCTGCTTCCTCCTCTTGGCTGTTGTTGTCCTCTCACCTGTCCTGCTTCCTCCTCTTGGCTGTTGTTGTCCTCTCACGTTGCCCTGCTTCCTCCTCTTGGCTGTTGTTGTCCTCTCACGTTGCCCTGCTTCCTCCTCTTGGATGTTGTTGTCCTCTCACGTTGCTCTTCTTCCTCCTCTTGGCTGTTGTTGTCCTCTCACGTTGTCCTGCTTCCTCCTCTTGGCTGTTGTTGTCTCTCTCACGTTGTCCTGCTTCCTCCTCTTGGCTGTTGTTGTCCTCTCACGTTGCTCTGCTTCCTCCTCTTGGCTGTTGTTGTCCTCTCACGTTGTCCTGCTTCCTCCTCTTGGCTGTTGTTGTCCTCTCACGTTGTCCTGCTTCCTCCTCTTGGCTGTTGTTGTCCTCTCACGTTGCCCTGCTCTCTCCTCTTGGCTGTTGTTGTCCCCTTGCGTTGCCCTGCTTCCTCCTCTTGGCTGTTGTCGTCCTCTCACGTGCCCTGCTTCCTCCTCTTGGCTGTTGTCGTCCTCTCACGTTGCTCTGCTTCCTCCTCTTGGCTGTTGTTGTCCCCTCGCGTTGCCCTGCTTCCTCCTCTTGGCTGTTGTTGTCCTCTCACGTGTCCTGCTTCCTCCTCTTGGCTGTTGTTGTCCTCTCACGTTGCCCTGCTTCCTCCTCTTGGCTGTTGTTGTCCTCTCACGTTGCCCTGCTTCCTCCTCTTGGATGTTGTTGTCCTCTCACGTTGCTCTTCTTCCTCCTCTTGGCTGTTGTTGTCCTCTCACGTTGTCCTGCTTCCTCCTCTTGGCTGTTGTTGTCTCTCTCACGTTGTCCTGCTTCCTCCTCTTGGCTGTTGTTGTCCTCTCACGTTGCTCTGCTTCCTCCTCTTGGCTGTTGTTGTCCTCTCACGTTGTCCTGCTTCCTCCTCTTGGCTGTTGTTGTCCTCTCACGTTGTCCTGCTTCCTCCTCTTGGCTGTTGTTGTCCTCTCACGTTGCCCTGCTCTCTCCTCTTGGCTGTTGTTGTCCTCTCACGTTTCCCTGCTTCCTCCTCTTGGCTGTTGTTGTCCTCTCACGTTGTCCTGCTTCCTCCTCTTGGCTGGTGTTGTCCTCTCACGTTGTCCTACTTCCTCCTCTTGGCTGTTGTCGTCTCTCTCACGTTGCCCTGCTTCCTCCTCTTGGCTGGTGTTGTTCTCACGTTGTCCTGCTTCCTCCTCTTGGCTGTTGTTGTCCTCTCACGTTGCCCTGCTTCCTCCTCTTGGCTGGTGTTGTCCGCTCACGTTTCCCTGCTTCCTCCTCTTGGCTGTTGTTGTTCTCTCACGTTTCCCTGCTTCCTCCTCTTGGCTGTTGTTGTTCTCTCACGTTTCCCTGCTTCCTCCTCTTGGCTGTTGTTGTCTCTCTCACGTTTCCCTGCTTCCTCCTCTTGGCTGTTGTTGTCTCTCTCACGTTGCCCTGCTTCCTCCTCTTGGCTGGTGTTGACCCCTCACGTTGCCCTGCTTCCTCCTCTTGGCTGGTGTTGTCCTCTCACGTTGCCCTGCTTCCTCCTCTTGGCTGTTGTTGTCCCCTCACGTTGCCCTGCTTCCTCCTCTTGGCTGTTGTTGTCCCCTCGCGTTGCCCTGCTTCCTCCTCTTGGCTGTTGTTGTCCCCTTGCGTTGCCCTGCTTCCTCCTCTTGGCTGTTGTCGTCCTCTCACGTGTCCTGCTTCCTCTTGGCTGTTGTTGTCCTCTCACGTTGCTCTGCTTCCTCCTCTTGGCTGTTGTTGTCCTCTCACGTTGCCCTGCTTCCTCCTCTTGGATGTTGTTGTCCTCTCACGTTGCTCTTCTTCCTCCTCTTGGCTGTTGTTGTCCTCTCACGTTGTCCTGCTTCCTCCTCTTGGCTGTTGTTGTCTCTCTCACGTTGTCCTGCTTCCTCCTCTTGGCTGGTGTTGACCCCTCACGTTGCCCTGCTTCCTCCTCTTGGCTGGTGTTGTCCTCTCACGTTGCCCTGCTTCCTCCTCTTGGCTGTTGTTGTCCCCTCACGTTGCCCTGCTTCCTCCTCTTGGCTGTTGTTGTCCCCTTGCGTTGCCCTGCTTCCTCCTCTTGGCTGTTGTCGTCCTCTCACGTGTCCTGCTTCCTCTTGGCTGTTGTTGTCCTCTCACGTTGCTCTGCTTCCTCCTCTTGGCTGTTGTCGTCCCCTCACGTTGCCCTGCTTCCTCCTCTTGGCTGTTGTCGTCCTCTCACGTGTCCTGCTTCCTCCTTTTGGCTGTTGTTGTCCTCTCACGTTGTCCTGCTTCCTCTTGGCTGTTGTTGTCCTCTCACGTTGCCCTGCTTCCTCCTCTTGGCTGTTGTTGTCCTCTCACGTTTCCCTGCTTCCTCCTCTTGGCTGTTGTTGTCTCTCTCACGTTGCCCTGCTTCCTCCTCTTGGCTGGTGTTGTCCTTTCACGTTGCCCTGCTTCCTCCTCTTGGCTGTTGTTGTCCCCTCACGTTGCCCTGCTTCCTCCTCTTGGCTGTTGTTGTCCCCTCACGTTGCCCTGCTTCCTCCTCTTGGCTGTTGTTGTCCCCTTGCGTTGCCCTGCTTCCTCCTCTTGGCTGTTGTCGTCCTCTCACGTGTCCTGCTTCCTCCTCTTGGCTGTTGTTGTCCTCTCACGTTGTCCTGCTTCCTCTTGGCTGTTGTTGTCCTCTCACGTTGCCCTGCTTCCTCCTCTTGGATGTTGTTGTCCTCTCACGTTGCTCTTCTTCCTCCTCTTGGCTGTTGTTGTCTCTCTCACGTTGTCCTGCTTCCTCCTCTTGGCTGTTGTTGTCCTCTCACGTTGCTCTGCTTCCTCCTCTTGGCTGTTGTTGTCCTCTCACGTTGTCCTGCTTCCTCCTCTTGGCTGTTGTTGTCTCTCTCGCGTTGCCCTGCTTCCTCCTCTTGGCTGTTGTTGTCCTCTCACGTTGCCCTGCTTCCTCCTCTTGGCTGTTGTCGTCTCTCTCTCGTTGCCCTGCTTCCTCCTCTTGTCTGTTGTTGTCCTCTCACGTTGCCCTGCTTCCTCCTCTTGGCTGTTGTTGTCCCCTCACGTTGCCCTGCTTCCTCCTCTTGGCTGTTGTTGTCCTCTCACGTTGCCCTGCTCTCTCCTCTTGGCTGTTGTTGTCCTCTCACGTTGCCCTGCTCTCTCCTCTTGGCTGTTGTTGTCCTCTCACGTTGCCCTGCTCTCTCCTCTTGGCTGTTGTTGTCCTCTCACGTTGCTCTGCTTCCTCCTCTTGGCTGTTGTTGTCCCCTCACGTTGCCCTGCTTCCTCCTCTTGGCTGTTGTCATCCTCTCACGTGTCCTTGCTTCCTCCTCTTGGCTGTTGTTGTCCTCTCACGTTGTCCTGCTTCCTCCTCTTGGCTGGTGTTGTCCTCTCACGTTGTCCTGCTTCCTCCTCTTGGCTGTTGTCGTCTCTCTCACGTTGCCCTGCTTCCTCCTCTTGGCTGTTGTCTTCTCTCTCACGTTGCCCTGCTTCCTCCTCTTGGCTGGTGTTGTTCTCACGTTGTCCTGCTTCCTCCTCTTGGCTGTTGTCGTCTCTCTCTCGTTGCCCTGCTTCCTCCTCTTGGCTGGTGTTGTCTCTCTCACGTTGCCCTGCTTCCTCCTCTTGGCTGGTGTTGTCCTCTCACGTTGCTCTGCTTCCTCCTCTTGGCTGTTGTTGTCCTCTCATGTTGTCCTGCTTCCTCCTCTTGGCTGTTGTCGTCTCTCTCTCGTTGCCCTGCTTCCTCCTGTTGGCTGTTGTTGTCCTCTCACGTTGTCCTGCTTCCTCCTCTTGGCTGTTGTTGTCTCTCTCATGTTGTCCTGCTTCCTCCTCTTGGCTGTTGTTGTTCCCTGGGTCCTAGGGTACACAAACCGACTCCTGATGAAAAGCTGTAAGTGACTATTACTGCAGTTTGTCCATCCACTCCCTGCACAGCCTGGAAGGTGTCTGGTCCCTATACATTAGCAGGCAGTGACTTCTCCACTCATCAGTAGTAACTACTGTCAGGGCCATTTGGGACACTAAACAATCTACCGATACTTATGGACCAGTGGTTTAGTGTCCCAAATGACACTTTATTTGTTGCTTTCTGCCCGTAACAAACCTTTATACTCATCTCAGCCAGGGAAGCTCCACACCATGCTTAGTGTAGCCATGAGGCAAAATGGTTCTTCAGGGGGAATCTTGTTTCCTATAGAAAACTCTTATTATATTATATTGAGCTGCTTTAACTCCTCCAAGTCATTCTGTGTTCCTGCCATTTATATGTAGGTGGTTTATACTTGGGGCGGAGGGGGACAGGGGTTTGTGAGGTCCAGAAACTTCTATATAAATCCATCAGTATTAGGTTTTCTACAGATTGTTGATATAAATTCTGGCCTCTGTCTATTGCTGTGTCTGTTCTGATCCATCTACTGGTTTCATCTGGTCCAATCTCTGGCTCCTGGGATTGTTCTCAGCTTTATCTTTATGACCATTGTCCATATCCCTGTATAATCTCACATGTATATTATATCTGTACATCCAGCACTGATCTACATACTATAAAATCCTACAAATTTCTTATTAGGTGAGGATCTGCCGGGAGAAATCCTACTGGATGAGGAAGGACACAACCTACCCCCGCAGCTGAGAGGTAAGTGCACTGTTAGGTCTGCTCTCAAGTCGACCATTACAGACTTGTACTGTATGGAAGTCTAATTCTTAAATAGTTCTCGTCCCAGTAGCTATTAGTTATAGTGATGACCCCCAGTAGCTATTATTCACAGTGATACCCACTGTGGCCACCATTAAACCCCCAGTAGCCAATAGTCATAGCGATCCCCACAGTAATAACCCCACTAGCCAGTAGTCACAGTGTCGGACCTTTTATAGTAAGTGATGGCCCCCAGTAGCCAACAGCCACAGGGATGGCCCCCAGTAGCCAACAGCCACAGTTTGTATGCAAACGAATATGTAAATGTCTTTGGGCCAGCTAGTGTATTTTAAAACGCTAACGTGTGATGCCACCCTGAGGCCTCTTGATGTATCCGTTGGGCAAAGCAGTCGCCGGGTAAAACGTTGCCAAGTCCAACCTGGTGTAGTTTTGCGTAAAAACCAGCAAACAAAAGTTTGCAGGCTTTTCAAAAGAATTTAGGTGCGCGCCTCTACAGCCCTTCACGACCACATGTCAAACTCCCTCCCCCCCCCAGCCTGTGAACCTTCTTTATATACCTGCAACCTGTTGCATGTTCAGTCCTTAAGAGGTTAAATACTGATTCCTGGAAGTAAAACAGTCTGGCAGATAACAAGCTTCAGGCCCCTTCACACGTTTCTTGTGTTTTAATTCCATGTGCAAAGGCAAAAGGGAGGGGCTCATTCCAGAACACAAGCGTTTCAGTAGAAACACATATGTGTTCTGGCTATGCCCCTCCCTTTTGTGGTTTCCAATGCAGTTAAAACGCATCAAAATAACTAAGTGTGAATGGGCCAGTATTCTGCAGGACTGTTGTACACGTCCCCAATCACTTCTATGGGCTCATGCACATGGCTGTGAATTTCATAGCCCTGTGTATGAGGCGACTGCCTGAGCTGCAAATGACAGAGCAGGTCCTAACCATGTTCGCAGTTCAGGCTATTATTATGTACTTACATCCCAATGTCAAACAATGTCCAAACAACGATCCATGGGACCATTATTTTCATCCCAAGAACTGCACAAGTGTATTATCCAGGAAGCCTGAGGCTGCCTTCACATTTTGGGGCTCATTTACTACTTTGGTTGGACAATGCACATACTTCGTGGCTAAAACATCTTGCACAGGTATTTAAGAAGTGTCTGCCCTGGGGATCGCGGTGCATGCGACCCTTGTGTGATGCAGCTGCACTAGTCTCCATGCGACACAACTTAGTGGGCGGGCTGTCAGACGTTCCGACTGATTCGGACCAAGTGCCGTATTTAACTTTTAAATTGTGTTGCACTCCGTATGTTAAAGATGCACCACAAAAAAGTTGCTGGACTCCGTCTGACCTGAGCGGGAAGCGACACATTCATGATATCAGCCGCACGATCTTGGTGATTAGCTTCATACAGCATTATAGCCGGACAATGCACTTTCAGTGAACTCGAGTGACCTAGTAAGTAAATGTGCCCCATTATGTTTTTTTTTTTGTTGCATTCTGTTGGGTTACAATGCAATTAGAGGTTTGTGTGTCTTTCAAAAAGGCAACATATCAATGTTGTGTTTTTGCTTTAATTTTGTATTTTTAAAAGGCAAACCTCTAAATGCATCGCTACAAAATGGCAAAACGACATGCATTTAAATGGAAGAGAAACAGGATCCTCTTTCCCAATGCGTTGAAAACGCAACAAAAACACAATGGGGCTCATTTACTAAGGGCTTTGCACCACACTATAGTCCGGTGAAGTGTCTGCGCTGCGATTGTGGCGCAGGCAATCCTTTTGTGGTGCAGCTGCGCTGCTTCCAGGTGACACAAATTAGGGGGCGTGCCATCAGACAGTCTGACTGATTTGGACTGAGCACCTTATTTGACTTTTAAATTTTGTTGCATGCTCTATGTTAAAGTCGCACCACAAAAAAGATGGTGAACTCTGATGGACCTGAGCGGGGAAGCGACACATTGATAATTTCAGGCACACGATCTTAGTGAATCGCTGCATGCAGCATAATAGACGCACAATGCACTTTCAGTGAACTCGGGTGACCTGCTAAATAAATGTGCCCCAATGTGTGAACACAGCCACAGGCTGCATTCACACCTTGCATTTGCATCACGTTTAGAAACACAATGAAAATATACATGGGGTGGTTTGCCTGTTTCAATGAAGCAGTAGCTGGGCCTCTAAAATATATTTCACTGGTGGACCCTAGGCTCCAACCCTGCAGCCACTTATCATCTACTTTATTTTCTGTTGTTTCCATAGAAATCCAGAACCACCACAAGAAACATTTATATGAGAAAACGGAGAAACTGATAGAGAATAAACCTCCGAGATGTAACCAGGAGGAGGAGAGTTTTCCCTTCTGCACACGTTATGTGACCCTCATCCTTGTCTCCACTCATCACTTTAGGGAACGCTCTGAGAATGAGCTCATAGCGACCGGGGCAAGACATGAGGAATATGTAAAGGAAAAACATCATGAATTACAACGTATTGCCCCCAACAAGATGTTCCGCTGGTGCCACCGGTCCAGACTGGTACCACATATGGTGCTGGTGAGCGGAGTGCCCGGGGTAGGGAAGAGCACGCTGATGCAGAAGATTGTCTATGACTGGGTGAAGGGAGATCTCTATCAAAGATTCTCTTTTGTCTTCTTCTTCAAATTCCGGGAACTGAACCAATGGGATAAGGTCAGTCTGGAGACCCTGATCCTTCATCATTACCCATATCTGTGGCAGCAGCTCGAGAACATCCTACAAGATCCAGAGAAACTTCTCTTTATATTTGATGGATTAGATGAAAGCAATCAGACAATGGATTTCACATCCCGTCACTTGTGCTCCGACCCTAAACAGCCGGAACGTTGTGGTCACATTGTGGTCAGTTTGGTGAGAAAGTCTCTTCTTACTGGTTGTTCTGTTCTGATGACCAGTCGCCCGACCAGACTGGCATCAATGGATTGTAGGGATTTCCAGCGAATGGTAGAAATCAGTGGATTCTTCACAGAAGAAAGAAAGATTTACTTTGAGAATTTCTTCCGTGACCCTGAACTGGCAGAAAAGGCTTTTACCTATGTGAGGCAGAATGACACATTGTACACGTTCTGTTACCTCCCGTCCTACTGCTGGATCATCTGTACAGTATTATCCAGGAGCTTCCAGACCACAAGTAGTGACCAGCAGGTCTCATTATTACCCAGAACCGTGACCCAGCTCTTTGCCATATTTGTCGCCAACATCCTGTCCAATCACAGCCTGGAGAAAAGTGGCGCCCAGAAGCTCCTGCAGTCCATGGGATGGATGGCAGAACATGGGGTCATGAATCACACGATTATATTTGATGGTCGGGATCTGGAATCTTTCCATGTGGACAATAAGTCAAAGCTCTTATCAAGTTTCCTGATGGAATCGGAGGAACCTGTGTCCTATTCCTTCTTACATCTCACTGTCCAGGAATTCTTCTCTGCCTTTGTGCATTATGCCGATTATTCTCCTGAGAAGTTACAGGAATCACTAGAGAAAGCCAAATCCTATCCTGATGGACGAGGTGAGATGTTCCTGCGCTTCCTGTGTGGTCTATCAGATGCCACCACCAGGTCACTACTAACCGGATACCTGGACACACGAGCAGCTCAGGCCTCCAGAGACGTCATCACTTGGCTGAAGAACTTCATTCCAGGAGGAGGAGAAGAAGAAGAGAGGCTGGAGGCTGGAGAAGAAGAGAGGCTGGAGGAAAGTGAAAACAAGAAGCAACTTCTCAGGACGTTCTTCTATCTGTTTGAGACCCGGAATAAGGTTCTGGTGCAGGAATCATTACAGTCGCACAGAACATTGGACCTTTCTTATGTTCCCTTGTCGGCTCTAGACTGCACCGTGTTATCATTCATCATGGAGTGCTGCTCACATATAGAAGGTCTCCATCTATCTAGATGTTCTATAGATCCTGAGGGATTAGAAAGACTTGCACCAGGATTACACAATGTCCGGGATCTGAGGTAAAAATCATCCGGATTATTATTTCACCCAAATCCACAGTAGCCAATAGTAATAGTAGTAATGGTAGTTATAGTGCCCCAGGTGCTAATAAGGGGACACTGTATCTGTGTATCTAAACTAATCATGTGACACACTGGGGCTTATTTACTAAGGGCCCGTGGACGCATTTTTTGTTGGGTTTTCCGACGGTTTCGGGGATCGCGCCATGGAATGCATCGCACGCGATCGGATTTTGGCGCATTGGCGCCGGCTTTCATGCAACACAAATCGGGGGCGGGCCGTTAGACAATCCGACGGATTCGGACAACACACGGGATTTAACATTTAAATTGTGACTCATCCAATGCACTTGCATGCACCGGGAAGAAGATGGTGAACTCCGGCGGACCTGAGTGCAGGACATCGGGCGCACGATCTTAGTGATTCGCGGCAGCTGTGCAGGATCGTCGGACAACACACCTCGGGGATCGTGCAGGGACGGGTAGGTAAATGTGCCCCATTATCTGCTGAGCTGTGTATCAAATCCTGTCCTGTGTGATACTGTCTGCTGTGTATCTAATCCTACCATGTCTTATGCTGTCTTTGATCTGTGTATCTAATCCTATCCTGTGTGATACTGTCTGCTGAACTGTGTATATAATCCTATTGTGTGTGATAGTGTCCGCTGAGATGTGTATCTAATCGTATTGTGTGTGATACTCTCTCATGATCTGTGTATCTAATCCTGTCATGTGCGATACTGTCTCCTGAGCTGTGTATCTAATCCTATCCTGTGTGATACTGACTACTATGCCATGTATCTAATCCTATTCTATGTGTTACTGTCAGCTGATCTTTGTATCTAATCCTGTCCTGTGTGATACTGTCTGCTGAGCTGTGTATCTAATCCTATCCTGTGCGATACTGCTGAGACAAATATCTACTTACTCGGATGTGATGTGTGTCCAAATCATTGTATAGTACGAGCTGCTCGGTGAATCTCTCAGACCTTCACATGTTTGAGAGAATTCCACTTTATTTAGTCAAGAGAGAGTTTTTATAGGTTCTTGGGACAAAGGAACCTACTGAGCATGTCCGCATTCCAATTGCGGTTTTTCCGAATCCGTCAGGTTTTCGCTCGGCCACTCCCACCGATTTCTGTCGCATGCATACCAGCGCCAATGCGCCAAAATCCGATCGGGTGCGCCAAAATCCCGGGGCAATACAAGGAAAGTCGTCGGAAATATTTGGGTAACATGTCATGAAAACGCGAATTGGGCCCTTAGTAAATGACCCACATTATGATCACAATCTTTCCCCAGTGATGCTGCAAGTGGTAAGAGTAACAATGTCCATAGCAGCATCGAGATACACAGATTCATGTTCCGTAGTCTCTGGGTCCTGCGCTCTTCTTCTTCAGCTGTCTCAGTCTCCTTGTAGTTTCGACACGTGGATGTGTCAGAGGAATTTGGGATGACCCTTCAAAAGACTTCTCAGGTTTCACATCAGGACCATCTCATCACCCAGGTGCAGGTCCTCTGCTCTAGCTACTTTATCAGGTTCTGAAACTAAAACAGATACAGGCAGTCCCCGGGTTACATACAAGATAGGGTCTGTAGGTTTGTTCTTAAGTTGAGTTTGTATGTAAGTCGGAACTGTATATTTTATCATTGTAATCCTAGCCAGAACTTTTTTGGTCTCTGTGACAATTGGATTTTAAAAATGTTGGGTTGTCATAAGAATCAGGAGTAACACTAAAGCTTCATTGCAGACACATTTGATAACTGTTTCAGCTGCTTATTGTAGCCTAGGAGTAAAGTACAATAAATTACCAATATCCAGAGGTCCGTTTGTAACTATGGGTCGTATGTAAGTTGAGTGTTCTTAAGTAGGGGACCGCCTGTACTTGGTTATGCATCTGAGAAAAATGTTTCTGCAGGTTTTGGACACCCCACCAATTCTCTATGACACCTCTAAACAACCTTAGGGAAGTATATGTTCATCCATGGGGCAATTATATAAAACAACCTCAGTAGGTGAAAAGCCTATTTAATCCCTAGAACTGTCATCAACTATATTATTACCCCAAAAGAGATTTGTACTTTAGTCTCTAGAATAAGTGGACTAACGTATTCCTCGATCCCTGGCTGTGGTCTTTGCTTTAGTTACAGGATAGGGTTCAGATTACCCAGAAAAGAGGTCCACACACACAAGCACATGTTCATAGCTACTTACCTTTGGTAGCTGTACTTAGCCAATCTGCAACCTCTGGAAGGGGTAAAGCGGCTTTGGAGTGTATATATGAGGGTCTTCACTACTCTCCCTACATTGTACTAAGCACATATAAACATACTTGTGTAAATGGACAGTAGCAAAAGTGAATCTACGTGATACTCAACACTTATCCACCACGGAGCATATAGAGTCTTAGGCTATATTCACACTAACGTATGGAGGACGTATATACGGCTGACGTATATACGGCCGATATACGTCCTCCATAGACGGCAATGGGCGCATGGCGCCCTACGGGAGCGGTACGGTGCTGCACACGTGCGGCACCGTACCGCTCCGTACCCGGGAAAAAGATAGGACCTGTCCTATCTTTACCCGTAGTACGGCGCCGTTCGCCATTACTTCCTATGGAGAGGGGCGGGGGTGAGCTGCGCTCACCTCCTCCTCCTCTCCCTGTGCACTGCCGTTGCCCGCTGCGGTACGGTGCGGGC
The DNA here is from genome assembly GCF_040894005.1 of Engystomops pustulosus. Lineage (NCBI taxonomy): Eukaryota > Metazoa > Chordata > Amphibia > Anura > Leptodactylidae > Engystomops > Engystomops pustulosus. The sequence continues at coordinate 7,622,039 of NC_092417.1, forward strand.
GGGCAACGACAGTGTGAATATAGCCTTAGACTGGTGTCTCACCCTGTGGGTGCACTGAACCATCGTAGGGTAAAAGGCCCTTGGCAGACATTGCTTGTTACCTCTTTGCCATAGTCCACCCTCCATCCATTGGGTCCCAGTGTTACTCCAGTCTTGCTTCCTCACCTGTGAAGCCGGTTTCTATAAAGACAGGAGTATAGATAAACCTACCGGGCCAGCGAGGGTCACGGACTGTACTGATCCAGGCTCCTTTCCCCTAGGCTTTCTGGTAACCAGTGGTCACTTCATTTATTAGAGCTTTAAAGATTTTACCTTCTAGTATGGACCTTTATGTATCACTAAGGCCTCTATCAGCTATTTTAAAGTCTCATAGTTGTTAATGTACTTACTATATCAGGTCGGGAATCTTAAGAAATCCAAAAAAAGTCACATGCTTACCCTCTGCCACTTTACCCCCCTCCATCAGTGCCCTCACCTCCGCCTCCTGTACAGACAGGTAGGTCAGGAGTGGTTCTGCTGCTGTTACCTCATGTTGTGTGACCGCTGCACATCTGATGTAGAATTAACCTCATTCCTGGTTTCTAAAGCCATCTACAAAAAAACTTAAAATGCAGATTAGTGATATATTCAGGTTAGACATATTAAAATATAACTGGTTCATTTATCATTAAATACAACCCGTCTACCTCATGTCTCCCCCCTTTGAATCTAGTGAAAGTAGTGGAGCTGGATTCAATGTAATACATCATGAAGAAGGCACATTGTAACCGAGGTTTCTAGTCATGAAGAGGTGAAATAGTAACAGGATAGTCCAAAACTACTACAGAAGCTTTATATACACAGGCAGCAGTAGGATACAAAACCAAGAAGGGTCCAGGTTGTCATGTGACACACGATCAGCAGCTTCCGGCCTGTTTCCTCTCCTCTGAGGTGCTTGGCTTAAACTTAAATGAGAACAACAGAAAATGAGCAATATACTGCAGAAGAACACAGTTTTGGGACCAATGCTGTATGATAGGAGACATACAGCATACAAATTCCTTAGACCTTATTATAAAACTATACAGTCATAATAGGGGCACATACTGGGGGCACATGCTGAGGGACAGTGTTACTGAGCAAAAGCATCACTAGAGCCAGTGACGTAGGAGGCTTCTAGGAGTGTTATACCTTTTGCCTAAAAAGCTCCTAATAATAATCTCAGTCATAGCTGCGGAATAGGACTAATAGTGTAGGGTCATGGGAAGGTTTTACTCCTGGTTAAACCATTAGAATTACAGAAGTTGCAGCGAATCAAACCCAAAATCTGCTTAGGGCCGTCAGGGTTATCAGTCCTCAGTAATGAACACACATTCTCATTGTTCCTTTTGTCTTTTAACATTCCAACACTTGTCCCCCTCCTCCTCCTCCTGTGTTCACCGAGTCCTAGACAAGGGGGGAAGGCAGCCCCCTCCTTCTCCCTGTGGTGTCTGTAGTACTATGTGTCTCAGCATGCCAGGATAACAAAGAAGGAATCTAACACACCATTGTAACATCTAAGTTCACTGTATCATCCTCACAGATTGCTAAAACTTTTGACCACACCCTTCAAACTTTAGGTGTATTTATAAAGTTTTACACTACATTTCTGATGTTATTAAACATTCATCACAAGGTGTCTCACGTCCAAACCTGCAATGAACAATCTCCACGATTGTGTGCTGGACTTTCCTCACATCTGGCAACTCTGATGAAATACCATTAGCTCTATACATGATATAGGCAAAACAAATCTTTATATCTTTGCCATAATCTGCAGGACTGTATAAAGTAATAAACTCCTAGAACATCTACAGTATCTGGCAAGGGTCAGCTCAGGGAATCCAATTGGGACTACACAACCGTCCAGGAGCTCTCCCCACAGAAGTCCAAGGTCCGTAACAAATATGTTACTACCCAGTATTTGGACTTTGAAGTTCTGAGAGGTAACTCTTAGGCTACATTCACACGACCGTATGAAATTGTCCGTATCCGTACCGTTTTTTTACGGATTACATACGGCCACATTGTTTTCTATGATAAATACGGCCAATCATTTATATTGCCGTTTTTCAGCCCGTACCGTACCGTATTTTGGCCGTAAAAAAATATAGAGCATGTCCTATTTTAACCCGTATATCTGGCCCGTATGCTCCATAGAAGTCAATGGGAGCGTAAAAATACGGGCTAAATACGGGTTGCATACGGTTGTGCACCGTATGCTGCCGTATATACGGGCCGTTTCCAGGGTGACCAGGATCAAGGGGGTTGACCTTCCTGTCAGCATTTGTTCTGTGTAGTAGTGGCTACAGTGTCTGGTGAACATGGCTTTTCTCTCCATGGAGCGACTTATTGCACTAGTTCAGGAGAATCCCATTTTATGGGACAAAAGAGACGAATCATTTTGCGACCGCGCAAGAAAGGCCAAAAAGTGGGAGGAGGTGACGGCTCTTTTACTTCCCGAAGATTGGAGTGAGGCGAAGACAGCGAAGCAGCGCAGAGAACTTGGTGAGTGAGATTCAATCCCCTGTCACCAACTTGCCAGTGACCACTATAGCTTTATGCATGATAGATGTCACCGCTGCAGCTTTGTGCATGATAGATGTCACCCCTGCAGCATTGTGCATGATAGATGTCACCGCTGCAGCATTGTGCATGATAGATGTCACCCCTGCAGCATTGTGCATGATAGATGTCACCGCTGCAGCATTGTGCATGATAGATGTCACCCCTGCAGCATTGTGCATGATAGATGTCACCGCTGCAGCATTGTGCATGATAGATGTCACCCCTGCAGCATTGTGCATGATAGATGTCACCGCTGCAGCATTGTGCATGATAGATGTCACCGCTGCAGCTTTGTGCATGATAGATGTCACCGCTGCAGCATTGTGCATGATAGATGTCACCCCTGCAGCATTGTGCATGATAGATGTCACCCCTGCAGCATTGTGCATGATAGATGTCACCGCTGCAGCATTGTGTGTGACAGATGTGACCTTCCTTTTTTTTTTTTTTTTTGTTTCAACAGTGGGAATAATCACCAAGCGCTGGACATCAGCCCGCGACCAGTATAAGCGGGAAAAAAGTCAGCTGGCCAAAAGTGGAAGTGGGTCATTAAAAAAAACCATACCTCTATACAAAGTACATGAGGTTCTTGGACGCAATAATGGATGTGGGAGAGTAAGTATATAAGGTGTTCTTTCCTTCTTGCAGAATTATGTCCCTCAACTGAAAAGAATCATTATGCATGATTGACAAAAAAATCCCTTGCATATACATTTTTATTAATATAATTTTTTTATTCCACAGTACGGCTGATAACCTGGAGGAGTCTCCGGCCACAGAAATTCCACCCTCTCAGGATGAACCGCCCACTGATGTGGAGGACGCGGGTGGAGAGGCTGGTCCTTCTACTCAGGAGCCTCCTGAAGTCCCTGCTCCTTCCACACCACCACCAGCACGGCCATCTTTCACACCTACATGTAGTCGTCGTCGCAGGCCACCGCATACACAGGAGAGGGCAAGTGTGGAAAATGTTGCTATATGCGAAATTTTAAGCCAGCTACGAACCCGAAGGGATGACTCCCCAGAGGACGTATACCTGAGGGGACTGTCGCCTGAATTAAAAAAAGTTCTACCACATGACATGGCCAACTGCAAAGCCGCACTGTTTGCAGTTGTCCAAATATTCCAAAAAACTGACTACCCTCATAAAAATGAGGTTGCCCTTTACCTGGACCGGCACCGGGAACGTGTAGGAGGCCTAATCCCACCCAGCCCTCCACGCCCCACTCGGATGTACCCCACATCGTATGAAGTGCCATCACATAGCCAGGCCTCAATGGGGGGAATGTCCAGGGAATTCTTTGACTTATAATTTTTTTTGTTTATTTTATGTATATAGTTTTGAAATTTATTTTCATAAAAGTTATGAAAAAAAGTAAAGTCTACTGTGTTTATTTGGGAAATAGTTTTTATATAATGCACTGTGCCACACCCACAAAGGTCTGTGTCATTGAGCAACCAAGCTACAAGGATACATGGCCTGCATACACTCATGTGTACAGTGAAATAATCCCTCACTCCCCACCCCCACATCCAACAAAACACGATACACAATTTTTAAAAAATATATTTATTTAAACATGATCAATTAATGATGAGGTCTTTGTTAACTCCTTTGACTTATTTTTAACTTGTGGCACAAAATGCACAAATCAAAAATGGGTCAATGAAGTTTTAAGCTCACAACCCACGTCAAGGGGCCCCATCTCTTGCGAGTCCCTACACTAACTACCAAAACAAAAAAGAGGAAAAATAATAAAAAACTGATCTAAAATAGTCCAGAGCCTCAATGTCCACTAATAGCATCCAACTGCCAAGGAACTGCACCCTCTGAAGAAACAAAGTAAGAGGCAAACTGCTCACGAACGAACAGTCCTGCCGCTCCGGGTCGTCCTTGGAGAGTGTTGTCCAGGGGGATAGACGCTGTTGGATGTTGTCCCTCCAGTTCACCATCTGAAGCACCATCGTGAATCCGAACGAAATTGTGAAGAATAACGCAGGCTTGCACTACCTTCTTAATATTGTCCGGGTCCATCTGAATTGAGCTATGTAGAACCCGCCACTTGTTGCTTAGAATCCCAAAAGCACATTCCACGTACCGTCTCGCACGAGTGAGCCGGTAATTGAAAATGCGCCTTCGTTCATCCAAACCACGCCGAGGGAATGGTCGCAACACATGACGGGAAAGTCCAAAGCCTTCATCAGCGACGATCACAAATGGTGCAGGAGGTCCAGTTGATCCAGGTAGACATCTTGGCTCTGGAAGGGCGAGCTGGTTGGAGCGAAGCCGTTCACCCATTCTGGAAGCCCTGAAGACCGCTGCATCCGCAGAACTTCCATAGGCCCCAATGTCCACAATTATAAACTTGTAGTCACTGTCAGCCAAAGCCAACAAGACCACAGAAAAATATTGTTTATAATTGAAGAATTGGGACCCTGAGTGAGCCGGCTTCTTTACACGGATGTGTTTCCCATCCAGCGCCCCAATGCAATTTGGAAACTGTGCAGATTCCTGGAAACCACCCGAAATCCGGATCCAGTCTTCAGCAGTAGGCTCAGGCATCACCGCAGCTTTCAATCGCTCCCATATCACTTCGCAGGTCGCTCGCACGATCATTGAAATGGTGGAAACACCCAGCAGAAACTCATAATGCAGTGAAGCAAACGAGTTCCCAGTGGCAAGAAACCTTAAAAAAAAAATACTATTTAATATTTAAACACACAGTCCATCTTGAAATAATGAAACGTATGTACATATGAAAAACTTACCGCAGTGTCACGATGAGCCGTTCCTCTGGTGTGACGGACCGCCTCATGTTGGTATCCTGTAACCGAAGCCCCGATCGCAGGTCCTCCAAAAGACGGTCAAACGAGGTGACAGTCATCCGAACGTAGCTGAAAAACTTGTCCGGATGCTGCCGCAGGTCAGTGTACAAGTTGCTGAAGTGACCCCTCCTAGGCCGCTCAGCAACAATGGGATGAACCCAAAACCGCCGGGTCCTCTTCCGCTTCTCCGCCTGCATTGCCAAACGCCTTCGGAGAATCGTCACAAGGGCCCAGTCCAGGAGCAGATCATCAGTGGGATTGTATGACATCGCTGGAGCTAAAAACGCCAGAAACCACAGCCAAAAGAAGCAATGGAGTCTAACCTCGCTCTCAGAAATGGCAAAATGGAGTCTGGGCCGGTCAGGTGATCAAATTTGGGGTTGGACAAGCCTTTGTCATCATTTTGTCATCATTTTTCATAATTTGCCAGCCCACCGTATTTTATACGGACACGGTACGGATACGGGTGACATACGTGCACATACGGATGAAAAACGGTCCGTATATACGGGCTCATACGGCCCGTAAATACGGGACTGGAGAAATCATACGGTCGTGTGAATGTAGCCTTAGATAAACAGCACAGTCTCCTACATTTATTCCCTGGGTACTATATCTTAGTTGTCCTCTAAAGTTACAGCATTCGCCAAATACAGTTAAATACAGCTGAGCGGACTGTGGGTGCAAATCCAAAGATCTTTAGGCAATGCATCATTCTCCATACCACTGGTCTACTAAAGTATATCAAAGTGAGATGCCCCCTACAGGAGAAACATCTGAAGCTGTAAATGGAGTATTAACACTATTCTTTGTTCTGTTGGGAGCCCACACTTTTTCTTATCTAGTCATGACTGGATGTATTCCAGTGTGGGGGTTGGGTCTAGGTGCCACACTGTACATGTCTCCCACCAGTCTGGGTGTTTCTATACACTCTGCAATTCATCCACCATTTTAGGGTGGAGGTAGAACTTTTCCTGAATGTTGTCTCTCTCTTTTGTCTGTCCAACTTTTTTCGTTCGTCATCGTCATAACACTCATACAACACACGATTTCCTATGTTTCTTTATAACCTCCTCTGGTCACTTCCTCTGTAACTTTCTTCTATCCACTTGCAATTTCCGTCGTATCATTATCATGCAACCAGCCTTTTGTTCTTTAAAGAACCTTTCCATTTGCTAACTTCCAAACAACCATCTTTTGGCATTCTTTGTCCTTTTCAACATTCTCTGACATCCTTTTACAGCCTCTTTTCCCTCTCTCTCTCACGATCTGTACTGCTGGTTTCCCTCCAAATTGCCTCTCATCCTACCTAGCAATTTTCCCATAATTTTCTATATTATCTCTAGTGCCGACACACACACAGTCTCTCTTCCTTAGGGCAGTTTTAACCACTTTTATTTGATTTTTTCCTAAACTTTTGGCCGTCAAGTATGACTGAGCTAGTCCCTTTCCTTCAAGCAGATTGGGATCCTACCACAAAAAAAAATGTATAAAGTCTGACTGTCCAAACTCAGTCTCCTTTGTCTCAAGTGAATTACGATCCACCAACTACTTTTCAAGGCTGACTCTTTAGTTAGGGGCTATTCTAGGATGTTACTTTCCTAAAACTAGTACAGTACAATATCACAACAAAGCGCTATCAAACACACATGTTGAAACTCACACAATACCCATATACACTACCACACATCACATGGAGTTTTCAAAATAAAATAACAAGATTCTTTGGACTGGGCAATATAGGCATGCAACTCACCGGACATGGGACAATCCAAACAAGGAGAGACAGAGCAAATTGTAAAAATAAGCTTCCTACCTTTTTGTGCAGCTGCATGGTCTGTCTGTCCTGAAAGGATGATCCCCGAATTGTCCGATAGGCGTCATGCAAACCCTGTCCCTGTTCGGACGCCAATTTGTTAGAGAAATATCTCCTTACTCGGATGTGATGTGTTTCCAAATCATTGTATAGTACGAGCTGCTCGGTGAATCTCTCAGACCTTCACATGTTTGAGAGAATTCCACTTTATTTAGTCAAGAGAGAGTTTTTATAGGTTCTTGGGACAAAGGAACCTACTGAGCATGTCCGCATTCCAATTGCCTTGAATAGGATGTATCAGTGTAAAATGATCTTTGTGCGCGGGGGATGGTACTATGCATAGAGGCAATGTAAATATACATAGGGGCAGATTTATCAAGCAGTCTGAAAGTCAGAATATTTCCCGTTGCCCATGGCAACCAATCACAGCTCAGCTTTCATTTCACCAGTGCTCATGAATATTTTAAAGGGGAGCTGTGATTGGTTGCCATGGGCAATTGGAAATATTCTGACTTTCAGACACTTGATAAATCTGCCCCATAGTGTGAGAACACAACAGAAAATGGATTCTATTCCCTCACAAGCTGTGTATCTAATCCTATCCTGTGTGATACTGCCTGATGAGCTGTGTATCTAATTCTATTCTATGTGATACAGTCTTCTGAGCTGTGTATCTAATCCTCTCCTGTGTGATACTGCTGAGCCGTGTATCTAATCCTCTCCTGTGTGATACAGTGTGCTGAGCTGTGTATCTAATCCTCTCCTGTGTGATACAGTCTGCGGATACGTCCCTCACATCTCCTCTTATTCTTACAGTTTGTCCCATAATAATCTCCCAGACACGTCCTGCGTCCCGTTGGCTTCTGTAATAAGGAATAATCCGGACCTGAAGATACTTGTCCTGTCTGGTAACCGCCTGGCTGGTCCTGACCTCAGTGTCCTGCTGGAAGCTCTGTCCGGTCTCTGCAGGTTGGAGAAATTATAGTAAGTATAAGATATAATGAAGATTCTCTGGGTAATACTGCTGAGCTGTGTATCTAATCCTATCCTGTGATACTGCTGAGCTGTGTATCTAATCCTCTCCTGTGTGATACTGCTGAGCTGTGTATCTAATCCTCTCCTGTGTGATACTGTGTGCTGAGCTGTGTATCTAATCCTATCCTGTGTGATACTGACTGCTGAGCTGTGTATCTAATCCTCTCCTGTGTGATACTGCTGAGCTGTGTATCTAATCCTCTCCTGTGTGATACTGTGTGCTGAGCTGTGTATCTAATCCTCTCCCGTGTGATACTGCTGAGCCGTGTATCTAATCCTCTCCTGTGTGATACTGCTGAGCTGTGTATCTAATCCTCTCCTGTGTGATACTGTGTGCTGAGCTGTGTATCGAATCCTCTCCTGTGTGATACTGACTGCTGAGCTGTGTATCTAATCCTATCCTGTGTGATACTGCTGAGCTGTGTATCTAATCCTCTCCCGTGTGATACTGCTGAGCCGTGTATCTAATCCTCTCCTGTGTGATACTGTGTGCTGAGCTGTGTATCTAATCCTCTCCTGTGTGATACTGCTGAGCTGTGTATCTAATCCTCTCCCGTGTGATACTGCTGAGCTGTGTATCTAATCCTCTCCTGTGTCTGTTATATCCGGTAGTTTCTCCCTAATAATCTATAAATATACAATGTATACAGGAACCATGTACAGAAATCCTATAATAACCCTCTGCCATAAATATAGAGGAGAGGAAGATACAGAATCATCTCATTATTAGGAGCTGACTATAGCGCCCCCCAGAGGTCACATCCAATATTCCAGGACTGGAGAGGAGACACTGAGCTGTGGATGACGAGCCCCGGCCTTGTCCTTCTCTTATCTCTGTGATCCGGTAATACAGGAGCCGCACATGATGGGGACACCCTGCACCCACATATCATCTCCAGCACCCAAAGTCTTACTGGACAGGAAGGTGCAGAGTTATTCCCCATCACCTCTAGGGGGCGCCGTATATACACCCCCCTGACAGCCCTGTGTGATAATATAGGACCATAATGTCCTATAGCTCTACAACCACAAGCAGCGGTTAGGATTAGATAGACGGCTCTGCAGACAGTATCACACAGGAGAGGTTTAGATACATAGCTCAGCAGTATCACACAGAATTGGAGCTGTGTATCTAATCCTATCCTGTGTGATACTGCCTGCTGAGCTGTGTATCTAATCCTATCCTGTGTGATACTGGCTGCTGAGCTGTGTATCTAATCCTATCCTGTGTGATACTGTCTGCTGAGCTGTGTATCTAATCCTCTCCTGTGTGATACTGCCTACTGAGCTGTGTATCTAATCCTCTCCTGTGTGATACTGCCTGCTGAGCTGTGTATCTAATCCTCTCCTGTGTGATACAGTCTGCTAAGCTGTGTATCTAATCCTCTCCTGTGTGATACTGCCTGCGGAGCTGTGTATCTAATCCTATGCTGTGTGATACAGTCTGCGGATACGTCCCTCACATCTCCTCTTATTCTTACAGTTTGGGTTATAATAATCTCCCGGACACGTCCTGCGTCCCGTTGGCTTCTGTAATAAGGAATAATCCGGACCTGAAGATACTGGCCCTGTCTGGTAACCGCCTGCCTGGTCCTGACCTCAGTGTCCTGCTGGAAGCTCTGTCCGGTCTCCGCAGGTTGGAGGAATTACAGTAAGTATAAGATATAATGAAGATTCTCTGGGTAATAGACACTTTGTATCTAATCCTCTCCTGTGTGATACTGCTGAGCTGTGTATCTAACCCTCTCCTGTGTGATACTGTCTGCTGAGCTGTGTATCTAATCCTCTCCTGTGTGATACTGTCTGCTGAGCTGTGTATCTAATCCTCTCCTGTGATACTGCTGAGCTGTGTATCTAATCCTCTCCTGTGTGATACTGTCTGCTTAGCTGTGTATCTAATCCTCTCCTGTGTGGTACTGTCTGCTGAGCTGTGTATCTAATCCTATCCTGTGTGATGCTGACTGCTCAGCTGTGTATCTAATCCTCTCCTGTGTGATACTGTCTGCTTAGCTGTGTATCTAATCCTCTCCTGTGTGATACTGTCTGAGCTGTGTATCTAATCCTATCCTATGTGATACTGTCTGCTGAGCTGTGTATCTAATCCTATGCTGTGTGATACTGTCTGCTGAGCTGTGTATCTAAAACTATCCTGTGTGATACAGTCTGCGGATACGTCACTCACATCTCCTCTTATTCTTACAGTTTGGCTGATAATAATCTCCCGGACACGTCCTGCGTCCCGTTGGCTTCTGTAATAAGGAATAATCCGGACCTGAAGATACTGGACCTGTCTGGTAACCGCCTGTCTGGTCCTGACCTCAGTGTCCTGCTGGAAGCTCTGTCCGGTCTCCGCAGGTTGGAGATGTTACAGTAAGTATAAGATAGAATGAAGATTCTCTGGGTAATAGACACTTTGTATCTAATCCTCTCCTGTGTGATACTGCTGAGCTGTGTATCTAATCCTCTCCTGTGTGATACTGCTGAGCTGTGTATCTAATCCTCTCCTGTGTGATACTGCTGAGCTGTGTATCTAATCCTCTCCTGTGTGATACTGCTGAGCTGTGTATCTAATCCTCTCCTGTGTGATACTGCTGAGCTGTGTATCTAATCCTCTCCTGTGTGATACTGCTGAGCTGTGTATCTAATCCTATCCTGTGTGATACTGCTGAGCTGTGTATCTGATCTCCTTTGTGATACTGTCTGCGGAGCTGTGTATCTAATCCTCTCCTGTGTGATACAGCTGAGCCGTGTATCTAATTCTCTCCTGTGTGATACTGCTGAGCTGTGTATCTAATCCTCTCCTGTGTGATACTGCTGAGCTGTGTATCTAATCCTCTCCTGTGTGATACTGCTGAGCTGTGTATCTAATCCCATCCTGTGTGATACTGCCTGCTCAGCTGTGTATCTAATCCTATCCTGTGTGATACTGCCTGCTGAGCCGTCTATCTAATCCTATCCTGTGTGATACTGCTCAGCTGTGTATCTGATCTCCTTTGTGATACTGTCTGCTGAGCTGTGTATCTAATCCTCTCCTGTGTGATACTGCTGAGCTGTGTATCTAATTCTCTCCTGTGTGATACTGCTGAGCTGTGTATCTAATCCTATCCTGTGTGATACAGCTGAGCTGTGTATCTAATCCTATCCTGTGTGATACAGCTGAGCCGTGTATCTAATCCTATCCTGTGTGATACTGTCTGCTGAGCCGTGTATCTAATCCTATCCTGTGTGATACTGCTCAGCTGTGTATCTAATCCTACTGTGTGATACTGACTGCTGAGCTGTGTATCTATTCCTCTCCTGTGTCATACTGACTGATGAGCTGTGTATCTAATCCTCTCCTGTGTGATACTGCTGAGCTGTGTATCTAATCCTATCCTGTGATACTGCTGAGCTGTGTTTCTAATCCTCTCCTGTGTGATACAGCTGAGCTGTGTATCTAATCCTATCCTGTGTGATACTGCTGAGCAGTGTATCTAATCCTGTCCTGTGTGATACTGCTGAGCAGTGTATCTAATCCTCTCCTGTGTGATACTGCTGAGCCGTGTATCTAATCCTCTCCTGTGTGATACTGTGTGCTGAGCTGTGTATCTAATCCTCTCCTGTGTGATACTGCTGAGCTGTGTATCTAATCCTATCCTGTGTGATACTGCTGAGCTGTGTATCTAATCCTATACTGTGTGATACTGCCTGCTGAGCTGTGTATCTAATCCTATCCTGTGTGATACAGCTGAGCCGTGTATCTAATCCTATCCTGTGTGATACTGCTCAGCTGTGTATCTGATCTCCTTTGTGATACTGTCTGCTGAGCTGTGTATCTAATCCTCTCCTGTGTGATACTGCTGAGCTGTGTATCTAATCCTCTCCTGTGTGATACTGCTGAGCTGTGTATCTAATCCTATCCTGTGTGATACTGCCTGCTGAGCTGTGTATCTAATCCTATCCTGTGTGATACTGCCTGCTGAGCTGTGTATCTAATCCTATCCTGTGTGATACATCTGAGCCGTGTATCTAATCCTCTCCTGTGTGATACTGTGTGCTGAGCTGTGTATCTAATCCTCTCCTGTGTGATACTGCTGAGCCGTGTATCTAATCCTCTCCTGTGTGATACTGCTGAGCCGTGTATCTAATCCTCTTCTGTGTCTGTTATTTCCAGAAGATTCTCCCTAATAATCTATAAATATACAATGTATACAGGAACCAAGTCCAGAAATCTTGTAATAACCGTCTGCCATAAATATAGAGGAGAGGAAGATACAGAATCCTCTCATTATTAGGAGCTGACTATAGCGCCCCCCAGAGGTCACATACAATATTCCAGGACTGGAGAGGAGACACTGAGCTGTGGATGACGAGCCCCGGCCTTGTCCTTCTCTTATCTCTGTGATCCGGTAATACATGATGGGGGCACCCTGCACCCACATATCATCTCCAGCACCCAAAGTCTTACAGGACAGGAAGGTGCAGAGTTATTCCCCATCACCTCTAGGGGGCGCCGTATATACACCCCCCTGACAGCACTGTGTGATAATATAGGACCATAATGTCATACATATAAAGCTCCACAAGTAACACAGAAGTGATAGGACAAGTGATAATAACCAGGAATCACCGGAGCACAAGGAAAAAACCTGTGAGATGTCAGAAGTTTATGTGCAATTAATTGTTATTAAGTAGAAACACAAAGAAATTAACAACATAAAACATTAAATTGATACTGAGACATATCAGCAATAACACCACACAGAATAATGGGCACAGCCACAGGTAGAGATAAGAAGGTAAGGAAACCCGGATCATCCCAACATATATAACGGAAAACAGCTCACCTTCCCTTGTAGCCATATATTAGATGCCGGTGCTCGGATAAGCCGAATCAGTACAATGCAGGATAGAAGAAGGTAAATCCAGCACCAGCAGACATGAAAAATAAAGGTGTAGTAAAACCTTAATTTATTTCATCTTCTTTAAAATGTAAAAAAAAAGGTACCATAATGGATGAATCTGACGCGTTTCGAACTTCCAGAGAGGTTTTAATCATCGGGGCACATTTACGAAGGGTCCACAGTTCTGCAATTCTTGTTTTGAGGCGACGCTTTGTGCTGCCCACATACTGTAAAGAGCAGGTAGTGCAGGTAATTGAATATACTACATATACAGTAATATTACAGTTTGTAAATGTGTGTATGTTGTAGTTTTTAACAAACAAATTGCGCTTTCTGTATATATTTGCATGTAGAACATTGCGGTAATGCACATTTGAGTATAAACCATGATTCCTGCTTAAGGTTATAATCTCTGAAATCTCTGTCGAATTTTGTCTTGCAATAGTGATTGTATTTTCTGCTAACCAACAATTATTTTACCTTTTGATGATGATTTTTTTCTCCAAAAACAGGGTTGTCCAATAGGCTCTAGGTTTTCACCGTCTATAGCCAATTAGTCCATGACATGGTATGAAGAAGAATTTGTTTTTTCTGTACATAATCGCTTCTTACACAGTATTGAATGGTACGGGCGTTTTATTGATGACTGTCTCATGGTAAGGGCAGGAAATGATGAAGACATTGCTTTTTTTTATCTATTATCTATACTGCAATGATTGCAATGTTCAATTCACTTAATTGACTTTTGCATCTCCCCCCCCCCACCACTATTTCCTTTTGCATTTACATTTAATTGGTCTTCATGACTCATAAAGTTTTACGTGATTTATATTGTAAACCTACTGCAGGTAACACCCTCTTACATGCTACTAGTTGCCATCCCCTCACGTTGTCAAGAATTTACCCAAGGGAGGATTTTTACGAGCCAAACGTATATATGTAAACAAGACGTACATTATCATCAAACTTCTGCACAAATTGTCAAACGTTTACACGACAGGGGATACAACAAATCCCTTATCAAACGTACTAAAGAAAATTTACAATCTAAATCTAGATCACAACTTTTCTATACTGACATGTCCAAAGAAGCCACAAGTCAAGTAACTCTCTCTACTGATTATACGTTTCTATCTATCCAGTCACACAAATTATTAAAAAAACATATTCCGATCTCCTACCAAGATCCTATCTTATATGACATATTAAAATCAGGCTGCCGTTTTTCGGCTAGAAATTCTTCTACATTAGCTGCTATTTTCCCCAAACTTATTTACATCTTCTCTCAAACAAGAATCATGGCTTACACTCAAATGTGCATTACCGCAATGTTCTACATGCAAATATATACAGAAATCACAATTTGTTTTATCCTTGCAATAATAAAAACTACAACATACACACATTTATAAACTGTAATATTACTTATGTAGTATATTCAATTACCTGCACTACCTGCTCTTTACAGTATGTGGGCAGCACAAAGCGTCGCCTCAAAACAAGAATTGCAGAACATATATCATGAGCTCGTCCTAGCACTGACAACTACACACGAAACATCTCAGCAGAATCCAAACATTGTAAAGAAATACACAATGGAGACACTTCACAATTATCTGTCATACCTATTGAACGAGTAGCCCGCCCTAAAAGAGGCGGAGACTGGGTAAAAGCCTTACAAAACAAAGAGGCTTTTTGGATTTTGACCACGAAAATTGAACACCTCATGGTCTAAATCAAAGAAATGATTTATTGTGTGTGTATATATATTAACTTTACTTATTTTTAGTTTAGTATTTTGCTAGCCGTACCCGTCAAATTGTTTCTTCCCCGACTGAAGTTACATAACCTACGACTTGGTTGCCGCCCACTTCCGCTTAAAAACCTCATATAATGAACTCGCACCTTATTGTCTCCAGACTATGAGTAAGAACTCTCTGGAAGCTTTGAATGTAGTTTTTCTGCATCTTTATTTTTCCATGTCTGTCTGGTTGCTGGATTTACCTTCTTCTATCAAACATAATCGTAGTTGAATTAAGGAAGAATAGCGATGCTGAGCTTGGGAACGCTGGCGGTTGTGTGGTAGAGGCGACATTAATCTCAGATAGTAACTAGCACCAAGTCATTCTAATTATAGTGAGAGCAAGTCAGGGTGATCTGAGGCTCAATCAAGGGTTAACATAAACCTCCGGCTCGTATCACTCTCCAGTGAAATAACTGACCAAGTTCTGTGGTTACGCAGGCGGCTGATCAAAAAGACATAGATGGGAATAATGGGAAGGGGCAGAAAGAAAAAGGTGGGGGACAGTGTAACATCAGGCCAACAAATGGGAAAGAGTGAAGGGCAGGAAGAAAATCCAGACGAGGTGGGAGTCTCAGAAGACCGGAGTGTCCTGAAAGGAAAACCAGGGTTGTTGGATCTGCATAGACTCTGAGACCGTGGAACAGAATTGCACCACATACTAGCCTATCTGGCTGCCATCAGGTAGTACCATAGAAAGTTGCGTTTCTGTGCTCTTATCGGACCCAGTAGGATAGGGAGTGGCAGTAATGTGGGCACCTGTTACGGATGGGAAAGACCTGAACTCGCTATCCCAGATCCCAGACGTTGTGAAAGGTATTGAATCTTACTATTACTAAATCTGCACACACACCCGGGGAGGCGGACGGCTTGTGCTAGGATTATACAGAATGCAGGAGTAGAGCCGAAGGCTTCGCCCCCTTCTCCTTTTTCATCCGTGTCCCATGCTCAGTAAATGGACTTTGCATAAGATATTTAAGCGATTCCTATTTCCTCTGAAGCGTGCTCGGTGTCATGTCTGCTGTTTGTATAAAGGAGGTGAGGGTTTGCTGCAGGCCAGCAGTGCAGACTCATCCTTCAGCAGGTTGTTGTTAAGCCGCCAGCTCCTTTAGATTTGTATTGATGTATATGTCTATTGTATATAAGCTGTAAGAGATTTTAGTCCAAGGCAGCAAGCACTGTGTGATGAAAACTCTCCTTGAAAGGGGTGCAGGGTGCACAAACCAAATATCCAGGAAGACAGGCAGCTCTCCAATTTTCTAATCTAAGGTGAGGTTTATTCAAGTGTGGCAACGTTTCTTTGTGAATACGCCTTTGTCGAGCAATTTACGGAGATGTATGTTCTAACAAGACAATGATCCCAAACATTAAGCAAAATCTACAATGGAAGGTTCACAAATAACCGTATCCAGGTGTTAGAACGGCCGAGTCACAGTCCAAAGCAGAAAACTGCTGTTCACAACCGCTTCATATAACTTCCATGGTCTCCAGCTATTTTCCAAGGAAGAATGGGCAAAAAGTTCAGTCTCTTGATGTGCAAAACTGATTGAGACTTGATACCCCAAGCGACTTGTAGCAGCAAAAGGGGGCGCTACAAAGTATTAACTTAAGGGGCCAAATAATATTGCATGCCCCAATAAAATATCCAATAAATTTCATTCCACTTTACAATTTTGTCCCACTTTAACAAAAAAAATTTTATATCCTTGTGTTTGAAGCTTGAAATGTGGCAAAAGCTAGAAAAGTTCAAGGGGGCCGAAACGTCTATATCTCGTGAGCCTCCCTGCGTCCCTGGAGCCTGGCTGCATCCTCCCTTACATTCCCTCGCTCCAGCAGTGGTCTCCAAGCTCCGGTGCACATGTCCCTGCCTCCTAGGGCGCACGCATCAGCTCTCTAAGGTTTAAAGTGCCAGTGCGCCGATGATTGGCAGTGGCCGACCGCCTTCCCTGTTAAATTTCCAGCCTCTCCCCAGTGTCCCCTGCCGGATCTTTGTGCCTCATGTCTTTGTGTAAGCTCGTCTCCTATTTCCAGTGCGTTTATAGTGATTTCCAGTTGTGACCTTGATTCCGTTCCTGACTTTACTCCTTTGCTGCCAGCCCTGCCCTCCTGCCTTGTTCCTGACTCCGCTCCTGTGTCGCCTTTCCTGACCTTCAGCCTGTCCATGACTCCGCCTCAGCCTTACGATTCTGTACCCCGTCTTGGCCACCACTGCGAGCAAAGCCGTGCCTGTGGAGCGACCTGGTGGTATCCTGCTGTAGCAAGTCCAATCTGCTTTGCGGTGGAAAACCGGGTGCCACTTAGACTCCGCTCCCAGGTGTCGTCTTACCTCATCGTTTGTGGTTGTTCAGTGGGTTCACTACCCCTGATCCTGACAACACCTTTTATATTAAACAGGAGAATATGCTATAAGGATTGTGTATGGAAGCTTCACAGAACCATTTGCCACTGTCATATGTCATGAAAAAAACTAAGTAAAGATTGTTTTGATATGTAAAGTGTTTCCAAAGATATTGCTATTTGAAGAAGCGCATAGCAGAACTGCAAAGATTGCCCTGGCCATTCAGGCACAAATAATCATCGGTCATAAAGGGGTTAAGAATGATAAGAGGAGTAGCACTCCCTCTGCATGTGCTGTATACACACATCCTAAACCTATACAGGACACTCCTCACCCTCTGTATAATACCTGCACCTTATGTACTGCATACACACGCGCGCATCATACACGTACTGCATGCACACACACGCGCGCATCATACACGTACTGCATACACACACGCGCGCGCATCATACACGTACTGCATACACACACACCCGCATCATACGCGCACTGCATACACACACACCCACATCATACGCGCACTGCATACACACACACCCACATCATACGCGCACTGCATACACACACACCCGCATCATACGCGCACTGCATACACACACACCCGCATCATACGCGCACTGCATACACACACACCCACATCATACGCGCACTGCATACACCCACATCATACGCGCACTGCATACACACACGCCCGCATCATACGCGCACTGCATACACACACGCCCGCATCATACGCGCACTGCATACACACACGCCCGCCTCATACGCGCACTGCATACACACACGCCCGCCTCATACGCGCACTGCATACACACACGCCCGCCTCATACGCGCACTGCATACACACACGCCCGCATCATACGCGCACTGCATACACACACGCCCGCATCATACGCGCACTGCATACACACACGCCCGCATCATACGCGCACTGCATACACACACGCCCGCATCATACGCGCACTGCATACACACACGCCCGCATCATACGCGCACTGCATACACACACGCCCGCATCATACGCGCACTGCATACACACACGCCCGCATCATACGCGCACTGCATACACACACGCCCGCATCATACGCGCACTGCATACACACACGCCCGCATCATACGCGCACTGCATACACACACGCCCGCATCATACGCGCACTGCATACACACACGCCCGCATCATACGCGCACTGCATACACACACGCCCGCATCATACGCGCACTGCATACACACACGCCCGCATCATACGCGCACTGCATACACACACGCCCGCATCATACGCGCACTGCATACACACACGCCCGCATCATACGCGCACTGCATACACACACGCCCGCATCATACGCGCACTGCATACACACACGCCCGCATCATACGCGCACTGCATACACACACGCGCGCATCATACGCGCACTGCATACACACACGCGCGCGCATCATACGCGCACTGCATACACACACGCGCGCATCATACGCGCACTGCATACACACACGCGCTCGCATCATACGCGCACTGCATACACACACGCGCGCGCGCATCATACGCGCACTGCATACACACACGCGCGCGCATCATACGCGTACTGCATACACACACACGCGCGCATCATACGCGTACTGTATACACACACACGCGCGCGCGCATCATACGCGTACTGTATGCGCGCATCATACGCGTACTGTATACACACACACACGCGCGCGCATCATACGCGTACTGTATACACACACACGCGCGCGCATCATACGCGTACTGTATACACACACACACGCGCGCGCATCATACGCGTACTGTATACACACACACACACGCGCGCATCATACGCGTACTGTATACACACAGTATCGACCCACGGTAGATAAACAGTGAGGAAATGATCCATCAGTCCAGCACGGCACAGCGTAGGCTTAAAAAATATATGCGTTTATTCTTCATACAAAAAACCAACAAAATACAGCTTTAAGCTTCACAGACCGCTGCGTTTCGACACATCGTGTCTTTCTCAAGGTCTAAAGGAGATACATGTAAACGCTGTTTTAAACATACCTGAATGTATGGCTCCACCTCCACCCTTCCGTACCGTAAGTTTCACATAATTAATCACCTGGTGGGTGGTGGAGGTGTGCTAGTATAAGTAAACTTGAAGCGTAAACCACATGTAACTTATGTAACCACATGTAAAACTCATTGTTTACTTATACTAGCACACCTCCACCACCCACCAGGTGATGCCTCCAGGCCCCAAGAAAAGGCTAAGCCTGTATACGCACAATACACATGTATCATATATATACACACACACACTATACATGTACTGTTTATATTTGGAACTTGGACCTGGATCGGTATCACTGTTCCCAGAGACGACTGTAGATTGTACAGATTCCTCCTTACACCCATCAATCCCCCGACTAATCTGAGGAGATGAGGAAATCCTCACAATACAAAGTCACTAACACTGGATCTGTTTTATCTTCTAGTCTGAGGGACAATGGATTCTCTGAGGAGGAGAAGGAAGAAATAGAAAAGCTGCAAAAAAGAAAACCCAATATGAGAATATATTACTGAGGAAACCGAGAGCAGAAGTGTCTACGTGCTGATCCCAGGACATTATGGACAATTCTTCCTCCAGTGTTAGGAGGTTCCCTGGTGAATATCACTGATGGGATGTATACAGGACACCTATACAGAACCTCCTGTATCATATATTATACAGGATACAAGGGGTTACACACAGTGACCTCCACTAATACCAGGTGTATACAGGACACATATACAGAACCCCCTGTATCATATATTATACAGGATACAAGGGGTTACACACAGTGACCCCACTAATACCAGGTGTATACAGGACACATATACAGAACCTCCTGTATCATATATTATACAGGATACAAGGGGTTACACACAGTGACCCCACTAATACCAGGTGTATACAGGACACATATACAGAACCCCCTGTATCACATATTATACAGGATACAAGGGGTTACACACAGTGACCCCACTAATACCAGGTGTATACAGGACACATATACAGAACCCCCTGTATCATATATTATACAGGATACAAGGGGTTACACACAGTGACCCCACTAATACCAGGTGTATACAGGACACATATACAGAACCTCCTGTATCATATATTATACAGGATACAAGGGGTTACACACAGTGACCCCACTAATACCAGGTGTATACAGGACACATATACAGAACCTCCTGTATCATATATTATACAGGATACAAGGGGTTACACACAGTGACCCCACTAATACCAGGTGTATACAGGACACATATACAGAACCCCCTGTATCATATATTATACAGGATACAAGGGGTTACACACAGTGACCCCACTAATACCAGGTGTATACAGGACACATATACAGAACCCCCTGTACCATATATTATACAGGATACAAGGGGTTACACACAGTGACCCCACTAATACCAGGTGTATACAGGACACATATACAGAACCTCCTGTATCATATATTATACAGGATACAAGGGGTTACACACAGTGACCCCACTAATACCAGGTGTATACAGGACACATATACAGAACCCCCTGTATCATATATTATACAGGATACAAGGGGTTACACACAGTGACCCCACTAATACCAGGTGTATACAGGACACATATACAGAACCCCCTGTACCATATATTATACAGGATACAAGGGGTTACACACAGTGACCCCACTAATACCAGGTGTATACAGGACACATATACAGAACCTCCTGTATCATATATTATACAGGATACAAGGGGTTACACACAGTGACCCCACTAATACCAGGTGTATACAGGACACAAATACAGAACCCCCTGTATCATATATTATACAGGATACAAGGGGTTACACACAGTGACCCCCACTAATACCAGGTGTATACAGGACACATATACAGAACCTCCTGTATCATATATTATACAGGATGCAAGGGGTTACACACAGTGACCCCCACTAATACCAGGTGTATACAGGACACATATACAGAACCCCCTGTATCATATATTATACAGGATACAAGGGGTTACACACAGTGACCCCCACTAACACCAGGTGTATACAGGACACATATACAGAACCCCCTGTATCATATATCATACAGGATACAAGGGGTTACACACACTGACCCCCCACTAATACCAGGTGTATACAGGACACATATACAGAACCCCCTGTATCATATATTATACAGGATACAAAGGGTTACATACAGTTACCCCACTAATACCAGGTGTATACAGGACACATATACAGAACCCCCTGTATCATATGTTATACAGGATACAAGGGGTTACACACAGTGACCCCACTAATACCAGGTGTATACAGAACACATATACAGAACCCCCTGTATCATATATTATACAGGATACAAGGGGTTACACACAGTGACCCCACTAATACCAGGTGTATACAGGACACATATACAGAACCCCCTGTATCATATATTATACAGGATACAAGGGGTTACACACAGTGACCCCCACTAATACCAGGTGTATACAGGACACATATACAGAACCCCCTGTATCATATATTATACAGGATACAAGGGGTTACACACAGTGACCCCCACTAATACCAGGTGTATACAGGACACATATACAGAACCCCCTGTATCATATATTATACAGGATACAAGGGGTTACACACAGTGACCCCCACTAATACCAGGTGTATACAGGACACATATACAGAACCCCCTGTATCATATATTATACAGGATACAAGGGGTTACACACAGTGACCCCACTAATACCAGGTGTATACAGGACACATATACAGAACCCCCTGTATCATATATTATACAGGATACAAGGGGTTACACACAGTGACCCCACTAATACCAGGTGTATATAGGACACATATACAGAACCCTCTGTATCATATATTATACAGGATACAAGGGGTAACACACAGTGACCCCCACTAATACCAGGTGTATACAGGACACATATACAGAACCCCCTGTATCATATATTATACAGGATACAAGGGGTAACACACAGTGACCCCCACTAATACCAGGTGTATAAAGGACACATATACAGAACCCCCTGTATCATATATTATACAGGATACAAGGGGTTACACACAGTGACCCCACTAATACCAGGTGTATACAGGACACATATACAGAACCCCCTGTATCATATATTATACAGGATACAAGGGGTTACACACAGTGACCCCACTAATACCAGGTGTATACAGGACACATATACAGAACCCCCTGTATCATATATTATACAGGATACAAGGGGTTACACACACTGACCCCCCACTAATACCAGGTGTATACAGGACACATATACATAACCCCCTGTATCATATATTATACAGGATACAAGGGGTTACACACACTGACCCCCCACTAATACCAGGTGTATACAGGACACATATACAGAACCCCCTGTATCATATATTATACAGGATACAAAGGGTTACATACAGTTACCCCACTAATACCAGGTGTATACAGGACACATATACAGAACCCCCTGTATCATATATTATACAGGATACAAGGGGTTACACACAGTGACCCCACTATTACCAGGTGTATACAGGACACATATACAGAACCTCCTGTATCATATATTATACAGGATACAAGGGGTTACACACAGTGACCCCACTAATACCAGGTGTATACAGGACACATATACAGAACCCCCTGTATCATATATTATACAGGATACAAGGGGTTACACACAGTGACCCCACTAATACCAGGTGTATACAGGACACATATACAGAACCCCCTGTATCATATATTATACAGGATACAAGGGGTTACACACACTGACCCCCCACTAATACCAGGTGTATACAGGACACATATACAGAACCCCCTGTATCATATATTATACAGGATACAAGGGGTTACACACACTGACCCCCCACTAATACCAGGTGTATACAGGACACATATACAGAACCCCCTGTATCATATATTATACAGGATACAAGGGGTTACACACACTGACCCCCCACTAACACCAGGTATATACAGGACACATATACAGAACCCCCTGTATCATATATTATACAGGATACAAGGGGTTACACACAGTGACCCCACTAATACCAGGTGTATACAGGACACATATACAGAACCCCCTGTATCATATATTATACAGGATACAAAGGGTTACATACAGTTACCCCACTAATACCAGGTGTATACAGGAAACATATACAGAACCTCCGGTATCATATATTATACAGGATACAAGGGGTTACACACAGTGACCCCACTAATACCAGGTGTATACAGGACACATATACAGAACCTCCTGTATCATATATTATACAGGATACAAGGGGTTACACACAGTGACCCCACTAATACCAGGTGTATACAGGACACATATACAGAACCCCCTGTATCATATATTATAAAGGATACAAGGGGTTACACACAGTGACCTCCACTAATACCAGGTGTATACAGGACACATATACAGAACCCCCTGTATCATATATTATACAGGATACAAGGGGTTACACACAGTGACCCCACTAATACCAGGTGTATACAGGACACATATACAGAACCTCCTGTATCATATATTATACAGGATACAAGGGGTTACACACAGTGACCCCCACTAATACCAGGTGTATACAGGACACATATACAGAACCTCCTGTATCATATATTATACAGGATACAAGGGGTTACACACAGTGACCCCACTAATACCAGGTGTATACAGGACACATATACAGAACCCCCTGTATCATATATTATACAGGATACAAGGGGTTACACACAGTGACCCCACTAATACCAGGTGTATACAGGACACATATACAGAACCCCCTGTATCATATATTATACAGGATACAAGGGGTTACACACAGTGACCCCACTAATACCAGGTGTATACAGGACACATATACAGAACCTCCTGTATCATATATTATACAGGATACAAGGGGTTACACACAGTGACCCCCACTAATACCAGGTGTATACAGGACACATATACAGAACCCCCTGTATCATATATTATACAGGATACAAGGGGTTACACACACTGACCCCCCACTAATACCAGGTGTATACAGGACACATATACAGAACTCCCTGTATCATATATTACACAGGATACAAGGGGTTACACACAGTGACCCCACTAATACCAGGTGTATACAGGACACATATACAGAACCCCCTGTATCATATATTATACAGGATACAAGGGGTTACACACAGTGACCCCACTAATACCAGGTGTATACAGGACACATATACAGAACCCCCTGTATCATATATTATACAGGATACAAGGGGTTACACACAGTGACCCCCACTAATACCAGGTGTATACAGGACACATATACAGAACCCCCTGTATCATATATTATACAGGATACAAGGGGTTACACACAGTGACCCCACTAATACCAGGTGTATACAGGACACATATACAGAACCCCCTGTATCATATATTATACAGGATACAAGGGGTTACACACAGTGACCCCACTAATACCAGGTGTATACAGGACACATATACAGAACCCCCTGCATCATATATTATACAGGATACAAGGGGTTACACACAGTGACCCCCACTAATACCAGGTGTATACAGGACACATATACAGAACCCCCTGTATCATATATCATACAGGATACAAGGGGTTACACACACTGACCCCCCACTAATACCAGGTATATACAGGACACATATACAGAACCCCCTGTATCATATATCATACAGGATACAAGGGGTTACACACAGTGACCCCCACTAATACCAGGTGTATACAGGACACATATACAGAGCCCCCTGTATCATATATTATACAGGATACAAGGGGTTACACACAGTGACCCCACTAATACCAGGTGTATACAGGACACATATACAGAACCTCCTGTATCATATATTATACAGGATACAAGGGGTTACACACAGTGACCCCACTAATACCAGGTGTATACAGGACACATATACAGAACCTCCTGTACCATATATTATACAGGATACAAGGGGTTACACACAGTGACCCCACTAATACCAGGTGTATACAGGACACATATACAGAACCTCCTGTACCATATATTATACAGGATACAAGGGGTTACACACAGTGACCCCACTAATACCAGGTGTATACAGGACACATATACAGAACCCCCTGTACCATATATTATACAGGATACAAGGGGTTACACACAGTGACCCCCACTAATACCAGGTGTATAAAGGACACATATACAGAACCCCCTGTATCATATATTATACAGGATACAAGGGGTTACACACAGTGACCCCACTAATACCAGGTGTATACAGGACACATATACAGAACCCCCTGTATCATATATTATACAGGATACAAGGGGTTACACACAGTGACCCCACTAATACCAGGTGTATACAGGACACATATACAGAACCCCCTGTATCATATATTATACAGGATACAAGGGGTTACACACACTGACCCCCCACTAATACCAGGTGTATACAGGACACATATACATAACCCCCTGTATCATATATTATACAGGATACAAGGGGTTACACACACTGACCCCCCACTAATACCAGGTGTATACAGGACACATATACAGAACCCCCTGTATCATATATTATACAGGATACAAAGGGTTACATACAGTTACCCCACTAATACCAGGTGTATACAGGACACATATACAGAACCTCCTGTATCATATATTATACAGGATACAAGGGGTTACACACAGTGACCCCACTAATACCAGGTGTATACAGGACACATATACAGAACCCCCTGTATCATATATTATACAGGATACAAGGGGTTACACACAGTGACCCCACTAATACCAGGTGTATACAGGACACATATACAGAACCCCCTGTATCATATATTATACAGGATACAAGGGGTTACACACAGTGACCCCACTAATACCAGGTGTATACAGGACACATATACAGAACCCCCTGTATCATATATTATACAGGATACAAGGGGTTACACACACTGACCCCCCACTAACACCAGGTATATACAGGACACATATACAGAACCCCCTGTATCATATATTATACAGGATACAAGGGGTTACACACAGTGACCCCACTAATACCAGGTGTATACAGGACACATATACAGAACCCCCTGTATCATATATTATACAGGATACAAGGGGTTACACACAGTGATTCTGTATATGTGTCCTGTATACACCTGGTATTAGTGGGGTCACTGTGTGTAACCCCTTGTATCCTGTATAATATATGATACAGGGGGTTCTGTATATGTGTCCTGTATACACCTGGTATTAGTGGGGTCACTGTGTGTAACCCCTTGTATCCTGTATAATATATGATACAGGAGGTTGTGTATATGTGTCCTGTATACACCTGGTATTAGTGGGGTCACTGTGTGTAACCCCTTGTATCCTGTATAATATATGATACAGGGGGTTCTGTATATGTGTCCTGTATACACCTGGTATTAGTGGGGGGTCACTGTGTGTAACCCCTTGTATCCTGTATAATATATGGTACAGGAGGTTCTGTATATGTGTCCTGTATACACCTGGTATTAGTGGGGTCACTGTGTTTAACCCCTTGTATCCTGTATAATATATGATACAGGAGGTTCTGTATATGTGTCCTGTATACACCTGGTATTAGTGGGGGTCACTGTGTGTAACCCCTTGTATCCTGTATAATATATGATACAGGATGTTCTGTATATGTGTCCTGTATACACCTGGTATTAGTGGGGTCACTGTGTGTAACCCCTTGTATCCTGTATAATATATGATACAAGAGGTTCTGTATATGTGTCCTGTATACACCAGGTATTAGTGGGGTCACTGTGTGTAACCCCTTGTATCCTGTATAATATATGATACAGGGGGTTCAGTATATGTGTCCTGTATACACCTAGTATTAGTGGGGTCACTGTGTGTAACCCCTTGTATCCTGTATATTATATGATACAGGGGGTTCTGTATATGTGTCCTGTATACACCTGGTATTAGTGGGGTCACTGTGTGTAACCCCTTGTATCCTGTATAATATATGATACAGGGGGTTCTGTATATGTGTTCTGTATACACCTGGTTTTAGTGGGGGGTCACTGTGTGTAACCCCTTGTATCCTGTATAATATATGGTACAGGGGGTTCTGTATATGTGTCCTGTATACACCTGGTATTAGTGGGGGGTCATTGTATGTAACCCCTTGTATCCTGTATAATATATGATACAGGGGGTTCTGTATATGTGTCCTGTATACACCTGGTATTAGTGGGGGTCACTGTGTGTAACCCCTTGTATCCTGTATAACATATGATACAGGAGGTTCTGTATATGTGTCCTGTATACACCTGGTGTTAGTGGGGGTCACTGTGTGTAACCCCTTGTATCCTGTATAATATATGATACAGGAGGTTCTGTATAATACCCCCCCTAATACCAGGTGTATACAGGACATATACAGAACCTCCTCTATCATATATTATACAGGATACAAGGGTGTTAAGGAGATTGCACTGGTCTCGGACGCCACGTTGCCTACTCTCAGCCATTTTAAAGACTCACACAACTTGTCTAGTGAAAACTAAAGTTTGGGTGGGGTTTCTATACAAACAAATTAAGGTAGAAAACACAAAGACTCGCTAGCACCACCTTAGGGAAGGTATTCAGGGGAGCCCCTGGGCATTTTGTTTGTGTGAAGACAGCCAATGGTTCTACATTTCTGTGTGCTTGCATCCAATTGTGTTGCATTTCCGGGGTCAAACCACCCAATAGAATTGCCCGCTTGTGTACTTGTACGCCCTATGCAAAGCGCCTTATGATTTTCTATATAAGAGTCTCAGTGCCAAAAATAAACAGTTTTTGTCTTGAGCTATTCATCAGTAAGGACTGTGTGTCTTTTCTGTGTTACTCTATTCCAGCGCCGGAAACAAAGACTCATATAATTCAAAAATCACCTTGCAACGCTGACGGGGACTGTTAAAGCCTCGTGTATCCAAAGACCCTTCTGGTCATCTTTAACATTTTTGGCGCCCTTGAACGTGGGGCTCAGGTGTGGATAGCTGACCACTTAGTCAAGTTTAAAACAAGTCTATTCCTGTCCTATGAATGGAATTGACAGGTGCACCAAGGGTACACAAATTTTATTGTCTACCTTGATATGTCACTTCTGTTTCACTGGCTGGATGGACAGAGTAAGGTTGCCTCTGTGTGTAATATATTCTTACTGTTCACTGTAACCTGGGCTCACTGTGTTGGCAAAGAACCCCTTGTAAGGTGATATGACTGACTTTTGAGACCTAACAGTGACCATATATGTTGTAGAAAAAGGTCTGCAGTGCCCCTTGTGGATTGTTGAGGTAGTTGGGTGAGTTTTTGAGATTGTGACTGTTTCTATGACAGTTTTGTTTCTGTAAATGGTGTATAGAATCTG
This sequence comes from Engystomops pustulosus, assembly GCF_040894005.1. Lineage (NCBI taxonomy): Eukaryota > Metazoa > Chordata > Amphibia > Anura > Leptodactylidae > Engystomops > Engystomops pustulosus. The sequence goes on from NC_092417.1 coordinate 7,650,787, forward strand.
GAAGTTTGCAGAGACAAACCCTGGCCAGGTTTACGAACCTTTCCTCCGGGATTGGGATTGTCCCCGTGATGCGGTAAGGGACCGCAGAGTCTCAGGGACACTGACAGAGATTTTACGGTTGAGCGTTAACTCCTTGATTTGTGAAGGTTTCTAATTTGTACTTACTGATAGGTAGTGGGGTAGTCTGGTGCTGTAGGTACGGAGGATATCTATAGTCCTTGAACAAAACAGGTATTCCACAGGTCACAATATGGGTAGTGAGCAAAGTAAGACTAGCTGGGCATTGCAGAGCTAATAAAAAAACAACTGACATAGTGTCACACAGGAAAGGTAAAGAGTGGGTGAAAGGAAGTCATGAGGTATTGGAAGTTTTTGGGTATGGTAGATGATCCCCTGAGTGTGCAGAGGTGGGAGACAGCACTTGATGAAAATGGTGGCACCCAGGCAGAAGGTTGGCTTGATGTAAGTAGGTAGTTGGTTGTGAAAGTATACTGTGATGGAAAGGAAAGTAGATGAGGTTGATTACTGGAGACTTAGACCAGTGACTACTGAGGGACCAGGACAGAGTGACAGGAGGAGGAGGAGTGCCCGCTGAAGAAAGAGACGGGTGATAAGGGACATTTCAAAGTTTTTGATGTGGAGAAAGTTGAAGAAAAATAGATTTTATGTGTTTTCCTCCCTGGAAAAAGGAAAAAAATATGGCGTCTAGGATCCGGACTAGCACCCTCTTAGACTCCACCCCCTTAACCCATATCAGCAGAGGTGTGGATTCAGGGAGTCAGGAGAGACCACTTATTGTGATGCCCCCAGTTTCTCCCCAGACCATGTCACTAGTCACACCCCTGTACCTGGTGGTTAGAGAAGATGACACGCCCTACCAATCTTCAGTGGCGGCCATCTTAGAGACAGTTTATTTTCTTGGCAGCCATAAAGGCTGATTGAGGACAATAGTTGTAGAAAACAACTGGTCTTTGTTGTAGTTTAGCAGCTGAGCACCTTGGAGAATCTTGATACATGTCTGGAATAAAAGCCAGCAAAGGTGAATATTTTCACTAATTCCGGATTTCTGCTAAAAGGATTCTTGGAATGGGAAGTTGTTTGTTTTGTTATGGTCCCGATAAAACTTATTTGATTTTTAAAAAAAAAAAATCCTGTGGCTTAGAAGTGATTTTGACAGCATCTCCTGTACGTGGAAAATGGAGATGGCGGGGGCTCCAAATCTGGGCTCTTTTGGATTGGAATGCTGTGTCTGTGTTATGCTCACAGGCAGTGTGTGACCTTGGAGAGAATTCTGCTTGAGATTGATAAGACGGTGCAGATTTCTCTGTGTCCTCCATGAACAGACTAAGCAAGGACAGAGCCCCCAACTCTATGACAGAGCCTATGACTTTTGTTTCCTTTTTGACTAAACACCAACACTTCATTTAAGTGTCCCTGGCTTTTGTTGAGACACTGCAGTCTGGCCAGAACTTTATAGGTAGCGCAGAACGCTGGGCTAGAGATATTTATGGGAGAATCCCATGTGTGTAGATGAGATAAAGCAGAGACCTGAACAGTTAGAAGAGTTCCACAGAAACTGGTTACAGCTTTTGGACACATGGGGTATGACCTGACCGTGTAGTGTACATCTAATGCACTTGACAGCTGTTTTGTAATGGGTTGTTACCAAAGGTATTAACAGACTAGAGACTTCTCAGCCAGACTGGTGTACAGAGGGACTGATAAGACTGTGACAGAAAGCCAGGGGGAACAGAGACCAGGACCAGCAGTTTCACAGACCATTGCCAAAGTGAAACAGAAGTTCCGGTGTGGTGAGAGAGGTGGGCGTGTTTCAACTGTGGGGAGGAGACATTACCAAAGTGACTGAAGTGAGTGGCCACATCCTAGGAAACAGAAATGCCCCCAACAGGGCAGGACTAGGGCAGGGGGTGGTAACAGACAAATACGTCGGCAAGCACAACCTCCCCAAGACAGAGTTAGTTCCTTTTGTTGTTCCCAGTCAAGAAAAAGACCCATAAAGAACAGCCGGATACATGTAGGCTGGTCCATGACCTCCGAGCTGACAATGAGTGTACTGAAGCCCAGTGGTTCCTAATCCACACACCTCGCTGGCAGCAGTCCCTGAGAATGCCATATTCTTCACTGTTTGATTTGGCAAATGTTTTCCTCTCTTTGCCCCTACATGAAGATTGCCTGTACCTATTTGCCTTTACCAGTTCAGTATTTCAGTATACCTGGTGCAGATTCCCACAAGGAGGGGGGGGGGGGGGGCAAACTCCATACCCCACGGTCCTACAGGGAGTAGATCTGCAGACTAGGACCCTTAATGGGTGATGTTCTTTTACAGTATGTGGATGACATTATGTTATACTGTTTTGTGCCTCCATTTTACAGGTTTGCCAGGATGCATCTATTTACCTTACGTGTTTTCTGTTCCAGAAGGGTTACAAAGCTTCCGGAGACAAGCTCCAGTACTGCCAGGAGAAGGTGGTCTTCCTAGGCTACTGCTTCTCAGCCACAGGCAGATACTTGACAAAGGAAAGAAAGCTGGCAGTCCAGAATATGCCCCTGCCCTGAGGCCTTAAGCCTCTTCACATGATTCTAGGACTGGCCAGCTCCTGCAGCCTGGGATAAGGTCTGCTGCCCCCAGCCTGATGTTGCCCCTTGATGACTGCATTGCCTCTTCCCCATTTGCCCTTAGTCAGGAGGCAATTGATGCATTCCACAGCCATAAGGTGGCAAATCCTGTCTGCCCCAACCCTAGGCACATCCCACTGAACCAAACCTTTTATTTTGCATCTAGGCCACAGGTGTCTTAGCCCAGGAACGTGGTGGCCTCCCCAGTGGCCCACTATTAAACCCGGTTACACTCATGTGTCAGTAGCTGCAGCCAGCAATCTGCTCAGCAAGGCCAGTGAGTTGATCCTAGATCACTCAATTACTGTGTAAACCCCACATGACTTGCACAGTGGGGGTCATTTACTAAGGGCCCGATTCGCGGTTTCCAGACGTGTTACCCGAATATATTTCCGATATGCGCCGCTATCTCCTGAACTGGCGCACGTGATCGGATTGTGGCGCATCGGCGCTGGCATGCAAGCGACGTAAATCGGAGGGCGTGGCCGAACGAAAACCTGACGGGCTGACTCTGTGCCTGTACCTGAACACGCGACTGTCTCCTTCTAAGGTACCTCAACCTCCGCTGCCACCGTGGGCTAGTCGCACCGGCGGAACGACCTGGTGGCACCCCGTTCCGCTTTGCGGCGGGCTCTGGGGAGGGCGCGTTCACACGTTGCGTTTTGACCTGCGTTTTCATTGTGTTTGAAACGCATATACAACAGCTGAAGAGAGGTGATTTGCCTAATTACATCACTGTTAACATTTACGTTTACAAAACGCATCGTAAACGCATGCGTTAACATATGTAAACACTAATGTAATTAGGCAAATCACCTCTCATCAGCTGTTGTATATGCATTTCAAACGCAATGAAAACGCGACCAAAAACACGACGTGTGAACGCGCCCTGAAGAACAGGTGCCACTTAGATTCCGGTTCTAGGTGTCAGCTAGTGCCACCTCCTGCGGTGGTCCAGAGGATCCACTGAACCTGCACCCTGACAGGCGTCCATTGCTCATCTAGTTAGAGAATTTGCCTTCCACTGCTATATCAGAGAAGGTAGGTCTATTTTGGCTGCAGTTCTCCCCCCCCCCCCCTCATTATCTGCAGCAGCTGCATTTCTATCTGATTATGGGTATGTTTGTATGTATGTGTGTCTGTGTGTTATATGCATGTGCATGTTATATGCATGTGTATTCTAGTGTATGGTGTGTTTATGCGTGTGATAAATTATTCACATGCATATATACATATATAGTACCACCAGATAGACTTGCAACACCCCTGCCAATGTATAAGCAAGGTGGTAGTTGCGAATAGCGCCCTCTCCATGTCAGGATCTATCTGATGAGCCTGTGCAACTCACCCAGAGTATAATGCTAGAAAAGGCAACAGTTAAATGGGTGTAAGTAATTATCCAATTATGTAGCTGTATTGTAAGCTGGAGTGTGATTGGAAAGGTGCTACCACCTGACCAGGGGGAGTATAAAACCCCTGTGCAGTGGGAGCACATGGTCTTATTATGTTCTAATCCCAAGGAGACAGAGTGTGCAGCACACCTTCAGTGCTGCCATGGACACTAATCCCAGGAGCTGAGTCAGGAGACTCTAACCCAGAGCTGCAGCTTTCACAGTTTGGACACAGCTCCATCTCAATTCTCCCAGCCTGCATCTACTATCAGGCTGTGTGCACCATTCCTACGGACCACTCTGACCACTCCAGTAACCAGAATCCAATGTTAATCGAGTTTGGCTGTTTCCTGCTGTTTGAGGTTCAATAAAGAACTGTAAGTTGATTTGCACAATGTTGCCTCCGTCTGGTCCCTGGATACGGCTGTCTACCACCACGGGCTTCCCCATCCATTTCCCAGGGACTCATCCTACAGATACTCAGGGGTTGCCCCCAGGAGAAACAAGTACTTCAGCCTCTCCCTCCATATTTCTTGCACACACCACCTGCTGGAGAGCTGCCAGGCTGTAGGACAGTCCTCCAGTCCCCATACCAAGCACCGTGACATCAATGTGCCCTAGGCCGCAATCGCCAGCCACTCCGGTATTCTGGGCCCCGGCTGCCTCCAGGCCCCAAGAAAAGGCTATGTCTCGGTGGGGGATGTTGCACACATATACATATGCATATAACACACAGACACACCTCATGCACTTACAGTTTACTCATACATACACATATGTGTAATATATATGTGTGCAACACCCCTGCCAATGCATGGGTATGCTGGTAGTTGCGAATAGCGCCCTTTCCAGGTCAGGAGCTGCACAACGTTGCCTCCGTCTGTTCCCTGGATACAGCTGTTACCACCATGGGCTTCCCCTCCATTACCCAGGGACTTATCTTACAGAGACTCAGGGGTTGCCCTAGGGAGAACCAGTATATCAGCCTCTCCCTCTATTGCCAGCCACTCTGGTATTCTGCTGCCTCCAGGCCCCAAGAAAGATCTAGGCCCCGGTGGGGGATGTATCACATACATGTTTATGTGTAATATCCTGTACAAATTTTTTTTTTCAATTTTGCCGCTTATCTTCTGGCGTCAATAACTTTTTCATACTTTGGTAATTTTTGCATGATGAGGTTTTCGATGCTTCTATTTTTAGGACTTTTGATCACTTTTTATTGATGTTTTTATATTTTTCAAAATGGCAAAAAATTGCAATTTTCGACATTAGGCGCTATTTTCTGTTACGGGGTTAAACGCAGTGAAAAACAGTCATTATATTTTGTTAAACTGGGCATTTTCGGACGCGGCAATATCTAATGGGGCTTATTTACTAAGGATTGCGGATCGCACTATCGTTGGTTTGTTCGCTGTTTTCAGCATTTGCGCAGTTTTGACAGGTAATTAACAGGGGTTTGCGCTGGGATTGTGTCGCACGTGATCGGATTTTGGCGTGGCAGCGCAGCTTCCATGCGACAGAAATGGGGTGGCGGGTTGTCGGACAATCCGACTAAATCGTACTGAGTGTGGGATTTAAGATTCAAATTGTGTCACAAGATCAAGCACTTACATGCACCAGGAAGAAGAAGGTGAACTCCTGCGGACCTGAGTGGGGAAGCGACACATGCAGGATATAAACTCACCGGCCACTTTATTAGGTACACCTGTCCAACTGCTCGTTAACGCTTAATTTCTAATCAGCCAATCACATGGCGGCAACTCAGTCTATTTAGGCATGTAGACATGGTCAAGACAATCTCCTGCAGTTCAAACCGGGCATCAGTATGGGGAAGAAAGGTGATTTGATGCCTTTGAACGTGGCATGGTTGTTGGTGCCAGAAGGGCTGGTCTGAGTATTTCAGAAACTGCTGATCTACTGGGATTTTCACGCACAACCATCTCTAGGGTTTACAGAGAATGGTCCGAAAAAGAAAAAACATCCAGTGAGCGGCAGTTCTGTGGGCGGAAATGCCTTGTTGATGCCAGAGGTCAGAGGAGAATGGACAGACTGGTTCGAGCTGATAGAAAGGCAACAGTGACTCAAATCGCCACCCGTTACAACCAAGGTAGGCAGAAGAGCATCTCTGAACGCACAGTACGTCCAACTTTGAGGCAGATGGGCTACAGCAGCAGAAGACCACACCGGGTGCCACTCCTTTCAGCTAAGAATAGGAAACTGAGGCTACAATTTGCACAAGCTCATGGAAATTTGGACAGTAGAAGATTGGAAAAACGTTGCCTGGTCTGATGAGTCTCGATTTCTGCTGCGACATTCGGATGGTAGGGTCAGAATTTGGCGTCAACAACATGAAAGCATGGATCCATCCTGCCTTGTATCAACGGTTCAGGCTGGTGGTGGTGGTGTCATGGTGTGGGGAATATTTTCTTGGCACTCTTTGGGCCCCTTGGTACAATGCCACAGCCTACCTGAGTATTGTTGCTGACCATGTCCATCCCTTTATGAGCACAATGTACCCTGTAACATCTGATGGCTACTTTCAGCAGGATAATGCGCCATGTCATAAAGCTGGAATCATCTCAGACTGGTTTCTTGAACATGACAATGAGGTCACTGGACTCAAATGGCCTCCACAGTCACCAGATCTCAATCCAATAGAGCATCTTTGGGATGTGGTGGAACGGGAGATTCGCATCATGGATGTGCAGCCGACAAATCTGCGGCAACTGTGTGATGCCATCATGTCAATATGGACCAAAATCTCTGAGGAGCTTCCAGCACCTTGTTGAATCTATGCCACAAAGAATTGAGGCAGTTCTGAAGGCAAAAGGGGGTCCAACCCGTTACTAGCATGGTGTACCTAATAAAGTGGCCGGTGAGTGTAGGTCGGACAATGCAATTTCTGTGAACTCCTCGGACCGGGTAAGTTCATGTGCCCCATTGTGTTTATGATTTTTACTGTTTATTTATATGCCTTCTAGGGAAATGGGAGTGATTAGAATTTTTTGTAATATAATTTAAAAATAATAATTTATACTATTTTTCAGATCCCCTAGGATACTTTAACTACTGTTAAAGTGTGGCTGTTGACTACCGTGGGGCTGGTGCTGTGACTACTGGCTCCTGTCGATGGCCATGCCTTTTGGCTTCTGTGTGGGGGCACTGGGACTAAATTGGCTACTGCATAGGGGCACCATTACTATATTGGCAACTGTGAGGGGAATGTTACTATATTTGTTACTTTGGGGACATAATAGTGATCTGTAGAGTAACAACTGAACAGAGGATAGATAGAGGAGATGATGATGAAGTGAGCAACCTAAAGTTTATGGGGCACTTTTACTTACCCAACCCGTCGCGATCCCCGAGGTGCATTGTTCAACGAGGATTCGGAGCTGCCGCGATTCTCTAAGATCATGCGTCCAATTTCCTGCATGTGTCGCTTCCCCAGTCAGGTCTGCCGGAGTTTACCATCTTCTTCCCGGTGCATGTAAGTGCATGGCTTGCGACACCATTTTGAATGTTAAATCCCGCGTCCTAATCTGTTGGATTGTCCATTGGCCCGCACCCCAATTTCTGTGGCATGAAAGTAGGCGCGTTTGCAAGGAGGGGCACAAGTCAGAGAGCACTAGAGTTTGTAGGTCTCCTCTACACACTGCTGGACAGAGTGCCTCAAACTCTAGAGCTCTACACACACAATAAGGTCTTGATCCGAGGGGAAAGGGAATAGCAGTGCAGACTATGAATTTGATTTATTAGGTGAGGTGAGTAGAGATGTCATTAAATCCATGTCATGTATATGTGTCAGATATTAGTAGAATCTTCAAAAGTGTAGCAAAACCTAGACCCTGATGATCTAAGCACATTGTCAGCACACAGCATCTAATAGCACAGAGGGATCATGAAGTGTCTGCGCAGCTAGAGCCTGCCCAGTTTTACACCGACCATCACTAAGTGATAGCATTAAAATTGCAAAGTAAGGGGTTAAAATAATCTTTATTTAATAAACATCACTAGGGGGTTAACATTTGAGAATGTTCTTTTATAGGAAAACCCTTTCCCGAACCTTGACGTAGAATCACATCTTGGCGATCCCGGCAGTATGCGGTAGCTGGGATCCTGCAGTAACAATCGAGATCACGACTAACATGATCCCGGCTGTTTAACCCTATAGACGCCGCGGTCAAAGTGACTGCGGCATCTTTAGTGCACCGACATGACAATTGGGACCCTTCCTGCAGGGTACGAAGGTGCCAATCGTTGCCAGGTCAACCCTGAGGTCCGATAAGGACCCCAGGGCTGCCTATAGTAGCAGCCTTCTAGGATCGTGCTGAATGCATAGGCTGACTATGTAATCTGCTGCAATACATTAGTATTGCAGTATATTACAATGAACAAGTCATCAAATGATCACTTGTTCATGTCCCACCCTGGGGCAAAATAAAACAGTAAAAAAAAAAAAAACAGTGCAATTAAAAAAAAGAATAAAAGTCCCCTGAAGTCCCGTCCCATGCAATAATCAAATAAAACATAAAAAAGTGAAAATCACCAAAAAGTTGAATTATTCTTACCGTTAATTCCTTTTCCATTAGTCCACCATGACGGCCCCACATGGAGGATGACCCTTGACCCTGCAGGGACAGGAAGCGGAGAGGTTAAAACACCCCCCCCCCCCCTGCATCCACATACCAGTGGCTTCCAATAACGAACCTTGGCAGTGGATACAACCCATTTATTATATGTTTCATTCACATACAATATAGTCAAAAAACATTTACAGCAATAATATGACATAGGGTGGGAATATACATGGGCCGTCATGGTGGACTAATGGAAAAGGAATTAACGGTAAGAATAATTCAACTTTTCCCCTAGCGTCCCCCATGACGGCCCCACATGGAGATATAACAAATAACCATTTCTTTTTAGGGGGGGACAACAGCCTGTAAAACCTTTCTACCAAAGGCTAACTCTCTAGCACAATGTAAGTCTAGTCTGTAATGTTTCGCAAAAGTCATGTGGCTGGACCAGGTAGCTGCTCTACAGATCTCCTCTATTGATGCTCCTCTCTTCTCTGCCCAGGATGCTGCCATGGCCCGAGTTGAGTGCGCCTTAACCTTCCCCGGGATCTCTAATTGTTGAGTTGCATATGCTGCTCTGATTACCGATTGGATCCATCTTGCAATCGATGCTTTGGAAGCTTTTTTGCCTTTATTTCTCCCCCCATATTGAAGAAGGATATTGTGATCCTGGCGCCAAGATTCAGTCTGTTTGAGATATTGTAACAGAGCTCTTCTAACATCCAGGGAGTGCCAGGCCATCTCTTTCGGATTTTTGGGCTCCTGGCAGAAAGAAGGCAGGATGATTTCCTGATTCCGATGAAAGTCAGATGAAACCTTGGGAATAAAAGTTTTGTCTAGAGTTAAAGTTACTCTATCACTGGATATTTTTAAATAAGGCTCTCTAATGGAGAGGGCTTGTATTTCTCCCAATCGTCTAGCTGAGGTTATTGCAACTAAAAATGTTACTTTTTGGGTCAGATCTTTAATGCTAGCCGATTCTAGAGGTTCAAATGGTGGCCCGGTTAGGTAGTTTAGAACTAAGGAGAGATCCCAGGTAGGAACTCTTTGTTTGAGTTGTGGCCTCAACCTGGAGGTGGCCCTAATGAATCTCTTAATCCATCTATGATCTGCAAGAGGTATATCAAAAAACGCCCCTAAAGCTGATATCTGTACCTTCAGCGTATTGGTTTTTAGTCCTTTTTCAAATCCTGCTTGTAGAAAATCCAGGACCTGAGAAATATTGGGAGATAATTGATTAGGGGTTGCTGTCCCACAGAAAGCTACAAATTTCTTCCATATTTTGGAATATATAGCCAACGTTATCGGTTTACGACTTGCCTTAAGTGTAGAGATCACACTGTCTGACAAGCCTTTAGACCTCAATAGTCCCCATTCAGGATCCAAGCCGAAAGCTTCAGGTTTTGCGGGTCTGGATGGTATATGGGTCCCTGATGAAGAAGGTCCTTCCGATATGGGAGTAATATTGGGTCTGCTATTGCTAAGGCTTTTAGTGTTGCAAACCAATTCTTCTTGGGCCAAAAGGGAACTATCACAATCGCTTTTGCTCTGTCCGTGATAATTTTTTGTATCATCTTGGATATCAACGGCATTGGAGGGAAGGCATACATTAAGGGTGCGTCCCACTTGTGACTGAATGCATCTCTCTGACAGATCGAGACATCTCTTTGCAGCGAGAAGAAAAGACCTGTTTGGTGTTCTCCCTGGTAGCGAAGAGGTCTAACACTGGAACTCCCCATTTCTGTGTTATCTGGCCATAAATTTCTTGGTTTAGAGACCATTCGTGATGGTCTATCACCCTCCGACTCAGGAAGTCTGCTATTCCATTCTGACTCCCTTTTAAATGTATAGCTGTTAGAGACAAAATGTTGTTCTCTGCCCAAGTGAAAATTTTTCTTGATAGATGCAACAGGTCCTGACTCCTGGTGCCCCCTTGATGGCGGAGATAGGCTACCGTCGTCACATTGTCTGAGTAGACTTTGATATGGGAGTCTTTCAGATATTGAGAAGCTCCCCTTAGTGCTTCCCAGACCGCCTTCAACTCTCGATGGTTTGAGGATCGTTTCTAAGTCGTCAAGGACCATTGCCCTTGAAGATACCTTCTTTCCAGATATGCTCCCCATCCTGACAGACTTGCATCCGTCTGAATGATCTTTATTGGCCAAGGAAACCAGTGAACTCCCTTTTTCAGATGATCTTCCTTTGTCCACCACACTAGGGATGACTTTATGGATGGAGGTAGTTGGATCTTTTGATCTAGGTGCGAGGGATCCTTGTCCCAGGATGACAGAATCCAACTCTGAAAGGTCCTTGTATGACTCTGGCACCATTGGACTGCTCCTATGCAGGCGGTCAGATGCCCCAACACTTTCATAGCCTCTCTTATTGTGCAAGACTGACGTTGCAGAAATAACAGCATTTTTTGAATCATAAGGCTCCTTTTTTCCTCTGGTAGGAAGGACATCTGGAGACTGGAATTTAGTTGTATACCCAGGAAGACAGTTACTCTGTTGGGAATAAGATTGGACTTTTCCCAATTGATGATCCATCCCAGTTGTTGCAGGGTTGAAATAGTTAGATCCCTGTGTGAGATCAACTCTTCTTCCGTAGTCCCAATTATTAGTAGGTCGTCCAGATATGGAATGATCTTGACGTTTTTCATTCTCAGATGGGCTATTACTTCTATTAAAATTTTTGAGAAAGTCCTTGGGGCTGATGAGACCCCGAATGGTAAGGCCCTGTATTGGAACCTGCAGATTTCCTTTGTTGGAGAGAGGATCGCAAATCTGAGATACTTTTGGGACTGCTGACAAATGGGAACATGGTAATAGGCATCTTTCAGATCTATTGTACATAGGAATGCCTGATGAGGGATGAGTTTGGTAGCTGAACTGATTTTTTCCAGTTTGAATTTTCCGTAGAGGATGAATTTGTTTAGTGATTTTAGATTGAAAATTAGTCGGAAGGAGCCATTGGGCTTCTTTATCAGAAACAAGGGGCAGTAATGTCCGGTCAATGTTGCATTCCTTGGTACTGGTACTACAACACCCATCTCTTGAAGTTTCATGACTTCCTGCCATAGCTGAAGAGAAAGAGATCGATTCTGCAGATTTGTTATTACAAATTTTTTGGGAGGAAGGGCTGTTAACTCCAATTTGTAGCCATTCTCCAACAGATTCAGGACCCAGGGGTTTGACGTTATCTGCGCCCACTGTTGATAGAACCTTAGGAGTCTTCCCCCCACTCTGGCGTCATTGCTTTCTGAACGGCTGAGATGTGTTGCTAGAGCTTAGGAGAAAACCTCTTCCTTTTCCTCCTTTGGGATAGCTCCATCTCCCTTGCTTGCCTTTTCCTTTATAAGGAAATTTCCTTTCTCTTGGCTCACGAAAGGGTTGTTTCTTTGGAAAAGACTTTGTTTCTGGAAACCCTTTCCTCTTGTCTGCAGCCTTCTCTAGAATAGCATCTAGATCTGGTCCGAACACATATTCTCCCTGAAACGGAATACCACACAATTTGGATTTGGAACGGAAATCCCCACTCCATTGTCTCAACCATAGTGTACGTCTGGTAGCATTTGAGAGAGCGCCTTCCTTTGCGCTAAACCTCACTCCTTCTGCTGATGCGTCCGCTATAAACGCCGTTGCAGATTTCAAAGTTGGCATTGTATCCAGGATGACATCCCTCGGGGTTCCACTTCTAATATGGTTTTCCAACTCCGACAACCAGAAGAACATTGTACGAGCCACCGATGTTGTTGCTATATTGGCTTTAAGGTTTAACATACTAGCCTCCCAGGTTTTCTTCAACAAGCTGTCTGCCTTCCTATCTAATGGATCCTTCAATTGTATCGCATCTTCAAACGGAAGATCCGTCTTTTTTGCAATTTTGGTTACCTGAATATCTACCTTAGGGGGGTTATCCCATAGGCGAGAATCCTGCTCATCAAATATTAAACGGTTCTTAAATTCTCGGGATACTGAAATCCTGTTCTCTGGCTCTCTCCACTCCTCTAAGATTAACTGTTTTAGGGTTTCATTCACTGGAAATACTCTCCTTCTTTTTGCTTTTAGAATACCAAAGAGTTCATCCTGAACTGATTTGGATTCTTCAACATCCTCGATCTTAAGCGTATCTCGTACGGCTTTTAGTAGCGCATCTAAATCTTCAGACAGAAACATATATTTTGATTCCATTTTACATGCCGAAGAAGAGGGAGGTGGTTCCATTTCAAATAATTCTACATTTGATGTGGATGCCTGTTCGCCCTCAGAATCTGATTCTGAACGGGATTCTACCACTCTGGGTCTTTTGCAAGGTGGTTGTAACTGCGGAATCAATGCAGAAATGGATGAAGACACTGATGACTGAATCTCACTCTTAATGAATCCCTTCATTTCATCCATAAATGACGTTCTTTCCTCTCGCATCAACCCATCAATACATTCCTTGCAGATTGTCTTTTTATAATTAGGAGACAGTTTATTATAACACATATTGCATCTTTTTGAAGACGCTTTTTTCCTCTCCACCTCTTTAGTTTTCTCCTTCTCCTTAGTATCCTGCTAAGAGAGAAGGAGATCAGGAATTTACAGAGATCTTTTTCGGTAAAGGAGGATAACCCCCCCGTCCCCCCAGATACCCCCGAAACCACTCACAGGAGTTATAGGCGGGGGTTCTGGTAATGTCACATCCATAATCAGGGATTCCATGCCTTCAATCTAAACAGAGTATCACGCATTTAGAAATTTCCAAACATAACATGTACTACAAGAAGACAAAACCTGACCTTATACAGAGTTTTTGCCGATTAAAGCTGCACCTGCATAACAGAATAAGGCAATTTAGACATTATACAGCAACATTAAGGTCATAGACCTGGCAAAGTACCTTGCACCCACTGTTTAGGAGTGTCACGACCGAGTCACCGCTGATGTAATCCTATAGACCTCAGAGCAGCGTGCAGGTCGACCAGCGCTGGCGTCACGAGTGATTCTGTAGACCTCAGATCAGCGTGCGCCATTTTTTAAAATTTTTTGGCGCCCTGCGCCGGCTTCAGGTTCCTGAAACGTCACTTCCGGTGAGACGCGGCCCACCGGAAGTTGTCATCACGCTCCCGACACGTGGCCGGGAGCACCAAGATGGCGGCGCCGGGTGTCTTTGGCTTCCCGGAGCCGCAGGCAGAGCCGGCTGGAGACTTCGTGGGACCAGGAAGAGGAGGCACGGCGCTGATCGGGATCCCAAGTCTCCGAGGATGAAGGTAAGTACCCGCTCCTATCACAAAAAACTCCCCCATACAGTCCCACATGGCGGAGACCGGAGGAGTACTCTCCACTCCCTGCCCGTGTAGGGACAGGAAGCCACTGGTATGTGGATGCAGGGGGGGGGGGTGTTTTAACCTCTCCGCTTCCTGTCCCTGCAGGGTCAAGGGTCATCCTCCATGTGGGGCCGTCATGGGGGACGCTAGGGGAAAAACACAACATATTGGGTATCACCATGTCCGTAACAACCCGTACAATAAAATAAAAACGTCACTGAACAACGCAAAAAAAATGATGAAATGCTCAAAAAATTAGTTCTAGAATCTGCAAAACAAGTTAACTATAAAAAAAGCCATATAAATGGGGGATCGCCGTAATAGTGATGAACCATAGAATAAAGATAACACATTATTTTTATGGTAAAAAAAATGCTAAAAACATAAACAAGAATTAATGATTTTTTTTAACCACCACCTTAGTGAGTGAGTTAATAAAATCTGATTATTCGCTATTGGAAGCCCGGAAATGATACATAAAAAGTGGATCTCATCCACACAAAAAAAAAAAAAAATCCCCCACATGTCCAAATTACAAAAAAATAAACATTTTGTAGCCTGTAAGATGTGACAATGCAGATCTGCTCTGAATGGCTAGTTCTGTTCTATGCCCGGCCGTGAGCCCATACAGCAGTCACCACCACATATGGGGCATCCTCATACTCGGGAGACATTGGGTATAAAACTTTATGGAGTTTTTTTGTCACTTAATACTTTGTGAAGGTTTAATTTTTGGCCAAAATTAATGTATTGTCTAAAAAAAAAAAAAAAAAGACAGCTAGTAAATTAATCCTCCATCTTATTTTAACCCTTGTGAAACATCTAAAGGGTTAACACACTTCTTAAAGGGCACCTTCGGCTGCGCAGCCGGAACTACTGCGCATGCAGTATGCATGCACATTGCAGGGTGCAGTTTCTAAAATGGTATAATTTTAAGGGGTTTTACTGCTGTTTAGGCCTCTCAAAGTCACTTAAAACTGAGCAGGTGCCTCAAAATAAGAGTTTCAGTGATTTTCAGAAAAATTGCACCCAAAACTCTGGATGTCCTAACAACCTAGAAAAGAGAGAGGAGGCATAAAACCCTGCGCCGATATACAGCAGACATTCGGGAAATGTTAGCTGTAAAGTTACTGGGGTGCTATCACTATCTGCCTGAAAAGCAGAACATTTTGAACTTTGAAAATGAATAATTTTTAGAAAATTTCCTTTTTTTATCATAACTAAACATAAAAGATATCATCAAAATGTTTCTATTACTTTGAAGTACAATGAGTGACGAGAAAACAATCTCAAAATCCCCGGGATATGTTATAGCGTCACAAAAGGTAGAACCTCCTATAATGGAATACAAAAAAATGGGACCAGCACTGCACAAAATGAGGTCAGGTGAAGAGTCTAAAGGTCAATGCATTTAAAGATAGCTTAAACCACAAGAAGAAGAAAGGATACATGCCAAGTGACCAAGACAATACATTCTTTATTCATATATCAAAAAAATCCCACACACAAAAAGAGAGAATAAAAACCATTAAAAAATGTGAACAATCGCAGGAAAACCCAACATGTGATAGTGTTAGTGATCCTGGGACCACCAGCTCCCCCTGGAGACTAAAGCCTCATGTAACACAAAAAGAGATACAACAATATTATCCTATAAGGGATTACACATTGGGCTAGGGAAAATGCGGTACCAATATATAATGTAAGCAGATTGCAAAAAAGTCACAAAAAAGGGGGGTATTTTTTGTATAGAGCATGAGAGTATGCAAGCAAAAGTCAATAAATAGATGGTACCACACTGCGCACCTAAATCAAGAGATAAGCAAGTATTACCTGTGCGGCAAACATACACACAAGAGGGAGCTGGGGATGGCCGCCTCAGACGTATCACCACCTGCTGTGGCTTCCTCAGGGGTATCTGTATGGTGTGGTGCGTCCATTTATAAAGGAAGATCCCATGTGTTGGTAGTGAGCTAAATTAGCTCACTTCCAGCATCAAGTACTCAATGTGGTGCAACAGAGAAATGTGTCCCCGTGTTCTCAATGTGGTGCAACATAGAAATGTGTCCCCGTGTTCTCAATGTGGCGCAACAGAGAAATGTGTCCCCGTGTTCTCAATGTGGCACAACAGAGAAATGTGTCCCCGTGTTCTCAATGTGGCACAACAGAGAAATGTGTCCCCGTGTTCTCAATGTGGCACAACAGAGAAATGTGTCCCCGTGTTCTCAATGTGGCGCAACAGAGAAATGTGTCCCTGTGTTCTCAATGTGGTGCAACAGAGAAATGTGTCCCTGTGTTCTCAATGTGGTGCAACAGAGAAATGTCTCCCTGTGTTCTCAATGTGGTGCAACAGAGAAATGTGTCCCCGTGTTCTAAAGAGTAAATAAGCCAGAAACTGGTACACTAAATGCACGCACAAAACAGGGGATGGCATAAAAACCTACACTGCAAATAAATAGCTTACAAAAGTGGTATCTATAAAAATGTGCAGATCAAATGTATAAAAAAGGCACAAAATTGTATAGAGTATACATGAGAAAATATACATGCAAAAAAGGGGGGAATGTACATAGAAAGGTTGTACAGTGAAAATAGTGTAAGATAACAATATAAAAATCAGTGTATGTGACACAATATTGTATAAAAAATAAATAAATGAATATTAAATAGTGAACTAACCTATAGCATGTAATATACTTAAAATACTATATACCAGTGATGGTTAAACCTATGGCACTGGTGCCAGAGGTGGCACTCGGAGCCTGTTCTGTGGGCACTCAGGCCATCACCAGAGATGACTCTAGGTATCTTCCTGCAGTCCCAGACAGCCCAGGACTTGCTGTGCACAGAGCTATATTAAAGTGACAGCTGTACCTGGGACTATTTTCTGCTTTATTTGTGTCCTCAGGTGCTGGTATCAATGAAAACTGTGACAGAGAAGGGAGTATAAATCACAAATTACATTTCTGTGTTGGCACTTTGCGATAAATAAGCGGGTCTTTGTTGTAGTTTGGGCACTCGGCCTCTAAAAGGTTTGCCATCACTGGCCTAGAACATATAATCTATCACCCCACCAATCAACACATACATACTATCATGGGCCCATGCATCATACATTCAACCAAACAACCACCATATGCAGAATGAATCTGCATATTAGAGATAAACAACATTGGGGGTCATTTACTAATTGGGGGTCATATACTTATTTGCATTTTCCCGACGTGTTACCCGAATATTTCAATTTGTGTCGATTTTCCCTGAATTGCCCCGGGATTTTGGCGCACACGATCGGATTGTGGCACATCGGCGCCGGCATGCACACGACGGAAATCGGGGGGCGTGGCCGAACGAAAACCCGACGGATTCAGAAAAACCGCCGCATTTTAAAAAAAAAATGTGCCTCGAAAATTGCACTTACCTTCACTCAGCCCGTTGTATTCCAGTGCTTTCCGATGCTCTTCAGTGCAGCAGCGACATCTGGTGGACGTTGGAGGGACTACCTTAGTGAATCCCAGCCGGACCCGAATCCAGCGCAGAGAACGCGCCGCTGGATCGCGAATGGACCGGGTAAGTAAATCTGCCCCATTATGTGTGATTAGATGATGTCAATATAAACTAAGTGAGTGGTTGCATGGACTACGTGCCCATAAAGTGCAAGTGCAACAATTTAAATGCTAAATTGTACTACAGTGAAGTAAAATGGATGGATGGGGGCGAAATAGTCAATGCCAGGTAGGATACCCACCCATGGAATGATGCTCATAGGGATCAACGGAATATAAAAAGCGGACGAGACATTCAAGAACATTATTCAAATCGAAGATATATATGGATACTTATAGTATATATACGGTATCAATAAAAAGGTATATCTGAGTCCAGAGTGCGCAACGAGATACAATAGGACATGGAAGGGAGGGGCCAGCCACGGAGGGCCAGCAAGAGAGGGAGAGAGTCCACAAAAGAACGACTATGGTGGTCGTGAGCAAGTAGAGCCTGGTGGATTCCGTGGTAAACTAAGCAAACTGATGGGATGAATCCATTTCTGGGATGGCTGTTCAGAAGAATTTTGGAGGAATCTAAAGGAATCTAAGAATGAGTTCCCTCTTGTGTGTATGTTTGCCGCACAGGTAATACTTGCTTATCTCTTGATTTAGGTGCGCAGTGTGGTACCATCTATTTATTAACTTTTGCTTGCATACTCATGCTCTATACAAAAACTACCCCCCTTTTTTTGTGGCTTTTTTGCAATCCGCTTACATTATATTTTGGTACCGCATTCTCCCTAGCCCAATGTGTAATCCCTTATAGGATAATATTGTTGTATCTTTTTGTGTTACATAAGGCTTTAGTCTCCAGGGGGAGCTGCTGGTCCCAGGATCACTAACACTATCACATGTTGGGTTTTCCTGTGGTAGATTATTCTGCGATTGTTCACATTTTTTTAATGGTTTTTATTCTCTCTTTTTGTGCTGTGGTGTTTTTTTGATATATGAATAAAGAATGTATTGTCTTGGTCACTTGGCATGTATCCTTTCTTCTTCTTGTGGTTGAACTTCCTATAATGACACAGGGCAGATTTTAAAAATCAGGTCTTGTCCTAAAGGTATAAAATGGCTTGGACCTGAAGGGGTTAATAAACCTTTTTTGTATTTATTGTTTAGTAAATGGGCTTCCTATGTCTATATATAAATCAATACAATTAATTAAATAATTTTAGGTACAAAAAGGTTGATATAAAGAGAACCTGCCATGCACATCAACCCACTCAAAATAAATACTTCATTAAAAACCCTTAAAAAAAAAAACCCTATTGCCCTTATCCCTAAATGGTTCCCTTTCATAGCTGCAATATTAAAAAATCTGTATGTAAACTTATATGCAACTCACCTGATGTGAGTGCAATGATATTGATGGGGTGTTATGTAGATTAGTGATGTGTCGTTCGCGAACGAGCCGGCTCCCCTCAGTGAGCCGATGGCTCACTTAAGCCCGCCCCAAACCGGCTCACCACGGTCCTTTAACCCGATACAACCGTGTTAAAAGTGGAGTGGCGTGGGGTGATTAACTGGCGTGCGGCTCCCTATTATACATGTAATAGGGAGCCGTTCAGAAGCCAGATGAGCCGGCTCTTCTTAGTGAGTGAAGCCAGATCACTAAGAAGAGCCGGAATTGCCATCACTATTGCAGATGTGTCACTGAGTGACAGGTCTCAATGCTAGGACATGCTACTGTATGTAACTAGTACTTAGGGACCACCTGCCAACATTTAACTACAGACTTATACAGCTCCCTTTACTTTCACCTTCAGGTGCAGTAGGAAGTTGTTTATAACTTGCTGGAATGTTGATAGAGAGAGACAGACACTCCAGCAGAAAGGTGGGGACTGAGAGAGCTGGCTATGTGAAGAGTCAACCTCAAGCTGCCTTTAGGAATTGTTTTTAGGGAGTCACACGTCTCTCTCATTCAGGAGGGGGCTGGGTAAGCAGTGTCAGGGTCAGTGAGGAGGTGGGGTATACAGACTGTATACTGCAGCTCTCTGCCTCCATCACTGGGACAAGGCAATCAATAAAAGTCGGCTCTAATCCCATGGAACAGGTATAAAGACATCTAACAAGTACTGTGTGTGGCTACCACGGTGTTCCCCGGTGACAGCTTCTCTTTAAATAGAATATTAACATAAGGTGCATTGTAAATACAGGAATAGTTGATTAGAGTAGGAAGCTTTTTTTGTCGAGCAACAGGATGGACTTCTCACTCCCCATTTAGAGAGCCTGTTAAAAATTTGAATCCCGCCCCTTTTTGCCCAGTTATTTTCACATTTTTTGTATTGGGGCTATTTATGAGGGATACAGTATTGTAGGGTTCCTATCTTAAAGGGGTTGCACACCTGACCATGTTTTTTTTTCTGCTACTGTAGCTCAGGTATACAGAAATGATTGAAGCTTAGTTGAAAATACCAGGCACTACCCAGGATCAGGAGAGGAGCGGTTTGTGGAAGAAAACAGACTTGTTTTTCAACCCCCTGACATCCCCTTTAAGTGTTCTACATAGGCCCTAATTCACCAAATGGAGACCCTTATACCCAGTTTCACCGGTATACATGCAGTTAACCCTTATCTTGCTAGTTTACTATTCCACTCCGCCCCCTACCCTCAGTTTATCCCCTTCCTTATGCCTCCCCTTTTTGATTACAATGCGCCCCCTCTTCAGATTACCAGCCCCCACCCCCAGCTTCTTGTCCTGTGTAAGGAGATGGTCCTGTCACCTCCTGGCGCAAGGTGAAACATGAAGCAGGGAGTTGGCAGCTCATTCACCATTGAGACTCCACCCAAAATTCATCACAGTCCCACTGCATCCAAAACATTTGGAAAGTACAGTATAAACAATGAAGTGTCAAATACTACTCCATTGTCCCACAAATACAAATTACAGGCGGTCCCCTACTTAAGGACAGCGACTTACAGACGACCCCTAGTTACAGACGGACCCCTCTGCCCCCTCTGTATATAACTATAGTCCCAGGCTGCAATGATCAGCTGTAAAGTGTCTGTAATGAAGCTTCACTGATAATCCTTGGTCCCATTACAGCAAAAAAATTTCAATTCCAATTGTCACTGGGACAAAAATTTTTTGGGGTCTGGATCTACAATTATAAACTATACAGTTCCGACTTACATACAAATTCAACTTAAGAACAAACATTTGGAACCTACCTTGTACTAGCTTGGGGACTGCCTGTATTTAGTATGTCAAGTGTTCATCCACATGGCAGTAGTATTTCTGTTAACAAGTAAGACAGGACACACTAGGGCAACGATGGCGAACCTTCAAGAGACCGAGTGCCCAAACTGCAACCCAAAACCTTCCTACTCATCGCAAAGTGCCAGTACAGCAATTTAACCTGAAAAAAAGATGGTTTAGTTAAGAATCAATAATATTTTGTCCTAACCCCTTAGTGACACGGCGTGGAAAGGCTCTAGTGACCGGGGCATTTTTATCGAATTTTCGTTTTAAGAGCCATAACTTTTTTACCTTAAAATTTTTTGCAGTGTTTTTTTAGGGCACTTTTGTCAGACTGTGCACGTTCCTCTAGGCTAAAACTGCTTGCGCAGCTCTTTTCAGAAGTGTCTGCGCCGCTATTGTGTCATACGTGACGTTTTTGTGGCACAGCTGCGCTGCTTCCATGCTACACAAATTACGGGGGCGTGCCGTTGAATGATCCGACTGATTTGGACCGAGCGCCGTATTTAACTTGCAAATTGTGTCGGACCAGTGCAGGGAAGTAGTAAAGCGTCCATACCTTATGTCAAACCGCCCACTTCCTGAAAGTGACAGGTACCACGCCC
Organism: Engystomops pustulosus; assembly: GCF_040894005.1. Taxonomy (NCBI): domain Eukaryota; kingdom Metazoa; phylum Chordata; class Amphibia; order Anura; family Leptodactylidae; genus Engystomops; species Engystomops pustulosus. The sequence continues at coordinate 7,672,061 of NC_092417.1, forward strand.
CCTTTGATTCAGAAGTACACGCCCCTTTGATTTAGTCCTATTTCTCTCCATTTTTTAATGGGGTTTCTGTAATGTGAAGGTGCAGGGTTGATGTAATGTGTGGGTACCTGTATGTTGTGCAGAGTGAACCCCCCTTTTATATGATCTGTAGCAGATTCATATCATATTGGTTATCACACATAGTTTCATTTAATTTTAATTGTATATTTATCTAATGCAGTGAAGTATAAATTGAAACCCCCTATGATTCAGTCCTATTTCCCTTTCTCCTTTTTTATAGGGTGCCCTGTATGTAATGTGTTGTATGGCATGTGTAATGTGTGGGTGCAGAGTGAGCCCCCCCTTTTATCTAATAGGATGTAATGTGTGGGTGCCTGGAGGCTGTGCAGAGTGAACCCCCTTTTATCTAATGCAGTGTTCTTACTTCAAGTATAAATTTAAATGAAATTGTGTGTGATCTCACTTTATATTAACTTGGATGTAACAAATAGTTTAATATAACTTTAATTGTGCGTGTATAACATTTATATATAATGTTTTACCATAGATAAAATGACAAAAATGAAACAGACACCTAACAGAATCTAAGGGTCGCTCTGTCCTTATATTCTGTTCTCAGCTGATAAGATCCCATTAGCACACGGCCCCTACATTAATTACACTGTATGATGCAATATGATGTATCAGAAAAGAAAAAACAGAAGTAACGTGAATGCTGAAGTGCTAAGATATGGGAAAATCTGTCAGGAAGAACCTGACAGGATATACTTTTTACACAAACAGAAGTTTAACTACACTTACCCAATATGCTACATCAGCATGTATAAGACTAGTAGAAACAATCGCATTACAGAGTTAACCACGTGGTTTGTAATAAGGGGAGCCCCCTTTTCTTTAGGAGTAAACTTCCCTGTGTTATCCCCAATGGGGTGGATGAAATAGACAGTCCTCTGCGTGTAGTAGTGAATGATTTGGATGGTTCAATCAGTGACATTTTTATTTCTTCCAGATTCTCTCGCGTAGTTGAATTACCCACAACTGTAGAGGGGATATTTAGTTCAGCCATGGCTTGCAGAAAGGTGTCCCATCCAGTAGGTATTGTGTTTTTAGCAGGCTGTGATTGAGTCTTCTTGCGTATCAGATCTCTCAAAATGCTGCACCATGCGTATCTGGAAAGGACAACAATTACAGTTCATATATATTTCAGGCCATCATTTTCTTACACCAAGACCCCTGACTGTGATACATAACTTTAATAGGTATATTCAAATATTTCTCAAATTCCTCAACAAAATCGCCAGGATGGGGGCCCTATCTTTTAAAAAAGAAATGTTTTGCCCTAGTTAAAGGGGTATTCCAGGAATATGAACCTCTGCTAAAAAAAACCAATAATGCTATAAATATGTTACTACAATAATACACAGTGTCAACAATCACAAAATAAAGGTTACTTAGTTTGTTTTTATGTTCTGAAAACCTTTATACGGTTTGATAAGTAGGTGGAGTCATATCCAAGATGGCCGACACACAGTACTACAAGTCCCATGAGCCTTTGGTATGAGACATGTCTTCCTGACCTTTTACTTATCTTCACAGAGATGTCAGTTATAGCCCCTCCCTCTCCTGCTCCCAGTGGTTTCCAAGGTGATCATCTCACAGAAGGGCCTGCTCTATTACTCCAGGAATAATAGCTAATAAATCACATTTTTCCATCTACCATTATTTTGTTTGTCTGTGATTATCATTTCTTCTTCCTGCCAAAGCATGGGTGGTGTCAAACAGCAGTGTCCATGTTGCAGTGTCCAAGAAGTCTTACATCCATGGGTGCGATCACACGTCACATTTAATGCATGTGTTTAGAAAGGCATTGGAATAGCTGAAGTGTGATTTGCCTAATTAAACAGCTGTTAACATTTGCGTTTACAAAACGCAAATGTTAACACCCGTGTTAATACATGTGTTAACATTGTGTTAATGAACACATGTGTTAACCGCTATGTTAACACATGTGTTAACAACGCATTAATGGTTGCATTTTGTAAACACATGTGTTAACTGCTGCTTAATTAGGCAAATCACTCTTCAGCTATTGCAATGCATTTTTAAACGCATGCGTTAAACATGACTTGTGACCGCACTCCGTATCCTGCTTAGTACTTTGCATCAATATTAGAAGACCAAAACCAAGAGTCTCTGTTTAGCAATTGCTCTTGCTACTCAGTAAGGACGCGTTCACACGTTGCGTTTTGACCTACATTTTCATTGCGTTTGAAATGCATTACAACAGCTGAGGAGAGGTGATTTGCCTAATTACATCACTGTTAACATTTACAAAACATTAACATGTTCATTTTGTTAACATGTCTGTTAACATTGTGTTAACTGAAGCAAACAGTAATGTAATTAGGCAAATAAACTCTCATCAGCTGCTCTAATGCATTTCAAACGCAATGAAAACACAACCAAAACGCAACATCTGAACGCTCCCTAAGGATGCTGCCACACGTCACGTCTTTGTACCGTCTTTGAACCAGTTTATCTTCATTTCTAGAAGTGTAGTAACATACAGCAGCTGTTATGTGCATCCAGTTATTTTCACTACTATGCTATGGATAGGTGATGTGGATGCATGTGTAGAGTGTATTTGAGAATATGGAATAAGTGTGTGTTGAGTTGTATTCACATATATGGTAAAACTACATAGAATCATCATGGTTGGGAAGCATTTTGGTGTATATCTCTCAGATATGCAGTGTACACCGCCAGATGGGTTCATATATCCTTTGCAAGTTTGGGACATAATATTTTAATATTGAAATTTTTAAAAATAGTGAATAGTCCTATTTAAATAAAATTAAATTATACAATTAAATTCTATATAACTGAGTTTTTTTTGTATTCGGCTGTAGTAATAATTTAAGCTATGTTCACACGACACAGTGAGGCAAACTGCACTACATTTGATAAATTTGGGCCATTGGTGCAGAGTGCACCACATTACTAATTACTGCTCCACTCTGTATCATGCTTAGACCGAGTATACCATTTTTAAAAAAAATTTCAATCAAGTTGATTTTTTTTTTCAATTGATTATGTGTTATTATATGGTAGTAGCCAACTAGTGGAGCCAGCTGAGCGTTGCTGGTCCCGGATCCGCAAGGAGCATATAGTATATGGACAGTGTATATAGTATATATAGATAAATGGAATATATGGATGTAGAGATATATACAGTATATAAATAGGATTAGAGATATACACAGTATATGGATAGGGGATATCTCTATTCCCTATCTATATACTGTATATATATCTACATGTCCTATCCATATACTACATATATACAGCATGTGGATAGTGTATATACAATATATGGGTAGGGTGTAGATATATACAGTATAGAGATAGGATTAGAGATAAATGCAGTATGGATAGGGAATAAAGATATATACAGTACATGGACAGTGTATATAGATATGTACTATATGTTCATACACTTTATTTATTCATATCCTAAATCCATATACAGTACACATCTTGACACTATATATTTATCGGGTGTAGAGACATTTGCAGTATATGAATATATATAGTCTCAAGATATGTATTGTATATGGATTTAGTATATGAATATATAGTTAGAGTAATATATATTATATACATCCATCCTATGTACATCTACTCTGACTATATATTCATATCCACTTATAATACATATTCTACATACATTGTATATTCATATTTACTCTAAATCTAGTGATAAATGGCCAATTATCTTCATTACTATAGATGTTATTATATACATAGAGTATATACATGTATGTATATGTATACATATGGTAGTACATATATACATATATTATATACTATAGTATATTATTATGCATGATATGCATTGTATCCACTTTTCTGAGGTACAAGTGAAGTTTATTTATTGAAAAAAATAAAGATACAGGATATGGAGTTTACCTGGTTACATGATACAATGTTGCAAACTTTGTTTTGTGTAACAATCTCAGCACGGAGCAGAGGAGCTGGAAGCTGTGCTCTCTGCTGTGTAAGGCAATGGCAGGTCATGTGACCGCCCAGCTTCAGAACGAGAGAGAGTGTGTAGAAGAGGCAGAGCTGACCCCCACGCTGCTGACACAAACGTCTGACGTCAGCAGCAGCCGCCATCTTCCGTCCTGTGTCCTATCCCAGTGGAGGGAAGGCACAGGACGGATTAAAGGGCCAGGAGTTTTTTTTAAACTGTGAAATATTAGGTCAAAATCCTTTTTCTGCTAAACCAAGCAGAATTGAAAATAACAATCAATTAAACATTACATTAGATTTTAATGACCTTTCTAAATACAGATTATCCTTATTCCTGGAATACCCCTTTAACTTTGTTCAGACCCCTACGAGTCATATCTAGTAATAAATTATGCCCCCGCACCCCGCTAACTTTTTATACTCAGCAAGTAGATTGTGACAGTATTTTCTGTAAGGGTGTTATGTCCTGTATTTCATTGCAAGGGAATGTTCTAAGATCCAGCTGTAAGTACCTATTCATACAAGATTTTATTGATTGCGTATTCTGTCAGAAGTGTTAATGAAGGATGTCAAACGGCTCATGCAATTCTACATTTCTACAGAGCGCTGTAGTTTTTCTGTAGATAACTGATCTGTGTATGTGAGAGGTGTTTAGTTTTGCAAACCCGGACATTGTTTGGGTCTAAAGCGTGGCTTACCCTCAGTATCTTTGTAAGATTTATTTTCTGGCGCTTCAGGGATTGCAGGTAATGAGGGCGATCTTTAAAAATTTTCGGTCGTTTCATTACATCTTCTGCATCAGGTTCAGCGATGGCAAGTTGCAGATTTTCTTTAACACGTTAGCGACGCTAGACGATATAGATCGTCTTTCTCCGCGGGTACTTCACGCAAAAAGACGATCTATATCGTCATACATTGAAACTGTCACCATGTGTTAACACATGGTGACAAGTCCGTGGCGACAGCTGTCAACGACACCGGATCGTCACGGACATCGGGCCAGGGACCTATCACAGCTGTCCCTGCCCAACGATCACTGTGATTGGTCAGGGGATCCAGTCTGACCAATCACTGTTAAAGAGTGAGGGGAGAGCTGGTTCCCGGGTCTGATTCTGTCATATTTTGTGACAGAAGTGACAGGATCAGAGCCGTGAACCGAAGCTCTGTCCCCTCAGTGTGTGGAAAGTGCCCCCTCACAAACAAATACCCCACAAAACCCAATCCAACCCCCTCCACACCCCTATTCTTCATCTTTATTCAGTGTGACAGCCAGAGCTGTCATTTTTTTTTTTGTGTGATCAGGGACAGCGAGTAGGGACAGCAAGTAGGGACATATACTGTATACACAAAAGCAGTATATAAAATCGTACGTTATTACATATACTTACACTGACCTTCAGCGTTTGTATCCCTTCCTGCGCTGACATTTCAGTTACTTGTTTTATCATAAAATTTAAAAAAATACAAAGAAAAATACAAAAAAATATATAATTTCTAGTTTTATAGATATAGTATCAGTTTAGTACTGTAGGGATACATTATTACATATACTTACACAGACCGTCAGCATTTGTATCCCTTCGTGCGCTGACGTTTCAGTTAGTTTTTTGTTACACCATAAAATGAAAAAAAAAACTATTAAAAAAATACTAAAAAACAAAAAAAAAAAAAAAAAAGACAAAAAAAATTGTTTCTAGCATGGCTGAACGGGTGTATTCTGCGGATGAGGCCTATGCCTTCATGTGTTCAGATACAGACACTGCAAGTGATGAAGAACACTTTCTCCTCCTCTAGTGATGAGCCCTCACAAAGGCGCAGTAGGCAGAGTGAAGAGCAGTCAAGTGACCCAGGTTGGGAGCCCCCAAATATGTTTTCTCCCCAAATTCCAGCATTCAGTTCCAACCCAGGAATAAATATTAATACAGATGGGTACAAGGAACTTGATTTTTTTTTTAATTTTTTTTACAGAGGAATTTGTAGACCTAATGGTTACACAGACAAATCTGTATGCAGAACAGTTTCTGGCCGGTCACCCCACTAATGCCACAGAATTAAAACAATTCTGGGGGCTTTTTCTTAATATGGGACTTGTTAAAAAGCCTAGCATCCAGTCATATTGGTCCAGTGACGTTTTATACCACACACCAATGTACAGGGCTGTAATGACAAGACCACGTTTTGAGGCGCTGTTAAAATTTCTGCATTGCAGTGATAATAGTCAGTGTCCTGCTGCTGGTGACCATGCCCAAGACCGATTGTACAAAATTAGGCCAGTAGTGACTCATTTTAATGAGAAATTTATGGAAGTTTACACCCCACAAAAAAATGTAGCCATCGACGAGTCACTTGTACTTTTTAGAGGTAGACTTAAATTTCGGCAATATCTGCCAAGCAAAAGAGCTCAATACGGGATCAAAGTTTACAAGCTCTGTGAAAGTGAAAGCGGATACACCTACAAATTCCGTATCTATGAGGGAAAGGACTCCCAGATCTGTCCACCTGAGTGCCCCCCTGTCCTAACCACAAGCGGTAAAATTGTATGGGATCTTTTATTCCCCCTGATGGGTAAAGGCGATCACCTTTACATAGATAATTTCTATACAAGTGTCCCTCTCTGTCAGTGCCTCCTTGAAAAAGGAACAGTGGCCTGCGGAACAATAAGGAGGAATCAAAGAGCCCTCCCAAAAAATCTGGTGGACCTTAAATTGAGACGGGGTGAAAGCAAGTCCTTGTGTCAGAGTAACATCATGCTGACAAAATATAAGGACAAGAGAGATGTGTTTGTCCTCACATCTATCCATGCAGATTACAGCACCCCAGTCTCTGTTAGAGGAGCCAATGCCACAGTCCTCAAGCCAGTCTGCATACAGGAGTACAGCCAACACATGGGAGGGGATGATCTAGCCGATCAAATGCTACAGCCATATAATGCGATTTGCAAGTCCCGCACTTTGCACTAAATGCACTGCAACCTTTTTGTACCAAATGCATTGTATAATTCCTTTATCATTTACCGCAAGACCCGCCAACAAGTAACATACCTGGCATATCAAGAACAAGTAATTAAGCAATTACTGTTCCCAGAGGGTGAAGAGGGTGCGAGCACATCCCATACTAGTCACGCCAGCAGAATTGTGCCAGGACAACATTTCCCATCTGAGATCCCCCCCCACAGAAAAGACAAGATGGCCATACAAAAAATGCCGTGTGTGTTACAAGAAGGGAACACGCAAAGATACCGGTTATCAATGCGACACTTGCCCAGATAAGCCAGGGTTGTGCATCAAAGACTGTTTCCGCGCTTACCATACTTCCCTGGAATATTCATTTTATTGTTATTTTGTCATTTTTGTTATTTTTACATGATCCTGAACAAACATGCCCAAAATTTCATTGCAATGTTGGCCATTTACAAAGTGATATTATACCTAAAATTTAAAACCACATTTCATTTCATTATACCCCTAGATGAATACAGAAGGAACAAGTGTTCTCCACAACATATGCAAATAGATTTTGCCTGGATTTAATTTTACTAGCGCCAAAAACTTTCATTATACCCCTAAATGAATAAATTCTGCTTTCTGGGTGTTGCTTTCAATAAGGTTCACTTATGGTGGTGTTACATTATTCTGTTAGCTCAAATCTACTATAAGTGTGGAATGGGGCCTATAAGTCACTATTGCTTTATCCTGGAAACCTTTAAGGATTTTGTTTCCAAAACGGGGTCACTTGTTGCGGTTTTTAACGGTTTCCATTCCCAAAAGTCTTTGTAAATGAAAGGTGTGACATAAAACTTTCAGGAAAATGTACTCACTCATAACCAAATGGTGCTCATTGGCGCTCTGTTCTGTGCCCTGCTATATGCCCTAAAAGCAGTTTACACCCACATGTGGGGTATTTCTGTGATCAGGAGGAATTGTGCAATAAAATGGGGTGTGTGCTTTTTCCTACAACCCATTGTAAATTTGTACATTTTAGGCCTAAATTAATATATTAGTGAAAAAAATTATTTTTCAAAATTTGACTTCCATATTATTTTAATTTTTGTGAAACACAGAGGGGAAGAAAAGGCCATTGTACCCCTTAATAAATTCCTTCAGGGGTGTAGTTTACAAAATGGGGTCACTTTTTGGGTTTTTTAAATGTTCCCATTCCCCAGAGTCTTTGTAAATGAATGATGGTGGCCTAAAACAGTTTCAGGAAAATCTACCCACTTATAACCAAATGGTGCTCGCTCTGTTCTGTGCCCTGCTATATGCCCTAAAAGCAGTTTACACCCACATGTGGGGTATTTCCGTGCTCAGGAGGAATTGTGCAATAAAATGGGGTGTGTGTTTTTTCCTATATTTGTACATTTTAGGCCTAAATTAATATATTAGTGAAAAAAAATTATTTTTCAAAATTTTACTTCTATTTCTCTTTAATTCCTGTGAAACACCGAAAGGGTTAAAAAAAAACCTTTTTAAAAGTGGTTTTGAAAAGCTGGATGGGGGCTGAAAATGCTGAAATGAAGTAATTTGTGATGGTTTTTTATTGCAAAGTCTTTTAAAAAGCTCTTTCTTAATTGCAATAGTCCATAAACACGGTTTCCAAATTTTCCTATAAATTGCTGTTACTATTGTAAGTCTGCTAACATCCTAGAAAAATTTAAGAATATTTACAAAGTTATTACAATATAATGCAGAGCTATGGTAAATGCTATTTATTAAGTACCATATATACTCGAGTATAAGCCTAGGTTTTCAGCACAAAAAATTGTGCTGAAAACCCAAACTCGGCTTATACTCGAGTAAAAAAAAATATAGGTTTTACCAGGGTTTTGTGGTAAAATTAGGAGCCTCGACTTATACTTGGGTTGGCTTATACTCGAGTATATACGGTAATTTGGCTGGTAAGATTGTCTGTCTGAAAAAAAAAACATGTTAAATTAGAAAAATTTCAGATTTTGATTTTTTGCTACATTTCCCCTTTTTTAATAAAAAAACATGATTCATATCAACTAACATTTACCACTGACATAAAGCACAGTGTGTCAAGAAAAAACAATCTCAAAATAACATAGATAAGTTATTGTGTTCTGAAGTTATTATCAAACAAAATGATACATGTCAGGTCTGAAAAATAGGCTTGCATCCTGAAGGTCATTTTAGGCTGCGTCCTTAAAGGGGTTGTCCGAGTTTAAAAAAAAAAAAAAAAATATATGTGGCCGGGAGGGGGGTGACTAAAACAATAAAGATGTACTTACCTCCGGTGCCCTCCTGTATCCAGCGCTGCTGTCACTCCGGTCCCGGCGCCATGTAAACAAACATGGCCGCCGGAGCAGCGCTGGACTCAGCTTCCGGCCGGCCGTGGCCGGGTACGCCTATCCGTCCCTATACACAGCATTGTGTATGGGGGCCGGAAGGTTGTCGGGTCCGGCCGGAACTGGATACGGGAGGGCACCGGGAGGTAAGTACATCTTTATTGTTTTAGTCAGCCCGCTCCCGGCCACATATAATTTTTTTTAAAAACTCGGACAACCCCTTTAAGGTGTTAAACGCTTTTAGTAATCTTTATATACAAGTAGGTTCACCGCACCGTGGTCCGCGCTCGGCGCACCATGCTCGCCCGCTTCCTGTTCAGGCGCACGAAGTGATCGCGTGCATGGTCCGCCGAGCGCGGACCAAGGTGCGGTGAAGCTACTTGTATATAAAGATTACTAAGCGTTAAAACGCTTTACATCTCTTTAAAAACAGAACAAAAATAAGCTCCGGCACCAGCTCACCCTGAGCTGGTGTACGGCATTTGCAGCTTATAACCACCATTGGAAGTGGAAGGTTTCCTTTAAATACTCTATGCTGATTTTTTTATACTACCTTTTGATGCCCGATATATCAGAAAATAAAAATAATTTTCCCATATGGTCCACACTGTGATGATGAAGAAACTGCAAATGTCCTAATTTCCACTTGCCTTCACACAAATTGTAATAAAAGGTCAAAAAGTAACACATAAAAAAAAATGACACCCTACACCACTGGTACCGAACCTATTGCACGTGTGCCAGAGGCGGCACTCAGAGCCCTTTCTGTCGGCACCCGGGCCATCGCCCCAGCACACCAGACAGGACTCAAAGAATCTTCCTGCAGTTCCAAGCAACTTAAAAGATGCTGGTGTCAGCCATATTGAAACTTCGTAAGAGGGAGAATGAGTAGACAGGGCCGAATTATCATTGGAGGACCTCCTGCTGGCCCCACGATTCTCTGTGTACAGAGGGACACTGGAAAGAAGCTACAATGATGAAAAGTTATCATCTTTCTACTGTGTTGCTGTCCTCAGGAGGCCAATATGATCGAAAGTTGTTGAACAGGGAGCAATAAGTCACTGCTTTAATTTTTGGGAGGCACATCGCAATAAATAAGGGGGATTTTGGGTTGCAGTTTGGCACTCGACCGCTAAAAGGATCGCCATCACTGCCCTACACTGTTCTGTGCTGCATTACCCCCTGCCAGGAGGAATATAAGAGTAGTGAGTGCTGTATTACCCCCGGCCAGGAGGAATATAAGAGTAGTGAGTGCTGTATTACCCCCGGCCAGGAGGCGTAAGAGTAGTGAGTGCTGCATTACCCCCGGCCAGGAGAAGTAACAGAGTAGTGAGTGCTGTATTACCCCCGGCCAGGAGGAGTAACAGAGTAGTGAGTGCTGTACAACCCCCTGCCAGGAGGAGTAACAGAGTAGTGAGAGCAGTATTACCCCCTGCCAGGAGGAGTAACAGAGTAGTATCTTCTGTATTACCCCCGGCGAAGGAGGAGTAACAGAGTAGTAAGTGCTGTATTACCCCTTGCCAGGAGGAGCATCATAGTAGTGAGAGCTATATTACCCCCTGCCAGGAGGAGTAACAGAATAGGGAGTGCTATATTACCCCCGGCCACGAGGAGTAACAGAATAGTGAGCGCTGTACTACCCCCGGCCAGGAGGAGTAACAGCAGTGAGTGCTGTATTACCCCCGTCAAGGAGGAGTAACAGAGTAGTGAGTGCTGTATTACCCCCAGCCAGGAGGAGTAACAGAGTAGTATGTTCTGTATTACCCCCCGCCAAGGAGGAGTAACAGAGTAGTGAGTGCTGTATTACCCCCGGCCAGGAGGAGTAACAGAGTAGTATGTTCTGTATTACCCCCGCCAAGGAGGAGTAACAGAGTAGTGAGTGCTGTATTACCCCCCTGCCAGGAGGAGTAACAGAGTAGTGAGTGCTGTATTACCCCGGGCCAGGAGGAGTAACAGAGTAGTGAGTGCTGTATTACCCCCCTGCCAGGAGGAGTAACAGAGTAGTGAGTGCTGTATTACCCCGGGCCAGGAGGAGTAACAGAGTAGTGAGTGCTGTATTACCCCCCTGCCAGGAGGAGTAACAGAGTAGTGAGTGCTGTATTACCCCCTGCCAGGAGGAGTAACAGAGTAGAGAGTGCTGTATTACTCATTAGTTACCTGGTGCTGATATGTACCAGAACATATGAGCCCTGGAGTCACAGCCACTTACCTGACAACTAATGACTTGTACTGGGTGTCAGATAATAATGGAAGTCCTGTCCTGTCACAGGAGAGATATTACCTCACTTATATATAAGCACATAATCTCCTCACACACAGTAATCACTAATAATGTCTATACTGCTGGGTCCTAATAGGTTTGTCCCTCCCCTTCTACCTGTATATAACACAGGAACCGCTGGGGCTTCTCCTCACACATATAAGAGCCGCCATTATGTGATTCCCGCCATCACCTTCTCCTCACAGCATCTTCTCCCTCAGGTCACTGCTCTCCTCACACCTCACACTCCATAACCCCGCCCCCTCGCCTTCCCGCCCTCTCACCTCATTGGCTGCTCTGCACTCCGCGGCCATTTTCTCTCCGCATCTCCATCACCTCAGAGTGTGAGAGACTCCAGGAGCCGCCTGACACCCGCGGAGGAGGAGACTGATCCCTCCCTCTCCCCTCACCTCCCCGCGGGGCTCTCCATGGCTCTGACAGGAAAATATATCTCTGGCTGCACAGGGAGATGGAGCTGCAGGTGAGAACAGCGCCCCACACAGGGGACCGCATTAGACTGGAGGGAGATGAAGCTGCAGGTGAGCACAGCGCCCGACACAGGACACACAGGGGACAGCATTAGTCTGGAGGGAGATGGAGCTGCAGGTGAGCACAGCGCCCCACACAGGACACACAGGGGACAGCATTAGTCTGGAGGGAGATGGAGCTGCAGGTGAGCACAGCGCCCCACACAGGGGACAGCATTAGTCTGGAGGGAGATGGAGCTGCAGGTGAGCACAGAGCCCCACACAGGGGACAGCATTAGTCTGGAGGGAGATGAAGCTGCAGGTGAGCACAGCGCCACACACAGGGGACAGCATTAGTCTGGAGGGAGATGGAGCTGCAGGTGAGCACAGCGCCCCACACAGGACACACAGGGGACAGCATTAGACTGGAGGGAGATGGAGCTGCAGGTGAGCACAGAGCCCCACACAGGGGACAGCATTAGTCTGGAGGGAGATGGAGCTGCAGGTGAGCACAGAGCCCCACACAGGGGACAGCATTAGTCTGGAGGGAGATGAAGCTGCAGGTGAGCACAGCGCCACACACAGGGGACAGCATTAGTCTGGAGGGAGATGGAGCTGCAGGTGAGCACAGCGCCCCACACAGGACACACAGGGGACAGCATTAGACTGGAGGGAGATGGAGCTGCAGGTGAGCACAGAGCCCCACACAGGGGACAGCATTAGTCTGGAGGGAGATGAAGCTGCAGGTGAGCACAGCGCCCCACACAGGACACACAGGGGACAGCATTAGTCTGGAGGGAGATGGAGCTGCAGGTGAGCACAGCGCCCCACACAGGACACACAGGGGACAGCATTAGACTGGAAAGAGATGGGGCTGCAGGTGAGCACAGCGCCCCACACAGGACACAAGGGGGACAGCATTAGTCTGGAGGGAGATGAAGCTGCAGGTGAGCACAGCGCCCCACACAGGACACACAGGGGACAGCATTAGTCAGGAGGGAGATGAAGCTGCAGGAGAGCACAGCGCCCCACACAGGACACACAGGGGACAGCATTAGTCTGGAGGGAGATGAAGCTGCAGGTGAGCACAGCGCCCCACACAGGGGACAGCATTAGTCTGGAGGGAGATGGAGCTGCAGGTGAGAACAGCGCCCCACACAGGACACACAGGGGACAGCATTAGTCTGGAGGGAGATGAAGCTGCAGGTGAGCACAGCGCCCCACACAGGACACACAGGGGACAGCATTAGTCTGGAGGGAGATGGAGCTGCAGGTGAGCACAGCGCCCCACACAGGACACACAGGGGACAGCATTAGTCTGGAGGGAGATGAAGCTGCAGGTGAGCACAGCGCCCCACACAGGACACACAGGGGACAGCATTAGTCTGGAGGGAGATGGAGCTGCAGGAGAGAACAGCGCCCCGCACAGGACACACAGGGGACAGCATTAGTCAGGAGGGAGATGGAGCTGCAGGTGAGCACAGCGCCCCACACAGGACATACAGGGGACAGCATTAGTCTGAAGGGAGATGGAGCTGCAGGAGAGCACCGCGCCCCACACAGGACACACAGGGGACAGCATTAGTCTGGAGGGAGATGGAGCTGCAGGAGAGCACAGCGCCCCACACAGGACACACAGGGGACAGCATTAGTCAGGAGGGAGATGGAGCTGCAGGTGAGCACAGCGCCCCACACAGGACATACAGGGGACAGCATTAGTCTGAAGGGAGATGGAGCTGCAGGAGAGCACAGCGCCCCACACAGGGGACAGTATTACACATAACACGCGCTCCTGTGATGTCACACACAGGTAACAGATAACACGCGCTCCTGTGATGTCACACACAGGTAACAGATAACACGCGCTCCTGTGATGTCACACACAGGTAACAGATAACACGCGCTCCTGTGATGTCACATACAGGTAACAGATAACATGCGCTCCTGTGATGTCACACACAGGTAACAGATAACACGCTCTCCTGTGATGTCACACACAGGTAACACATAACACGCGCTCCTGTGATGTCACACACAGGTAACAGATAACACGCGCTCCTGTGATGTCACACACAGGTAACAGATAACATGCGCTCCTGTGATGTCACACACAGGTAACAGATAACACGCGCTCCTGTGATGTCACACACAGGTAACAGATAACACGCGCTCCTGTGATGTCACACACAGGTAACAGATAACACGCGCTCCTGTGATGTCACATACAGGTAACACATAACACGCGCTCCTGTGATGTCACATACAGGTAACAGATAACACGCGCTCCTGTGATGTCACACACAGGTAACAGATAACACGGGCTCCTGTGATGTTATATACAGGTAACAGATAACACGCGATCCTGTGATGTGACATACAGGTAACACATAACACGCGCTCCTGTGATGTGACACACAGGTAACACATAACACGCGCTCCTGTGATGTTATATACAGGTGACACATAACACGCCCTCCTGTGATGTCACATACAGGTAACAGATAACACGCGCTCCTGTGATGTCACATACAGGTAACAGATAACATGCTCTCCTGTGATGTCACACACAGGTAACAGATAACACGCTCTCCTGTGATGTCACATACAGGTAACACATAACACGCGCTCCTGTGATGTCACATACAGGTAACACATAATACGCGTTCCTGTGATGTCACACACAGGTAACACATAACACGCGCTCCTGTGATGTCACACACAGGTAACACATAACACGCGCTCCTGTGATGTCACACACAGGTAACACATAACACGCCCTCCTGTGATGTCACACACAGGTAACACATAACACGCCCTCCTGTGATGTCACACACAGGTAACACATAACACGCCCTCCTGTGATGTCACACACAGGTAACACATAACACGCCCTCCTGTGATGTCACACACAGGTAACACATAACACGCCCTCCTGTGATGTCACACACAGGTAACACATAACACGCCCTCCTGTGATGTCACACACAGGTAACACATAACACGCGCTCCTGTGATGTCACACACAGGTAACACATAACACGCCCTCCTGTGATGTCACATACAGGTAACACATAACACGCGCTCCTGTGATGTCACACACAGGTGACACATAACACGCGCTCCTGTGATGTCACATACAGGTAACACATAACACGCGCTCCTGTGATGTCACATTTTCAGCCACTTATGGCGATTTTTGTGATTCTGAATGGAAATGACACTATAAGTATTTTTACATCACGGCGTTGGTGCCTTAAAAGCGATGATGTGTCCGGCGTCCGCTCTCTGATAGTCTATGACTATGGGGCCACTGCCATTCTTTATGTTGTCATGTTGCTTTTCTTTATACGTGTCATTAATGTGAGAATAGCCCTGAACAGCAGAGGAGCAGCCTGTCCCAGACCTCAGCGGGGAAAGGGTTAAGACAGAAGTATTTACATCATTAGCAGAACTGAAAGCGAAAGTAACTTCTTTCCGGATCGTTCCTTCATTACTACACTGGCGGCCATTTCCCTGCAGATCTCGTCTCTGTCCACACTGTGCGGCCTCCAGGTAATATCCCCCTCTCTTATCTGCTGTATATATATATATATATATGTCCTGTCACATGTTATATGGTCTCTGTATACACTGTGCGGCCTCCAGGTAATATCCCCCTCTCTTATCTGCTGTATATCTATATATATATATGTCCTGTCACATGTTATATGGTCTGTCCACACTGTGCGGCCTCCAGGTAATATCCCCCTCTCTTATCTGCTGTATATATATATATATATATGTCCTGTCACATGTTATATGGTCTCTGTATACACTGTGCAGCCTCCAGGTAATATCCCCCTCTCTTATCTGCTGTATATATATATGTCCTGTCACATGTTATATGGTCTCTGTATACACTGTGCGGCCTCCAGGTAATATCCCCCTCTCTTATCTGCTGTATATATATATATGTCCTGTCACATGTTATATGGTCTCTGTCTACACTGTGGACATATATAGGGATTTGCTAATGCTGCTAAGAAATAGTGTGATTAGCCTGTTGCCCCTGCTGTATTGCCTCAGAAACCCCAGAGATATAAACAGGGGTTGTTTTGTAAATACAATCTGCAGTAGTGATGGGAATTACGTCTCTTCTTAGTGAGCTGGCTCATTAGGCTCCGCCCACTAAGAAGAGCCAGCTATTTTGGCTCTTGAACAGGCCAATCCGTAACCCCATACCAAACCCCATACGTGGTGAGCCGTTTAGGGGAGGGGTTTAGTGAGCCATCAGCTCACAATGTTGTTCACATAAATGAGTCAGCTCTTTGTGCTGGTTCATTCTCGTATGACCTATGACCATAGCTCCCAATATTTTTGGGAGGGAAAGAAGGATAAAATGGCAGCACGCGTAGTGATCCTCCTAAGCCACACCCCCAATCTCGCCCTGGCCATGCCCCAACTTTTTACCATAGTATCATAATAATAGTCATCGTCTCAATAATAATAATAAATACATTTTTGCCCAGCCTGGGATTTAAACCCACAACCTCACAGCTCCATCTGCCATAGAGACACAGAGCCTCTACCCACTAGGCCAGTGGTGGCGAACCTATGGCACGGGTGCCAGAGGCGGCACTCGGAGCCCTTTTTATGGGCACCTGCACCATCACCCCAGAACACTAGACAAGACTCAAAGAATCTTCCTGCAGATCCAAGCAACTTAAAAGATGCTGCTTTCAGTCATATTTTGATACTTACTTTGATACTTGGGACTGTAGGAAGAGGGAGAATTAGACAGGGTCGGATTATTTTTGGAGGACCTCCTGCTGGCCCCAGAGGGAAACTGGAAAGAAGTTAAAAAGATGAAAATTTTCCATCTATCCAGAGGTCGCGATAACGCCTCTGCAAGCGTCATAGACGCGTTTAAAGGCTGATTTACTCCCCCAAAAGATCACCAAGCGTATAAGTACGCTTGGTGATTTTCCTGTCTGAATGTTAGCTGCCGCTTCCAAGCGGTGGCGGCGCCGGCTGCGATCATGCAAAATATTCTCTGCAGGATCGCAGCGCTGAGTGTCTGGAGGCAGGACAGGGAGGGACTTCCTGCTCACTGTCCGAGCCTCTCCCGCGGGGCGCTGAGAGATGGTGGAGCCGAGGGGGGTGAGGGGGCGGAGCCAAGCGGGGTAAGGGGGCGGAGTCGAACGAGTGGTGAGAGATGGAGGAGGGATGGGGGAGGGATATCTGTTACCGGGGCTGTGCTCCTGATCGGTGTACGATCGTGCACACAGCCAGTAACAGGATCGTGCTGTCTATGTGACAGCCCAATCGTGTACTCTGGGAAGGTGCTGTGCATCCTCTCTGCACGTCTCTGTATATAAATCACTGATGACAGTGATCCAATGGGCTCTTACCATTAGATCATTGTTATCTGTTATCTATATTTGAGTATATTTTATGTTCCATTTCTAAATGTGCCCCTGTAAAAAAAAATAAAAAAAAAAAAAAAAAAAAAGTTATGTTCCCAAACTCCAGAAAATAAATTAAATAAAAATTCAGCAGCATCAGCCCAAGACTGGGCTGGGGGCCGCCATCAGCCATAGTCCGCTCTGTAGACAATAAGGCTGCATTCACACAAACGTATTTCCACCAGGCCGTAGCCGTGCAGACGTGTTTAGTGACATGGAGAGGAGGAAGGGGTGACCTGCATTGGGTAATGTCCTTTTCCCGTGTACGGAGCGGTATTGCTCCGTGCGGCCATTGCCTTCTACTAGGGACCTAAAAGCCGCAAACTTGCGGTTGTACATACGTCCCGCATATGGTGTGAATGTAGCCTAAGAGCGATGCCACACATGGCATTTTTGGTCCGTTTTTAGTCAGTTTTTCCCAATTATCTTAATAGAAAAACAGGTTGTAAGCAGCCAAATGCATGGTAAACGGACTGAAAACGGAGGTTTAAAAACGGACATAAAACGCCATGTGTGACATCACCCAAGGGTGAGGTTATTACATACATTTTCACACACATCACAACAGATCTGAGAAGAGATTTGCCCAATTGCATTGCTGTTAACATTTCGTTTACAAAACGCAATAGAATTGCGTTGATGCATGCGTTTTGTTAACACAATGTTGACTGCAATGTAATTATGCAAATCTCTTCTCAGCTGTTCTGATGTGTTTGAAAACGCCATGTGTGAAGACACCACAAAAATGTTGTGCAGCACTTGTTTAATACATACTTGCTTTTTGAGGGCGCATTCACACGATGCGTTGCGTTTTTGACGCATTCCAAAGGCTTGAACCTTGAACACATGTTGAAGTAACATTGCGTTTCCATTGCATTTGCTAAAACCCAATGTTACTTCAACATGTGAAGCCTTTGGAATGCGTCAAAAACGCATAAAAAAGTGACTCAATGCATCGTGTGAATGCGCCCTAAAGGGATTTTCCCAAGAATTCAAATTGGGCCCTATCCCGTGGATAGGGCCTAACTTGAATTTGTGGGAAAACCCTTTTAAGCAGAGAAAACAGGAGCTGTAACTTTTTCCTTGTATTAATAGACGTCTCTTAACACTATATATACGCCTAGGAGTTACCGTATTTTTTGGACTATAAGACCCACATTTTTTCCCCAGAAGATGGGGAAAAAACTGTGGTGCGTCTTATAGTCCGAATGTACAGTGGAGAGTGCCGGCGTCTCAGCCATCCACTGCAGGAGGGAATGGAGGACGGCACATAGCAGTAAGCGCAGGGGCAGTGCAGAGCTCGGCTCCACACACAGCTGCTGCCTCTTAGTTTCTGTCAGCAGCGGAGCTCGTGCAGGGCACACAGACTGTGACACCACTTCCAGGTTATCAGATGAAGGGAAGCAGAAGCCACGCCCCCTCAGCACGGAGCTCTCACTGTGACTGATGCCGGACAGGTCACTGTCTTCTGCCAGAGTCCCAGCTGCTCGTGCTGCAGGGGCATCAAATAACACTAAAGAGGGGACAGGACCTGTGACCAGTACTGGAGTCTCTGCTCCTGTGCCTGCTGTGCTGTGCTCACAGGTGTGTGAAACTGAACAATTCCCAAACAGTGCTTGTACAAGGTCACAGAAGCTTACAGTCTATGTCACCTCCTGTGTCCTCCTCTTCATAGATTGTAAGCTCTGGGGACCATTGTACAAGCATTGTCACCTCTTGTGTCCTCCTCCTCATAGATTGTAAGCTCTTGCGACCATTGTACAAGCACTGTCACCTCCTGTCCCCTCCTCCTCATAGAATGTAAGCTCTTGTGTTCATTGTACAAGCATTGTCATCTCCTGTGTCCCCTCCTCATAGATTGTAAGCTCCTGTGTCCCCTCCTCATAGATTGTAAGCTCCTGTGTCCCCTCCTCATAGATTGTAAGCTCTTGTGACCATTGTACAAGCATTGTCACCGCCAGTGCCCCTCCTCCTCATAGATTGTAAGCTCTTGTGACCATTGTACAAGCATTGTCACCGCCAGTGCCCCTCTTCCTCATAGATTGTAAGCTCTTTTGACCATTGTACAAGCATTGTCACCGTCAGTGCCCCTCCTCCTCATAGATTGTAAGCTCTTGTGACCATTATCACATATACAGCCCTGGTAACTCTTGAGACCCCCTGACTACGTGCCAGCATAAATCTATCTAAAGAGCCATAATTCCCATCACTAATTCTGCCCCCAAAACTGGTTGGCTGAGCTTGGTGCTAGCCCATCAGTGTTGGGTCAAAGGAACCACACACCTAGCGACCACCAAGTGTTCTGTATAGTGCTGAATCTGACAGAACACTTGTACTGTCAGCACGGGAGTCATCCTTCAGCACCAGGTAACAGTGTCCTATAAAATGTCCCCTAATAAAGTCTCCCCATTAATTCTTCCTGAACACAGTACACTATTAAAACTTCACCAAATGTCACACAATGACCCCTAATAAAAGTATCCCATACACAGTCCCCTTAGGCTACATTCACATGAACATAGCACGGCGGGCACACGTTGATGCCCGGGAGAGGAGGAGGGGGTGAGGGCTGCTCACCCCTACCCCTTTCCAAAGAGAAACATGGCTGCACCGCCCGTAAGGCGCTGCTACTTTACTGTTACTTTATTAAATATTTTAGCACACTATTTGGGGAAAAACACATTTTTTCTTATTTTTACACCTCTAAAACCTAGGTGCGTCTTATGGTCCAGTGCGTCTTATGGTCCGAAAAATACGGTATATATTTATTAATGAAAATTTCGTACTCCTCCTCGGTTAAAAATACTCCTCAAAAATTGTGAGAGGAGTATTATTACCCTTCTGGAAAACCAATATGATTGAAAGTTGTTGAACAGGGAGCAATAAGATACTGCTTTAACCCCTTAAGGACGCAGCCTGTTTGCAGGTTAAGGCTCGCAACTTTTTTTTGAAATTTGACCAGTGTCTCTTCCTGTGGTAATAACTTTTGAACGCTGTTACTTATCAAAGCGATTCTGAGATTGTTTTTTCCCCACATGTTGTACTTCATTTTAGTGGTAAATTTTGGCTGATAAGTTTTGCGTTTATTTACAAAAAAAGGGAAAAAAATGATGAATTTTTAGAAAAATTTGCCATTTTCGAAATTCAAAATCACCGTGTTTTCAGGCAGATAGATTTACCACCTAAATAACTTGCAGAATAACATTTCCCATTTGTCTACTTTACATTTTCATAATTTCTGAAATGTTTGGATAATTTATTTTGACGTCACGCGGCCTACAAATCGAATAGCGATTTTCCGTATTTTCGGAATTGACTATTTTGGGGATAAATACTGTTTGAAATCAAATTTTACATATTTAGCAACAAAACCCCCTATATAACCAACCCATTTTCAAATCTGCACCCCTCAAACTATCAGAAACAGCATTTACAAAGATTATTAACCCCTTGAGATCTTCATAGTAATTGAATCAAAATGGCGGTGAAATTTAGAAATTTCAAATTTATCAAATTTTGTCGTTTATACGTTCATTTAGCCCTAAAATTTACACATTTCCAAAAGAGAAAAAGAGAAAACTCACCATAAAATTTGTTCTACAATTTCTCCTGAGTGCAGCGACCCCCCACACGGGGCCGTTACTTGTGTTATGGGGGCACAGCGAGGCGCAGAAGGGAAGGAGCACCCTGCAGCTGCCAGGATTTTAGTTTTCTGGTTGCCCCCTTTTGAAGGCTATAAAATTTTCGCTTTTCCGTTATTTGGGCCATGTGACGGCATTTTTTTTGCGGGACGAGATGCTTTTTCCAGTGTTACCATTTTGGGGTTGGTATCACCTATTGTTGAAAATTTTGGAACTTTTTTTGAGGTCATGAGTAGAAAAGCATCAATTCTGTACTGGATTTTTTACTTTTTTTTTTTTCCGTGTTCACCATATATCCTAATAATCCTGTTATCTTTATTCTATGGGTCGATACGATTACGGGGATACCAGACATGAATATATTTTCTTATGTTTTACTAAATTTGCCAAATAAAACCCTAATGTGGGGAAAAATCTATCATTTTTGCATCGCCGTCTTCCAAGTGGCATAACATTGTTACGTTTTTGGCTACAGAGCTGGTTGATGGCTTGTTTTTTGCGGGACATGTTGTTCTTTGCAACAATATCATTCTGGAGTACATATGTTTTGTTGATCACTTTTTATTGCATTTTTAGTGGGATATAATAGGTAAAAATCATAATTTTTGGCGGGTTTTTGACGTTTTTTTTTTACGGCGTTCATCATATGGGTTCAATAGTTATTTAGTTTTATTCTATGGATTGTTACGGACGCGGTGATACTATATATGTGGGGTTTGTGTTATGATTTAGACTTTTTTGAGCGTTATATGTCTCTTTATATGTTTTGGGGCTTATGGGCATTTTTAGTGATTTATAAAGTAATTTTTTATTGAAAAACATTATTTTTTACATTTTTTTTCATGATCCACCATGGGATATGAACAAGCAATCATCTGATTGCTTGTTCTTGATAATACTCTGCAATACTAATGTATTGCAGGGTATTATCAGTGCCAGCCTATGCAGATGCATAGGCTGACACTTTGCCTTTAAGATGACGTCACAGACGCCATCTTAAAGGTAAACCCTCCAGGCTTCTCTGGGGTCCCGATCGGACCCCAGAGGAGCCAAAACAGCGATCGGCCCCCCCGAAAACGGTGCGGGGGGGCCGATCGTGGGGTAAAGACCCCCAGAAGGCATGTTAAATGCCGCGGTCGCGTTGACCGCGGCATTTAACGGGTTAAACACCCGCGATCGGAGCCCACTCCGACCGCGGGTGATAGCCGGGGATGTCAACGGTAGATTACCGTTGAAATCCCGCGGCTAACGATGCCGGTTCGGCTGCTATACAGCGCTGAACCGGCATCGTCTCTGCGCAGTAGCTGTACTGCGCTGAGCGCTATTCGCGGGACTCAGCGCAGTACAGCTACGGCGCAGAGCGCTAAGGGGTTAAAGGGAACCCGTCACCACTATTTTCATAAATACAGGTAGTGGCAGGTTCCTATAGAGCTCTAGTAACTATCTGACACCCTGCTTTTAGCTAAAAATTGTTCCCCTCAGATCCCAATAAAATCAGAGTTATAATCTTGCCTGGTATCTATGCAGCTTTGGAGCTAGTCCACGGGGGCGTGGCCTAATGTCATGTGACCAGGGTGACATCATCAAAGGTCCTTGAGCTACTTAATATGAAAACTATACCCCATGTACATATCTGACCACATAAAACCATCACAGCAGCCTCCATGGACTACCACTCCTCTCCTTGCAGGCTGCTGTGATTTCATTTGATAAAATATGCTGTGATTTCATAGTGTACAGTTCCTAATGCTACAAAAGCTATAGGACCTGCGATGATGTCACCCTGGTCACATGACATTATAGCAGCATACAGAGATAGGGATGGGGAGGAGCTGCTGGATTCAGCCCGAGGAGGCCACGCCCACCTGGACTACATGTAGCCATGCTTAGTTACCAGATAAAACTATAAAGTTGAATATATGGGAATCTCAGGGGCATAATTTTTAGCTACAAGCAGGGTGTCAAATAGTTATTAGAGCTCTATAGGAACCTGTCACTAGCTGTATTTGTGAAAATAGTGGTGACGGGTTCCCTTTAATTTTTTGGTTGGCACCTCGCGATAAATAAGCAGGGTTTTGGGTTGCAGTTTGGGCACTCAGCCTCAAAAGGTTTGCATCACTGCACTAGGCTATGGGCTTAGTGGTTGTCTATTTGTGGATTTTATGTAACTAAGAGCTGTTATCTGCTACTGTTACACTGTGACACAGATTGCACTGGTATATAGAGAGGGATCTTCTCAGAGATTATTATTGTAACAGGGGCCCCTGCAACTGGATCATATCTTGTGTTGTCTGGAGGTATTGTGCATAGGACGGGGTGAGCCCTCTTCATACACAGGTGGGGTTTGCTGCATATTGCCTCTTAGGGTGCGGTCACACATCGCGTTTACTGCATGCGTTTAAAAACGCATTGCTACAACTGAAGGGAGATTTGCCAAATTAAACAGCTGTTAACACCTGCGTTTACAAAATGCATGCGTTAACCGCGATGTTAACGCATGCGTTAACGCTTGTGTTTTGTAAACCCAAGCGTTAACAGCTGTTTAATTAGGGAAATATCCCTTCAGCTGTAGCAATGCGTTTTTAAACGCATGCAGTAAACGCGACGTGTGACCGCACCCCCACGTCTTCCGATGCAGCTGGCAAAGCTGACAACGGTGGCGCATGGGCAATACAGTAGTATTGCAGTATATGGTAGGA
Source organism: Engystomops pustulosus (assembly GCF_040894005.1). Taxonomy (NCBI): domain Eukaryota; kingdom Metazoa; phylum Chordata; class Amphibia; order Anura; family Leptodactylidae; genus Engystomops; species Engystomops pustulosus. Next base: position 7,695,909 of record NC_092417.1, read on the forward strand.
ACGATCAGACAATCTAGGGTTAATGTACCCTAGAGTGTCTAAAAAAAATAGTAAAAATAAAATTTCTAAAATGTTTCAAAAATAATTAAAAAAGGAAAAAACAAAAGTTAAAATCACCCCCCTTTCCCTAGAAATGATATAAAACGTAATAAACAGTAATAATAACAGACACAATAGGTAATGCTTGATCTATCCAAATCTAAAACTACTTAATGCTGGCGGCTATCCCCATAGCGACTTTTATACCATTTTACAACACATAGAAAATGGAATAAAAAGTGATCAAAATGTCACACAGTCCTAAAAATGATAGCTATGAAAAAGTTATTAAATAAAAACCTGTATATATTAATTTGGTATCCCTGCGATGGTACCAAACCAAAAAAGAAAGTAGACGTGTTATGTAAAGCGCACAGTGACAGCCATAAAAACTGAGCCCACAAGGACATGATACAAACACGTTTTTTTCCAATTTTTCCACATTTGGAATTTTTTTCCAGCTTCCCAGTACACGGCCTGGAATAATAAATAACATCACGGGAAAGTAAAATTTGTTACGCACAAAATAAGCCCTCACACAGCTCTGTACACGGAAAAATTAAAAAGTTATGGATTTTTGAAGGTGGAGAGCGAGAAATGAGCGAAAAAACCCTGCGTCCTTAAGGGGTTAAATATTACCTTCATTTTCTTAGAACTCAAAGATGAATAAATGCATGTAGGTAATCCTACAATTCTATCAAAATATAGAAATGATTGCTCCATACAGTGGAAAAAATGGAAAAAAAACCCTAATGTCTAAATCGCCGCTATTTTATCCACACACAAAAATAAAGTGATCAAATGCTCGTACAGTCACCAAAATGGGATAAATGAAAAAATATAGAAATTTTGTATTTTCTTGATTGTACTGACCAAAAGGATAAAGGGAAGGGGACGTTTGGAGCGCACAGTAAAAGCCGGGAAAACAGAGTAAGAAAATGGTGCAAATGTGATTTTTTTTCAGAAATTCAATACATAAAAAATATTTATTACCGTATTTTTTTTTTTTTAAATCAACGGTGCCTTATATATGAACTGTACTTACAGACAACAGCTGCCTTGTACTGTGCACAGGTCTGCCACCTGCTGGTCATTCATCCTTATAATCAGGTGCGCCTTATATATGAAACTAGATGTTTTAGCAGGCATTTATTGATGGTGCGCCTTATAATCTGGTGCGCCTTATAGTCCGAAAAAATGCGGTACATGTTCCCAGCTTGCATGGAGTAATAGAATTTGCTTTCGGTTGAGGGGAGTAAAAAATGGTGACGCAAACACTGAAATAAGGTGACAGACAGTGGCGTAATAAGACTGTAATGTGCCACGGTACAAACTTTGTGTCAGGTCCCCATATAGCAAAAACTCACAGCGATGTCCACACATTATATTGAGCAAACACTTGTACTGCATAAACACACAGACAAATATGTGCCTGTAATGAATGTAATGCAAATATACTGCACACAGAAATATATACAGGCCGTCCCTGGGTTACATACAAGATAGGGTCTGTAGGTTTGTTCTTAAGTTGAGTTTGTATGCAAGTCGGAACTGTATACTTTATCATTGTAATCCCAGTCAGAACTTTTTTGGTCTCTGTGACAATTTAAAAATGTTGGGTTGTCATAAGAATCAGGATTAACAATAAATCTTCATTACAGACGCCTGTGATAACTGTTACAGCTGATTATTGTAGCCTAGGACTAAAGCACGATAAATCACCAATATCCAGAGGTCTGTTTGTAACTAGGGTCGTATGTAAGTCGAGTGTTCTTAAGTAGGGGACCACCTGTAAATATGTGCCTGTAATGAATGTAATGCAAATATACCAGAAATGAATGCACTGCACACAGAAATATATACAGGCCGTCCCCGGGTTACATACAAGATAGGGTCTGTAGGTTTGTTCTTAAGTCGAGTTTGTATGCAAGTCGGAACTGTATATTTTATCATTGTAATCCCAGCCAGAATTTTTTTGGTCTCTGTGACAATTGGATTTTAAAAATGTTGGGTTGTCATAAAAATCAATATTAACCCTAAAGCTTCATTACAGACACCTGTGATAACTGTTACAGCTGATTATTGTAGCCTGGGACTAAAGTACAATAAATTACCAATATCCAGAGGTCTGTATGTAAGTCGAGTGTTCTTAAGTAGGGTACCGCCTGTATTAGCATTTGATCTGATCTGTATATAAATATAGTGACAATAAATGTACTGCACCCCGGGGGTGTGATACATATAACAGAAATATGCGGCCTTTTCCATCAGTGCTGGCCTGGTCCATATCCTGGTGGTCTCCTCACAGGCTTCAATTACCCATCAGGTATAGCTCCTCAGGGTGCGTTCACATGTTGCAGTTAAAACTGCATCGAAATCAGCTTTGAGGTGGTTTTAGGTGCAGTTTTATCAATTAAACAGGTGAAAGACATGAACTGAATGAGTGAATTTGACTTTGAAGGGGAAACCTGCTCCACAAATGTCATTCACCCGTTCATGTCTTCAGTTCATGTCTTTCACCTGTTTAATTGACAAAACTGCAAATAAAACCTCCTCAGGGCGCGTTCACACGTTGCGTTTTGACCTGCGTTTTCATTGCGTTTAAAACGCATATAGGACAGCTGAGGAGGGTTGATTTGCCTAATTACATCCCCGTTAACATTTCCGTTTACAAAACGCATCGTAAACGCGATGTTAACGCATGCGTTAACAACGCGTTAACACATGCGTTTTATTAACGCATGCGTTAACATTGCGTTTACAAACGTAAACGGTAATATAATTAGGCAAATCACCTCTCATCAGCTGTTGTATATGCGTTTCAAACGCAATGAAAACGCGACCAAAACGCAACGTGTGAACGCGCCCTCAGAATAACTTCTCCCGGCCTTCACTGCAGGATTTGCCAGCCAGGTCTCTCCAGCTCCTTGCTACACATGTCCACACCGCGCCACTAAAAATATCACAGTTATTTACAGTATAGTTTCTCCTGGATAACCACAACCATAACCAGCTAAGATGAATTATGTCGTGGCCAGGAATGGAGATATGTAGACACTGCATGTTTTTGCCAAGTGCTTCTTACAAAGGTCATTTCTGTCCATTGTGTTTTTGTTTCGATATTTTTGCTGTGATGTTATGATATGTCTTGTCACGTGAAGTGTTTTGTAATAACAGCATAAAAATTTCCCATTTTTGTGATAAAATAAAATCTAAATAACAAACATTTACTCCATACAACTTTCTTTTTGCTACATATAATAAATACACAGTGACCCCCCTCAATATATTGTACACATAGGGGGACATTTACTATGGCGTTTCCGACAGTTTTGTGGCGCTCTCACCACATGTTCTGCTCTCAGACCTATTTATTAGCTGTCGGGGACAGAAAAAATGACTTTTTCCATCTGCTCCGACTCTTCTCAGACAGAATTAATATGTGTCACAGCCATTTTTGGGCGCTGTAAACTGGCGGAAAGTAGACCAAAAGAAAACTGGTCTAGCAGGGACTGTTGGACACATTTCTGGTGCTTGGGACAGATTTTGGTCCCAGGGACAGAAAATGGGCTTGGGGACAGAAATGTCTCTGCACAGCTCTACAATATTAAATGTGTATCTTCTTTCCGAGAGCAGGTCGGTAACAAAGCCAATGCAGACACCGACACTCTAAGTAAATGTCCCCCATAGACTATATTTCGTTATATAGTACCCCAGAGGTCGCACTAACATTTTTCCAGAACGGTAAAAATACTCCTCTCACCATTTTTGAGGAGTATTTTTACCTGAGGGCGTGTTCACACGTTGCGTTTTGACCTGCGTTTTCATTGCGTTTGAAACGCATATACAACAGCTGAGGAGAGGTGATTTGCCTAATTACATCACTGTTAACGTTTCCGCTTACAAAACGCATCGTAAACGCGATGTTAACGCACACATTAACAAAGCGTTGATGCATGCGTTTTGTTAACGCATGCGCTAAACGGTAATGTAATTAGGCAAATTACCTCACATCAGCTGTTGTATATGCGTTTCAAACGCAACGAAAACGCAACGTGTGAACGCGCCCTCCGGAGGAGTATGAAAATTTAGGCAAAACAACGCTCACACAGCACGCACCCGCAACGCTCCGCTCACACAGCACGCAACCGCAACGCTCCGCTCACACAGCACGCACCCGCAACGCTCCGCTCACACAGCACGCACCCGCAACGCTCCGCTCACACAGCACGCACCCGCAACGCTCCGCTCACACAGCACGCACCCGCAACGCTCCGCTCACACAGCACGCACCCGCAACGCTCCGCTCACACAGCACGCACCCGCAACGCTCTCACAGCACGCACCCGCAACGCTCCGCTCTCACAGCACGCACCCGCAACGCTCCGCTCTCACAGCACGCACCCGCAACGCTCCGCTCTCACAGCACGCACCCGCAACGCTCCGCTCTCACAGCACGCACCCGCAACGCTCCGCTCTCACAGCACGCACCCCCAACGCTCCGCTCTCACAGCACGCACCCGCAACGCTCCGCTCTCACGAGGCTCCGCTCACACGAGGCTCCGCTCACACAACGCTCCACACAGCACGCACGCACAACACTACTCTGCACTCACAACACTACTCTACACTCACGCACAACACTACTCTACACTCACGCACAACACTACTCTACACTCACGCACAACACTACTCTACACTCACGCACAACACTACTCTACACTCACGCACAACACTACTCTACACTCACAACACTACTCTACACTCACCCGGCCTTGCTATTAAGTCCCGTCGGGATCACACAAACGCAGGCAGCAGCGGGCAGGCAGAGATGGAGCAGGACGGGGAGCAGCAGCCCCGCTGTCCACATGTCTCCCCTGGGGCCGGTGCTCTCACTCTGGGTCTCTCCGGCCCGCCCCTAGTCACGTGTCCCGCTGAGAGGTTCGGCGCGCGCTATGATCGCGCTACTGACATTTCCCTCTTTTGCAGTGCGCGCTGAACCGCTCAGCCTGCGCGCTACAGGGAATAATTGCCAAGCGTAACTTTATGCATGCCAATTATTTTGGGGGTTAATGGCGCCTCATCACGCGTCTATGACGCGTGGTGAGGCGTTAATGCGACCTCTGTAGTACCCCCTCAACTAAAAATATTTGTATACAGTAGCTCCTGATTTATATAAAGCATCAAAATTATTGCTGACGTCTCAGCTGCCAGTGATCTCGCAGCATCTTCTTCTGCCCGGGCAGAACTTGAGTCAGGCCGGCGCCACACGTAGCGCTTTGTCTGAGCTTGCAAATGCAGACATGCCTCGCCCACCGGGGCGGGCCTCGGCCCGATCGCATCGGCGTTTCTATGGAAATGCCTGCGATTGGGAACGAGACGCCGGTGTTTCGCGTTAAATTAACGCAAAACACCGGCGCAGACAAAGCGCCACGTGTGGCGCCGGCATAAGACACAGGACTGCGTGATGGTCATAGTGATATCTCTGCAGAGGCCTCTCCTCTTACATGGATTGTTTTCTATGGTTGCTGCTGCATTGCAGACTGGGGGTGGTGCATTTTCAGATCGGGGAAAAAACGCATGCGCTCAAAAACGGCCTAAAAACGCCATGTGTGTCACCACCCTTAGGGTGCATTCACATGGGCGTCTGGGGGGGAGGTATATGCGGCCGTACATGGGGAAAAGATGGAGTATGCTCAAAAACAGACCAAAAATGCCATGTGTGGCATCACCCTCCGGGTGCGCTCAGACGATGCGTTTGCGCTGCTTTTTTGCATGTCTACCATGCGTTTGGCTAGTTTTAAATAGCTTTTCTTCATTTCTGAAAGTGGAAGCAGCTGTGAAAGTGTCGACACTGGTGCTTACACTTGTTGTAAAACCATCCAAACAGATGGTAACACGTAAAAACGCTTTAAAATGTGTCATTCTCTGGGGAACAAGCTGACATTTTCATGAATATCATTTTGAGAACCTTTTGATTAGTTTTGATGTAGTTAAAGACAACCTATCATTTGATTTGGTGCATTATGAAGCAAACATACCTTGAGACTGCTGTAGCTACACTGATGCAGGATCATATCTTGTTTAATCCCGGAGTGGTTTTGTTGAAAAAACAATTATAACATTATGATAATGAAGCTCTGTCCCTTCTATGGCTGCTCTGGCGCTTGCTTTCCCGCTTCTCATAGCAGTAGAGTTTTTCTCTGCAGGAGATGATGATGCAATCACTCTTCTCCCTGCCAGACAGAATAATCAATTGCTGCACCATCCCCCAGCTGTTGTATATGAGTGAACCAGCTCAGGTTGATTAGTCACGCTCGACTTAACTCCATCTGTAATTCCAAGCTCCCGTGTGTAATGTGTTTATCTTGGCAGCCATGCTGACTCAGCTTTCCCAAGGTCCTGAATGTTATAATTGTTTTTCAGCAAAACCACTCAGCTCAGGGATTAACCAAGATATGATCCTGCATCAGTGTAGCTACAGCAGTATCAAGGTATGTTTGCTTCCTTTAATAGAAGGACTCAGGTAGAGGAAGAAACTATAGAACTTTCCCCCTCCTAAAGTAAGATATGGAGGAAACCGCAGCTAATGAATTTCTGACAACAAGCCTCATCCACATCCCTCTGTGTATAGAGAAGGTGTCAGGGTGCGGGGGAGGGGAGATGTTCTGTCATGTAATGGGGTAAATGTGTTTCTTCCACATGTAATGAAGGTTTTCTCTCTTGCAGGATTTATTATCTATTGAGGATCAGAGATGAATATTGTATCTCCCAGTGATGGTAAGATTCTCCCGCTGTCTACCTCCGGCTCTTCTACTTCTTACACTATTACTGATATGATATCACTGCTGTTCTCACATCCGGCTGCACTTACATGTTCTGAGATTTATGCTTTATGTTACAATGACTAACAACAGTGATGAGGATATTACCTCCATACTGTGTCCTTATAGTGGTATCTGTGTATTGTGTATATGATATGTGTGTTATGTACATTACATGTATACAGGGAGCAGTGATGAGGATATTACCTCCATACTGTGTCCTTATAGTGGTATCTGTGTATTGTGTATATGATATGTGTGTTATGTACATTACATGTATACAGGGGGCAGTGATGGGGATATTACCTCCATACTGTTTCCTTATAGTGGTATCTGTGTATTGTGTATATGACATGTGTGTTATGTACATTACATGTATACAGGGGGCAGTGATGGGGATATTACCTCCATACTGTGTCCTTATAGTGGTATCTGTGTATTGTGTATATGACTGTGTGTTATGTACATTACATGTATACAGGGGGCAGTGATGGGGATATTACCTCCATACTGTGTCCTTATAGTGGTATCTGTGTATTGTGTATATGATATGACTGTGTTATGTACATTACATGTATACAGGGGGCAGTGATGGGGATATTACCTCCATACTGTGTCCTTATAGTGGTATCTGTGTATTGTGTATATGATATGTGTGTTATGTACATTACATGTATACAGGAGGCAGTGATGGGGATATTACCTCCATACTGTGTCCTTATAGTGGTATCTGTGTATTGTGTATATGATATGTGTGTGTTATGTACATTACATGTATACAGGAGGCAGTGATGAGGATATTACCTCCATACTGTGTCCTTATAGTGGTATCTGTGTATTGTGTATATGACTGTGTGTTATGTACATTACATGTATACAGGAGGCAGTGATGAGGATATTACCTCCATACTGTGTCCTTATAGTGGTATCTGTGTATTGTGTATATGATATGTGTGTTATGTACATTACATGTATACAGGAGGCAGTGATGGGGATATTACCTCCATACTGTGTCCTTATAGGGGTATCTGTGTATTGTGTATATGATATGTGTGTTATGTACATTACATGTATACAGGAGGCAGTGATGGGGATATTACCTCCATACTGTGTCCTTATAGTGGTATCTGTGTATTGTGTATATGATATGTGTGTTATGTACATTACATGTATACAGGAGGCAGTGATGGGGATATTACCTCCATACTGTGTCCTTATAGTGGTATCTGTGTATTGTGTATATGATATGTGTTATGTACATTACATGTATACAGGAGGCAGTGATGGGGATATTACCTCCATACTGTGTCCTTATAGTGGTATCTGTGTATTGTGTATATGATATTACGGCTCATACTATACTATACCAGTGTCTTTCCTGGCCTGTGCTGGGTTCCCCTGGCAGCGCAATGACATTACTGTACTGATATCCACTGCTGTCATCCCTCTACATGTCCTAGAAGATTTCATCCTTGTGTCTCCCTCATTTCCAGATGATGAGACCCAGAAGTTTTACCAGCAGCTTTGTCACTATCCACCTCATGTCCTGAGGACGACGTATGGATTTTTCCAGGAGGATCTGCTCTACATTGTGGAGAACTGGAGGAATCAATCACTTCTACATGAGCTGATCTTCCGAAATATCCCAGATCTGGAGGTGAGAGAACATGATGTGCCGGTGTTATATACAGGTGTCCCCGTGTTATCAGGTGTTATATACAGGTGTCCGCTGTGTTATATAAAGGTGTTATATACAGGTGTCCTCTGTGTTATATACAGGTGTCCCCCGTGTTATCAGGTGTTATATACAGGTGTCTCCTGCGTTATCAGGTGTTATATACAGGTGTCTCCTGTGTTATCAGGTGTTATATACAGGTGTCCCCTGTGTTATATACAGGTGTCCCCCGTGTTATCAGGTGTTATATACAGGTGTCTCCTGTGTTATCAGGTGTTATATACAGGTGTCCCCCGTGTTATCAGGTGTTATATACAGGTGTCCCCTGTGTTATATAAAGGTGTTATATACAGGTGTCCTCTGTGTTATATACAGGTGTCCCCCGTGTTATCAGGTGTTATATACAGGTGTCCCCTGTGTTATATAAAGGTGTTATTTACGAAGGGTCCGTTTGATGCATTTCCGGCGCATTTTTTTTTTCGATTTGCCCTGAACTTCCCCTAGTTTTTGGCACACGTAATCAGATTGTGGCGCATCGGCACCGGCTTGCATGCGACACAAATCAGGGGACGTGGATGTCGAACAACTTGACTGATTCAGACAAACCGCGAAATTTAAAATTCATATTGTGTAGTTAGATCATGCACTCACATACACCGGGAAGAAGAAGGCGAACTCCGGCGGACCTGAGCGGGGAAGCGACAGATGCAGGAAATTGGACGCATGATCGCAGCAGCTCCGAATAAATGTGCCCCATTAAGTATCTGTATATATTAACCCTTTGTATTCTTTATCCTATAATGACCCTTATGTCTAACCTTTCTTGTGTTCTAGAAATACAAGGATCTAGAACATGATAGAAAAAACTTGGCCCGGACTTTACTCCAGGAAATTTTCGGGAGAGGTAGAGAAGCTGTGATAACATTGTGGGTCAGTCTCCATGCATTACGGAAGGATTACGGCTCCCCCAGCCTGGACGCTGTACTGGAGGAGCTCGGCCACAGAGGTAACATTGTGTATGACATGTGTCACTCATCATATCCGGGGCTCATCATGTACAATGACCTCAGTAATACAGATCTCTGCACTGGATCAGTCATTCTCCGCAGTGTATAAATGTACAGATGGAGCAACGTGTAATATACAAAGGACTAACACTCTTATCTCACAGAGCAATAACTATAGAGACTTTGTGCAGCTTTTTTATCTGTTAATAATTGACCTGGGATGGGAAGAATGTAATCAGATTGTGGATCTTACATTCCTCATCAGATGTGATCACATATTAACCATTTACTCTCTGCAGAAAAAAACATATCTAATACATTCTCAGAATTATTCACCAAGAATTATATAAAATATATAAAAATTATATTTGCTCAGAATTTATAATTCTTAAAAGCAAATTGTCATAGCAAGGTTGTGCAGCAGTTTCAGCTGTGACCATACCCCAAATCCATATGCCCCCTTCTGCCTCACTAAGCCCATCAAGCTCCTAATAGTGACCGGCATCAGGCGATAGTTTGTAGCGGTGCCCAGCCCTGATATGAAGCTGAGGACCAGGAAATATATGGATAGATCTGATTGTGTCTCTAACGTTGTCCTACTTCCTTCTCTTGGCTGTTGTTGTCCTCTCACGTTGCCCTGCTTCCTCCTCTTGGCTGTTGTTGTCCTCTCACATTGTCCTGCTTCCTCCTCTTGGCTGGTGTTGTCCTCTCACGTTGCCCTGCTTCCTCCTCTTGGCTGGTGTTGTCCTCTCACGTTGTCCTGCTTCCTCCTCTTGGCTGGTGTTGTCCTCTCACGTTGTCCTGCTTCCTCCTCTTGGCTGGTGTTGTCCTCTCACGTTGTCCTGCTTCCTCCTCTTGGCTGGTGTTGTCCTCTCACGTTGTCCTGCTTCCTCCTCTTGGCTGGTGTTGTCCTCTCACGTTGTCCTGCTTCCTCCTCTTGGCTGGTGTTGTCCTCTCACGTTGTCATGCTTCCTCCTCTTGTTTGTTGTTGTCTCTCTCACGTTGTCCTGCTTCCTCCTCTTGTTTGTTGTTGTCTCTCTCACGTTGTCCTGCTTCCTCCTCTTGGCTGTTGTTGTCCTCTCACATTGCCCTGCTTCCTCCTCTTGGCTGGTGTTGTCCTCTCACGTTGTCCTGCTTCCTCCTCTTGGTTGTTGTTGTCCTCTCACATTGCCCTGCTTCCTCCTCTTGGCTGTTGTTGTCCTCTCACGTTGTCCTGCTTCCTCCTCTTGGCTGGTGTTGTCTCTCTCACGTTGTCCTGCTTCCTCCTCTCTGCTGTTGTTGTCTCTCTCATGTTGTCCTGCTTCCTCCTCTTGGCTGGTGTTGTCCTCTCACATTGTCCTGCTTCCTCCTCTTGGCTGGTGTTGTCTCTCTCACGTTGCCCTGCTTCCTCCCCTTGGCTGGTGTTGTCCTCTCACATTGTCCTGCTTCCTCCTCTTGGCTGTTGTTGTCCTCTCACGTTGCTCTGCTTCCTCCTCTTGGCTGTTGTTGTCCTCTCACGTTGTCCTGCTTCCTCCTCTTGGTTGTTGTTGTCCTCCCGTGTTGCCCTGCTTCCTCCTCTTGGTTGTTGTTGTCCTGTTAGGAAAACTCGCGTCTGGAATACTGTACACAAAACTACCACGTAGACTGAGTGCAGGCTGACAGAACGGAGCATGAGGGCGAACTAACCCTGTGCTGATCTTCCAACTAGACCCTACCAAGGCAGAAACCCCCTTGAAGGTAGGGAGCCTCTGCCGCAGGAACCTTCTAACTACCCTGCAAGGCCCTGGGAGGTGAGCGGAACCCAAATAGCTCTGTCAGCCGCAGTGAGGAGATACAGACAGAAAAACTGCAGTGTGCGCGTTAGGACAGTATTCAGACAGAGGGAAAAAACAGGAGGAATCAAGGATGAAACAAGCGGGGTTCAAGACCGCATAAGAAACCAAAGCAGACACGAGGAAAGAGAACTAAAGATGTACAGACACTGAACATAGAAGGGTAAGCAAAACCGCCGGGTCACACCAGAGGGTACGTCAAGGTCAAACCACTAGACAAGGGAGAGTAACCTAACTGGTGAATACAATACCAGGGTGAGGCAAACAATGCTACAGGAGACCAGGAATCCAGCAGCTGTAGGTTCCAGAAGGACAAACACTGCACAGGTGGAAGGTCCAGATCCAATTTATGCAGCCTTAGATCCGCCCCCAGAATCCCATAGGAGCAGGAACCCAGGCTGATTCAGAAGACAGACATCTTTAAATTCCCTAAGGCGCACACGTCCTGGATGCCCGCTGCCCCGCACGTGCAGCAGGGTTAACTCGCTGCGGACCGGGGGCGGAGCCAGCGCAGAAATTTGGGGAGGACCGCTAGCATTGTCAGCATGCAGTATAGACTGGGTGTCCTTTCCAGCGGATCTGACAGTAACCCCCCCCCCCCCCCCTTCGTGACCGGGGGGCCTTCGGACCCCTAGAACGAAAAGACGGTTTCTGAGGATAGGTCTGATGAAACATTCTGACCGAGGAGCATGCAGATCTTTAGCTGAAACCTATTACTTATCAATGTAGAAGACCTGCCTCAAGAACAAAAAACTATCATTGTACACCTCCTGATGTCAACCAAATTAATAATTACCAGATACTGGAAAAACAAAGACAGCCCACACATCAACGAAGTGATCAGCCAGATGAACACAACCTGCGCATACGAAAAAATCTTAGCATATCAAAACACAACCTTTAAAAAATTCTCCACCAGATGGAACCTCTGGACTGAAAGCAAATATTATCACCCATAACTCAACTTGACTGAGGAAGAAAATACCAACGAACATAGAAGAAAAAGGATAGACTCACAGCTCACCACCACCCCCTACCCCCATACTCACCTTCCCTCCGACCCACTGAATGTTAAGTCATTACCTAAAATGTTATTCTTGTTTTTGTTATTCTGTTAAAAACAAATCTGCATAGACCATAAATCGCTCTCAACTAGATAAATATGAAGACATATGTGTAATTACAGATTAAGATTTTAATTTGTAACATATGCAACAGGAAGAAAACACAAGAGACCTATGTATAAAAGCATGCTTTATTAAAGAGTCAATAATGCATCCTCCACCCAGGAAAAGAATAGAAATAGGTTAATACTGACAATGTAATTGCACTAAATATGCAACAGAATGTACTGCATGTTGTTATGTAATAAAACTTAATAAAAAGTATTTGAAAAAAAAAAAAAAAAGAAACCCAGGACCTCTCCTCCGGACCAAAACCCTTCCAATGTACCAGATACTGCAGGGAATTACCAGCAAATCTGGAATTGATGATTCTTTCTACTTCTAACTCCTCGTTACCGTCCACAACTGACGGAGAAGGACGATCAGGAAGAGGTATTACTGGCTCGATATACCGTTTAAGAATGCTTTTGTGAAATGTGCACCCCCGTGTTATCAGGTGTTGTATACATGTGCACCCCCGTGTTATCAGGTGTTGTATACAGGTGTCCCCCGTGTTATCAGGTGTTGTATACAGGTGTCCCCCGTGTTATCAGGTGTTGTATACAGGTGTCCCCCGTGTTATCAGGTGTTGTATACAGGTGTCCCCCGTGTTATCAGGTGTTGTATACAGGTGTCCCCCGTGTTATCAGGTGTTGTATACAGGTGTCCCCCGTGTTATCAGGTGTTGTATACAGGTGTCCCCCGTGTTATATAACACCATTTTGAAGTGCAATTTGCTACGCAGAAAACAAGCCCTCACACAGCTTTGGACGTGGGAAAAATAAAAAAGTTATAGATTTTTGAAGGTGGGGAGTAAAAAATTAAAACACAAAAATGAAAACAGGCTGCGGTGGGAAGGGGTTAAAGGAGGTTATCCCAAATGTAGCTATCCTGTCCTTCCCTTCCCCCACATATTCCTAAGGGGGTCATTACATTCTGGTAAAGGTCTGTGCACCCGCCACCCTGTAGGAAGAGAAATCTTAAAAGAAACTGGATTAATGACCTGAGAAACAACGAAAGGGCAACAAACCTGGGAGCAAATTTTAAAGAAGAAACTTTCAATTTTAGGTTTCTTGTAGAAAGTAAGACCTTATCCCCCACCGCAAAAGGATCGGAAATAGCGCGTTTTTTCTGAGTCTGGTTGACCATCTGAGTTTGTGCCCTTAGTAAACACTGCTGGACCTGTAACCATAGCTTGCGCAAACTAGATGTTATGGACTCAGCACGGGGTACATCTAAAGCCGGGACAGAGGAAAAAAAAAACCGAGGATGAAAACCTTAATTACAATAGAAAGGAGACACATGAGTAGAGGAACTAGAGTGTTTATTAATAGCGAACTCAGCTAAAGGAAGGAATTCCTCCCACTTGGCCTGGCAGTCCGAGACGAAGAGTTTATTGAATTAACTCTTGATTCATTCTCTCTGCCCGTTAGTCTCAGGGTGAAAAGCTGAGGAAAAAGACAAATTTACCTCCTACCTGGCAAAAAACCTCGCCAGAATCTGGTTACAAATTGTACACCCCTATCAGACACAATGTCCTCGGGTATACCATGAAGACGTACAATATTTTGGATGAAGAGTTCGGCTAACTCCTCTGCTGCAGGCAACTTTTTTAACGGGATGAAATGTCCCATTTTAGAAAAACGGTCTACCACCACCCAAATGACAGTATTTCCCTGAGAGGGTGGTAAATCCGTAATAAAATCCATTGAGATATTAGTCCATGGCCTAGTTGGCACTGGGAGCGGGAGAAGAGGACCCTCAGGGCGTCTCCTGGGAGTCTTTCCCTGCGCACAGACCTGGCAGGCTTGAACAAATGCTTTGATGTTGTCGGACATCCGAGGCCACCAGTAACTCCTTTTAAGAAGCTCCTGGGTACCCAGAATTCCTGGATGTCCTGCCAGAACAGAGCGGTGCGTCTCCTCCAACACTCTCAATCGACAGATAAGTGGTACAAATAATTTGCCTTCCGGAAGGTCTTCAGGAGCGGAATTTTGACTAGCAAGAATTTGGGAGGAGAGGTGGGAGGAGACCACTGCCAACACAATCCCTGGTGGAAGGATGTTTTCAGTTCCGGGCTCGGGGGTACCAAAACTACGGGACAAGGCCTCTGCCTTCACATTGTTAGACCCAGGCCGGTAGGTGACTACAAAATCAAAACGTGAGAAGAACAGGGCCCACCTGGCCTGTCGAGCATTCAGGCGTTTCGCTGTGTCAAGATAGACCAGGTTTTTATGGTCCGTGACCACAGTGATTGGATTATGGGCTCCTTCCAGAAAGTGTCGCTAAGCTTCAAACGCCCACTTTACGGCAAGGAGCTCACGGTTGCCAATATCATGATTTCTCTCACAGGAGAAGAACTTCCCGGAGAAGAACGCACAAGGTCGGAGTTTGGTGAGGGTAGCAGGTCCTTGAGACAATACTGCTCCCATGCCAACCTCAGAGGCATCTACTTCTACAATAAAGGGTTGAGTAAGGTCTGGTTGCACTAAGACCGGAGCTGTAGAGAAAGCTTCCTTTAGCCTTTCAAATGCAGAGTAGGCTGCGGCTGACCAATCACTTGGGTCAGCCCCCTTACGAGTAAGATCCGTCAACGGTTTGGCAATCACCGAAAAGTCTTTAATAAAGTTCCTGTAATAATTATCAAAACCTAGGAATCGTTGTAGGGCCTTAAGGTTTGTGGGTCGGACCCAATCTGTGAGTACCTGAACCTTATTCGGATCCATCTGAACATCTGAGGGAGTAACCACATAGCCCAGAAAGGAAACCTTTTGCACACAAAAAATAAATTTTTCCAACTTGGCAAAAAGGTTATTTTTACGTAAGCGGGACAGTACAAGGCGAAGGTGCTCCTGGTGTGCAGCCAGATCTGAGGAAAAAAACAAAATATCATCAAGATACACCACCATGAAAACACCAATCAAGTAATAAAAAATAGAATTCATAAACCCTTGAAAAACCGCTGGGGCATTACTCAGACAAAAAGGCATGACCAGGTATTCTAAATGCCCTAAGGGTGTATTAAAAGCGGGTTTTCCACTCGTCTACCTCCCGGATTCGGACCAAATTGTAAGCTCCCCGGAGATCTAACTTGGAAAAGACCTGAGCCCCATAGACCTGATTGGACCTCTTCCCCGGATTCCTGATCTGCTCACCGTTATCTTGTTTAACTCCCGGTAGTCTATACAAGGCCGTAAGCGGCCATATTTCTTTTCTACAAAAAAGAACCCAGCTCCAGTGGGTAACTCAGAGGGACGGATATGGCCAATGGCCAGACTCTCGTCAATGTAAGTTTTCAAAGACTCACGCTCAGGTACAGACAGGTTATAAATTCAGCCCTTAGGCAACTTAGCATCAGGGAGAAGGTCAATCTTACATTCAAAGTCCCTGTGAGGAGGGAGAACCTGTGACAGGGGTTTGGAAAATACATCAGAGAAATCGGAGAGAAAGTCTGGGAGTTTAGGGCTCTTTGTCTCCACAGACTGTAGTGTAACTTTAGTCAAATGGTCCTTGCACCGGGGACTCCATCTGACCAATTCTAATGTTTCCCAGTTTATTTCTGGGTTGTGAGTCTGTAACCAGGGCAAACCCAGAACCACGTTTACAGTTACATTTTTCAGCACAAAAAATGAACACATTTCTTCATGAATATTACCAATTATTAGTTTAACCTGCAAAGTGCGGAATTTGACCAGTCCCGTTTGTAGGGGGGTTGAATCCACACCAGACACCTGTATAGGAACAGATAACGGAACCAGTTCAGACACAAAATCAATGAAGTTTGCAGCAGAACCGGAATCCAAAAGGGCCTGACCAAGAACTGAGGCCACTTGGGACTTAACTATACAAGGCAATAGCAATCTAGATTTTACAGGGAGTACCTGAGCTCCTAGTCTGCTCTCCCGATCACAGCCTAGGAGCGGAAGTTTTCCTGCTGTGGCTTCTTCGGACAGGCGTTAAGCAGATGTTCGGAACTGCCGCAATTGAAACATAGTCGTAGTCTCCAACGTTGGGTTCTCCTCTGACCTGCAGCAACATTGTCGACCTCCATAGGTTGGACTAGAGCAGTGATTTTCAACCTGTGTGCCGCGACAAATGGTTGAGTGTGCCACGGGGAGCCCCTGTGTAGCTCTGCCGCCGCGCCCCCGTGATTCTGCCCCCATACTTACCTCCAACCCCCCGCGCCGGCGATCCGCCCATCTTCTGTAGCTCCTGCACCGCGCGGCCCATGTCACGTGACCAGAGGCGTGCGGTGCAGGAGCTACAGAAGATGGGCGGATCGCCATTAGGAGAGAAGTTACGCGGAAGAAGACATCAAGGGTAAGTATATAAGGTTATTATTTGTATAAGGAAGGAAGCTAAGGTCTTTTTTTATTAGTAAAGGGAGGCTGGGGCTTTTTATTAGTTAAGGGAGGTCTCTAGGACCTTTTAATTAGTAAAGGGAGGCCTCTAGGGCCTTTTAATTAGTAAAGGGAGGCCTCTAGGGCCTTTTAATTAGTAAAGGGAGGCCTCTAGGGCCTTTTAATTAGTAAAGGGAGGCCTCTAGGGCCTTTTAATTAGTAAAGGGAGGCCTCTAGGGCCTTTTAATTAGTAAAGGGAGGCCTCTAGGGCCTTTTAATTAGTAAAGGGAGGCCTCTAGGGCCTTTTAATTAGTAAAGGGAGGCCTCTAGGGCCTTTTAATTAGTAAAGGGAGGCCTCTAGGGCCTTTTAATTAGTAAAGGGAGGCCGCTAGGGTCTTTTAATTAGTAAAGGGAGGCCGCTAGGGGCTTTTGATTAGTAAAGGGGGGCCTCTAGGGCCTTTTAATTAGTAAAGGGAGGCATCTAGGGGGTTTTTTATTAGTAAAGGGAGACCGCTAGGGGCTTTTGATTAGTAAAGGGGGGCCACTAGAGGTTTTTATTAGTAAAGTGAGGGCGCTAGGGGTTTTTAATTAGTAAAGGGAGGCCTTTTATGACTGTTTTAGTGTGATTTTGTGCTATTTTGGTTGGTGGTGTGCCCCAGGATTTTCTAAGTATAAAAAGTGTGCCGCGGCTCAAAAAATGTTGAAAATCACTGGACTAGAGGATAGCCTGTGGGCCGATGGTCGGACTGGAGAACGTTGTGGTGATCGTCTGGACCTTAAACGTCGGTCAGCCCGAACGACAAGAGTCATAGCTTCATTCAGAGTCCCTGGTTCTGCATGGGCTAGTAACAGGTCGCTAACACGGTCAGAGACGCCAGTCAAAAACTGATCCTTGAGGGTCAGATTATTCCACCTGAGTCCGTCATGTTCTGTCGGAAGGCAGCACAGTACTCCTCTGTTGTTTTACCTTGTCACAGAGATTGAATATGAGAGACAGCAAGAGCGCAATGGTCTGGTTTGTCATAGATCTGTCCAAGACCAGAAAAAAAAAGCGTCAACAGATGAGCAAAAAGGAGACTCAGAGGGGAAAGCAAAAAACCCAAGTTTTTCGTGTCACCACGCAGAAGAGAGATGACTACACCCACCCTCTGTGTCTCAGTGCCAGATGAGTGAGGCCGTAAAGAAAAATAAAGTTTACACCCCTCCCAAAATGAAAAGAATTTTTTACGGTCACCGGAAAAAAACTCAGGGAGAGGATCCTGCACCAGATGAGTCAAGGTCTGAACCTGGGAGACCATAGGAGGAGTAAAAGTCGCTGGTCGAATCCAAGATGCAGACCAGTTATGGGCAAGTGTTTGTTTCTGTTCGGAAAACTCACGTCTGGAATACTGTACACAAAACTACCACACAGACTTAATGCAGGCTGACAGAACGGAGCATGAGGGCGAACTAACCCTGTGCTGATCTACCAACAAGGCAGAAACCCCCTTGAAGGTAGGGAGCCTCTGCCGCAGGAACCTCCTATCTACCCTGCAAGGCCCCGGGAGGTGAGAGAACCCAATTAGGTCTGTCAGCCGTTGTCAGGTGATACGGACAGAAAAACTGCTGTGTAGGATAGTATTCAGACAGAGGGAAAAAAAAGGACGAACAAGGATGAAACAAGCGGGGTTCAAGACAGCTTAAGAAACCAAAGCAGACACGAGGAAAGAGAACTAAAGATGTACAGACACTGAACATAGAAGGGTAAGCAAAACCGCCGGGTCACACCAGAGGGTACGTCAAGGTCAAACCACTAGACAAGGGAGAGTAACCTAACTGGTGAATACAATACCAGGGTGAGGCAAACAATGCTACAGGAGACCAGGAATCCAGCAGCTGTAGGCTCCAGAAGGACAAACACTGCACAGGTGGAAGGTCCAGATCCAATTTATGCAGCCTTAGATCCGCCCCCAGAATCCCATAGGAGCAGGAACCCAGGCTGATTCAGAAGACAGACATCTTTAAATTCCCTAAGGCGCATGCGCCTTGGATGCCCGCTGCCCCGCGCATGCAGCAGGGTTAACTCGCTGCAGACCCAGCGTGGAGACGCGCAGAAACTCGGGGAGGGCCGCTAGCATTGTCAGCATGCAGTATAGAAGGACCAGAAGACGCGGTGTCCCTTCCAGCAGATATGACATGTCCTCTCACGTTGTCCTGCTTCCTCCTCTTGTCTGCTGTTGTTGTCCTCTCACGTTGCCGTGCTCCCTCCTCTTGGCTGGTGTTGTCTCTCTCACGTTGTCCTGCTTCCTCCTCTTGTCTGCTGTTGTTGTCCTCTCACGTTGTCCTGCTTCCTCCTCTTGGCTGTTGTTGTCCTCTCACGTTGCCCTGCTTCCTCCTCTTGGCTGGTGTTGTTCTCTCACGTTTCCCTGCTTCCTTCTCTTGGCTGTTGTTGTCTCTCACGTTGCCCTGCTTCCTCCTCTTGGCTGTTGTTGTCCTCTCACGTTGTCCTGCTTCCTCCTCTTGGCTGTTGTTGTCCTCTCACGTTGCCCTGCTTCCTCCTCTTGGCTGTTGTTGTCCTCTCACGTTGTCCTGCTTCCTCCTCTTGGCTGGTGTTGTCTCTCTCACGTTGCCCTGCTTCCCCCTCTTGGCTGGTGTTGTCCTCTCGCGTTGCCCTGCTTCCTTCTCTTGGCTGGTGTTGTCCACTTGCGTTGCCCTGCATCCTCCTCTTGGCTGGTGTTGTCCTCTCACGTTGCCCTGCTTCCTCCTCTTGGTTGTTGTTGTCTCTCACGTTGCCCTGCTTCCTCCTCTTGGCTGTTGTTGTCTCTCTCACGTTGCCCTGCTTCCTCCTCTTGGCTGTTGTCATCCTCTCACGTTGTCCTGCTTCCTCCTCTTGGCTGTTGTTGTCTCTCTCACGTTGTCCTGCTTCCTCCTCTTGGCTAGTGTTGTCCTCTCACGTTGTCCTGCTCCCTCCTCTTGGCTGTTGTTGTCTCTCTCATGTTGTCCTGCTTCCTCCTCTTGTTTGTTGTTGTCCTCTCACATTGCCCTGCTTCCTCCTCTTGGTTGGTGTTGTCCCCTCACGTTGTCCTGCTTCCTCCTCTTGGCTGTTGTTGTCCTCTCTCGTTGCCCTGCTTCCTCCTCTTGGCTGGTGTTGTCCTCTCACGTTGTCCTGCTTCCTCCTCTTGGCTGTTGTTGTCCTCTCACGTTGTCCTGCTTCCTCCTCCTGTTTGTTGTTGTCCTCTCACATTGCCCTGCTTCCTCCTCTTGGTTGGTGTTGTCCCCTCACGTTGTCCTGCTTCCTCCTCTTGGCTGTTGTTGTCCTCTCACGTTGCCCTGCTTCCTCCTCTTGTTTGTTGTTGTCCTCTGACATTGCCCTGCTTCCTCCTCTTGGTTGGTGTTGTCCCCTCACGTTGTCCTGCTTCCTCCTCTTGGCTGTTGTCGTCCTCTCACGTTGCCCTGCTTCCTCCTCTTGGCTGGTGTTGTCCTGCTTCCTCCTCTTGGTTGTTGTTGTCCTCTCACGTTGTCCTGCTTCCTCCTCTTGGCTGTTGTTGTCCTCTCACGTTGCCCTGCTTCCTCCTCTTGGCTGTTGTCCTCTCACGTTGCCCTGCTTCCTCCTCTTGTTTGTTGTTGTCCTCTCACATTGCCCTGCTTCCTCCTCTTGGTTGGTGTTGTCCCCTCACGTTGTCCTGCTTCCTCCTCTTGGCTGTTGTCGTCCTCTCACGTTGCCCTGCTTCCTCCTCTTGGCTGGTGTTGTCCTGCTTCCTCCTCTTTGCTGTTGTTGTCCTCTCACGTTGCCCTGCTTCCTCCTCTTGGCTGGTGTCGTCCTCTCACGTTGCCCTGCTTCCTCCTCTTGGCTGTTGTTGTCCTGCTTCCTCCTCTTTGCCGTTGTTGTCCTCTCACTTTGCCCTGCTTCCTCCTCTTGGCTCTTGTTGTCCTCTCACGTTGTCCTGCTTCCTCCTCTTGGCTGGTGTTGTCCTCTCACGTTGCCCTGCTTCCTCCTCTTGGCTGGTGTTGTCTCTCTCACGTTGCCCTGCTTCCTCCTCTTGGCTGTTGTTGTCCTCTCACGTTGCCCTGCTTCCTCCTCTTGGCTGGTGTTGTCCTCTCACGTTGTCCTGCTTCCTCCTCTTGGCTGGTGTTGTCTCTCTCACGTTGTCCTGCTTCCTCCTCTTGGCTGGTGTTGTCTCTCTCACGTTGTCCTGCTTCCTCCTCTTGGCTGGTGTTGTTGTCCTCTCATGTTGTCCTGCTTCCTCCTCTTGGCTGGTGTTGTCCTCTCACGTTGTCCTGCTTCCTCCTCTTAGCTGTTGTTGTCTCTCTCACGTTGCCCTGCTTCCTTCTCTTGGCTGTTGTTGTCCTCTCACGTTGCCCTGCTTCCTCCTCTTGGCTGTTGTTGTCCTCTCACGTTTCCCTGATTCCTCCTCTTGGCTGTTGTCCTCTCACGTTGTTCTGCTTCCTCCTCTTGGCTGTTGTTGTCCTCTCACATTGTCCTGCTTCCTCCTCTTGGCTGCTGTTGTTGTCCTCTCACGTTGTCCTGCTTCCTCCTCTTGGCTGGTGTTGTCTCTCTCACGTTGCCCTGCTTCCTCCTCTTTGCTGTTGTTGTCCTCTCACGTTGCCCCTGCCTCCTCCTCTTGGCTGGTGTTGTCCTCTCACGTTGCCCCTGCCTCCTCCTCTTGGCTGGTGTTGTCCTCTCACATTGTCCTGCTTCCTCCTCTTGGCTGCTGTTGTTGTCCTCTCACGTTGTCCTGCTTCCTCCTCTTGGCTGCTGTTGTTGTCCTGCTTCCTCCTCTTGGCTGCTGTTGTTGTCCTCTCACGTTGTCCTGCTTCCTCCTCTTGGCTGCTGTTGTTGTCCTCTCACGTTGCCCTGCTTCCTCCTATTGGCTGGTGTTGTCTCTCTCACGTTGCCCTGCTTCCTCCTATTGGCTGGTGTTGTCTCTCTCACGTTGCCCTGCTTCCTCCTCTTGGTTGGTGTTGTCCTCTCACGTTGTCCTGCTTCCTCCTCTTGGCTGTTGTTGTCCTCTCACGTTGTCCTGCTTCCTCCTATTGGCTGTTGTTGTCCTCTCACGTTGCCCTGCTTCCTCCTCTTGGCTGTTGTTGTCCTCTCACATTGTCCTGCTTCCTCCTCTTGGCTGTTGTCGTCCTCTCACGTTGCCCTGCTTCCTCCTCTTGGCTGTTGTCGTCCTCTCACGTTGCCCTGCTTCCTCCTCTTGGCTGGTGTTGTCCTCTCACGTTGTCCTGCTTCCTCCTCTTGGCTGTTGTTGTCCTCTCACGTTGCCCTGCTTCCTCCTCTTGGCTGTTGTTGTCCTCTCACGTTGCCCTGCTTCCTCCTCTTGGCTGGTGTTGTCTCTCTCACGTTGTCCTGCTTCCTCCTCTTGGCTGCTGTTGTTGTCCTCTCACATTGTCCTGCTTCCTCCTCTTGGCTGCTGTTGTTGTCTCTCTCACGTTGCCCTGCTTCCTCCTCTTGGCTGGTGTTGTCCTCTCACGTTGCCCTGCTTCCTTCTCTTGGCTGTTGTTGTCCTCTCACGTTGCTCTGCTCCCTCCTCTTGGCTGGTGTTGTCTCTCTCACGTTGTCCTGCTTCCTCCTCTTGGCTGGTGTTGTCCTCTCACGTTGCCCTGCTTCCTTCTCTTGGCTG
Organism: Engystomops pustulosus; assembly: GCF_040894005.1. Lineage (NCBI taxonomy): Eukaryota > Metazoa > Chordata > Amphibia > Anura > Leptodactylidae > Engystomops > Engystomops pustulosus. Next base: position 7,718,371 of record NC_092417.1, read on the forward strand.
TTGTTGTCCTCTCACGTTGTCCTGCTTCCTCCTCTTGGCTGGTGTTGTCTCTCTCACGTTGTCCTGCTTCCTCCTCTTGGCTGGTGTTGTCCTCTCACGTTGCCCTGCTTCCTCCTCTTGGCTGGTGTTGTCCTCTCACGTTGTCCTGCTTCCTCCTCTTGGCTGTTGTTGTCCTCTCACGTTGTCCTGCTTCCTTCTCTTGGCTGTTGTTGTCCTCTCACGTTGTCCTGCTTCCTCCTCTTGGCTGGTGTTGTCTCTCTCACGTTGTCCTGCTTCCTCCTCTTGGCTGGTGTTGTCCTCTCACGTTGCCCTGCTTCCTTCTCTTGGCTGTTGTTGTCCTCTCACGTTGTCCTGCTTCCTCCTCTTGGCTGGTGTTGTCTCTCTCACGTTGTCCTGCTTCCTCCTCTTGGCTGGTGTTGTCCTCTCACGTTGCCCTGCTTCCTCCTCTTGGCTGGTGTTGTCCTCTCACGTTGTGGACCAGTGGTTTGGTGTCTCAAATGACCCTTTATTTGTTGCTTTTTACCTGCATCAAACCCATACACTTATCTCAGCCAGGGACGCTCCACACTATGCTTAGTGTAGCCATGAGGCAAAATGGTTCGTCAGAGCGAATCTTGAGCTGCTTTAACTCCTCCAAGTCATTCAGTGTTCCTGCCATTTATATGTAAGTGGTTTATGCTTGGGGAGAAGGGGGATCTGTGAGGTCCAGAACTTTCTATATAAATCCATCAGCGTTAGGTTTTCTACAGATTGTTGATATAAATTCTGGCCTCTACCTATTGCTATGGAATAATTGCTGTGTCTGTGGTAGTCGTACATGTAGATTAATTCTGATCCATCTACTGGTTTCATCTGGTCCAATCTCTGGCTCCTGGGATTGTTCTCAGCTTTCTCTTTATGACCAATGTCCATATCCCTGTATACTCACACATGTATATTATATCTGTACATCCAGCACTGATTTACATACTATAAAATCCTACAAATTTCTTATTAGGTGACAATCTGCCGGGAGAAATCCTACTGGATGAGGAAGGACACAACCTACCCCTAGATCTGAGAGGTAAGTGCACTGTTAGGCCTGGTCTCAAGTCGACCATTACAGACTCGTATTGGATAGAAGTCTAATTCTTAAAAATTTCTCGTCCCAGTAGCTATTAGTTATAGTGATGGCCCCCAGTAGCTATTATTCACAGTGATACCCACTGTAGCCACAATAAAACCCCCAGTAGCCAATAGTCATAGCGATCCCCACAAAAATGACCCCAGTAGCCAGTAGTCACAGTGTTTGACCTTTATAGTTAGTGATGGCCCCCAGTAGCCAATAGCCACAGGGATGGCCCCCAGTAGCCAATAGCCACAGGGATGGCCCCCAGTAGCCAATAGCCACAGGGATGGCCCCCAGTAGCCAATAGCCATAGTGATGGCCATTTGCATGTGTTTGTATACAAACAGATATGTAATTGTTCTTGGACCACCCAGTGCATTTTAAATCCGTTACAAATCAGAATCCAAACGCTAACATGTGACACCACCCTGAGGCCTCTTGATGTATCCGTTGGGCAAAGCAGTCGCCGGGTAAAACGTTGCCAAGTCCAACCTGGTGTAGTTTTGCGTAAAAACCAGCAAACAAAAGTTTGCAGGCTTTTCAAAAGAATTTAGGTGCGCGCCTCTACAGCCCTTCACGACCACATGTCAAACTCCCCCTCCCCCCCCCCCCCCAGCCTGTGAACCTTCTTTATATACCTGCAACCTGTTGCATGTTCAGTCTTGTTAAGGAGATCGCACTGGTTTCGGACGCCATCCTGACTTAAGAAATCCCAGAATAAGGGACTGTCCGCTGTCTTAGATACAGCGGCCATGTTCCCTGACCATTGTCAAGTTAATGTCATGATTCAAACCTCATTTTATGTAACCTGTTTGGCTAATACCCTGTGACATGTAATGAGAAGCCAGTCTGTCCTCGATGCTGCATGATATTAGGATTCTGGAGCCACTTATCTCCTGCTGGCAGAGGAAATTAGTATAAACAATATCTGGGAAAAGGTCCCTGAGAACTGAGCACAATTAATTAACTTTTTGTAGAATGTATTAGAGGGCGGCTGTAGTACATTTATACTAAGCCTATAGCATCCAAGCCCCTTATCTCCTCGTCACGCCACCAATGCTGACTCTTCTGTCTTTTTATACATGCAGCTGTGATTAAACAGGAGAAGATCTTTACATACACTAAGAGACTGACGTGTGTCTTGATTTTATGTTCAAGCCCCGGGGCAGTCATGAAATATTTAATTTGGAGTCACTGTACAACATGAAAGGCGTTTAGGCCTAGATAAAAATAAAGGTTAAATAATGATTCCTGGAAGTAAAACAGTCTGGCAGATAACAAGCTTCAGGCCCCTTCACACGTCTCTTGTTCTTGTGTTTTAATTCCACGTGAGAAGGCAACAGGGAGGGGCTCATTCCAGAACACAAGCGTTTCAGTAGAAACACATTTGTGTTCTGGCTATGCCCCTCCCTTTTGTGGTTTCCAATGCAGTTAAAACGCATCAAAAAAACTAAGTGTGAATGGGCCAGTATTCTGCAGGACTGTTGTACACGTCCCCTTTCACTTCTATGGGCTCATGCACATGGCTGTGAATTTCATAGCCCTGTGTATGAGGCGACTGCCTGAAATGCAAATGACAGAGCAGGTCCTAACCATGTTCGCAGTTCAGGCTATTATTATGTACTTACATCCCAATGTCAAACAATGTCCAAACAACGATCCATGGGACCATTGTTTTCATCCCAAGAACTGCACAAGTGTATTATCCAGGAAGCCTGAGGCTGCCTTCACATTTTGGGGCTCATTTACTACGGGTCGCGCTGTACACTTTGGTTGGACAATGCACATACTTCGTGGCTAAAACATTTTGCACAGGTATTTAAGAAGTGTCTGCCCTGGGGATCGCGGTGCATGCGACCCTTGTGTGATGCAGCTGCACTAGTCTCCATGAGACACAACTTAGTGGGCGGGCTGTCAGACGATCCGACTGATTCGGACCAAGTGCCGTATTTAACTTTTAAATTGTGTCGCACTCCGTAGGTTAAAGATGAACGACAAAAACGTTGCTGGACTCCGTCTGACCTGAGCGGGAAGCGACACATTCATGATATCAGCCGCACGATCTTGGTGATTAGCTGCATACAGCATTATAGCCGGACAATGCACTTTCAGTGAACTCGAGTGACCTAGTAAGAAAATGTGCCCCATTATGTTTTTTTTGTTGCATTCTGTTGGGTTCCAATGCAATTAGAGGTTTGTGTGTCTTTCAAAAACATAAAACAAAAGCAAAAAGGCAACATATCAATGTTGTGTTTTTGCATTAATTTTGTTTTTTTAAAAGACACACAACCTCTAAATGCATCGCTACAAAATGGCAAAACGACATGCATTTAAATGGAAGAGAAACAGGATCGTCTTTCCCAACAAAAACGCAATGGGGCTCATTTACTAAGGGCTTTGCACCGCACTTTAGTCCGGTGAAGTGTCTGCGCTGGGATTGTGGCGCAGGTGATCCTTTTGTGGAGCAGCTGCACTGGCTTCCACGTGACACAAATTAGGGTGAAGACACACGTGGCGTTTTTGGGCCGTTTTTTGTGCATTTTCAGATTGTAAAAAACGCATCCGTTTTTTAAAAACATGTGTGTTTTTGTCCGTTTTTCCGAATTTGCGGAATAAAAACCGGACCAAAAAAACGCATGCATTTTTTACAATCTGAAAAAGCACTAACTAAAAACGGCCCAAAAACGCCACGTGTCTTCACCCTTAGGGTGCGTGCCATCAGACGGTCTGACTGATTTGGACTGAGCACCGTATTTGACTTTTAAATTTTGTTGCATGCTCTATGTTAAAGTCGCACCACAAAAAAGATGGTGAACTCTGTCGGACCTGAGCGGGGAAGCGACACATTGATAATATCAGGCACATGATCTTAGTGAATCGCTGCATGCAGCATAATAGACGCACAATGCACTTTCAGTGAACTCGAGTGACCTGGTAAGTAAATGTGCCCCAATGTGTGAACACAGCCACAGGCTGCATTCACACCTTGCATTTGCATAACGTTTAGAAACACAATGAAAATATACATGGGGTGGTTTGCCTGTTTCAATGAAGCAGTAGCTGGGCCTCCCAAATATATTTACTGGTGGACCCTAGGCTCCAACCCTGCAGCCACTTATCATCTCCTTTATTTTCTGTTGTTTCCATAGAAATCCAGAACCAGCACAAGAAACATTTATATGAGAAAACGGAGAATCTGATAGAGAATAAACCTCCGAGATGTAACCAGGAGGAGGAGAGTTTTCCCTTCTGCACACGTTATGTGACCCTCATCATTGTCTCCACTCATCACTTTAGGGAACGCTCTGAGAATGAGCTCATAGCGACCGGGGCAAGACATGAGGAATATGTAAAGGAAAAACATCATGAATTACAACGTATTGCCCCCAACAAGATGTTCCGCTGGTGCCACCGGTCCAGACTGGTACCACATATGGTGCTGGTGGTTGGAGTGCCCGGGGTAGGGAAGACCACGCTGATGCAGAAGATTGTCTATGACTGGGTGAAGGGCGATCTCTATCAAAGATTCTCTTTTGTCTTCTTCTTCAAATTCCGGGAACTGAACCAATGGGATAAGGTCAGTCTGGAGACCCTGATCCTTCATCATTACCCATATCTGTGGCAGCAGCTCGGGAACATCCTACAAGATCCAGAGAAACTTCTCTTTATATTTGATGGATTAGATGAAAGCAATCAGACAATGGATTTCACATCCCGTCACTTGTGCTCCGACCCTAAACAGCCGGAACGTTGTGGTCACATTGTGGTCAGTTTGGTGAGAAAGTCTCTTCTTACTGGTTGTTCTGTTCTGATGACCAGTCGCCCGACCAGACTGGCATCAATGGATTGTAGGGTTTTCCAGCGAATGGTAGAAATCAGTGGATTCTTCACAGAAGAAAGAAAGATTTACTTTGAGAATTTCTTCCGTGACCCTGAACTGGCAGAAAAGGCTTTTACCTATGTGAGGCAGAATGACACATTGTACACGTTCTGTTACCTCCCGTCCTACTGCTGGATCATCTGTACAGTATTATCCAGGAACTTCCAGACAACAAGTAGTGACCAGCAGGTCTCATTATTACCCAGAACCGTGACCCAGCTCTTTGCCATATATGTCGCCAACATCCTGTCCAATCACAGCCTGGAGAAAAGTGGCGCCCAGAAGCTCCTGCAGTCTATCGGATGGATGGCAGAACATGGGGTCATGAATCACACGATTATATTTGATGATCGGGATCTGGAATCTTTCCATGTGGACAATAAGTCAAAGCTCTTATCAAGTTTCCTGATGGAATCGGAGGAACCTGTGTCCTATTCCTTCTTACATCTCACTGTCCAGGAATTCTTCTCTGCCTTTGTGCATTATGCTGATTATTCTCCTGAGAAGTTACAGGAATCACTAGAGAAAGCCAAATCCTATCCTGATGGACGAGGTGAGATGTTCCTCCGCTTCCTGTGTGGTCTATCAGATGCCACCACCAGGTCACTACTAACCGGATACCTGGACACACCAGCAGCTCAGGCCTCCAGAGACGTCATCACTTGGCTGAGGAACTTCATTACAGGAGGAGAAGAAGAAGAGAGGCTGGAGGAAGGAGAAGAAGAAGAGAGGCCGGAGGAAAGTAAATATAAAAAGCGACTTCTCAGAATGTTCTTCTATCTGTTTGAGACCCGGAATAAGGTTCTGGTGCAGGAATCATTACAGTCGCACAGAACATTGGACCTTTCTGATGTTCCCTTGTCGGCTCTAGACTGCACCGTGTTATCATTCATCATGGAGTGCTGCTCACATATAGAAGATCTCCATCTACTTGGATGCTCTATAACCCCTGAGGGATTAGAAAGACTTGCACCAGGATTACACAACCTCCGGGATCTGAGGTATAAATCATCCGGATTATTATTACACAGTAGCCAATAGTAATAGTAGTAAAGGTAGTGATAGTGCCCCCGGTGGTAATAAGGGGACACTGTATCTGTGTATATAAACTAATCATGTGACACACTGGGGCTTATTTACTAAGGGCTCGTGGCCGCATTTCTGTTAGGTTTTCCGACGTTTTCGGGGATTGCGGCGTGGAATGCATCACACGCGATCGGATTTTGGCGCATTGGCGCCGGCTTTCACGCGACACAAATCAGGGGCGGGCCGTTAGACAATCCAACAGATTCGGACAACACGCAGGATTTAACATTTAAATTGTGTCGCATCCAATGCACCGGGAAGAAGTAGGCGGACCTGAGCGGGGAAGCGACACATGCAGGATATCGGGCGCACGATCTTAGTGATTTGCGGCAGCTGTGCAGGATCGATGGACAACACACCTCGGGAATCGCACAGGGACGGGTAAGTAAATGTGCCCCATTGTCTGCTGAGCTGTGTATCAAATCCTACCATGTTTTATGCTGTCTTTGATCTGTGTATCTAATCCTATCTTGTGTGATACTGTCTGCTGAACTGTGTATCTAATCCTATTGTGTGTGATACTTTCTCATGATCTGTGTATCTAATCCTGTCATGTGCGATACTGTCTTCTGAGCTGTGTATCTAATCCTATCCTGTGTGATACTGACTGCTATGCCGTGAATCTAATCCTATTCCATGTGATACTGTTAGCGGAGAGTTGTATCTAATCCCATCCTGTGTGATAATGGCTGCTGAGCTGTGTATCTAATCCTATCCTGTGTGATACTGACTGCTATGCCGTGAATCTAATCCTATTCCATGTGATACTGTTAGCGGAGAGTTGTATCTAATCCCATCCTGTGTGATAATGGCTGCTGAGCTGTGTATCTAATCCTATCCTGTGTGATACTGACTGCTATGCCGTGTATCTAATCCTATTCTATGTGATACTGTTAGCGGAGAGTTGTATCTAATCCCATCCTGTGTGATACTGGCTGCTGAGCTGTGTATCTCATCCTCTCTTGTGTGATACTGTCTGCAGAGCTGTGTATCTAAACCTATCCTGTGCGATACTGCTGAGCCGTGTATCTAATCCTATCTTGTTTGATACCGTCTGCTGAGCTGTGTATCTAATTCTATCCTGTGTGATACTGCTGAGCTATGTATCTAATCCTATCCTGTGTGATACTGCTGAGCTGTGTATCTAATCCTATTCTGTTTTATTCTTACAGGTTGGGTTATAGTGATCTCTCAGACTCGTCCTGCGTTCCGTTGGCTTCTGTAATAAGGAATAATCCGGACCTGAAGATACTGGACCTGTCTGGTAACAGCCTGGCTGGTCCTGACCTCAGTGTCCTGCTGGAAGCTCTGTCCGGTCTCTGCAGGTTGGAGATGTTACAGTAAGTATAAGATATAATGAAGATTCTCTGGGTAATAGACACTTTGTATCCGGCTCCTGTGTGATACTGCTGAGCTGTGTATCTAATGCTTTCCTGTGATACTGCTGAGCTGTGTATCTAATCCTATCCTGTGTGATACTGCTGAGCTGTGTATCTAATCCTATCCTGTGTGATACTGTCTGCTGAGCTGTGTATCTAATCCTCTCCTGTGTGATACTGCTGAGCTGTGTATCTAATCCTCTCCTGTGATACTGCTGAGCTGTGTATCTAATCCTATCCTGTGTGATACTGCTGAGCTGTGTATCTAATGCTCTCCTGTGTGATACTGCTGAGCTGTGTATCTAATCCTCTCCTGTGTGATACTGCTGAGCTGTGTATCTAATGCTCTCCTGTGTGATACTGCTGAGCTGTGTATCTAATCCTCTCCTGTGTGATACTGTCTGCTGAGCTGTGTATCTAATGCTCTCCTGTGTGATACAGTCTGCTGAGCTGTGTATCTAATCCTCTCCTGTGTGATACTGCTGAGCTGTGTATCTAATCCTCTCCTGTGTCTGACATAAATATAGAGGAGAGGAAGATACAGAATCCTCTCATTATTAGGAGCTGACTATAGCGCCCCCCAGAGGTCACATCCAATATTCCAGGACTGGAGAGGAGACACTGAGCTGTGGATGACGAGCCCCGGCCTTGTCCTTCTCTTATCGCTGTGATCCGGTAATACAGGAGCCGCACATGATGGGGACACCCTGCACCCACATATCATCTCCAGCACCCAAAGTCTTACAGGACAATAAGGTGCAGAGTTATTCCCCATCACCTCTAGGGGGCGCCATATATACAACCCCTTGACAGCACTGTGTGATCATATAGGACTATAATAACATAAATATAAAGCTACAACCACAAACAGCGGTTAGGATTAGATACACAGCTCAGCAGACAGTATCACACAGGATAGGATTAGATACACAGCTCAGTAGTCAGTATCACACAGGATATGATTGGATACACAGCTCAGCAGACGGTATCACACATGATAGTATTAGATACACAGCTCAGCAGACAGTATCACACAGGAGAGGATTAGATACACAGCTCAGCAGACAGTATCACACGGGAGAGGATTAGATACACAGCTCAGCAGACAGTATCACACAGGAGAGGATTAGATACACAGCTCAGCAGACAGTATCACACAGGAGAGGATTAGATACACAGCTCAGCAGGCAGTATCACACATGATGGGATTAGATACACAGCTCAGCAGACAGTATCACACAGGATAGGATTAGATACACAGCTCAGTAGTCGGTATCACACAGGATATGATTGGATACACAGCTCAGCAGACGGTATCACACATGATAGTATTAGATACACAGCTCAGCAGACAGTATCACACAGGAGAGGATTAGATACACAGCTCAGCAGACAGTATCACACAGGAGAGGATTAGATACACAGCTCAGCAGACAGTATCACACAGGATAGGATTAGATACACAGCTCAGCAGGCAGTATCATACATGATGGGATTAGATACACAGCTCAGCAGACAGTATCACACAGGAGAGGATTAGATACACAGCTCAGCAGACAGTATCACACAGGATAGGATTAGATACACAGCTCAGCAGGCAGTATCACACAGGAGAGGATTAGATACACAGCTCAGCAGACAGTATCACACAGGATAGGATTAGATACACAGCTCAGCAGGCAGTATACATGATGGGATCAGATACACAGCTCAGCAGACAATATCACACAGGATAGGATTAGATACACAGCTCAGTAGTCAGTATCATACAGGATATGATTGGATACACAGCTCAGCATACAGTATCACACAGGATTAGATACACAGCTCAGCAGTATCACACAGGAGAGGATTAGATACACAGCTCAACAGTATCACACAGGAGAGGATTAGATACACAGCTCTGCAGACAGTATCACACAGGATATGATTGGATACACAGCTCAGCAGACGGTATCACACATGATAGTATTAGATACACAGCTCAGCAGACAGTATCACACAGGAGAGGATTAGATACACAGCTCAGCAGACAGTATCACACAGGAGAGGGCTAGATACACAGCTCTGCAGTCAGTATCTCACACAATGGGATTAGATACATGGCTCAGCAGTCAGTATCACACAGGATAGGATAAGACACACAACTCAGCAGACCGTATCACACATGTGAGGATTGGATACAGACTGCTGAGCCATGTATTTAATCCCATTGTGTGAGATACTGACTGCTGAGCTGTGTATCTAATCCTCTCCTGTGTGATATTTCCTGCTGAGCTGTGTATCTAATCCTATCCTGTGTGATACTGTCTGCTGAGCTGTGTATCTAATCCTATCCTGTGTGATACTGACTGCTGAGCTGTGTATCTAATCCTATCCTGTGTGATACTGACTGCTGAGCTGTGTATCTAATAGTCTCCTGTGTGATACTGCTGAGCTGTGTATCTAATCCTATCCTGTCTGATACTGCTGAGCTGTGTATCTAATCCTATCCTGTGTGATACAGCCTGCTGATACGTCCCTCACATCTCCTCTTATTGTTACAGTTTGTCCCGTAATAATCTCCCAGACACGTCCTGCGTCCCGTTGGCTTCTGTAATAAGGAATAATCCGGACCTGAAGATACTGGACCTGTCTGGTAACCACCTGCCTGGTCCTGATCTCAGTGTCCTGCTGGAAGCTCTGTCCGGTCTCCGCAGGTTGGAGGAATTACAGTAAGTATAAGATATAATGAAGATTCTCTGGGTAATAGACACTTTGTATCCCTCTCCTGTGTGATACTGCTGAGCTGTGTATCTAATCCTCTCCTGTGTGATACTGCTGAGCTGTGTATCTAATCCTCTCCTGTGTGATACTGACTGGTGAGCTGTGTATCTAATCCTATCCTGTGTGATACTGCTGAGCTGTGTATCTAATCCTCTCCTGTCTGATACTGCTAAACTGTGTATCTAATCCTCTCCTGTGTGATACTGTCTGCTGAGCTGTGTATCTAATACAATTGTGTGTGATACTGCTGAGCTGTGTATCTAATCCTATCCTGTGTGATACTGCTGGGCTGTGTATCTAACCCTCTCCTGTGTGATACTGTCTGCTAAACTGTGTATCTAATCCTCTCATGAGTGATACTGCTGAGCTGTGTATCTAATCCTATCCTGTCTGATACTACTGAGCTGTGTATCTAATCCCCTCCTGTGTGATACTGTCTGCTGAGCTGTGTATCTAATCCTCTCATGAGTGATACTGCTGAGCTGTGTATCTAACCCTCTCCTGTGTGATATTGTCTGCTGAGCTGTGTATCCAATACAATTGTGTGTGATACTGCTGAGCTGTGTATCTAATCCTATCCTGTGTGATACTGCCTTCTGCGCTGTGTATCTATTCCTATCCTGTGTGATACTGACTGCTGAGCTGTGTATCTAATCCTCTCCTGTGTGATACTGCCTGCTGAGCTGTGTATCTATTCCTATCCTGTGTGATACTTCCTGTTGAGCTGTGTATCTAATCCTCTCCTGTGATACTGCTGAGTTGTGGATCTAATCCTCTCTTGTGTGATACTGCTGAGCTGTGTATCTAATCCTCTCCTGTGTGATACTGCTGTGCTGTGTATCTAATCCTATCCTGTGTGATACTGACTGCTGAGCTGTGTATCTAATCCTATCCTGTGTGATACTTCCTGTTGAGCTGTGTATCTAATCCTCTCCTGTGATACTGCTGAGTTGTGGATCTAATCCTCTCTTGTGTGATACTGCTGAGCTGTGTATCTAATCCTCTCCTGTGTGATACTGCTGTGCTGTGTATCTAATCCTCTCCTGTGATACTGCTGAGCCGTGTATCTAATCCTCTCTTGTGATACTGCTGAGCTGTGTATCTAACCCTCTCCGGTTATTTCCGGAAGATTCTCCCTAATAATCTATAAATATACAATGTATACAGGAACCAAGTCCAGAAATCCTATAATAACCCTCTGCCATAAATATAGAGGAGAGGAAGATACAGAATCATCTCATTATTAGGAGCTGACTATAGCGCCCCCCAGAGGTCACATACAATATTCCAGGACTGGAGAGGAGACACTGAGCTGTGGATGACGAGCCCCGGCCTTGTCCTTCTCTTATTTCTGTGATCCGGTAATACAGGAGCCGCACATGATGGGGACACCCTGCACCCACATATCATCTCCAGCACCCAAAGTCTTACAGGACAGGAAGGTGCAGAGTTATTCCCCATCACCTCTAGGGGGCGCCGTATATACAACCCCCTGACAGCCCTGTGTGATCATATAGGACCATAATGCCATAAATATACAAGCAGCCAGTCAGGGGCCCCAAAATCCTTACTGTCCCTGAGTAGGGAGGTAGGTGGTCCAGGTACCTACCAGATACACATTACATGTAAGAAAGGGGCATAGACCCGGGGGCACTTGTAGAGGTCAGGACATGGCAATTACTAGTAGAAATCAGCCGCCGGGACATAAACACATTTGAGGGAAGATTTTTCTCCCTTTTTAATTATCAAGAGACTTAAAATAAGCACAAAAATATCTACAAATAACAGAAGAAGCATCAACCGAAGACCCGGAATAGGAGATTACAGGGTATCACATATGACAGGATTATATTTAGTTTAGCAGACAGTATCACACAAGATAGGATTAGATACACAGCTCAGCAGACAGTATAACACAGGATTGGAGCTATTTATCTAATCCTCTTCTGTGTGATACTGCTGAGCTGTGTATCTAACCCTTTCCTGTGTGATACTGCTGAGCTGTGTATCTAATCCTCTCCTGTGTGATACTGACTGATGAGCTATGTATATATTCGTATCCTAGGTGATACTGCTGAGCTGTGTATCTAATCCTCTCCTGTGTGATACTGCTGAGCTGTGTATCTAATCCTCTCCTGTGTGATACTGCTGAGCTGTGTATTTAATCATATCCTGTGATACTACCTGCTGAGCTGTGTATCTAATCCTATCCTGTGATACTACCTGCTGAGCTGTGTATCTAATCCTATCCTGTGTGATACTGACTGCTCAGCTGTGTATCTAATCGTATCCCGTGTGATACTGTCTGCTGAGCTGTGTATCTAATCGTATCCCGTGTGATACTGTCTGCTGAGCTGTGTATCCAATCCTATCCTGTGTGATACTGTCTGCTGAGCTGTGTATCTAATCCTATCCTGTGTGATACTGTCTGCTGAGCTGTGTATCTAATCCTATCCTGTGTAATACAGTCTGCTGAGCTGTGTATCTAATTCTATCCTGTGTGATACAGTCTGCTGATACATCTCCTCTTATTCTTACAGTTTGTTTGGTAATAATCTCCCGGACACGTCCTGCGTCCCGTTGGCTTCTGTAATAAGGAATAATCCGGACCTGAAGACACTTGTCCTGTCTGGTAACAGCCTGGCTGGTCCTGACCTCAGTGTCCTGCTGGAAGCTCTGTCCGGTCTCTGCAGGATGGAGGAATTATAGTAAGTATAAGATATAATGAAGTTTCTCTAGGTAATTGGCACATTGGGGCTCATTTACGAAGGGCCCGAATCGCTCATTTTCATCGTGTTTCCCGAAAATTGACGGTTTATGCCAAATTGCCCCGGGATTTTGGCGCACGCAATCGGACTGTGTTGCATCGGCGCCGGGTGGCATGCGGCGGGAATCGGGGGGCGTAGCCATCTGAAAACCCGACGGATTTGGAAAAACAGCATTTAAAAAAATAAAATAATGTGTCGCTGGACATGCACCAGGAATAGGATGGTGGTCTCCGGCGGACCTCGGTGCGCGACCTTAGTGAATCACCAGAAGAACCGAATCCTCGCCGGAGAACGCGCAGCTGGATTGCGACAGGACCGGGTAAGTAAATGTGCCCCTTTGTATCCGTCTCCTGTGTCTGTTATTTCTGGAAGATTCTCCCTAATAATCTATAAATATACAATGTATACAGGAACCAAGTCCAGAAATCCTATAATAACCCTCTGCCATAAATATAGAGGAGAGGGAGATACAGAATCCTCTCATTATTAGGAGCTGACTATAGCGCCCCCCCCAGAGGTCACATACAATATTCCAGGACTGGAGAGGAGACACTGAGCTGTGGATGACGAGCCCCGGCCTTGTCCTCCTCTTATCTCTGTGATCCGGTAATACAGGAGCCGCACATGATGGGGACACCCTGCACCCACATATCATCTCCAGCACCCAAAGTCTTACAGGACAGGAAGGTGCAGAGTTATTCCCCATCACCTCTAGGGGGCGACATATATACAACCCCCTGACAGCACTGTGTGATAATATAGGACCATAATGTCATAAATATACAAGCAGCGCGGGGCCAGAGGGCCCCCAGCATTTCCCATATAGGGGCCCCAAAATCCTTAGTGTCCCTGAATAGGGAGGTAGGTGGTCCAGGTACCTACCCGATACACATTACTAGTAGAAATCAGCCGCCGGGACATAAACACATTTGAGGGAAGATTTTTCTCCCTTTTTCATTATCAAGAGACTTAAAATAAGCACAAAAATATCTACAAATAACAGAAGAGGGAAAAAGCATCAACCGAAGACCTGGAATAGGAGTTAAAAGGGTCCCCAGTTGTGATCATACATATATCATGTACACCGTATCACACAGGAGAGGATTAGATACACAGCTCAGCAGTATCGCACAGGAGATGATTAGATACATAGCTCACCGGAGAGGATCACACAGGAGAGGATTAGATACACAGCTCAGCAAACAGTATCACACAGGATAGGATTAGATACACAGCTCAGCAGCCAGTATCAGACAGGATTGGAGTTGTGTATCTAATCCTATCCTGTGTGATACTGCTGAGCTGTGTATCTAATCCTATCCTGTGTGATACTGTCTGCTGAGCTGCGTATCTAATCCTATCCTGTGTGATACTGTCTGCTGAGACGTGTATCCAATCATACTATGTGTGATACTGACTGCTGAGCTGTGTATCAAATCCCAACATGTATAATAGTCTGCTGAGCTGTGTATCTAATCCTATCCTATGTGATACTGCTGAGCTGTGTATCTATTCCCATCCTGTGTGATACTGTTGAGCTGTGTATCTAATCCCATCCTGTGTGATACTGCTGAGCTGTGTATCTAATCCTATCAATGTGATACTGCTGAGCTGTGTATCTAATCCTCTCCTGTGTGATACAGTCTGCGGATACCTCCCTCACATCTCCTCTTATTCTTACAGTTTGGCTGATAATAATCTCCCCGACACGTCCTGCGTCCCGTTGGCTTCTGTAATAAGGAATAATCCGGACCTGAAGACACTTGTCCTGACTGGTAACCGCCTGCCTGGTCCTGACCTCAGTGTCCTGTCTGGTAACCGCCTGCCTGGTCCTGACCTCAGTGTCCTGCTGGAAGCTCTGTCTGGTCTCTGCAGGTTGGAGATGTTACAGTAAGTATAAGATACAATGAAGATTCTCTGGGTAATAGACACTTTGTATCCGTCTCCTGTGTGATACTGCTGAGCCGTGTATCTAATCCTCTCCTGTGTGATACTGCGGAGCTGTGTATCTAATCCTATCCTGTGTGATACTGCTGAGCCGTGTATCTAATCCTCTCCTGTGTCTGTTATTTCCGGAAGATTCTCCCTAATAATCTATAAATATACAATGTATATAGGAACCAATTACAAAAATCCTATAATAAGCCTCTGCCATAAATATAGAGGAGAGGAAGATACAGAATCATCTCATTATTAGGAGCTGACTATAGCGCCCCCCCAGAGGTCACATAGAGCCCTGAATACTGTACTAGAGGGTATCACATATGACAGGATTAGATACACAGCTCAGCAGACCGTACCACACAGGATAGGATTAGATACACAGCTCAGCAGACCGTACCACACAGGATAGGATTAGATACACAGCTCAGCAGACAGTATTACATAGTATTGGAACTGTGTATTAAATCCAATTCTGTGTGATTCTGTATGCTGAGCGGTGTATCTAATCATATTATATGTGATACTGACTGCTGAGCCGTGTATCTAATCCCATCATGTGTGATTCTGTATGCTGAGCGGTGTATCTAATCATATTATATGTGATACTGACTGCTGAGCTGTGTATCTAATATTATTATTGTAATCCTATTATGTTTTTTTTTTTGTTTTTTTTAAAATGTTTTTTATTCATTTTTCCAAACAAGTACATAAGTACAATATACATATAGCATTTTTCTGACATTTTCATATATATCTTTACATTCACTGGTTGTTAAGGATAACATCATAATTGAGTGTTATTGTTATTAAATACGTGTCTTTGACGTCATCTGCAAGTTTCTTATAATCCTATTAACATTTTGGAGTGTTAACGGACTCCGAACCAGGGTGGTTAAAATGGGTGTTGGGGGGGGGGGGGGGGGGGGGTTGGGTAGGAAAGAAATATTGGCGAGCTGTGGTTTATTAATTGCCTATATTATGTGTTCTGTAGACAGTCAGGTTACGGTTTGTAGTATTTGCTGCTTGTCCAGAGGTTCCATTTAGTTGTAAATTTGTTGAAGGTGGTGTTTTGATGCGCTAATATTCCTTCATAGGCGCAGGTAGTGTTCATCTGGTCAATAACTTCATTGATGTGTGGAGAGTCCTTTTTTTTCCAGTGTCTTGTAATTATTAATTTCGTGGACATCAGGAGATGTACTATGATTGTCTTGTGCTCTTGAGGGAGGGTTTCCAGGTTGATAAGTAAGAGAGCCTGTTCCGGACCTATTTTAATTTCTTCTTTGGTGATTTCTTTTATTATAGTGTTTGTTGCTTTCCAGAGGGCTAGTATTTTAGGGCAGTTCCATAGAGTGTGTAGCAAACTACCTCTATTCCCGCATTCTCGCCAGCATGTTGACGTCACATTTGGGTAGATTAGATTCAGTCTAGTTGGTGTAAAGTACCATCTCAGGTGGGTCTTTATAATCGCTTCTAAGTGCGATGTGCATCGTAATGTCTGGAATGTTGTTTTTAGTGCTGCTTCCCATTTTGGTATTGGGAATTTCTCTTGAAGATCTTCTTCCCATTTTATCATACTGTGACTCTTGGTGAACACCGTTCTTTTCCCTGTTTTATTATAAAAGAAAGAGATTCCTTTTTTTCCTGGATTTTGTTTATCTAGAAATTCTAGTAGGTTAGGATCGAATTTAGGTGTCACCTGGTTAAGTAAATTGTATAGGTTTTTGATCTTTGTTATTTGTTGGGCTTCGTTGTTTGAGAGGCCTTTAGCCGATGTTAAGTATCTGGCATCTATTTGACCCTTAGGGTTGAGAATGTCATTAATCTCTTCTAATCCTTTCTCTCTCCACGTATCTAATTTGAGTTGTTTGTTCTGATATTCTAAGAAACTCAGTGGAATGCGCTTTATGAGGTTATGGTTGATAGTGTTTTCGTTCCTGATTATGTTGCCCCATACCGTGTCTGAGAATCTAATTGCTTGCAATTTAGATTTTGGTGGATCCATTCCCCACACTTTGGCGATCATACGGTTGATAAGAGGTGAGTTATTGTTGTAGTGTTTTTCAATTGTTAACCATGCTTTGTCTGTCGAGTCTAACCACCAGTGTTTAAGTTGGTCTAGTATTGCCGCTTTATGATAGTCTTTGAGGTCCGGTAGTCCAAGTCCTCCTATTTTCTTATGTTTTGTCATAGTGGAAAATGAAACCCTTGGTTTTTTCTGTTGCCATATGTACTTCTGAAGATTCTTATTATTTGCTTTGAAGAAGTTATTAGGTATTTTAATTGGAACCGTTCTGAACAAATACAGGAATTTCGGGAGTATTATCATCTTAAACGATGCTATACGGCCAAACCACGTTAGCTGATGTCTTGAATATTTTATATATAGTGCATTCATAGTGTTGGTTATATGGGCAAAGTTTGTGTGGTATAGTTTTTTAGATGGGTATGTTAGTTGTATTCCTAAGTATGTTATGTTTTGTGTTTGCCAATCTAGGTGGAATTTTTGTCTTAGTGTGTTCTGTTCTGCGTCTGGGATTTTGACTGGTAATATTTGCGATTTGTTTGCATTGATTTTATAGTGTGAAATCTTTCCAAAATCTTCTATTATTTTAAAAAGTTGTGTCAGTGAAGTATCTGTTTTGGTCAGGGATAAGACTATGTCGTCAGCGAAAAGAGCTATTTTATGTTCTATATTTCCTATCTTGACTCCTGAGATGCAGGGATTATTCCTAATTGATTCCGCTAGGGGTTCAATCGAGAGGGTAAAGAAAATGGGTGATAAAGGGCAGCCCTGTCTAGTTCCATTTGATAGTGTGAGTTTTTGGGATAGGGTGTTATTGGTATATACATATGCTGCTGGGTGGGAATATAGGGCTTTGATTGCTGACATAATTGGGCCTGTTAGTCCGTATTTTGTCAGTGCACTGAGAGCGTATTTCCAGTTCACTCTATCGAACGCTTTTTCTGCGTCGATTGTAAGGAACGATGCTGGTATATTATGTATTTCGCAGTGTTGGAGAATGTTTATTAGTCTTCTAGTATTGTCCTACTTGGTCATTTTTGATTAAAGTCGGAAGGATAATTTTAAGTCTGTTCGCTATAATCTTGGCGTATAATTTAATGTCTGTATTAAGTAGTGAGATTGGTCTGTAATTGAGTGTGGAGTCTGTTGGTTTGCCTGGTTTTGGGATAGTGATTATAAGTGCGGTCAGCATGTCTTGTGGGAATGATTCTGTGTTGGCTGCTTGATTAAATATCTTATGTAGGTAAGGGGTTAATATACGTAGAAATTGTTTATAATACTCTCCTGTCAGTCCGTCCGGTCCTGGGGCTTTGTGTGGGGGGAGTTTGAGTATAGTCTGTTTGATCTCTTCCTGTGTGATGGGTAGGTTTAGCTGGTACAATTGGTCTGGTGTAATCTGTGGTAAGTTAACCCTGCGTAAAAAATCCGTGATCTCTTCTTCTGATGGCTGATATGTCGTTGGGTCTTGTTTGAGATTATATAGCTTGTGATAGTAGTCTCTGAAGGCGTTAGATATTTCTCTGGGATCTCGGAGTTCTTTGTTTGTGAAGGGATGTTTGATGTGCATAATTTTGACTTTCTGTTGTTTGTCTTTAAGTTTTCTAGCTAGCAGTGAGCCAATTTTTTGGTCTTGGGAGTAGTATTTGGTTTTTGTGTATCGCGTGGTTCTTTCGTACCTATATAGGAGGAGATTGCGCAGGTGGTCTCTTGCTCTATTAAGTTCTAGCTTGGTTGAGTATGATTGTTTGGTTTTATTCTGCTCTTCTAGGTCGTGTACTATCTTAGTTGCTACTGAGATATCCTTTTCTCTTTGTTTTTTTATTTTGGCTCCTAGTTTCATTAATTCTCCTTTTATAAACACCTTATGGCCGAGCCAGGCCGTGAAAAGACTTGTCTCTGGAGTGAAGTTGTTTTTAAGGCTTTCTGTTAGTGCGGATTCTAACGTGCATTTATTACTTTCTTTAAAAACTATGCTCATATCTGCTTTCCAGATATAATCGTTATGTTTGGACAAGGCATATAAAATTGTCATAAAAACAGGGGCATGGTCTGACCATTCAATGTCTCCTATTGCAGTTTTTTCAATTCTGTCCAGTAGCGAGCGGTCAATAGTAAAAATGTCAATTCTAGAATATGTATTGTGTCTTTGTGAAAAGAAGGAGTAATCTTTTTCGGTTGTGTGTTGTATTCTCCCTATGTCATAGAGCCCATTTTCCCCAAAAAATGAGTGTAATTCGTATGGTTTTTGTTTTGGTGAGGAGGTGGAGTCAATATCATGTTGTACTGTCGCGTTAAAGTCCCCGCAGATTATTAGTGATCCTTGCTGTACTTGTCTGATTTTGCTTAGTAATTTTGTCATAAAACGGTTCTGTCTTTTATTTGGGGCGTATAAGTTCACTATCGTATATTTTATGTTATTTATTACCCCTATTAATATGATGAATCTACTATTGGGATCAATTATCTGTTGGTCTATTTGGACTGATAGGTGGGATTTAATTGCAATCAGCACTCCTCTTTTCTTACTTTTGAATGATGAGGCGATAATGGTTGGATATAGATTATGGTTGATTTTAGGGGGGTTTGAGGATGAGATCTGTGTCTCTTGTAAGCAACAGATATCTACATTATTACGTTTGGCCTCGCGCCAAATTGATGCTCTTTTATATGGACTGTTTAGTCGCTTAACATTTAGGGACATTATTTTGATTCCCATCTACTTGGAGTTGAAGCGCTTTAGTTCTGACTGGTGTGTGTGTAATGTGTTGCTATCTGTTCTCTTCTTAACTAATTTGTCCCAGCTCGCCAGGGATTGGGGGTAGGGTGAGTGGGTTAGAGGTAACAAGAACATATTAACAAGAATACATTTAGTATTGCAAAACATGTAAAACATTTCAGTTGGTCAGATAAGTAAAGATTGCGGTGAAAATAATTATCCGCGACAAATGGGGGATAAACCCAACACGTGCACAAAGAGTGTAGAACAAGGTGTCCAACAAGCCATACTTAGCTGTCACGTTGATAGCGTTAGGTGTTAGTCCCAGAATTTCAGCGGACGTTCCAGTCTGTTTCCAGGTGTTGAGGAGAATTTCTTGTTGTAGGTTTCGGATGATGGTCTGCAGTGATATTCCATGTTTTCAGGATTTCCATACCTGCTTCTGTAGAGTTGATTGGTATGATGGAGTTAAATCTCTTGACTAGGAGTTTCGTGGGAAATCCCCACCTGTAGGGGATCCCATGGTTTCTGAGGAGGGTTGTTATTGGAGTGAATTCTCTCCTTGAATGTAGCATAGCCGCAGATAAATCTGTATATAATTTTATGTTCTCGTACGGTTGTGGCAGGTTATGTATTTTCCTTGACTGTGATAGCAGGGCATCTTTTACGTGGAAGAAGGTGAACCTGGCCAGAGTGTCTCTAGGGACTGTATCGGGGAGGTTAGGTGGTTTTGGTACCCGGTGAACTCTATCTAGACATAACTCATAATCGGCCAGGTCTGGTAACAGGGTATTCGTTAGTTTCTGTACATAATGTTTGAGATCCTGTCCAAGTACGCTTTCAGGTATACCTCTTAGTTTAATGTTGTTGCGTCTGCTACGGTCTTCGTAATCTATCAGCTTTGCTTGCATTTTAGCGATTTTTTCCTCAGTTTCTGTATGTGCATCTACCAATGCGTTATGTGCTGTGGTGAAGGATGTCATTCTCTCTTCAGTTTGAGAGACTCTGTCTCCTAAGTCATTGACTGTAGACTGAAGTGGGGTAATAAGCTGTGTCAGATCTTTATGCATGGAGTTGCGTAGTGCCATTAGCATGTCTTTGAGTAGGGATTCAGAAACTGTCTTATCTGATGCTTGAAAACTGGCAAATGCATCATGAGAGTCTGATGTAATGTCAGGCATGTCAGGGTCCTCCTCCTGTATGTCAGTAAGCTCTTCCTCTTGCAGCTTCTGCTTTGCAGGGCTGATTGTGGGTGAGTTATATGCTGAATTTGGAGATGATTGTACAGAAGGAATGTGTGAGGGGCTGCTGCTACTGTGATCTGACATGCTGCTGGTATGTGTGCTCCCGCGTTTAGCGTGGAGCAGCGCCATTTTGAGGCTCCTCTGAGCTACTATATTGTCCCCTCGTGGGGGTGCTGAGAGAGGGGAGATATCAGTCTGACCTGGGTCACTGTCGTTCTCCTGCTCGCGTTCCGCCTGTGGGATCTTCAGTGCCGCTCCTCTGCTCCTCTGTTGGCTGCGCTGAGGGAGCGGATGCGGTGAGCGCTGCTGTGTGTGACCGCCGGCGCCATTTTTGGATTTCCCGGGCGCCGCGGAGCTGTGCTGTCTGGGTGTTTTATCGGCTTCTTTAGCCGATCGCTTCCTGCCTGCCGCCTGCATGGTTGTCTCCCCGAGGTCGGGATGTCTTTTCTCCGCTATTCGGCAGGTTTTTGTCGCTGGGAGCTGTTGCTTTTATGGCTATGGGCACGGAGCTACTCTCCTATGCGGCCATGCAGCTCGGTGGCTTAACCACGCCCCCCTATTATGTGTTTTTAATCCTTTTATGTGACATACTGTCTGAGTTTTGTATCTAATCATATCATGTGTGATACGCCAAAGTAACAAGGGACCGCAGCACTTCTTGAAAAGCAATGTATTATTTATTTCTTCATTTTGAAATAACAGGAAACATGTCAGAGACTTGGTCTACGCGTTTCGAGCACCACGTTCTCTTAATCATGGTGTAATCTCTGTATGACACAGTAAGATTTTGAAACAAACAGCCAATCCCTGTATTGGGGGCGTGTCCTGTTAAGGCTGTGATTCACCAAGGGAAAACGACCAACACAGCATTAAATCTGTAATAACATTGTAAAGATATACATTTCTTCTTATATAAAAGCAAAAAAAAAATCAAGTCCTGCATTATCTACATATAATTATGTGAACATATGAAAATCAAGTTCAACTGCCGATTTTCAATGATCTGTTGATCATCCAAAAAGGTAAGGAAATCTGTATTTCTGACAGAAAACAATGAAATATTGCATCAGAAGATGAGTTATAGCTTTTACTTTAACCATTGATGTGGAGATAATAATCTCTGATGGTACAAATGACATATTGGGTAAACAGATGAACAAATATTAATATCTTCATGGAAAATGTATATACTGAAACAATGCAAGCGTTAACAGCTGTTTAATTAGGCAAATCTCCCTTCAGCTGTAGCAATGTGTTTTTAAACGCATGCAGTAAACGCGACATGTGACCGCACCCTTAGGGTGAAGACACACGAGGCGTTTTTGGGCCGTTTTTAGTTTTCAGATCGTAAAAAACATTTTTTGAAAACGCATGCGTTTTTGACCAGTTTGAATTAAGATAATTGGTCAAACCTGTCAAAAACGCATTGTTAAAAACGCCACGTGTGTCTTCACCCTTCGTGTCAGAGCATGCTCTCCTTAACCTAGTGAACTCACCAGCAGGTATGGCTTTCAAAGTGTGGTCAGGGTGGTTGCTGGTGGCATTCAGTACAGTATTTCCTGAGGTGCTTTTCCTAAATAGAGTAGTAATAACTTTCTTCCTGGTTGCACAACCTCTCAAAAGAAATATCAAGAAAGGATTTCCACATTGTAAGTGAAATGTAAATTCATATTTAGGTAGGACACAAAGCCTGGCACGGACGATACACCACCCAACAACACAATCAGTATGTCGTCCATGTACCGCCCGTACCAGGCAATGATCCCCCTAAAAACATTCTGTTCTGAATAGATGAACTCCATGCCATAAAAAGGTTCACCAATGAGGGCGAAAATGGGGCCCCCATTGGAGCTTCCCTGATCTGGAGGAAGAAGGAGCCATAAAATGAAAAGAAATTGTGGGCTATAAAGAGCACTCACATCGCATGTGACCCAACTATAGCTATTTTGCCAGGTGAATTTGTCAAAAGTTTTGAGCACTTCTTTACTTTCTTTTAAATATCCGGGTAGTTTAGTTACCAAAGATTGCAACAATGTGTCTAGCCACTCACACAAATGTTCATTAAGTGAGACAATCCCTGATATTATCGGCCTTAAAGGTGGTGGAAAGACGTCTTTGTGCACCTTTGGCAACCCATGGAATATTGGTGTAACCGGAAAAGGAGGACACAAATAATTTTGATCCTTCTCCGGAATAAAAACCAAATCCACCCCTTCTTGTATCATTTCTTCCAGTTGTGACTGGGCCTGTATGTATATGTCTTTCTATTTCAGTTACAGTCCCTAAACTATTCAAACTCAGTGCACTGATCAGGAAAAGATAAATCAATATACTCGTTTATATAAATGTGAGATGAACTCTGTACCTCACCATTATCCACACACTCAAAAAAAATGTTGTTTGATAGTCAAGGATCTGACAAATCGATTCACATCCAATATGTCAAATTTTCTGGACGGCACAAAACTCAAACCTCTTTCTAATGTGCTTATTTGATCTGGAGAAAAAAGGCAGGCAGAGCGATTCAAAAAGCTGCTAACATTCTGTAACTTGTCCACTGTTCTCTTTGCTCCTGGTTGTATAGTCTCTGTTCAGACCTGAAGCGTGTGCTTGTGCCCCGCTCTCCTCAGTTTCTGGACGTTTTGTATATATAAATCCATTGGTATAGTCCTCTGTATCCCTTAGAAACTTTTTTTTCTTAGTTTCTATTATATGTGTTTCTGTTTTCTCCATTGTTTTGCACAGGTTGCCTTTCAATTCATTAAGTTCTGGGATGTCTTTGTACATATTCAGACTTAATTCCGCCTGGTTAATTTCATCTCTTAATGTTTGGATTGTTTTCTCTTTTACAATGAGTCTCATGAGGGACAAAGAGCATTCAGATAAGGTTTTGTCCCAGGATATCACATATTCTTCTTATAAATTGTTGTTGGTCTCTTTTTAATTCAAAGACCACAAGGAATCATGTCCTTTTGTAGGTAAGAATTTAACCCCTCAAGGGCGCAGGGTATTTTTGCTCATTTCTCGCTCTCCATCTTCAAAAATCCATAACTTTTTAATTTTTCCGTGTACAGAGCTGTGTGAGGACTTATTTTGTGCGTAACAAATTTTACTTTCCCGTGATGTTATTTAGTACAACACGCCGTGTACTGGGAAGCCGGAAAAAAATTGCAAATGTGGCAAAATTGAAAAAAGAAACCGTGTGTGCGTCACGTTCTTGTTGGCTCAGTTTTTACGACTTTCACTCTGCGCTCCAAATAACACGTCTAGTTTATTCTTTGGTACGGTGCGATCGCGGTGATACCAAATTTATACATTTTTTATTGTGTTTTAATACATTTTCAAAAATTAAACGAATGTGTACAAAAAAAGAAAATCTCTATCTCTGAGTGGTTGTGCAACCAGGAAGAAAGTTATTACTACTCTATTTAGGAAAAGCACCTCAGGAAATACTGTACTGAATGCCACCAGTAACCACCCTGACCACACTTAGAAAGCCATACCTGCTGGTGAGTTCACTAGGTTATGGAGAGCATGCTCTGACACTGAGGATTTCCTTAATCAATCCAAAGATTTAAAAGATATATTGGCATCTCGTAATTATCCTATGTGGTCGATATACAGAGGTCTGAACATAGCCTTAGCTAAAGACCGTACTTCATTATTAAGGGCTAACAAGTCCAAACAGAAATGATTTCAATAAAACCAAAATTACCTTCTCCACACAGTTTAGTACAGATTATCAACAAATTGTACGCATTATTAAGAAAAATTTACCTATTTTGTATCAAGACAAAAAATTGGACACAATCCTGAGAGAAGGATGTAATTTTGTATCAAAGAAAGGCATGTCATTAGGTGCAGTTTAGAGATGAGCGAGCACTAAAATGCTCGGGTACTCGTTATTCGAGACGAACTTTTCCCGATGCTCGAGTGCTCGTTTCGAGTAACGAGCCCCATTGAAGTCAATGGGAGACTCGAGCATTTTTCAAGGGGACCAAGGCTCTGCACAGGGAAGCTTGGCCAAACACCTGGGAACCTCAGAAAAGGATGGAAACACCACGGAAATGGACAGGAAACAGCAGGGGCAGCATGCATGGATGCCTCTGAGGCTGCTTAATCGCACCATTATGCCAAAATTATGGGCAACAGCATGGCCATGACAGAGTGACCGAATGAGGCTAGATAGCATCTAAAACATCCAATAATTGACCCTGACACTATAGGGGACGGCATGCAGAGGCAGCGGCAGGCTAGAGAGTGGCATGGCAACATACCCTAAATGGACTCAGGCTTCAAACCAATGGGTGGCAGAGAGGAACCAAAGGAGGTGAGCAAGAAGCACTCAAATAATATCGGTACATGATAAAAGTTTGCCAGTATATTTTGAGGATTACACAGCAGGGTGGCGACAAAGTTAACATGGAAGCCATGAAAACAATCCAAAATTCTGCCTGACACAGCTCGTTTGATAAGGGGACCATGTATGGAGGCAGTGAACTACTAGTAGATTGAAGGTGCTGCAGTTAAAACTATGTTAGTTGGATCTTGGCATGGAGCTGGCGCTCCGCTGCCAGGCGAGCTTTCGCCAATCCAAGCCCCTGTCTCTAGGCTACTCCCCAAACAGCACTTCTAAGAACCTTTTGTATAAGATCAAGTGTAGTAGCGTTCTTATAAGTTTAGGATATGGCGGGTGAGGGGAATGTAAACAGATGCGCAAGAAGCGCTGAAATAATATCCGTAAATGGTAAAAGTTTGCCAGTGTATTTTGTGGATAACACAGCAGGGTGGCGACAAAGTTAACAACTTTGATGTGGAATCCATGAAAACAACCCAAATTTCAGCCTGACACACCTCGTTTGATAAAGGGACGATGTATGGAGGCAGCTATATGGACGACTTTTGGAGGTAGCAATGGAGACAACGTGTGGAGGCTGCTATGGAGACAATTCAATTTGGATAGTGCCTGTATGTGGCAGTCCAAAAAAGTTTTCAAACCAGAGGAGCAGGTAGGTGGCCCTCCATAAAAATGGAATAGATTGAGTGCCTGTATGTGGCAGTCCAAAAAAGTTTTCAAACCAGAGGAGCAGGTAGGTGGCCCTCCATAAAAATGGAATAGATTGAGTGCCTGTATGTGGCAGTCCAAAAAAAGTTTTCAAACCAGAGGAGCAGGTAGGTGGCCCTCCAGAAAAATTGAATAGATTGTGTGCCTGTATGTGGCACTCCCAAAAATTGTTTAAAACAGAGGACCGGGTCGGTGGCCCTCCATAAAAATTAAATGCATAAAGTACTATAGCTAGAGCCAGTGGGCCCTGTCAAAAAATAGCCAGTTTCCTCTGCTTTACTGTACAAAGAGGAGGAGAAGGAGGAAAATGAGGAGGAGGAGGAGTGGATAAATTATTCAGGTTGAGCTTCCTTCACCTGGTGGAGATTGGAAATTAGGAGAAACCCAGGCTTTATTCATCTTAATAAGCGTCAGCCTGTCAGCGCTGTCAGTCGACAGGCGTGTACGCTTATCGGTGATGATGCCACCAGCTGCACTGAAAACCCGCTCGGACAAGACGCTAGCGGCAGGGCAGGCAAGAACCTCCAAGGCGTACAGCGCCAGTTCGTGCCACATGTCCAGCTTTGAAACCCAGTAGTTGTAGGGAGCTGTGTGATCATTTAGGACGATGGTATGGTCAGCTACGTACTCCCTCACCATCTTTCTGTAAAGATCAGCCCTACTCTGCCGAGACTGGGGACAGGTGACAGTGTCTTGCTGGGGTGACATAAAGCTGGCAAAAGCCTTGTAAAGCGTACCCTTGCCAGTGCTGGACAAGCTGCCTGCTCGCCTACTCTCCCTCGCTACTTGTCCCGCAGAACTACGCACTCTGCCGCTAGCGCTGTCAGAAGGGAAATACTGTTTCAGCTTGTGCACCAGGGCCTGCTGGTATTCATGCATTCTCACACTCCTTTCCTCTCCAGGGATGAGAGTGGAAAGATTTCGCTTGTACCGTGGGTCCAGGAGAGTGAACACCCAGTAATCGGTGCTGGAATAAATTCTTTGAACGCGAGGGTCACGGGATAGGCAGCCTAGCATGAAATCTGCCATATGCGCCAGAGTACCAACGCGTAAGAATTCACTCCCCTCACTGGCCTGACTGTCCATTTCCTCCTCCTCCAACTCCTCCAACTCCTCTTCTTCTGCCCATACACGCTCAACAGTGAAGGACTGAACAATGGTCCCCTCTTGTGTCTCGCCAACATTCTCCTCCTCTTCCTCCTCCACCTCCACCTCCTCCGATATGCGCTGAGAAACAAACCTAAGGGTGCTTTGGCTATCAACAAGGGAATCTTCTTCCCCCGTCTCTTGTGAGGAGCGCAAAGCTTCCGACTTCATGCTGACCAGAGAGTTTTTCAACAGGCCAAGCAGCGGGATGGTGAGGCTGATGATGGCGGCATCGCCACTGACCATCTGTGTTGACTCCTCAAAGTTACTCAGCACCTGACAGATATCAGACATCCACGTCCACTCCTCATTGTAGACTTGAGGAAGCTGACTGACCTGACTACCAGTTCTGGTGGAAGTTGACATCTGGCAGTCTACAATCGCTCGGCGCTGCTGGTAAACTCTGGATAACATGGTCAGTGTTGAATTCCACCTCGTGGGCACGTCGCACAACAGTCGGTGAGCGGGCAGTTGGAGGCGGCGCTGCGCTGCCCTGAGAGTGGCAGCATCTGTGCTGGACTTCCTGAAATGCGCACAGATGCGGCGCACCTTCGTGAGCAAATCAGACAGATTGGGGTATGTCTTGAGGAAACGCTGAACTATTAGATTTAACACATGGGCCAGGCATGGCACATGTGTCAGTCTGCCGAGTTGCAGAGCCGCCACCAGGTTACGGCCGTTGTCACACACAACCATGCCTGGCTTCAGGTTCAGCGGTGCCAGCCACAGATCAGTCTGCGCCGTGATGCCCTGTAATAGTTCTTGGGCGGTGTGCCTTTTATCGCCTAGGCTCAGCAGTTTCAGCACCGCCTGCTGTCGCTTAGCGACGGCACTGCTGCTGTGCCTAGAGCTACCGACTGATGGCGCCATGCCCACGGATGGTCGTTCGGAGGAGGAGGTGGAGGAGGGGTGGGAGGAGGAGGAGGAGGCATAGTAGGCCTGAAACACCTGGACCGAGGTAGGCCCCGCAATCCTCGGCGTCGGCAGTATATGACCAGCCGCAGGGTCAGACTCGGTCCCAGCCTCCACCAAGTTAACCCAATGTGCCGTCAGCGATATATAGTGGCCCTGCCCGGCAGCACTCGTCCACGTGTCCGTGGTCAGGTGGACCTTGTCAGAAACGGCGTTGGTCAGGGCACGGATTATGTTGTCTGACACGTGCTGGTGCAGGGCTGGGACGGCACATCGGGAAAAGTACCGAGGGGCGGCCGCCGCCATGAGGCTGCGAAAGGCCTCGGTCTCTACTAGCCTATAGGGCAGCATCTCCAGGCTTAGCAATCTGGAGATGTGCACATTAAGGGCTTGGGCGTGCGGGTGGGTTGCACTATATTTGCGTTTCCGCTCCAGCGTCTGGGGTATGGAGAGCTGAACGCTGGTGGATGCTGTGGAGGATCGTGGAGGCGACGATGGGGTTTTTGTGGCAGGGTCCTGGGCAGGGGGCTGACTATCAGCTGACACAGGGGAAGGAGCAGTGGTGTGCACGGCCGGAGGTGAACGCGCTTGTTGCCACTGAGTGGGGTGTTTAGCATTCATATGCCTGCGCATACTGGTGGTAGTTAAAGGGGTATTCTCGGCTGGGCATTCACATTCAGTTTGATAAATCTGCCATATATAAACATTTCTTCAATTGGATGTTATTAAAAAAAAATATTCCTGTGTGAAGATGATTTCCCATAAATGTAGTCATTTTGTCCCTTAGAAACGAGATGGCTTCCTCGGATACGGCCACCTCTGCTGGAGGGATTGCACAAAGAAACAAAAGGTTATTGTATATGAAATGTCCGGGAATTACTGCAGGTCCCACAGTCGCCCTGAACACTGAATCCTGGCGGTCAGACAAGACTCAATAGCCCATGTCTGGCCACCGCTGCCAGTGGTCGTAACCGAGGAAGCTATCTCGTTTCTAAGGGACAGAATGACTACATTTATGAGAAATTATCTTCACACAGGAACATTTTTGTAAATAACATCCAATTGAAGAAATGTTTAGAAATGGAAGATTAGTGAAACTGAATGTGAATGCCCAGACGAGAATACCCCTTTAAGCTAGTAGTGGTGGAACCCCTGCTGATCCTGGTTTGGCAAAGGTTGCACACCACAGTCCATCGGTCATCCGGTGTTTCCTTAAAGAACCTCCAGACTTCTGAAAATCTAGCCCTCGCCGCGGGAGCCCTCGCCACGGGAGCTTCACTACGTGACACATTTGGCGCTGATGCACCTGCTCTGGCCCTGCCTCTCCATCTGGCCCCACCACTGCCTCTTCCAACCTGTTCTGGTCGAGGACTCTCCTCCGTCTCAGAAGCACTGTGTTCACCCGGCCTCTCAACCCAGCTTGGGTCTGTCACCTCATCATCCTCCGATCCCTCAGTCTGCTCCCCCCTCGGACTTCCTGCCCTGACAACAACTTCACCACTGTCTGACAACTGTGTCTCCTCATCGTCGGACACCTCTTTACACACTTCTTCCACTACGTCAACAATGTCATCATCACCCACAGACTGCGACTGGTGGAAAACCTGGGCATCGGAAAATTGCTCATCAGCAACCGGACAAGTGGTTTGTGACTGGGAAGGGTCCAGAAAACAGTTCCTCAGAGTATGCCGGTTCAAATGGCAAATTTTGCTGGGAGGGGGCAGACTGGGGGGGAGGAGGCTGAGGTGCAGGAGCTGGAGGAGTGCCGATTTCGGTGACATGGGTGGACT
Source organism: Engystomops pustulosus (assembly GCF_040894005.1). Lineage (NCBI taxonomy): Eukaryota > Metazoa > Chordata > Amphibia > Anura > Leptodactylidae > Engystomops > Engystomops pustulosus. Next base: position 7,748,198 of record NC_092417.1, read on the forward strand.
GCGTGGAAGACTGACTGGTGGACAAATTGCTCGAAGCATTGTCGGCAATCCACGACATCACCTGTTCGCACTGTTCTGGCCTCAACAGTGCTCTACCACGAGTCCCAGTAACTTCAGACATGAACCTAGGGAGTGTAGCTCTGCGGCGTTCCCCTGCTCCCTCATCAGCAGGTGGTGTCTCACCCCGCCCAGGACCACGGCCTCTGACCCCTGCAGTAGTTGGACGCCCACGTCCACGCCCTCGTCCTCTACCCCTAGCCCTCGGGTTAAACATTTTGAAAATGAGAGTTATAACTTTAATTTTTTTTTTTACCTTTTTTTTGTGTTTTTTTTTTGTGTGTTTTTTAGTTTTTAAAACCAAACGATGCTATCCTATTGCTATGGCTATTTTCTAGCCAAGTATGAAAGCACACTACTATGCCAGATGAGATGAGTTATGAAAAAAATAAACGTAAAATAAAAAAGGAAATGGCAGACTGTGCCTAATTGAAATCCAACCCCTAATAAATTTTCCCACTTCGGTCTTTGCGATGGATATGTGCGTCACTAAGCGCAAAACACAGTGGTCGCAAGTCTCACTCCAAATTGCTCACAATTTGCTAGTAGATGCACTGCAGCAAGTACAGCCACCAGCAGATCAACCAGAAATCAAATATATATAACGCTACTGTAGGCGTAAGTAAGCCGTTTGGATTCTCCTATGGCTATTTTCTAGCCAAGTATTAAAGCACATTACTATGCCAGATGAGATGACGCTGAGTTATTAAAAAAATAAACGTAAAATAAAAAGTAAATGGCAGACTGTGCCTAATTGAAATCAAACCCCTAATAAATTTTCCCACTTCGGTCTTTGCTATGGATATGTGTGCCACTAAGAGCTAAACACAACGGTAGCAAGTCCCCCTGCAAATTCCTCACAATATGGTACTAGCTGCACTACTAATGGCAGCAAGCCCAGCCACAAGCAAATAAAAAAAAAAGTATAACGTTATTGTAGCCCTAAGAAGGGCTGTTGGGTTCTTGGAGAATCACTCCTGCCTAACACTATTCTAATAGAACACCCTAACGCTTTCCCTGACCAGCAGCAGCTCTCTCCCTAGCGGCATCCAGACAGAGAATGATCCGAGCAGCGCGGGCAGGGGCTAGTCTATCCCAGGGTCACCTGATCTGGCCAGCCAACCACTGCTATCGACGTGTAAGGGTACCACGTCATGCTGGGTGGAGTGCAGAGTCTCCTGGCTTGTGATTGGCTCTGTTTCTGGCCGCCAAAAAGCAAAACGGCGGGAGCTGCCATTTTCTCGAGTGGGCGAAATACTCGTCCGAGCAACGAGCAGTTACGAGTACGCTAATGCTCGATCGAGCATCAAGCTCGGATGAGTATGTTCGCTCATCTCTAGTGCAGTTCTCTCACCTAGTTTATTTACCAGCAGGGCATCTGGAATTAACACATGGTTGATTACAAAAGGCTTTCATAGTTGTGGAACCTCTCGATGTGTTTTTGCTACAAACACAAGTTTCTTTTTTGTTCTTAAAAACAATAAAAAACCATATCATATTAGAACATTCATCAATTGTGACTCCACCTTTCTAGTCTATATGATAGAATGTAAAATCTGCAATATCAGACATGTGGGATGTACGACCCGCAATTTGAAAACTAGGATTTCTGAGCACCTGTGGGATTGCTCTAAAAATGCCAGGTGCTTCCAGCCATTTCTGCTCTGTCCGTTCTGGAGACACAGCATCATTTTCCAGTTTTGGTGACAGACGTAGATCTTTACTGGAAAGAGAGACTGATTGGATTTTTAGATTGGAGACCAGAAATACGTCTGGTCTGAATCTGAGATCGGATCTTTCTTATTTTTATTACATTATCTATACATTTCATTTCATTGTTTTGTCAAAATCCAAATGTTTGCCTTCTAGGATATATGGTACATCAGATTAACATTAGACATAGCAAAAGATTCATCATTTAGATTCAGGGAGATGTATGTGTATATACATTATCCATGAAGATATTAATATTTGTTCATCTGTTTACCCCAATATGTCATTTGTACCATCAGAGATTATTATCTCCACATCAATGGTTAAAGTAATAGCTATAACTCATCTTCTGATGCAATATTTCATTGTTTTATGTCAGAAATACAGATTTCCTTACCTTTTTGGATGATCAACAGATCATTGAAAATCGGCAGTTGAACTTGCTTTTGATATGTTCACATAATTATATGTAGATAATGCAGGACTTGATTTTTTTTTTTTTTGCTTTTATTTTTTTTTTTTAAAGTATTTATTTTTGCAGTTTTTTGAAAATTTTATACAATAGTAATAAACAAAACCGAAGAACAAGATTGTCTGTCACATATTTCCTTCCCCCCATTACAGGATTATTATACAACAGCCATGGTAACAGTCAGGTTCTTACTGCGTTTCAAAACTAACCGAGGGATATTACAGTAAATGACAGCAGGATACTGTATCCAGACATCTTGATACAACACAAATAACTATTGACACATAGACAATCAGTCACACACACACACACACATACCAGCACGCTCAGTCTCCTTCATCATGGAGAGGAGTGTATATCACATGTGATTATAAGGCAGTATGGGGAGTCACGCACCATCTGGACTTTTGGGGACACTTCCTGTTGGCATACAGGGACCGGTAGTGGGGAATGACGCTGTTAATGAGTAGTATCCATCTTTTTAATGGAGGGGGCTCCTGGTCCTTCCAGGTCATCACCACCACTTTTCGGGCGTAATATAAGACAAACCTAAAGAAAATTTTGTCATAGTGGCCATTGACAACTTCATTTATGATGCCGAGGAGACACACAGAGGGAGACATTAATCGTGGGAAATCAAAGTGTAAATTTAGGAATTCCAGCACTTCGGACCAGAAGACATGGACCCTAGGGCAGGACCAGACACAATGCAGGAAGGATCCGACTTCAGCCTGACAGCGAAAGCAAAGATCATTGGGCATTGCTCCCATGCGGAATAATCTAGCAGGGGTGAAGTATACTCGATGGAGGAGTTTAGATTGGATCAGGAAGTCCCTCGCACTCACTACAGATGTGAAGTAGGACAGTTCGACCTCCCTCCAGTCATCATCTGACAGGTCAGGGATATCCTGTCTCCAGCGTTCACAGGCTCTATCAAACGGTCTGGACTTTTGCTCTTGTAGGAGAGCATAGCACTGAGTGAGTGGCTTAGGGAGGTCCGGGGTACTCATCAGAGTCTCTAGTTTGGAGAATTTCACTGCCAGGCTGAAGGAGCCGAATTGGGCTTTGAATGCGTGTCGCAGTTGCGTGTAGTGGAAGCTAGCCGTATCGGGTACAGTATGTCTCTCCCTTATCTCGTTAAAGCTGAGTAATTCTGCTTCCGGAGATAATAGCTGGCCTACAAATTTCACCCCCGCCGCCCCCCACATTGTCCAGCCCGGGAGGGAGAGGAAGTGAGAGAGCCACGGATTGAGCCACAATGGAGTCCTAGGCGAGAGAGGGGGAGAGCTGCTCGGCTCTACCAGGGATTGCGCCCTTCGCCAGCACACCGCTACCGTACGTAGGGGAAGTGGGGTATCAGATGGGGACTTATACCTGTACAGCAGGTTTGTAAGGGCCTCGTAGGAACCTACCAGGGCACCAGCCAGTGCAGTAGCTGCATTACCCATGTCTATATCTATCCACCACTGGGCATATACTAGCTGGGAAGCCAGGTAATAAAGATACAGATCCGGGGCAGCCAGTCCACCCCTAGCCTTGGGAGCCTGAAGCAGCGCTAAACTGAATCGTGGGGCACTACTCTGCCAGTAGAAGGACCTGAGAATGCTGTCTAAGCGTTTAAACAGGCTCTTAGGAAGCAGTATAGGACAAGCATGGAAGAGGTATAGAAATTTGGGGAGGAAGATCATTTTGAATATGTTAATACGCCCGTACAAAGACAGGGGAAGAGTGGACCAGGCTTTTAGGCGCGATTCTGTTGCAGCTATCAGAGGTGTGATGTTTAACTCTGTATATGCCTGGACCTTGCGTGACACCCGGACTCCCAGATATTTAAATGTGGACACCACCTGGACTGGGACAGGGAGGGAGCGTACCCCTACATCAGATAAGGGAAATAGGGCCGATTTGTCCCAGTTAACCCGGAGACCTGAAAACCCCCCATAGCGTTCTATCAGGGACAGAAGGGATTCCAGAGAGGGGCCCACATCCCCAAGGTATACAAGTGTATCATCAGCATAGAGAGATACCTTTTCAATAATAGTACCTCTGACAATGCCCCTAATGCCATCAGAGTGGCGGATCGCCACAGCAAGGGGTTCAATGGCGAGTGCAAAGAGAAGGGGAGATAGTGGGCAACCCTGCCTAGTGCCCCTGGCCATAGGGAGAGTAGGTGAGATATTAAGATTAGTCCGTACCCTAGCCTTGGGATCATTATACAGTAGCTTAACCAATGCTGTAAACCGAGGGCCAAGACCCATTCTAGGCAAAAGGGTCCACAGATATGTCCACTCTACAGAGTCAAACGCCTTACAATTGTCTAAGGACAATATAAACCCAGGGTCTGGAGACCGCTCTGCCTCTGCTATATTCAGGTGTAGTCTTTGTATATTTATGTCAGTTCCCCTCCCTGGCATAAAGCCTGTCTGGTCTGGGTGAACCAAGGATAGTATTACTTTATTAAGCCTTGTTGCCAGAATTTTGGCTAGTATTTTAACATCAGAGTTTAGGAGGGAAATTGGGCGGTACGAGTCAGGAAGCAGAGGGTCCTTGCCAGGCTTAGGAAGAACTACAATAAGGGCCTCTCGCATGGAGTCGGGGAGGGAACCGCTGTCGAGCGCATCGGAGTACAGGCTAAGGAGATGGGGGACCAGAGTCTCACAGTTATCCCTATACCACTCACCTCCCAGCCCATCAAGTCCAGGTGTCTTACCGGGGGGCAACGATTGGATGGCCAGTTCCACCTCCTCCGCCGAGAGCGGAGCATCAAGCTCCGATGACTGTGCCTGTGTGAGCCTCCAAAGTGGAAGACTGTCAAGGAATCCGGAGATCTCGGCGGAAGAGGCGGACAATCTGGAGCTGTAAAGAGAAGAGTAGTATTCATGAAATACCATGTTAATGGCCCGGGGTTCTGTAATCAAGGCTCCGCTACTGTCAAGGATAGAGGGAACGGAAGCACAAGGACGTTCAGCCCGCGATAGATACGCAAGCAGCTTCCCGTTTTTATCTCCGAATTCAAAGATGGACGCTTCCCTGGCTAGCAGGCGCTTGCTGGTGCGCTCCTTCACTACAGCTAGATGGTTCCTCTGCGCCTGAGCCCAAGTCTTTTTATTCCCCTGAGTAGGTTTCTCTAGATAATCCTTTTCTGCAGTCACCAGAGCGGCCGTCAGCTTTTCCTCCTGCGCATTTAATGTCTTCCTATGGCCAGCTACCCCCGACATGAATGCTCCCCGCACCGAGGACTTGTACGAGTCCCAGACTAGAAGAGGATCAGGATGGGTTGAATGTACATCCCAGAACTCGCTGTGCGCTGCCCTAACAGTACTCTGGACCGCTGGGGATAGGAGCCAGGCCGGGTGCAGGCGCCATAAGCGGGAGTCGCTGGGGGGGCCTATAAGGAGACTGATAAGCAAGGCGGAGTGGTCTGATGCACTGCGCGGGCAATAGGATACCTGATCAACATGCTGCATCATATCAGGGGAGACAAAGGCCAGATCAATCCGAGAGAAGCTCTTGTGCACAGAGGAATAGAATGAATATTCTCTCTCTTGAGGATGTTTACTACGCCAAACATCGGCGAGGTCTAGAGAAGTGAGCCACTCATTCAGACGGACCGAGCCTGTGTCTAGGCCGCTTGTGCGATCTAAGGAGGGATTAGGGACTGCATTGAAGTCACCAATGCAGAGGACCGGGCTTGGAGGCATAGCAGCCAGTTTACTGGATATTAGGTGCAATACAGCTGGGTCAAAGGGAGGAGGGACATAAATAGACGCTATAGTGAAGGTAAAGCCCCATAAGGCACAATGTATGACTACGTACCGACCAAAGTGATCCGGCGCTACCTGTATGACCTCTATGGGAAGCGCTTTGGATACGAGTATGGATACTCCCCTAGCGTAGACAGAGTAGGAGGAATGATAACCTCTAGCCACCCATGCCCGCTTCAGAGAGAGGACCTTCTGACCCGTAAGGTGTGTCTCTTGGATACATACAATATGGGGGGCCTGACGCTTAATGACGTCTAGCATCAGAGCCCTCTTGAATTTGGAGTTAAGTCCCCTCACATTCCAGCTCATTACCTTAAGTGAAGACATATTAGCGGAAAGGAAAGGGGTGTGGGGAAGGAGACGTGAGCAACCAAGCATTCATCCTTTCATACCACAAAGACATAGACAGACAGACAACAGTGAGCATAACAAATATAACAGAACTGTACTAACAATCCCAAGAATATAAACCCCCTGTCTAACACCCTAACAGCAGTAGTGTAGACCTATACCCACTAACAGTAAAATAGTAGAACAGTGGTCCCTAACTCAAGACAAACCTACACCATTTGTCCCGGGACCTTCAACCCTTAATGAATAGATGATCAGGAGGTTATTAGGCAGCCATATTTAGAGAGAACCAAAGAGGAGATAGGGGAGGGGGGCGGGGAGGAGGGAGACGCGGGGAGGTAGTGGTAACAGGGAGGGGAGGGGGGAGAGGAGAGGGGGGAGGAGGGAGGGGGAATAGGGAGAAGGGGGGGGAGGGAGGAGAGAATGAAGTGCCATATGTGGCGCACTGGTCAAGATGACCAAAAAGAGAACGCAAATCAATCACAGGGTACATTTGTGAGGCACGTAATGTGCAAACAAATATTAGAAAACTGTAACAGTGATTTGGGACCCCTACATAACTATTCAGGACTAAGTCCAGCATTGTCATAGCACATCAGATAAAAGGATATGTGAGTCCAGTCACTCAGGAGGAGCGGGCCTTCCAGCAGGAGCCCGAGGAGCTGCATCAGCCCAGTGAAGTGCTTCGGTTGGGCAGGTGAAGAATCGAGTCTTCTGGCCGTCCACAATTCGGAGCTTGGAAGGGTACATCATGGAGTATTTATACCCCTTGTCACGGAGACGGGCACGGACCTCGGTGAATTGTGCTCGTTGCTTCCTGACGGATGCAGAGAAATCAGGATAGAAGGACACTCTGCTGTTGGCATAGAGAATTTCTCCCTTGGTACGGACAGCCCTGAGGATAGAGTCCCTGTCCCTAAAGTGCAGCAGCCGGGCCAGGAAGGGTCTTGGATTGCCCCCTGGAGGGCCAGGGCGGAATGGCACACGATGGGCCCTTTCCACTGTGAAGAACGGGGAGAAGGTATCTGCAGGCAGCATATTTTTAAGCCAATTTTCAAAAAAGGATACAGGGTCAGACCCCTCCACTTTTTCGGGGAGGTCAACCACTCTGACGTTGTTTCGTCGCAGGCGATTTTCGAGGTCATCAGCTCTGTCGATGGATGCAGACATTTGGCGCTGAAGCTCTCTGATCTGTGTCGGCATAGGCCTCTGGACGTCCTCCACCTCAGATATTCTGCGGTCAGTTTCTGTAATTCGCTCTTTAGCTTTGTGGACATCGTGCCTTAATAGAACAAAGTCCTGTCGCAGCTCATCCACCTTGGTGACCAGTTTGGATTGGCATCCGTTTATGGCCGCCAGCACCTCTGCAAATTTCCGATCCAACTCCGTGGCCGCGTCAGACGGATCAGCACCCTCTTCATAGCTTACAAGCTGTGGCGGGCTCTGGGAGCCTTCAAAGAGGGAGTGAGAGGAGTTTGGGGACCCCTGAGGAGAGCAGGGCTGTGTGCGGGAGAATCTCCCCAACTTTTTAGCAGCATTCGACTGTATCTGCGCAAGAACGGCTTGGGATGTGGAGCAATCCTGCGCATCCAGGGGTTCCAGGGACTGGAATGGAGGATCTTCATGGACGGATTCATCATCCGATGGAGGCGCAGACACCCCGGACGCTGCTTTGTGCAATTTAGCCGTCCTCCTCCGGTTACCCATGGCGTCTGGGCAGGGGGGGCCAGAGATAAACAATCAAGGAGCCTAGCGTCCAGTAGTTAGCAGAGATACAATCCAAACCCACGTGGAGTATTGCAGCGGTACTGCAAGGGTTAATATAAAACAGAACCCAGGAGTAGGGGATCACTGGGAGTATGGAGGACTCAGTGCTGGGCTGCACAACCAGGGGTCCCCAGGGCAGAGGTGGGCAGCAGCAGGGGAATTACTTCCCTACCTGGTCCTGGCGCAGTCCGGCAGTGTCAGGGTTAACCCTGCGCGCCTAGGCCTCAGGCAGCGCAGGGGAGTCGCATAAGATGGCGCCTCCAGCAGGATGAAGGGCTGGCTGGAGCGCTGTCACGGTGCCTCTGGTGGCGTCCCCCTTGGTCTTGGCTACCTCGGTCCTGGCAGGAGAGAGGATCCCCCCGGCGATCTGCACAGCGGGGCCGGGCGGCTAGGAGCGGGCCGCCGCGCGGGTCACGTGGCCGGCTGCGGGGAAGTGTGGAGGAGCGGCGCGGAGTCCGCAGCCGCCTCCGAATCGGCACCGGAGGACAGCGGCAGGTGTGTGGGGCACCCCGGAGCAGGAGAGAGCGGGCACAGGTGAGGGATGGCTGCCTTGGGAGGGAGATGGGGTATCGGGTCCCGGGAGCTCCGCGGCGCACGTCCTCTCAGTCCGGCATTAGGCCACGCCCCCCTTTTTTTGCTTTTATATAAGAAGAAATTTATATATTTACAATGTTATTACAGATTTAATGCTGTGTTGGGCGTTTTCCCTTCTGGTGAATCAAAGCCTTAACAGGACATGCCCCCAATACAGGGATTGGCTGTTTGTTTCAAAATCTTACTGTGTCATACAGAGATTACACCATGATTAAGAGAACGTGGTGCTCGAAACGCGTAGGCCAAGTCTCTGACATGTTTCCTGTTATTTAAAAATGAAGAAATAAATAATACATTGCTTTTCAAGAAGTGCTGCGTTCCCTTGTTACTTTGGATTATTCCTGACTGCAGTCCTAGCAGGCCCTCGGGCAACAGTCCTAGCAGGCCACAAGGATTTCCTAATGGATTGTTACTAGAGATGGGCGAATTTTTCAAATTCGGTTCGTCCCGATTCGCCGACTTTTTATAAAAAAATTTGATTCAACCCGAATCGAATCGTGCCGAATCACGTTAAAAAACAGGTATTTCCTGGCTGCAGAGAGCCTGTAGGGTGTTGTAGAACGTTGTGCCATGCTTAAATATGCATAGGGAGGTGGTTTTAGTATGACACGCACATGACAGCCGCCGCTCTTAGAATCGCTTCATTCTTCACTTCCATGTGCACTTACAGAGGCCAACTTCCCCAAATAAGTGAAGCGGGAACGCAGCCTGACAAGGTAACGTCTGTGCCAGCTCGAAAGAACTGAGCTGAGGGCCAAGATCTCACTACAACATCACAGAATGCACTCTTTTTACACTGGCATCAGATGATTCCATAGATTACGACAGAACCTGTTCTGTTAAACGCGGATACATGTAGAACCCCCCCTAAAGAGTGGAGAGGGTGTCAGCAGTAATTTTGCATTGACGTCACTGATCATTTTGCCCTTCTTTTCACCCGTCAGTGTCTGCTTTCAATCTGTCAATAATCCATCATCAGTATTGCTAAAGCCAAAAACAAACAGGTGTGGATCCAGAACAGAGATGAGCAGTAAATGGGATACTTGCATGTCCTCTGTGTTCTGTATCCACTCCTGCTTTTGGCTATCAATCCTGAGGCTTTTCATTCCTTCTGACAGATGAAATGAAGGTGGAAATTAAACATAGTGGCAACGTCATAGAGTGATGGAGGGTGAAAACAGCATTATGGAAATCACAGGGTGTTCCAGAGAGACAGCGGTCAGTTGGCAGCAGCATGAGTAGGCCGCAGAGTGGCACAATTACAAATTATGGAGGTGGCGGAAACATGGTAGGCCACAGAGTGGCACAATGACAGAGCATGGAGGTGGTGTTACCTGCAGCAGCAAGAGGCCACAGGTGGCAGCAAAAGGGAAAGCCACAGAGTGATAGAGTGTGGAGGTGGTGGCAGCAGGAGCCCACATAGCCAACAGCAGAGGAGTCCACATTGTGGCACAATGACGAAGTTTGAAATGAATTAAAAGCTGAAATTTTCCATTTAAATTTGAAGATTAGAGACGCCACATCCATAATAGTGTACAGTTTTCCTGAAAATATCATGTCTTTGCCAAAAAACAACTGCAATGGTGGCACCAGCAGCAGCATGAGGTCAGAGGTGTGAAGGTGGCGGCGCCATCGTAGGCCACAGAGTGGCACAATGATATAGTGTGGAGGTGGCGTCGGCAGCAGCAGGAGCCTGCAGAGTGGCACAATGATATAGTGTGGAGGTGGCGTCGGCAGCAGCAGGAGCCTGCAGAGTGGCTCCATGATATAGTGTGGAGGTGACGGACAATTCCAGTCCCTGGTAAAGATGGTAGGAGGCAGATGGTGCAACTGGCAGCAGATGTGTTGCATCAGGCGGGTGGCAGCATCAGAATAGTAGCTGAGGCAGGTAGTTAGAACCCCAACTCATTTCTCAACATTTAGAGGAGGCATCATGGCTGATCTTATCTGATGCATTGACAAAGGTCAGTCTCTCCACATTACGGGTGGACAAGCGGGTTCTCCTGGCTCCTGGTAACGATGGCCCCCGCCGCACTGAACACACACTCTGATGCCACACTACTGGCCGGGCAGGACAGCTTCTCTACTGCAAACTCCGCAAGTTGCGGCCACGCATCAAGTTGGCTGCCCAGTAGTCCATGGGATCCTCTACCTGAGGTGGTAAAGTGCTGTCCAAGTAGGCCACCACCTGCTGGTGCAGGGTCTGCTCCATGTGTGTCAAACACATCGTTCTTCGCTGAATAGTGGTGCTGAGCCCAGACCACCTAGTAGCTCTCTGGCTGCGGGAAAGGAACAGGACAGAGCCCGGTTGAGGACAGGTGAGGGCCGCTGACCTGCTCCTGGGTCATGCCAACTAATTGTATCTGAGGAACCCACAGACTCTTGGCTGGAGTTGTCAGGTGTTGTATTTGAGAAAATGGATGACCTAGTCAACCATTGAACAACCTTTGGGTTGTTGATCAACACTCTGCCACTAGATGACAACGGCAGTTCTGGCCTCACAGAGTCACCCCTGCTGCGACATCCCCTTACTGTGCTGCCACCTCTGCCTGCTCCACCTGCCACCTTTCTGTCTGACATAGTGGTTAATCAACTACGTGGATTTGACATGTACATCTGGCTGTAAACTAGAGCCCCCAAAAGGTATTGCAATGTACGTTATACAGATACCCCACAACTGACACCAAGTGAGAGGTCCACAAATCACTACAGCAGCTTCGTGAATATAAAACAGATTTCTTCCTATTCGATTTTGTCACTAAATAGAACTGCTATTTGGGGTATACAGATCCGCCTTAAAGAACATCCAGGGATTGGAGCAGGAATCGCTACTGCACAGTAGAGTAGCAGCAGCTGCACGCTACAGACAGCACACCCAGTGTAAAATGTCAGGATTGCAAATGGCCAACAGTTTTATAGGGCTGTGAGCCTGTGTGACATCACATAAGCCTGCCGGTCGCTGATTGGCTTACAGGTCTGCAGATGTCATCGGGGGTATTCCTTTCTCCTTCCCAGAGTTCTCTGCCCCATGTAATACGTTGTGCTCGCGCCCATATAGCTGAAAAAAGAAAGCAAAAAAAAACTTTGTTCCCGCGAATCAACGTAAGCTTCGGCTTCGTGACGAATCAAATTTTTTGTGAAATTCATATCAAATTCTACTTTGTTAGAATCGATTCGCCCATCTCTAATTGATATCCATGTGTGAAGACTTTATTTTTTGTTTGCTGTTATGCTATGTGTGACACTGCTGAGCTGTGTATCTAATCCTATCCTGTGTGATACTGCTGAGCTGTGTATCTAATCCTATCCTGTGTGATACTGCTGAGCTGTGTATCTAATCCTATCCTGTGTGATACTGCTGAGCTGTGTATCTAATCCTATCCTGTGTGATACTGCTGAGCTGTGTATCTAATCCTATCCTGTGTGATACTGCTGAGCTGTGTATCTAATCCTCTCCTGTGTGATACTGTCTGCTGAGCTGTGTATCTAATCCTACCCTGTGTGATACTGACTGCTGAGCTGTGTATCTAATCCTATCCTGTGTGATACTGCTGAGCTGTGTATCTAATCCTCTCCTGTGTGATACTGCTGAGCTGTGTATCTAATCCTCTCCTGTGTGATACTGACTGCTGAGCTGTGTATCTAATCCTATCCTGTGTGATACTGACTGCTGAGCTGTGTATCTAATCCTATCCTGTGTGATACTGCTGAGCTGTGTATCTAATCCTATCCTGTGTGATACTGCTGAGCTGCGTATCTAATCCTCTCCTGTGTGATACTGCTGAGCTGCGTATCTAATCCTATCCTGTCTGATACTGCTGAGCTGTGTATCTAATCCTATCCTGTGTGATACTGCCTGCTGAGCTGTGTATCTAATCCTATCCTGTGTGATACTGCTGAGCCGTGTATCTAATCCTCTCCTGTGTGATACTGCTGAGCTGCGTATCTAATCCTATCCTGTGTGATACTGCTGAGCTGCGTATCTAATCCTATCCTGTCTGATACTGCTGAGCTGTGTATCTAATCCTATCCTGTGTGATACAGCCTGCTGATACGTCCCTCACATCTCCTCTTATTCTTACAGTTTGGGTTATAATAATCTCCCAGACATGTCCTGCGTCCTGTTGGCTTCTGTAATAAGGAATAATCCGGACCTGAAGATACTGGACCTGTCTGGTAACCGCCTGTCTGGTCCTGACCTCAGGTCTCCGCAGGTTGGAGAGATTTGGGTAAGTATAAGATATAATGAAGATTCTCTGGGTAATAGACACTTTGTATCTCCTGTGTCTGTTATTTCCGGAAGATTCTCCCTAATAATCTATAGATATACAATGTATATAGGAACCAAGTCCAGAAATCCTGTCTCTTATCTCTGTGATCCGGTAATACAGGAGCCGCACATGATGGTGATGGAGGAGGCCGGGGACACCCTGCACCCACATATCATCTCCAGCACCCAAAGTCTTACAAGACAGGAAGGTGCAGAGTTATTCCCCATCACCTCTAGGGGGCGCCGGATATACAACCCCCTGACAGCACTGTGTGATAATATAGGACCATAATGTCATAAATATACAAGCAGCAGGGGGGCCCAGCATCTCCCAGTCAGGGGCCCCCAAATCCTTACTGTCCCTGAGTAGGAAGGTAGGTGGTCCAGGTACCTACCCGATACACATTACATGTAAGGAAGCGGCATAGACCCGGGGGCACTTCTAGTAGAAATCAGCCGCTGGGACATAAACACATTTCATGGAAGATTTTTCTCCTTTTCATTATCAAGAGACTTAAAATAATCACAAAAATATCTACAAATAACAGAAGAGGGAAAAAGCATCAACCGAAGACCCTGGAATAGGAGATAAAAGGGTCCCCAGTTGTGATCATACATATGTCATGTACACCGTATCACACAGGAGAGGATTAGATACACAGCTCAGCAGTATCACACAGGAGAGGATTAGATACACAGCTCAGCAGTATCACACAGGAGAGGATTAGATACACAGCTCAGCAGTATCACACAGGAGAGGGTTAGATACACAGCTCAGCAGTATCACACAGGAGAGGATTAGATACACCGCCCAGCAGTATCACACAGGAGAGTGTTAGATACACCGCCCAGCAGTATCACACAGAAGAGGATTAGATACACCGCCCAGCAGTATCACACAGGAGAGGATTAGATACACAGCTCAGCAGTATCACAAAGGAGAGGATTAGATACACAGCTCAGCAGACAGTATCACACAGGATAGGATTAGATACACAGCTCAGCAGACAGTATCACACAGGAGAGGATTAGATACACAGCTCAGCAGACAATATCACACAGGAGAGGATTAGATACACAGCTCAGCAATCAGTATCACACAGGAGAGGATTAGATACACAGCTCAGCAGTCAGTATCACACAGGAGAGGATTAGATACACAGCTTAGCAGTCAGTATCACACAGGAGAGGATTAGATACACAGCTCAGCAGACAGTATCACACAGGAGAGGATTAGATACACAGCTCAGCAGACAGTATCACACAGGAGAGGGTTAGATACACAGCTTAGCAATCAGTATCACAAAGGAGAGGATTAGATACACAGTTTAGCAGACAGTATCACACAGGATAGGATTAGATACACATCTCAGCAGACAGTATCACACAGGAGAGGATTAGATACACAGCTCAGCAATCAGTATCACACAGGAGAGGATTAGATACACAGCTCAGCAGACAGTATCACACAGGATAGGATTAGATACACAGCTCAGCAGACTGTATCACACATGATGGGATTAGATACACAGCTCAGCAGACCGTATCACACAGGATAGGATTAGATACACAGCTCAGCAGACAGTATCACACAGGATAGGATTAGATACACAGCTCAGCAGATAGTATCACACAGGATAGGATTAGATACACAGCTCAGCAGACAGTATCACACAGGATAGGATTAGATACACAGCTCAGCAGACAGTATCACACGGGATCCGATTAGATACACAGCTCAGTGGAATGTATGACACAGCAGGATAGGATTAGATACACAGTTTAACAAACAGAATCATACATTATACGATACGCTTCACTCCTTATTAACACCAAGGGTGCAGCCACCTGTCACAGACCTTGGGGCTGAATATTTGGCGCATACTTTAATGATAAAATTGATTGTATTCGCCATGTAAAATTGCTCAATGCACTCACCCCTCCAATCCCCTTCCCTTCCCTCCCATACCTTACCTTGTTCACTCTCTTCCTTTGAGCCAGTCACAGAGGAAGAAGTGTCCGGGCTCCTTTCCTCTGCTCGCCCCACTACCTGCATCAGTGACCCCATCCCCTCACATCTCTTACAGTCTCTCTCTCTTCTGGTGTCATCCCCTCTTCTTTCACGCTGTTGTTACCCCTTTACTAAAGAAACCTTCACTGGACCCATTCAGTGCTACTAACTACCGACCAGTCTCTAACCTCCCTTTCATCTCCAAACTCCTGGAACGCCCGGTCTATTCTCTATAACCCGCCCTCTCTCTCTATAACCCGCCCTCTCTCTCTATAACCCGCCCTCTCTCTCTATAACCCGCCCTCTCTCTCTATAACCCGCCCTCTCTCTCTATAACCCGCCCTCTCTCTCTATAACCCGCCCTCTCTCTATAACCCGCCCTCTCTCTCTATAACCCGCCCTCTCTCTCTATAACCCGCCCTCTCTCTCTATAACCCGCCCTCTCTCTCTATAACCCGCCCTCTCTCTCTATAACCCGCCATCTCTCTATAACCCGCCCTCTCTCTATAACCCGCCCTCTCTCTCTATAACCCGCCCTCTCTCTCTATAACCCGCCATCTCTCTATAACCCGCCCTCTCTCTCTATAACACGCCCTCTCTCTCTATAACCCGCCCTCTCTCTCTATAACCCGCCCTCTCTCTATAACCCGCCCTCTCTCTCTATAACCCGCCCTCTCTCTCTATAACCCGCCCTCTCTCTCTATAACCCGCCCTCTCTCTATAACCCGCCCTCTCTCTATAACCCGCCCTCTCTCTCTATAACCCGCCCTCTCTCTCTATAACCCGCCCTCTCTCTCTATAACCCGCCCTCTCTCTCTATAATCCGCCCTCTCTCTCTATAATCCGCCCTCTCTCTCTATAACCCGCCCTCTCTCTATAACCCGCCCTCTCTCTCTATAACCCGCCCTCTCTCTCTATAACCCGCCCTCTCTCTCTATAACCCGCCCTCTCTCTCTATAACCCGCCCTCTCTCTCTATAACCCGCCCTCTCTCTCTATAACCCGCCCTCTCTCTCTATAACCCGCCCTCTCTCTCTATAACCCGCCATCTCTCAGATAACTCCCTCCTTGACCCCCTCCATCTGGTTTCTGGTCTATGTATTCCACTGAAACTGCTCTTTCTAAAGTCCCCAATGATCTCCTCACTGCAAAATCCAAAGGTGACTAATCCCTCCTTATCCTTCTGGATCTATCGGCAGCGTTCGATACTGTGGACCACCAGCTCCTCCTCAGGGGCTTCACTCTATTGGCCTGGAGGACCCTGCACTCTGAAAGTGCGGTCAGAGAGATAGGAAGAAAACCACCGGTCTCCCTTTCTGGATCTTTCTCTTCTCATCTTCCTCTCAGTGTTGGGTTCCTCAGGGCTCAGTCCTAGGTCCTTTTCTCCCCCTATGCTAATGACACCCAGATGACACTTCTGCACGTAACATCAGCCCTGGCCTAATCCAAAACACTAGTGACTGTCTCTCTACTGTCTCCAGCATCATGTCCTCTCACTTCTTGAAACTTAATCTTTCTAAGACTGAACTTCTTGTTTTTCCACCTTACCTAACCCTGACCTCTCCATCTCGGTCTGTGGGATCACTGTAGCACCGAGGCAGCAGGCCGCTGTCTTGGGATTGAATTGAATGCTAATTGTTGCGCTTATTCACTCTCGACTAAACTCCTGTAACTCCCTACTAATCATCTTCCAAACTCTCTCCCCTACAATCTATTCTTAATGTAGCAGCCAGATTCGTCTTTCAGACCAAACGCTACACGCAGAGGCGTTGCTAGGATGGCAAAAGATCTGGGGCATGGGCCCCAATGCATTTGTATTAAATTGACAGGAGTGACCATTTTTGTACATGACCCCCTCAAATGAGTTTCCCGCCAAAACCAATTCCATCCATTGCCTGCAGGTGATGTGTCCTCGGACTGTAGTTGTTCTCTATCTTCTCCATTAGCCCCAGCATCACCAATTCTCCTCACTGTAAAGTTTACCACACAGGCATCTTATTGTTCCTATATCTTGGTCCCCTAACACAGTTATCCTTCTGCTACCCCTACATTGTCCCCATTGTGGCCCCCACAATAACTGACCCTCCACAATACATTGGCCTAACATGTAATAATGCACTTAATACCTCTCACCTTGATAATGCCCCTACCAAGTGACCCTTTCTAATTATCTAATTAGGAGCCGCCGAAAAATCCCCACACTAAATAATGCCCCCACCCACTGAATAATTCTCCCACATATAATAAGTCTCACCAATAAGGGATGTCCCCACAACCCTCCAGTATATAATGTTATGTATAATGGGCAATTAACAATCCCCAAAGAAATTCATATTCTCTGCAGCCCCCACAACAATGGATGTCCCTCCTGCCCTTCACACTTATTGATGCCATCCCATCACATCCCAGTAATTGGTGTCCCCCAAAGCCCCCCCACAATTGATGTACCCCTTCAAAAAGGTATATGCCCCAAAACCCCAACAATGAATACACCCCCAGCCCCTCAGAAATGGTTGTCCCCACCCCCAGCAATGCATGTGCCCCATAGACACCCAGCAATTGACGTTTCCCCCCTCCAAGCAATTGATGTCTCCCATAAATCCCCCCAGAAATGAATGTTCCCATTAGCTCCCCATCAATGTATGTCATATATAGCCCCCCCGCCCCAGAAATTAATATTCCACCCCACCCCTGAGGAACAGATGTCCCCCCATCCCCTCTGCAATAGATGACCCTCATCAGCCCCTCTCAGCATTTGATGTTGTCTTCAGCCCCACCCCCAGCAGGCAATGGATGTGCCCCATAGATCCTCAGCAATTGATACGCCCCCCACTCAGCAAATGATGTGTCCCACAAACCCCCCAGAAATTTATGTTACCATTACCTCCCAAGCAATGGATGTCATCCACAGCCTCCCCTGCCTCACAAAATTAATATTCCATGTCAGCCTCCAAGCACGGATGCCCCCCCAGCAATGGAATTTTCCCCAACCAGCCCCTCTCAGCAATTGATGGCCCCCTCCACCAGCTATTGATATCCCCCACAAGCTCCCCCCACAAGAAATGAATTTTTCCATTAGCTCCCCAGTAATGGATTCCCCCTGACAATGGATAATATCCCCCACATAAATTAATATACCCCCCCTTGAGAAATGGTCCATACACCCACATAAATGAAATTAATGTCCCCATAGCATTCCAGAAATTATGACCCCGGTCATTTAATGTCCCCCAGCCCCTGTCCCCCCAGCAAATTGGGCACCCCCTAGCAAATTCCTACACTGAATTAAAAAAAAAACAACTTCATGCTCACCTGTCTTCTTCTTGCCTCTCTCCTCTTCTCGCTGTGTGGGAATGAGTCGCGGTGACGTCATCACACCGCGTCTCCGGCTCCCAGCGCTTTAGTCAGCTGGTAGAAGCAGGAGACGCGGTTTAATGACGTCACCGTGTCTCCTGCTATGTGTAGTGAAAGACGGAGCTTATAGCTCCATTCTTCACTGCAGCGCTCGCCTCTATCTGTGCCCGGAAGGGACCCAGATAAAAGTGAGAGAGGGGTGAGGACCCGGACAGTGGGACAAGAGTGCCGCTGATCCGGGGCACAGGCCAAAAGATCCGGGGCACGAGCCCCGGATCTTTTAGCCTAGCGACGCCCCTGGCTACACGGATGCATCCGGTTTGTGCCAATCACTGCACTGGCTGCCCGTCTCCTTCCGTATTCACTTTAAAATAATAACCCTCATCCACAAAGCTCTGAATAATGCTGCATCTCCCTATCTCTCCTCTCACATCTCAGTCTATCGCCCTTCCCGTGCTCTTCGATCTGCCAGTGATATTAGATTAATCTCTACCTTAATTCGAACCTCTCATGCACGTCTCCAGGACTTCTCCTGAGCTGCACCAATTCTCTGGAATGCCCTTCCCCGGACTCTCAGACCAATACCCAACCTCCAAAGTTTCAAACGTGTTCTTAAAACCCACATCGTGGACAGATCTATCATACGCACTAACTGCATGTAACGTCACCTCTCCCTTTACTAATCTATCCTATGTCTTCCTGTCTGTTATCTGGTAAACAGCAGATATATACCGAGCTCCAGGCTTTCCTGTGGCCACTTTCACCTTGGACCCTGTAAATAAGATGGCGGCTGATGGCTGGGTCAAGCAGCAGAATTTTTATTTATTAAATTACTTTACCGTATTTTTACCGACTATCAGGCGCACCGAATTATAAGGCGCACCATTAATAAATGCCTGCTAAAATGTCTAGGTTTATGTATAAGGCGCACCTGATTATAAGGATGAATGACCAGCAGGTGGCAGACCTGTGCACAGGTTCAAGGCAGCTGTTGTCTGTAAGTACGGTTCATATATAAGGCTCAATGAACTATAAGGCGCACCTTTGATTTCTGAGAAAATCAAAGGATTTTTTGTGCGCCTTATAGTGCGAAAAATGTGGTATATTGTTCCTTTAAAAAGAATCGCTGGACCATTCTACAACCTCTTGTGTCACCCCCTCATCCTCATAGTCTGTAAGCTCTTGTGTCACCCCCTCATCCTTATAGACTGTAAGCTCTTGTGTCACCCCCTCATCCTTATAGACTGTAAGCTCACTCTTATTGTTCCGTATGACTTTTGTCCTCCGCAATGTAATATTATATTTGTATATGTTCCCTGTGATTCGTAAAGCTACGGAATTTGATGGCGCCATATAAATAAAGATTATTACCATACCATTAGATTCAGCAGGCAGTATCAAACCCATCGTGTGTGATACAGTCACAGGCTTAGCTTGGTATCTAATATGATCATGTGTGATACTGCTGAGCTGTGTATCTAATCCTCTCCTGTGTGATACTGTCTGCTGAGCTGTGTATCTAACCCTATCCTGTGTGATACTGACTGCTGAGCTGTGTATCTAATCCTATCCTGTGTGATACTGACTGCTGAGCTGTGTATCTAATCCTATCCTGTGTGATACTGACTGCTGAGCTGTGTATCTAATCCTATCCTGTGTGATACAGTCTGCGGACACCTCTCTCACATCTCCTCTTATTCTTACAGGTTGGATAATAATGTTCTCCCAGACACGTCCTGCGTCCCGTTGGCTTCTGTAATGAGGAATAATCCGGACCTGGAGATACTTGTCCTGTCTGGTAACCGCCTGCCTGGTCCTGACCTCAGTGTCCTGTCTGGTAACCGCCTGGCTGGTCCTGACCTCAGTGTCCTGCTGGAAGCTCTGTCCGGTCTCTGCAGGTTGGAGGGATTATAGTAAGTATAAGATATTATGAAGTTTCTCTGGGTAATAGACACTTTGTATCCCTCTCCTGTGTCTGTTATTTCCGGAATATTCTCCCTTATAATCTATAGATATACAATGTATATAGGAACTAAGTCCAGAAATCCTATAATAACCCTCTGCCATAAATATAGAGGAGAGGAAGATACAGAATCATCTCATTATTAGGAGCTGACTATAGCGCCCCCCAGAGGTCACATACAATATTCCAGGACTGGAGAGGAGACACTGAGCTGTGGATGACGAGCCCCGGCCTTGTCCTTCTCTTATCTCTGTGATCCGGTAATACAGGAGCCGCCATCCCCTCTAGGGGGCGCCGTATATACACCCCCCTGACAGCACTGTGTGATAATATAGGACCATAATAACATAAATATAAAGCTCTACAACCAAAAGTAACACAGAAGTGATAGGACAAGTGATGACCAGGAATCACCGGAGCAGGAAGCATAAAACTTGTGAAATGTCAGTAAGAAGTGTATATGCAATCAATTTTTACAAATCAAGACATTAAAAACATAAAATGTTAAATTGATATTAAGACATATCGGCAACGCTTAACAAATTACAATACACAGAATATTGGGCATAGCCACAGGCAGTGTGTCATGAAAAGAAGGAAAGAAAACCCGGATCATCCCAACATACAGCCAGTCCCCGGGTTACGTATAAGATAGGTTCCATAGGTTTGTTCTTAAGTTGAATATTGTATGCAAGTCGAAACTGCATACTTCATAATTGTAGATCCAGACAATTTTTTTTTCCCTGTGACAATTGGTTTCAAAATTTTTTGCTGTAATTGGACCAAGGATTATAATCGGATAACAAAGAAAAATTTCAGCTCGCTTACCCTTGTAGCCATATATTAGATGCTGGTGCTGGGATAAGCTGAGCCGAATCAGTACAATGCAGGATAGAAGAAGGTAAATCCAGCACCAGCAGACATGGAAAATAAAGGTGTAGTAAAACCTCAATTTATTACATCTTCATTTAAATTTTTTTTTTTAAAAAAGGTACCATGATGGAGGAATCTGACGCGTTTTGAACTTCCAGAGAGTTCTTAAAGTGTAACCGTAATTCTGAGCAAAAAAAAAAACCTAAAAAACATGTCCATGGGAATTATTCCTCAAAGTATTTTGCCTCTCGGTCCTCATTTAGTACCTTTTTTGGCCCATAGCAACCAGGGTTTCCAGCTCTCAAAAAAAACTACAAACAGCAAGATAGAGGCCTCCCTCCTGTCACCTCTTCACAAGCTGCTGACCAATGACACCAGAGCTTTCTATCTATCTATCTATCCAACTAAGTAGCTAGTTAGACTTTTCTACTTTTTAACTAACTAGCTATCTATCCCATATACATCTCATATCTATTTATCTATGTGTATCCTCTCTATTTAGCTATCTTTGTACCTACCTATGTAAAACTCCAGCACAGCACATGAGGGGACAGTGTGAAGACAAGGAGAGTCTCTCCTGCATTTTCCTGCTGTGGAGTGTAAGGTGTTGGGGGATTGTGATCGCTCTGCATCTTGTGTCTGTGTGGATTATTTGTTTATATACAAGTGTAAGGAAAGCTGAGGTGAGAGTTTAGGTGTTTTTGTTATCACATTAGGTAGTGTTCCTGGCAGCACATGACTGAGTGCTGGAGCACTGAGCTGTGAGGAGAATCAGCTGTGAGCAGGGAGAGAGGGGGGGGGGGGTGGCTGCAGAATACAAGAGGAAGGAGCAAGATTTGAATAACTAATCCAATGCAAAAGGGCTTGAAATTACCTGCCCTACAACATATTAAAAGTTTTTTTAACGTTTTTTGACGGTTACTCTTTAATCATAGTAAGGTACAAACTCATTATATGAGGTTTTCAGCGGAAGTAGACGGCAATCGAGTCTTAGATTACTTAACATCAGTGGGGGAGGAAACAGTTTGACGGGTATGGCTAGCTAAATACAAAACAACATTATAGGAATAAGTAAAGTTAATATATATACATTGAATCATTTCTTTAGACCATGATAGCAAGCATAGAACAGGTAGGCAGCACAGCGAGAAACAAAAGGGGATTCACATGTGGATACAAAGCTACGTTTCGGCTAGCTAAATGTAGCCATTTTCATTGGAGAAAAAAAATTATTAACAAAGGTAAAATAGTTGTTGGTTAGCAGAAAATCCAATCACTATTGCGAAAAAGACTGTCACGAATGCTCCCGCGACCCTCGTCCTGGGTTGCGGGCTCACCCGTGCCCCTCTCCATGCTTCAGCGCGGCCACAGTCTCACTTACCCTGTCCCCATTCATTTTCCGGCTCCGGTGGTCATTCGTGCACGTCTCTGTCTCCTAGTGTGCACGTGCGCCGGCTCCTGAAGGTTTAAAGGGCTAGTGCACCATGCTGGCCTTTCCCAGAATCCTTTATAGCCCAGATTCTTCCTGCACACCCCACCGGATGTTTGTGCCTTTGAGAAAGTTTTGTTCGATTCTGGTGAACATCTCTGTACCTCGCCTTGGCCACCACCAGAACCTGCTTTGCAGCGAGCTCTAGTGAAAACCGGGTACCACTTAGACTCTGGTCCAAGGTGTCGGCTTACGTCAACATCCGTGGTGGTCCAGTGGGTCCACTACCCCTGGTGCCTGATAGTAAGACTACCTGTATTGGCTTAACACCATCGTGGTCCAACAGTTCAAGGAGGTTGCCACGTAAGGTCAACATGTTGCTGCAATTGATGGCTAATCAGCAGCAGAGACAAGTTCCTGTGGCTCCTCCTGCTACTCCGGTTGGCCTACCTTCCACTGAACCTAGGCTGAGACTCTCCATGCCATCCAAGTATGATGGGGACCCCAAGTTGTGCAGTGGCTTTATCTTTCTTTCACTTTTTCATGTGCTCCTTGCACATAGACCGTTCCGTAACCAACTGTGTCGGCATAAGTTCAAAGGTGGCTTTCATCATCAGCCTCCTCTCCAGGAAGGCCCTGGCATTGACTACTCCTCTCTCGGACAGAAAAGACCCGGTCACAGCTATCCGGATCCGCAAAAGGTGATGAATGGAAGACTGCCTTCAATACTCGTGATGGGCACTATGAGTACCTGGTCATGCCATTTGGACTCTGCACACCAGCTGTTTTTCAGGAGATCGTCAATGGCATTTTCAGAGACTTGCTATATACCTGTGTCGTGGTCTATCTCGTTGATATCCTGCCGTTTTCTATGGACCTTGAGTCCCACTGGTCCCATTTACGGCAAGTCCTTAGTCGTTTAAGAGCCAATCACCTTTACGACAAATTGGAAAAGTGCCAGTTCCACCAGAAGAGTCTTTCCTTCTTCGGCTATATGATCTCTGACAGGGGTCTACAGATGGATAATGTTAAGTTGTCTGCGGTTCTTCAATGGCCTCGCCCAGTAGGACTGCGTGCAATACAGAGATTCCTGGGTGCTTTGCCCTTTAGAACTGGCAGTTTATTCCGCACTTCTCTCTTGTTTCTCCCCTTGTGGCACTGACTAAGAAGAACGCCAATCCCAGACTCTGGCCCCTGGCGGCTGAAGAAGCCTTCTTTAGACTGACGTCAGTCTTTGCCCCAGACCCAGTTCCCACACGGCCTGATACGGAGAAGCCTTTCCAGCTGGAGGTTGACGCCTCCTCAGTGGCCTAATGTCGGCCTGGAAAAATTGACACTGGAACACTATCCCTGGTGATATTGTCGCTCTACACCTTGGTCAAGAAAGGGGTCAGAGATTCCCTAAATGTGTTATAAAATGCGAGGATGTACCCATCAGATCCAGGGCTTTTACCGGCTGTGAATTTTTTTTTATAGCTTCCGAGACTTGTATCTCACTGATTTCCTCCTCTAGGCTCTCTATTACTGCCGGGCACAGCTCTGGGAGTCTAGTGTCGTCTGTGTATTTTGCCTCTAGTGCTGAAAAGGAATTTGGGCTCATGTTGGCAAATTAGCCCCTGACCCATGTTCTGGGTCATAGACGCACCCTTGTGCTTCCCTGTGCCCCCGGGGCTCGGCTGCAGGCTCACTTACCTTTCCTTGCTCCAGCGCCGGTCTCTGCGCTCCGGTGCACGCGTCCCTGTGTCCTAAGGCATGCGCCAGTTCTCTAAGATTTAAAGGGCCAGCCCACCGGTGATTGGCCCTGGCTAGCCACCTTCGCTGTTAAATTTCCTGCCTCTTCCTGTGTCTCCTGTCGGATCTTTGTGCCTTGTGCCTTTGTGAAAGCTTGTCTCCTGTTTCCCAGGGCGTTTATAGTGATTTCCTGACTTCACTCCTTTGCTGCCAGCCCTGACCTTCTGCCTTGTTCCTGACTCCGATCCTCTACCACCTTTTCCTGACCTCCAGCCTGTGCATGACTCCACCTCAGCCTTACGATACTGTACCTCGCCACCACTGCAAGCAAAGCCACGCCTTTGGAGCGACTTGTTGGTATCCCGCCGCAGCAAGTCCAACCAGCTTAGCAGCGGGCTCTGGTGAAAAGCGGTTGCCACTTAGACTCCGCTCCCAGGTGATGGCTTGCGTCATCATCCGCGGTGGTCCAGTGGGCGCACTACCCCTGATCCTTACAACGCCTTTCATATCAAACAGGAGAATCCACATTTTATATGCTATAAGGATTGTGTATGGAAGCTTCATAGAACCACTTGTCACTGTGGCCAATATGTTTGATTTTGGTTTCATCTGACCAGAAGCACCTTCTTCCACATGTTTGGTGTCTCCCAGGCGGCTTGTGGAGAAATGGCTTCTTCTTGCCACTCTTCTATAAAGCGCAGATTTGTGCAGTGTATGACTAATATTTGTCTTATGGGCAGACTCTCCCATCTCAGCTGTAGATCTCTGCAGTTCATCCAGAGGGATCAGGGGCCTCTTGGCTGCATCTCAGTCTTCTCCTTGTTTGAGATGAGGGTTTAGAGGGACAGCCGGGTCTTGGTAGATTTGGAGGGTCGGATCCTCCTTCCATTACAATATGATCGCTTGCACACGGCTCCTTGGGATGTTTTTAAGTTTGTGGAATCCGGCTTTAAGGAGGTATAGGCTAGCAGCGGATGTAAGCGGCCGTGTGTTAGTCGAGCTCCACCACTGGATTCCTGCAATATATAGTGCGGCCGCCGGGTTCGATACAAGACAGGGCTGACACGGAGCAGAGGGGTTTGGAGTATCGACGGGTGTTCCCCAAGCCAAAATTATGGGGCTGAAGCGACAAAAAGCAGCCATGAAACAGGGGGAGAGGCTTGGCCACGATGGTGCCCGCCAGCAGATGGGACCACGCGCGCAGGAGTCTCATCAGGGAGACACCGCTGTGAAGTAAGTGGATACATGCGCAAGGCCCCAGGACCGAGCGAGACATCCCAATTGGCCCCAGGACCGAGGGGTGCATCCCAATTCCAGCCAGCGCAGTCTGGGGGGCGTTCTCCGGGGTCCCGATATGCTGCACTGTCACCTACAATCTGAAGGTGAGGAGGATATGGCAGGGAGATAGCCAAGAATTAGAAGAGTAGCAGGGCCAAACGGTAGATTAGTATCAACCATGACTGGCATGGTACCACCAGTTGCAGCAGTAGAGATAGGGAAAGTGGGAACAATAAGCGGATTGAGATACCCGGGGTTCACCCCATTGGGAGGGCAAAGGGATTTGGTTCCTTCATCAATTAATAGAAGACGAGACTTTTAAATCCTTTGAGCAGCTGCAAGAATCCTTTCATCTACCACATACACAATTTTATAAGTTTCTCCAACTGAGACATGCGTATGAAAAGACGATCAAAGATGAAAGGATTCAAACTTCAAATCAGTGTCCTAAAATAAGCAGTAGGAGGGGGCCCGAGTAAGGCCCCTTTCACACTTGCGTTTTTCACGCGTACTTTTGACGCGCAGAACTTGCATTGCACTCTGACCCATTGTAACCAATGGGTCTTTTCAGACTTGCAATTTTTTTTTAACGCGCGTTTAAATCTCGACATGCTCTACTTTTGCAAGTCACGCGCGTGAAAAACGCACCATACAAGTCAATGGAGACGCATCAAAAACGCATTGCACTCTGAGACACTTGCAAGTGCAATGCAAGTGCGATGCGTTTTTCACGCATCAATTGCCATAGAAAAGACAGAGCTCAGTCCTGAGTCCATTGTTCAACGCATTGAAATTGCATCAAAAACGCGCGTGAAAAACTGAGACACTGAACAAACTTTGACTGAAAACTGATTGCATTCTGATGCAAAATGTGCGTTTTTCACTGACCAAAAACTGATCGCACCCTGATCAGACTCTGACGTGATCTGCAATGCAAGTGTGGAAGGGGCCTTAGGGAATTATATCCTGTATTTACTCTAGATTATTGTAAGAATACTTAAAAGAACACCCTCTTAATATAAAGGATAAATGGGAAGCAGATCTGGGGGAAATTTCTGACACTCAATGGGATGTAGTTTTGGAGAGTATACCATCATTGTCTCCGTCAGAGGCCCAAAGATTATCACAAATTTATATTCTGCATAGGGTGTATAAGACGCCAAGCTTGCTCCATAAAATAGGAATTCGGTCTGACTCTTGTTCTCCTAGATGTTCAACTCCAAATGCTAATCTGCTTCATATGATGTGGGAGTGTAGGGAGTTGGAGGAATTCTGGAAGCAAATTCTTCATTTAATCCGGAAAGTATTGTCGGTGGACTTAGAACCGGATCCGAGGGCTTGTTTATTGGGTCTGATCGAAAGTGACACCATGGAAGGAGCTACCTTGTTATGTGCACAGAAAATGTTATATTTGGCTCGTAAGGCCATAGCGGCTCGGTGGATTCAAACTTTGGCACCTACAGTGCAGGAATTCATAAACAAGGTCAACCATATAATTAGGCTGGAATGGGGAGTGTATCTAAAAAGGAAATGTCCTAAGAAATTTGACAGGATATGGGGCAGGTGGTTGAATACGGCGGGACTACCAAACAAAGCTCTGACAGATCTGCGGAACAGTACTCGATACCAAATGATGTTGTTAGGCACATAATAAATAGATATTTCTCTATCTAGGTCCTCTACACTCTTTAGTAAGACTTATAAGATCCGGATGAGCGGTCCTTTGGTACAATTATAAATCTAGCCTTAAACCGTCTGCTACAGTGTAAAGGGGTGGGGGTGGGGGGGAATGTTATGATGTTGTATTACTTTGGTCTTTTGTGTCATAGACTGTATGTTATAAAAAAAATTGTAAAAAACCACAATAAAAATGTTTTGATAAAAAAAAAAAGAATTAGAAGAGTAGGTTGAGCCCATGCTGACTGATGTTATGAGGGCTATGCAGCATAATACTTATGCACTACTGCATCTAACTGGCCAAGTGGGTAGTCTGAAAGAAAAAATACTACTTGTACGCAATGACATGCATAAAATGGCTGAGAGAACAACGGCTGTGGAGAATGGAGTACAAGAAATAGAGGAAGCGCTTCCGCCCGTGCGAAACGCGATACGTGAACAATCACAAGCTGTGCTAGCTCTGCAAGCAAAAACAGATGACCTTGAAAACAGACTGCGCAGAAATAATATTAGTGCTTATCAAGTTACTGCATTATAAAGATCGTGCTGGGCTGCCCTTTGTGGCGTGCCGGTGGCCATACGGCTCCTGCTGGGGTCCGCAGCGGCCGGCACACGATGCGCCTGTCCGCGCGATGCCCCACTTCCGGTGACCGGAAGTGACGCCGCGGAGACCTCGGCGCAGGAAGTAGGGCAGCCAGGGAGACGGGCTGCCACTGATGACGTCAGACGCCGGAAGGTGAGTATTTTAGACGCTCACAGTGTAGTTTCACTTCTGCTGAGGTCTCCATGGAGCTGGACAACATGGCAGATGTGGCTGAGACACGATCCCTAACCCCGGGTTCCGTGAGTAAACGCTTTTTGGAATGTGTGGGGATTATTTCCCTGTCTATTGCCATTGTTTGGGGTCTCTTATAGGGGTCGTTACTGATCTGCACTCCCTCCAGGAGAAAGATCTCCCAAAAGAAAGAGAAAGAGACAAACCCAAAGAGAAGGAGCCAGATAAGGATAGGCCTAAAAAGGCTCCTTCTAAGCATTGCCAAATTTGTAATGCGAAATTAGATGCCTCATGTAAGAAAAGCCTGTGTAAAGAGAAACCCTCATTTTTGGATGAGTTAAGGACCATTATGAGGGAAGAAATTAAGGCCTCTAAAGGGCCCCCCTTGAAAAAACCCCAAATTAGTCCTGAATATGTAGAGGATGATGAACAACCTTCATGCTCATACGAGATAGTCAGAAGACCAGGATGTTTTTTCACAACCTCAGGTGGTTAATGACCCAAAATTTTTGTTTGCCAATGAAAATTTGGATAGCTTAATAAAGGCCCTAAGGGATACCTTAGAATTGAGGATGGTAGTCGAGTGGAGAGAACCAGAGAGACGGTTAAATGTCCCTAAAGACTTTAAAAATCGCTTACTGTTTGACCCAGAAGAGACCAAATTGTGGGAGAACGTACCCAAAGTAGACATTCCTATTACCAAAGTTGTAAAAAAGACGGATTTACCGTTTGAGGATTCCACGCAACTTAAAGATGCTATGGACAGGAAATCGGATTGTCTACTTAAAAAACTTTGGGAGTCTTCTATGACTACAATCAAAACAAACATTGCTGCAACCTCAGTATCCCGCACTCTCCTATTCTGGTTAGGGGGTTTGGAAGACCATCTCAGGGAAGGCACCCCTGGAGAAGAAATTCTAGATTCATTGCCTTTACTTAAATCTGCTACTGCCTTTTTAGCTGATGCCTCAGCAGAATCTATTCGCTTTGCCTCAAGAGATGCCGCCCTCTCAAATGCCACCAGAAGGGCCCTCTGGCTAAAACAATGGTCGGGGGACATTTGTTCTAAAGCAAAACTTTGCAGCCTTCCTTTTTCAGGTGAATTCTTGTTCGGATCTGAGCTAGATGAGATTCTTGACAAAGCTGCGGATAAGAAGAAAGGTTTTCCTGAACCTAAACCTACACCAAAAAAGCAGTTTTTTTTCGT
Source organism: Engystomops pustulosus (assembly GCF_040894005.1). NCBI lineage: Eukaryota > Metazoa > Chordata > Amphibia > Anura > Leptodactylidae > Engystomops > Engystomops pustulosus. The sequence continues at coordinate 7,777,483 of NC_092417.1, forward strand.
GGCTTTAGAGCAAACAAGGACCAACCAAAGAATAAGGGGAGATCTTCCTGGAGACAGGGCTTCTGGAATAGCTCCAGGGGAGGAAAGAATAAGCCATTCCTGTTCAGTTCCTCGAACAAACCAGAAAAGAAGCAATGATGCCAGGGGGGGGGGGGGGGGAAGGTTGAAGAACTTTCTCCCCCAGTGGAAGAACATAACAAACAACAGGTTGGTGACTTCCATTATCCAAGATGGTTACCGTATAGAATTTATGTCTTCTCCTCCTCATCGGTTTTTTCCGTCCAGGCAATCCTCAGGAAGTCTGACACATCATCTTTGGGAGCAAGTGTCTACCCTGCAGAAACTGGAGGTGGTTTGTCCAGTCCCCCCAGAAGAAAAAAGCTCCCTGAGTCTTTACCAAAGTCATGGCGGAAGTGGTCAAATACTTGAGGACCGAAGAAGTCCTAGTGGTCCCATACCTGGACGATTTCTTACTTGTGGGAGACTCGGAGAAAGTAGACAGATTACTTCTGAAAATCAAGGACTTCCAGAAGAGAAAATACATCTCGATACGAGCAGCGATGAGTCTTCTGGGGTCCATGACCTCCTGCATCCAATGTGTAGCCTGGTGCCAGAACCATACAAGACCTCTCCAGTCCTGGATCCTGTCAAAAAGGGACAAAGACTACCATCACCTGAATTTACGATTGAAGATTCCTTCAGCAGTAAAAAAAATCCTTAAACTGGTGGAAGGATCTCGATCACCTTCAAAGAGGTGTGAACTGAGTTCTCTGGCCAATAATCCAGGTCCAGACAGATGCCAGCACCTCAGGTTGGGGAGCTCTTCTTCCAAGGAAGTACGTTCAGGGCCTCTGGTCCCATTCAATTGTGCATCCTCAAACGAAAGGGAACTGAAAGCCGTCCTAAAAACCCTGGAAGCCTGTACCGAGGATCTAAAAGGGAAGCACCTAAAGATCTTCTCCGACAATACAACTACGGTTGCATATTTCAAGAGACAGGGCGGAACAAGGTCGAAGAAACTTCAGACCATCTCCCAGAAAATATTTTCTTGGGCAGAAGAGAATGCTCTTTCAATTTAAGCAGTCCATCTGAGAGGCTCAGAGAACGAGGTAGCAGACTACCTCAGCAGGACACCTATTCTTACTCACGAATGGAGTCTGAAATCCGAAGTCTTCCGGGAGATTGTCCTCAGATGGGGAAATCCTTCCATCGATCTCTTTGCATCCAGGACAAATTCAAAAGTCGAGAAATTCTATTCCCTAAACCCAAAGGAAGTTCCAGCCTTGGGATCAGGACCTCCTCTACGCATTCCCTCCAGTTCCTCTGATCAACAGAGTTCTCCAGAAGTTAGTATCCAGTCCGGCCAAGCTGATTCTAGTAGTTCCGTTTTGGCCAAAGAAAAGCTGGTTTCCGCTTCTGCAAAAGCTAGCTCTAGATCTTCCTTTCATCCTTCCCAAGATTCCAGACCTCTTGCACCAGGGACCAGTCTTACACCAGAACCCAGGGTTTCTGAATCTATCATCCTGGATCCTGAAAGTGCCTTCCTGAACACAAAAGGACTCTCCTTTAAGGTAATAAAGACTTTGAGGAATAGTAGGAAGCCTGTGACCCATGCTATCTATCTTAAGATATGGAAAAAATGTTGTGCCTGGTCTAAAGACCAACCTAACCAATATTCTCCCAATATCTGCCAGTTTCTTGATTTCCGGCAGGAGGGTTTCGACAAGGTACCCTGGCCTAGTACCCTGAAAGTCCAGGTGTCAGCTTTAAGCGCATATTTTGATACAGCGCTTGCGGAACACAGGTGGGTAAAGAGATTCTTTCAGGCCTGTACCTACTGTAAAGGAATCTTCCCCTCAGTGGGACCTTTCCTTGGTCTTAGATGCGTTAAACTCGGATCCCTTTGAACCCAATGAGTCAAATAATTTACGTTTTTTAAAGCTTAAAACAGCATTTCTAGTTGCCATCACATCCGCTAGAAGGATAGGGGAACTCCAGGCCTTGTCGATTTGTGAACCTTACTTGTCGGTCTCTGAGGATAGAATTACTCTCAGACTTGATAGAAATTTCCTTCCTAAAGTTGTTTCTAACTTTCACAGGAGTCAGGAGATCATATTGCCATCTTTCTGTCGTCAGCCTAAGAATGCTACGGAGGAGAAGTGGCATCTCCTAGATGTAAGGCGTTCAGTACTTAGATACTTAGAGGTCTCAAATCCCTGGAGAAAGGACTCAAACCTTTTTGTTCAATTTGCAGGAAAAAATAAGGGAAGAAAGGCCTCTAAGTCAACTATTGGCCGGTGGATCACAAATACGATCAGGGAATGCTACGGTCTTAAAAGGTGTTCCTGTTCCTATGAAGTTAAGGGCTCACTCTACCCGAGCAGTCTCCACATCGTGGGCGGAGAGAGGGGGAGCCTCCATTGACGAAATTTGCAGAGCAGCCACTTGGAGTTCAAATTCCACCTTTGCTAACCATTACCGACTGAATATAGCCATGGCAAAAGATCTGGCCTTCGGCCGTAAAGTCCTACAAGCCGTGGTCCCTCCCTAACTGGGGATAATTTGGTATGTCTCCAGGGTGCCGTCATGGGGGACGAAATGGAAAAAAGGAATTAGTCCTTACCGGTAATTCGGTTTCCATAAGTCCACCATGACGGCCCTATTATTTCCCTCCATTGTTATTTTTGTTGGTTTCTTCTTGTAAATGCTGTATGTGACTATAACATACTAAATAAAATTGAGTTGAAGCCTATACCGGTGTAGTGATTTGGTATACACTGGTGGGAGGTTGGGGGAGGGCCTTTTAATACTCTCAATTTCCTGTCCCTACAGAGGAAGGGGAAGCAACCTCCAGGGGGCCGTCATGGTGGACTTATGGAAACCGAATTACCGGTGAGGACCAATTCCTTTTTTCTTGCTCTATGATTCAAAGTGCAAATAAACGTTTTCTGGTTAAAAAATGAAAAATCCGGCTTTAAGCTTCTCCACGACAGTAACACGGACCTGCCTGGTGTGTTCCTTCATGATGCAGAACCCTAGGACTATCACAGGGGGATTTATACGGAGACATGATTAGACACAGGAGGATTATATTTCTCATCATCAGGATGACATTGGTCCAGAGACTGAACTTCTGGAGTGAGTTTGCTGCACTAAAAGTAAGGGTGATGTCACACATGGCGTTTTTAGGCCGTTTTTAGTTAGTCGTTTTCAGATCGTAAAAACCAAATGCGTTCGAAAACTCGTGCGTTTTTGTCCCTTTTTAATTGCGCAAATTCGAAAACCGGACAAAAACGCACTAACTAAAAACGGCCCAAAAAACGGCCTAAAAACCCCATGTGTGACATCAACCTAAAGGGGCCAAATAATTTTGCATTCCCCACTTTTCAGTATTTTTTTTACAAAAGTTTAACAGCATGGTGGCTCAGCGGTTAGCACTACAGCCTTGTACCACGGTGGCTCAGTGGTTAGCACTACCGCCTTGCAGCGCTGGGGACCTGGGTTCATGTCCCATCCAGGTCAACATCCACAAAGAGTTTGTATGTTCTCTCTGTGTTTGCGTGGCACCTAGAAACACAATTTATATTAAACAGGAGAATCTTCCCTTTAAAGGAAACCTAGCACATGATATGGTAGGTGTAAGATGGAAATACCGAGCTCACCCTGAGCTGGTGCCGGAGCTTATTTTTGTTAGTGTCCTAAACTGCTGTATCGCGGTTTAAAACACTTTTTAAACTTTATAGCCAAAGCTGCTTCGGCACACCAAGCACGCAACCGTGCGCGCACCTACATAGGAAATGCCGTGGAGCCGCGCACACGGCCGTGCGCTTGGAGCGCGGAAGCAGCTTCGGCTATAAAGTTTAACCCCTACGGGACGCAGCCTCTTTTGGCCTTAAGGACGCGGCCCCATTCTTCAAATCTGACCTGTGTCACTATAAGTGGTTATAGTTTTGGAACGCTATGAGATATCCAGGGGATTTTGAGATTGTTTTCTCGTGACACATTGTACTTCAAATTAGTTTAAAAATTTGGATGAAATCTTTTGTGTTTAGTTATGAAAAAAAACAAAATTTGGCAAAAATTTGGAAAAATTCTTTATTTTCAACGTTCTAAATTCTCTACTTTTGATGCAGATAGTCATAGCTCCCAAATAAATTCATAACTTACATTTCCCAAGTGTCTGCTTTATGCTGGCATGGTTTTTTAAGATTCCACATATTTTACTAGAATGTTCTGAGGCTCAGAATTTAGGTATCATTTTTCACATTTTTTGTAAAATCACCAAAACCTGTATTTAGATGGACCTGCTCAACTTCTAATTGTCACTGAGAGGCCTAAATAATAGTGGGACTCATAAAATACCCCATTGTGGAAACTACACACCTCAATGTATGAAAAACCACTTTTAAGAAGTTTGTTAACGCTTTACGTGTTTTATAGGGGTTAAAACAAAATGGAGGTGCAATCTCCAAATTGTAATATTTTTTCACAATACACTCATTTTGGGTGGAAAATTAAACATTTACAATGGATTAAATGAATAAAGGCTCCACAAAGTTTGTTACCCAATTTCTCCCGAGTACACGGATACCCCATATGTGGTGGTAACCTGCTGTATGGGCGCACGGCCGGGCATAGAAGGGAAGGAGGCGCCATCCAGAGCAGATTTGCTATGTCACATTGTACAGGCTATAATTTTTTTCTTTTTTTTATTGTGGACCTATAGGGGCTTATTTCTTTTGCCACATGAGATGCACTTTTCTGGTACGTAATTTGGGGGAATCTATAGGCTAATTGGTGAGATTTTATTAACTCTTTGTTGGTGGAGGAAATGAAAATCATCACTTTTCAGGAAGATTTTTATGGGGTTTTTTTTTGGCTGTTTACCATACCATAAAAATAGTATATTATTTTTATTCTATGGGTCGCCACGATTACAAAAAGACCTCATCTATATAGATTTTTTATTTTTTTCCCATTTTTATTGCATAAAAAGTAATTTGGCAAAATTGTTGTTAATTTTAGCATCACTGTCTTTCATATGTATAACTTTTTTATTTTTCACCTCACAAATCTGTTTAAGGGCTTATTTTATGCGAGAATGATTGCTCTTTTTAGTGGTCTTATTTTAGATTGCGTAACTTTTTTAAATCACTTTTTTTAGAGCATTTTTGAAGGACATTAATAAAAAATCATCTTTTTCAGAGTTTTTTTAGGTTGTTTTTTACGGGGTTCACTTTGCGGATCTAATAACGATTCTGTTTTATTATACAGATTGTTACGGACGCAGGGATACCAAATATGTGGGGGTTTTGTGTATTTTATTCAATTGTACTGAATAAAAACTAATTTGGAGAAAATCTTGTTCATTTTAGCATCACCATCTTTTCATATGCATAACTTTTTTATTTTTTGGCTGACAAATCTTGTTAGGGGCTTATTTTTTGCGAGAAGAGTTGTTCTTTTTAGTGGGCTTATTTTAGAGTGCATACAATTTTTTAAATCACTTTTTAGAGCATTTTTTATAGGGTATTAATTAAAAATTATCTTTTTTCGGAACGTTTTTTGCGTTTTTTTCCTCCGGCGTTTACCGTGCGGGTCCAGTAACAATTCTGTTTTATTATGCAGATTGTTACGGACGCGGCAATACCAAATATGCAGGTTTTTTTTGTGTTTTTATGTTTTTTATACTTTATTAAGTGTTTTTATGGGAAAGTGACATTTTAGGGGCTTATATTTTTATGTATTTATTTTTTATTTATTATAATGTGTAGTGTTAAGTGTTTTTGCATATTTTTACTTATACATACTTGAACTTGAACCAGTGATGCTCTGATCACTGGTTTAAGTTCAATACACTGCTCTACAATACCATTTTATTGTAGAGCAGTGTAAACTGTCTGAGCAAGCTTGCGCATGCTCAGACAGTTTGCAGTCAGACCCGGAAGGGATCTGGCTGCCATGGAGACCGGGCAGCTCCGGGGCACATGCCAGTCCTCGGAGCTGCCCGGAAGAGGATCGGATCCCCCGGTAAGCGGCACGGGGGATCCGATCCACAGCAGGAACACCCTTACACGCCGCGGTCATGCTTGACCGCGGCGTGTAAGGGGTTAACACCCGCGATCGGAGCCGGCTCCGATCGCGGGTGTTAGCGCAGGCTGTCAGCTGTACTAGACAGCTGACAGCCGCTGCTTCTGGTACCGGCTCCGTTCGTGAGCCGGTCCCAGAAGCTGGACGTTATACTACGTCCCGGTGCGCTAAGTATCTAGCCCCGGGGACGTAGTATAACGTCGTGGTGCGCCTAGGGGTTAAAAAGTGTTTTAAACCGCGATACAGCAGTTTAGGACACTAACAAAAATAAGCTCCGGCACCAGCTCAGGGTGAGCTCGGTATTTCCATCTTACACCTACCATATCATGTGCTAGGTTTCCTTTAATATGATATAAGGAAGTTTCACAGACCCAGCAACATTAGGGCACATTTACTTATCTCATCCCGGAGTTCACAGAATTGTGCGACGATAATGCCCTGTGCCGCAATTCACTAAGATCATGCTCCCGATATCCTGCATGTGTCGCTTGCGTGTGCCTTAGCTTACAGTCTGCAGAAGTACATGCACCTTCTGAATCTGTATCTGAACCTGGGAAAGGGGGGTGGAATGATGCTGTGTGTATAATATATATATATAATCATACTTTGGTAAAAGTTTATTCAGTTTTTCTACTTTAAAAAAAAACTTTATTCAGGAAAAATGACAAAAAAAGCTTCTTTTTTGACATTTGTAGTCTATTATTGGCTAATTTTATAGAGAATAAAATATGTAATTTACCCTTTAGTGGCACGGCCTTAAAATTCTCTAGTGACCGGGCATTTTTGGCGAATTTTCATAAGCGGCAGTTTAAGAGCCATAACTTTTTTATGCATGGTACCTTAAAAAAAAATAATAATTTCGGGACACATGGAGCTAGTTAAAAAGTTAATAAAAAGGATCAAAAAAATTTTCTTTTTTATTTGGGGTTAAAAGTAGAAAAAAAGGCTTTGTTTTGCAATTTATAGTACTTTTTAAAAAAAATTTCAAATAATAATGTTTATTTTGAGTTAATTAATGAATTCCCTATTTTGTTTTGGTTGTTTTGTTATATAATGGGGCACATTCACACACCAGACACGTACTGTATATATATATATATATATATATATATATATATATATATATATATATATATATATATATATATATATATATACACACACACACACGCGCGCGCCATACGTGTACCATATGCACGCACGCGCCATACGTGTACCATATGCACGCACGCGCCATACGTGTACCATATGCACGCACGCGCCATACGTGTACCATATGCACGCACGCACGCACCATACGTGTACCATATGCACGCACGCGCGCGCCATACGTGTACCATATGCACGCACACACACGCGCCATACATGTGCCATATGCAAACCCACACACGCGCCATACGTGTACCATATGCAAACACACACACGCGCCATACGTGTACCATATGCAAACACACACACGCGCCATACGTGTACCATATGCAAACACACACACGCGCCATACGTGTACCATATGCAAACACACACACGCGCCATACGTGTACCATATGCAAACCCACACACGCGCCATACGTGTACCATATGCAAACACACACGCGCCATACGTGTACCATATGCAAACCCACACACGCGCCATACGTGTACCATATGCAAACACACACGCGCCATACGTGTACCATATGCAAACCCACACACGCGCCATACGTGTACCATATGCAAACCCACACACGCGCCATACGTGTACCATATGCAAACACACACGCGCCATACGTGTACCATATGCAAACCCACACACGCGCGCCATACGTGTACCATATGCAAACACGCGCGCCATACATGTACCATATGCAAACACGCGCTCCATACGTGTACCATATGCAAACACGCGCGCGCGCTCCATACGTGTACCATATGCAAACCCACACACGCGCCATACGTGTACCATATGCAAACACACACACACGCGCCATACGTGTACCATATGCACACACACGCCATACGTGTACCATATGCAAACACACACGCGCGCCATACGTGTACCATATGCAAACACACCTATGCCTAGAGGAGAGGAGGTTCTACCATCACCATAGACAGCGGGAATCCTCTACACCAGTGATGGCGAACCTTTTAGAGCCTGTTTTGTCAAGGCTTTTATTGTGTCAGCGTCCTAAGGACACAAAAACTGTTTCAAGAAAGAGGAGAAATTCAGATTATCATTGTAGGTTCCTTCCAGGGCCCCCTGAACAGCAAGAAATGCGGGCCCAGAGCAGGAGCTGCAATAATAAAGCAGCCTTGACTGCAACTCCTTGCTCCTCCTATAGTCCAAGGCTGCTAAGCATGTGTAGCTTTAAAATAGCACTGGTGGCCAGGGACAGTAGGAGGAAGTTTTGAGTCCTGTCTGGAAACTCTGTGCTGGGGTGATGGCCTGGGTGCCCACAGGGAGTGCTCGGAGTGCCACCTCTGGCACCCGTGCCACAGGTTCGCCATCACTGCTCTACACCTAGAGGAGAGGCGGTTCTACCATCACCATAGACAGGGGCATCCTCTACAACTAGAGAGGCGGTTCTACCATCACCATAGACAGGGGCCATCCTCTATACGTAGAGAGGAGGTTCTACCATCACCATAGACAGGGGCCATCCTCTATACGTAGAGAGGAGGTTCTACCATCACCATAGACAGGGGCCATCCTCTATACGTAGAGAGGAGGTTCTACCATCACCATAGACAGGGACATCCTCTACACCTAGAGGAGAGGAGGTTCTACCATCACCATAGACAGGGGGCATCCTCTACACCTAGAGGAGAGGAGGTGATACCATCACCATAGACAGGGGGCATCCTCTACACCTAGAGGAGAGGAGGTTCTACCATCACCATAGACAGGGGGATCCTCTACACCTAGAGGAGAGGAGGTTCTACCATCACCATAGACAGGGGGCATCCTCTACACCTAGCGAAGGTTCTACCATCACCATAGACAGGGGGCATCCTCTACACCTAGAGGAGAGGAGGTTCTACCATCACCATAGACAGGGGGAATCTTCTACACCTAGAGGAGAGGAGGTGGTACCATCACCATAGACAGGGGGCATCCTCTACACCTAGCGAAGGTTCTTCCATCACCATAGACAGGGGGCATCCTCTACACCTAGAGGAGAGGAGGTTCTACCATCACCATAGACAGGGGGAATCCTCTACACCTGGAGGAGAGGAGGCTCTACCATCACCATAGACAGGGGGCATCTTCTACACCTAGAGGAGAAGCGGTTCTACCATCACCATAGACAGGGGGAATCCTCTACACCTGGAGGAGAGGAGGTTCTACCATCACCATAGACAGGGGGCATCCTCTACACCTAGAGGAGAGGGGGGTCTACCATCACCATAGACAGGGGGCATCCTCTACACCTAGAGGAGAGGCGGTTCTACCATCACCATAGACAGGGGGCATCATCTACACCTAGAGGAGAGGCGGTTCTAGCATCACCATAGACAGGGGGCATCCTCTACACCTAGAGGAGAGGAGGTTCTTCCATCACCATAGACAGGGGGCATCCTCTACGCCTAGAGGAGAGGGGGTTCTACCATCACCATAGACAGGAGGCATCCTCTACACCTAGAGGAGAGGAGGTTCTACCATCACTATAGACAGGGGACATCCTCTACACCTAGAGGAGAGGAGGTTCTACCATCACCATAGACAGGGGGCATCCTCTACACCTAGAGGAGAGAAGGTTCTACCATCACCATAGACAGGGGGCATCCTCTACATCTAGAGGAGAGGAGGTTCTACCATCACCATAGACAGGGGGCATCCTCTACATCTAGAGGAGAGGAGGTTCTACCATCACCATAGACAGGGGGCATCCTCTACACCTAGAGGAGAGGCGGCTCTACCATCACCATAGACAGGAGGCATCCTCTACACCTAGAGGAGAGGAGGTTCTACCATCACCATAGACAGGGGACATCCTCTACACCTAGAGGAGAGGAGGTCCTACCATCACCATAGACAGGGGGCATCCTCTACGCCTAGAGGAGAGGGGGTTCTACCATCACCATAGACAGGGGGCATCCTCTACACATAGAGGAGAGGCGGTTCTACTATCACTATAGACAGGGGACATCCTCTACACCTAGAGGAGAGGAGGTTCTACCATCACCATAGACAGGGACATCCTCTACACCTAGAGGAGAGGACGTCCTACCATCACTATAGACAGGGGGAATCCTCTACACCTAGAGGAGAGGAGGTTCTACTATCACTATAGACAGGGGACATCCTCTACACCTAGAGGAGAGGAGGTTCTACCATCACCATAGACAGGGACATCCTCTACACCTAGAGGAGAGGAGGTTCTACCATCACCATAGACAGGGGACATCCTCTACACCTAGAGGAAAGGAGGTTCTACCATCACCACAGACAGGGACATCCTCTACACCTAGAGGAGAGGAGGTTCTACCATCACCATAGACAGGGGACATCCTCTACACCTAGAGGAAAGGAGGTTCTACCATCACCACAGACAGGGGGCATCCTCTACACCTAGAGGAGAGAAGGTTCCACCATCACCATAGACAGGGGGCATCCTCTACATCTAGAGGAGAGGAGGTTCTACCATCACCATAGACAGGGGGCATCCTCTACACCTAGAGGAGAGGAGGTTCTACCATCACCATAGACAGGGGGCATCCTCTACACCTAGAGGAGAGGAGGTTCTATCATCACCATAGACAGGGGACATCCTCTACACCTAGAGGAGAGGAGGTTCTTCCATCACCATAGACAGGGGACATCCTCTACACCTAGAGGAGAGGACGTCCTACCATCACTATAGACAGGGGGAATCCTCTACACCGAGAGGAGAGGAGGTTCTTCCATCACCATAGACAGGGGGAATCCTCTACACCTAGAGGAGAGGCGGCTCTACCATCACCATAGACAGGAGGCATCCTCTACACCTAGAGGAGAGGAGGTTCTACCATCACCATAGACAGGGGACATCCTCTACACCTAGAGGAGAGGAGGTCCTACCATCACCATAGACAGGGGGCATCCTCTACGCCTAGAGGAGAGGGGGTTCTACCATCACCATAGACAGGGGGCATCCTCTACACCTAGAGGAGAGGAGGCTCTACCATCACCATAGACAGGGGGCATCTTCTACACCTAGAGGAGAAGCGGTTCTACCATCACCATAGACAGGGGGCATCCTCTACACCTAGAGGAGAGGAGGTTCTACCATCACCATAGACAGGGGGCATCCTCCACACCTAGAGGAGAGGAGGTTCTACCATCACCATAGACAGGGGGCATCCTCTACACCTAGAGGAGAGGAGGTTCTACTATCACTATAGACAGGGGACATCCTCTACACCTAGAGGAGAGGAGGTTCTTCCATCACTATAGACAGGGGGAATCCTCTACACCTAGAGGAGAGGAGGTTCTACCATCACCATAGACAGGAGGCATCCTCTACACCTAGAGAAGGTTCTACCATCACCATAGACAGGGGGCATCCTCTACACCTAGAGGAGAGGAGGCTCTACCATCACCATAGACAGGGGGCATCCTCTACACCTAGAGGAGAGGAGGTTCTACCATCACCATAGACAGGGGGCATCCTCTACACCTAGAGGAGAGGAGGTTCTACCATCACCATAGACAGGGGGCATCCTCTACACCTAGAGGAGAGGCGGTTTTACTATCACCATACACGGGGAGCATCCTCTACACCTAGAGGAGAGGAGGTTCTACCATCACCATAGACAGGGGGCATCCTCTACACCTAGAGGAGAGGAGGTTCTACCATCACCATAGACAGGGGGCATCCTCTACACCTAGAGGAGAGGCGGTTTTACTATCACCATACACGGGGAGCATCCTCTACACCTAGAGGAGAGGAGGTTCTTTTAGTTTCATAGTTTATACGGTTGAAAAAAAAAGACACCTGTTCATCAAGTTCAACCAAGGAAGGGAAGGGATTGGATGAGGAAGGGATTTAGGGGAAACAATTCTATATAACATAACCATCAATGTTTTTTAGGTGTAAAAAGGCATCTAGACCCTTCTTAAAGCTCTCTGCTGTCCCTGCTGTGACCAGCGCCTGAGGCAGGCTATTCCACAGATTGACAGTTCTCATAGTAAAAAAGCCCTGTCGCCTCTGGTGATTAAACCTTTTTTTCTCCAGACGGAGACAGTGCCCCCTCGTCTTTTGATTTGACCTAATCTGAAACAACTTACCACCATATTTTTTGTATGGACCATTCATATATTTCTATAAATTAATCATGTCCCCTTGTAGTCGTCTCTTTTCCAGACTAAATAAATCCAGTTGTTTTAATCTTTCCTCATAACCAAGACCCTCCATACCCCTTATAATTTTTGTGGCTCTACGTTGTACCCTCTCCAGCTCCAGGGCCTCCTTTTTATGGACCGGTGCCCAGAACTGGACAGCATATTCCAGGTGAGGCTGAACCAATGCCTTGTATAGTGGTAATATTACATCCCTATCCCGAGAGTCCAGACCACTGCTGATACATGACAAGATCCTACTGGCTTTAGAGGCAGCTGATTGACATTGCATGCTGTTATTCAATTTATGATCTACTAGTACCCCCAGGTCCTTCTCAACAAGGGACTCTCCCAGATTTGCTCCCCCAAGGACATATTTTGCCTTTGGATTATTGGGCCTCAGGTGCATAACCTTACATTTATCCACATTAAACCTCATTTGCCAAGTGGATGACCAAACATTCAGTTTGTCCAAGTCACCCTGCACCCTATGAACATCCTCCATAGACTTTATTACACTACACAGCTTTTACTACTCCCCCCATCCTCCATAGACTGTATTACACTACACAGCTTGTACTACTGCTCCCATCCTCCATAGACTGTATTACACTACACAGTTTGGTGTCATCTGCAAAAATAGACAGTGCTATTAATTCCTACCTCTATATCATTAATAAATATATTAAATAGTAGTGGGCCAAGCACAGAACCCTGAGGTACACCACTCATAACTGGTGACCATTCCGAGTAGGAATCATTGACCACAACTCTCTGGATACGATCCTTCAGCCAGTTTTCAATCCAATTGCAAATGTTTTCTGCCAAACCAATCGCCCTAATTTTACCCATCAGGCGTCTATGAGGGACAGTGTCAAATGCCTTAGCAAAGTCCAAGAACACAATATCCACAGCTGCTCCTCCATCCAGGCATCTGCTCACCTCTTCATAGAAGCAGATAAGGTTAGTTTGACAACTTCTATTCTTAGTAAACCCATGCTGGTTATCACTTATTATACTATTTGATGTCACATACTCCAGTATGTAGTCTTTTACTAACCCTTCCAATACTTTCCCCACAATGGAAGTTAAGCTTACAGGCCTGTAATTGCCAGGCGAAGTTCTAGAGCCCTTTTTATATATTGGCACCACATTTGCCTTGCGCCAGTCACTTGGCACCACACCAGACATTACGGAATCCCTGAAGATTTTAGACAGTGGTACAGCAATAACAGAACTGAGTTCTTTAAGAACTCTGGGGTGTAACCCATCTGGTCCAGGAGCTTTGTACACATTGATTTTATTGAGCTTAGATTGGATAATGTCTACATTTAGCCAGTCTAGTATATTACAGGGTGCATGACCCGCACTGGTACCACCCAAGTCAGAAGTTCTCTCTTCTATTGTATAAACGGAGCTAAAAAACCTATTAAGTATCTCCGCCTTCTCCTGGTCTCCAGTCACCGATGCCCCATTTTCAGAATAAAGGGGTCCAACCTGTTCTGACCCATTTTTTTTGCATTGATATACCTAAAAAATTTCTTGGGATTTGTTTTACTATCTTTAGCCACCTGTCTTTCATTTTGTATTTTGGCTGATTTGATTTCTTTTTTACAGATTTTGGTAAGTTTTTTGTAAGTATTGAAAGCCTCAGGTGACCCGTCAGATTTATATTTTTTAAATGCCCTCTTTTTCTCATTAATTGCCCTTTTGACTGTAGCTGTAGCCACGCGGGGTGTAATCTCGCCCGTCCATACTTGTTACCTGTAGCTGTAGCCACGAGGGGTGTAATCTCGCCCGTCTATACTTGTTACCTGTAGCTGTAGCCACGCGGGGTGTAATCTCGCCCGTCTATACTTGTTACCTGTAGCTGTAGCCACGCGGGGTGTAATCTCGCCCGTCTATACTTGTTACCTGTAGCTGTAGCCACGCGGGGTGTAATCTCGCCCGTCTATACTTGTTACATGTAGCTGTAAGCCACGCGGGGTGTAATCTCGCCCGTCTATACTTATTACCTATTGGAATAAATTTAGAAGTATAAAAACCCAGGATAGATTTGAATTTCTCCCCTGTAACATTAGTATCACCATGTGACAGTATCTGATCCCAGTCTGTATCCACTAGTGCAGCCCTGAATTTTTGGAAATTAGCCCTCTTAAAATTCAAAGTTTTCGATTTTCCCACCTGTTTCTGCTTTTTAAAGTTTAAGAGGAAAATAATTATATTATGATCGCTGTTCCCAAGGGGTTCCCGGACACTGACATTTTGGACAATCTCCGCATTGTTAGAAATCACAAGGTCCAGCAATGCGTCACCTCTTGTGGGATCTTCTACAAGCTGCACCAGAAAATTATCCTGAAGAATGTTCATAAAATGTTTCCCCTTCACAGATGAAGACGAGCCCTGACCCCAATTTATATTTGGAAAGTTAAAGTCTCCCATTATCACAACGGTCCCCTCCTGTGCAGCCCGCTCCATCTGTTTATATAGGTGACCCTCTATTTCCTCAGAGATGTTAGGGGGTCTATAAATTACACCCAAAATAATTTTTTCAAAGCTCTCTTGGCTTTGAATTTCAACCCACAAAGTTTCAGCCTCCTCACACTCTGAGACCACTGACTCATTCACAATCGCTTTTAAGTCTCTTCTGACATACAGACATACACCACCTCCCCTCCTATTACATACAGACATACACCACCTCCCCCCTATTACATGTATACATACACCACCTCCCCTCCTATTACATACAGACATACACCACCTCCCCTCCTATTACATGTATACATACACCACCTCCCCTCCTATTACATACAGACATACACCACCTCCCCTCCTATTACATACAGACATACACCACCTCCCCCCTATTACATACAGACATACACCACCTCCCCTCCTATTACATACAGACATACACCACCTCCCCTCCTATTACATACAGACATACACCACCTCCCCTCCTATTACATGTATACATACACCACCTCCCCTCCTATTACATACAGACATACACCACCTCCCCTCCTATTACATGTATACATACACCACCTCCCCTCCTATTACATACAGACATACACCACCTCCCCTCCTATTACATACAGACATACACCACCTCCCCTCCTATTACATACAGACATACACCACCTCCCCTCCTATTACATACAGACATACACCACCTCCCCTCCTATTACATACAGACATACACCACCTCCCCTCCTATTACATACAGACATACACCACCTCCCCTCCTATTACATACAGACATACACCACCTCCCCTCCTATTACATATATACAGACATACACCACCTCCCCTCCTATTACATATATACAGACATACACCACCTCCCCTCCTATTACATATATACAGACATACACCACCTCCCCTCCTATTACATATATACAGACATACACCACCTCCCCTCCTATTACATATATATACACATACACCACCTCCCCTCCTATTACATA
The DNA here is from genome assembly GCF_040894005.1 of Engystomops pustulosus. Taxonomy (NCBI): domain Eukaryota; kingdom Metazoa; phylum Chordata; class Amphibia; order Anura; family Leptodactylidae; genus Engystomops; species Engystomops pustulosus. The sequence continues at coordinate 7,793,347 of NC_092417.1, forward strand.
CAGACATACACCACCTCCCTCCTATTACATACAGACATACACCACCTCCCCTCCTATTACATATATATACATACACCACCTCCCCTCCTATTACATACAGACATACACCACCTCCCCTCCTATTACATACAGACATACACCACCTCCCCTCCTATTACATATATATACATACACCACCTCCCCTCCTATTACATACAGACATACACCACCTCCCCTCCTATTTGCCCTGTCTTTCCGAAAGAGTGAAAAACCTTGAATATTAACACCCCAATCATGCGATGCATCGAGCCATGTCTCTACTACACCAACAACATCTAACTGTTCCTCTAATATCAGAGCCTCAAGCTCGCCCATTTTGCCTGTGATACTTCTGGCATTTGTGAACATACAATTTAATTTTCCACAGTTATTTATCCGATTTAAAGTAATTTTACTGGCACATATATCCTCACCACTGTACTGTAACTTGTGGATCTCCTTATCCACTGCCTTAGGCCCCCATACACCGCCCACATCACCACCCACCAACATAACCTGTCCCCTCTCTGACCTGTCTACCCCTTCAGTGTCTTCCTTTTCCTCCTCCCCCGATCCTAGTTTAAATACTCCGCCACCCCTGCTAGGATCTTCTCCCCCAGCACAGCAGCCCCCCTTCCACTTAGGTGCAAGTTATCTGCAGAAAACAGCTTGTACCCCAGTGAAAAGTCAGCCCAGTGCTCTAGGAACCCAAATCCCTCTGCTCTACACCAGGATCTGAGCCATGCATTTAACTCCCTGAGCTCCCGCTGTCTGCTCTGTGTAGCGCATGGCACAGGTAGGATTCCGGAGAATACTACCTTGGAGGTCCTTTCCTTAAGCTTTGAACCTAGTTCTTTAAAATGATTCTTCAGGCTCCTCCACCTGCCATCTATTCTGTCATTGTTACCAACATGGACCACAACAGCTGGGTCATCCCCAGCCCCTCCCAGTAATTTATCCACCCTTTCCACCACATGCCGAACCCTGGCACCAGGGAGACAGCAAACCATTCGGTTGAGGCGGTCTTGGCGACAAATTATTCTATCCGTCTTCCTGATTATAGAGTCCCCTACAACCACTAGCTGCCTTGGCTTGCCTGCACTCCCATCCACCCTACTACTAGCTGGTCTGCTCCCCCGGCTGTGAGGGAGAGCAGGATCCGCTAGGGCTGCCATTTCTGACACTGACGTCCTTACATCATTGCACAATTTTGCAATTTTGCTTGGATGTTCAGAGTCAGAGTTGGCCTTCCTTTTCTTTGACCCCTTCCTACTCCCTCTAGTTACAGTAACCCAACTACCCACCTGGCCCTGCTGGCTTTCCTCTCCACCCTCCACTTCTACCCCGCTTATTGCTTGCTCAGTGAGCGGCATACTCCTCTCAAGATTGTCAATTGCTCGCAGCCGTGCAATATCTTCCTCCAGATCTCTAACACAAGCTTCCAGTAGAAAAATATGGGCACATCTGTCACAGCGGTATTCACCCTGGAACTCTTGCTCCAGCAGTGTATACATGCGGCAGAGTGTGCACTGGAGCATACCACCAATCTTGCTAGCCATATCCTAGTAACAAAACTGTGATGAGTATATAAATCAAGAGATATAAAATGTAGGTTACTTACAGTTCTGTGGACTTCTCTTTTTCAAACTCTGCTTTTTTCAACTCCACTTATGCTCACAAGCCACTTAGAACCACAAGCCAAAATTGAGTGAGCTCAAAAGTGAGTTGCTAGACCTTAATTTATCAGGTGTGAACACTAATCCCTCCTCCCAATTAGCAGACCAGGCAAAGAAAGGAAAAAAAAAAATCTATTTAAATTGTGACACTAAGAAAAGTGCCTCGCTATTGCCTATATACTCAGTCCACAATCACCCAAACAACAGATTCACTCTTAACACACACAAAACTCCGCTTTTTTCAACTCACTTAAGTTCACTAGCCACTTAGAATCACAAGCCAAAACTGAGCGAGCTGAGTTCTACCATCACCATAGACAGGGGACATCCTCTACACCTAGAGGAGAGGAGGTTCTACCATCACCATAGACAGGGGATATACTCTACACCTAGAGGAGAGGAGGTTCTACCATCACCATAGACAGGGGACATCCTCTACACCTAGAGGAGAGGAGGTTCTACCATCACCATAGACAGGGGGCATCCTCTACACCTAGAGGAGAGGAGGTTCTACCATCACCATAGACAGGGGGCATCCTCTATGCCTAGAGGAGAGGCGGTTCTACCATCACCATAGACAGGGGGCATCCTCTACACCTAGAGGAGAGGAGGTTCTACCATCACCATAGACAGGGGGCATCCTCTACACCTAGAGGAGAGGAGGTTCTACCATCACCATAGACAGGGGGCATCCTCTATGCCTAGAGGAGAGGCGGTTCTACCATCACCATAGACAGGGGGCATCCTCTACACCTAGAGGAGAGGAGGTTCTACCATCACCATAGACAGGGGACATCCTCTACACCTAGAGGAGAGGAGGTTCTACCATCACCATAGACAGGGGGCATCCTCTACACCTAGAGGGGAGGAGGTTCTACCATCACCATAGACAGGGGACATCCTCTACACCTAGAGGAGAGGAGGTTCTACCATCACCATAGACAGGGGACATCCTCTACACCTACAGGAGAGGAGCTTCTACCATCACCATAGACAGGGGGCATCCTCTACACCTAGAGGAGAGGAGGCTCTACCATCACCATAGACAGGGGGCATCCTCTACACCTAGAGGAGAGGAGGTTCTACCATCACCATAGACAGGGGACATCCTCTACACCTAGAGGAGAGGAGGTTCTACCATCACCATAGACAGGGGACATCCTCTACACCTAGAGGAGAGGAGGTTCTACCATCACCATAGACAGGGGGCATCCTCTACACCTAGAAGGGAGGAGGTTCTACCATCACCATAGACAGGGGGCATGCTCTACGCCTAGAGGAGAGGAGGTTTTACCATCACCATAGACAAAGGTTCTTTACTGTAAGAGCAGTGAGACTGTGGAACTCTCTGCCGCAGGAGGTTGTTATGGCGGACTCTATGTACATGTGCAGGAGAGGCCTGGATGTCTTTCTAGAGAGCAAAAATATCACGGGTTATGGGGATAAAACATTTATTTAATTCTAAAAGGTTAGACTTGATGGACTGTCACCTTCAGGAAGTCCCCAGTGTCACCAGATCTGGAGAACACAAGATGGTACAGATTCCTCCTCACACCCATCAATCCCCAACTAATCTGCGGAGATGAGGAAATCCTCACAACACAAAGTCACTAACACTGGATCTGTTTTATCTTCTAGTCTGAGGGACAATGGATTCTCTGAGGAGGAGAAGAAAGAAATAGAAAAGCTGCAAAAAAGAAAACCCAATATGAGAATATATTACTGAGGAAACCAGGAGAAGATCCCAGGACATTATGGACAATTCTTCCGCCAGTGTTAGGAGGTTTCCTGGTGAATATCACTGATAAGATGTTATACACAGTGACCCCCACTAATACCAGGTGTATACAGGAAATTTCCCGTGGAGGTGATAAGGGAATACGTCGGCGCCGCGTGGATCCAAAATACTACCAGATTGTAGTGAATATTAAAGCTTGTTCTTTATTACAGTTTAAAAACAAATAAATGAAACATTCATCATTCTGCCACTATGCTGACTGGTACGGAATTTGCATAAAGGTGCATTGGTTTATGCCCTCAGGTGAGCAGCTAAGTTTTATCATATCTATCTGTTTTTACCATAACTACTTCACGAGATCAGCGCACCTGTTTCTCTTTCCTTCCTCTCATCTCATGAAATCTTAACACCTGGTCCAGGTGCTCTAAGAGATGATTTGAAGGTAACCTCAAACTCCATTATCGTTACAGGTGTATACAGGACACATATACAGAACCTCCTGTACCATATATTATACAGGATACAAGGGGTTACACACAGTGACCCCACTAATACCAGGTGTATACAGGACACATATACAGAACCCCCTGTATCATATATTATACAGGATACAAGGGGTTACACACAGTGACCCCACTAATACCAGGTGCATACAGGACACATATACAGAACCCCCTGTATCATATATTATACAGGATACAAGGGGTTACACACAGTGACCCCACTAATACCAGGTGTATACAGGACACATATACAGAACCTCCTGTACCATATATTATACAGGATACAAGGGGTTACACACAGTGACCCCACTAATACCAGGTGTATACAGGACACATATACAGAACCCCCTGTATCATATTATACAGGATACAAGGGGTTACACACAGTGACCCCACTAATACCAGGTGTATACAGGACACATATACAGAACCTCCTGTATCATATATTATACAGGATACAAGGGGTTACACACAGTGACCCCACTAATACCAGGTGTATACAGGACACATATACAGAACCCCCTGTATCATATATTATACAGGATACAAGGGGTTACACACAGTGACCCCCACTAATACCAGGTGTATACAGGACACATATACAGAACCTCCTGAATCATATATTATACAGGATACAAGGGGTTACACACAGTGACCCCACTAATACCAGGTGTATACAGGACACATATACAGAACCCCCTGTATCATATATTATACAGGATACAAGGGGTTACACACAGTGACCCCACTAATACCAGGTGTATACAGGACACATATACAGAACCTCCTGAATCATATATTATACAGGATACAAGGGGTTACACACAGTGACCCCACTAATACCAGGTGTATACAGGACAAATATACAGAACCTCCTGTATCATATATTATACAGGATACAAGGGGTTACACACAGTGACCCCCACTAATACCAGGTATATACAGGACACATATACAGAACCCCCTGTATCATATATTATACAGGATACAAGGGGTTACACACAGTGACCGCACTAATACCAGGTGTATACAGGACACATATACAGAACCCCCTGTATCATATATTATACAGGATACAAGGGGTTACACACAGTGACCCCACTAATACCAGGTGTATACAGGACACATATACAGAACCCCCTGTATCATATATTATACAGGATACAAGGGGTTACACACAGTGACCCCCCACTAATACCAGGTGTATACAGGACACATATACAGAACCCCCTGTATCATATATTATACAGGATACAAGGGGTTACACACAGTGACCCCCCACTAATACCAGGTGTATACAGGACACATATACAGAACCCCCTGTATCATATATTATACAGGATACAAGGGGTTACACACAGTGACCCCACTAATACCAGGTGTATACAGGACACATATACAGAACCCCCTGTATCATATATTATACAGGATACAAGGGGTTACACACAGTGACCCCACTAATACCAGGTGTATACAGGACACATATACAGAACCCCCTGTATCATATATTATACAGGATACAAGGGTGTTAAGGAGATTGCACCTGTCTCGGACGCCACGTTGCGTCCTCTCAGCCATTTTAAAGACTCAGGATTCATGTCACATAACTTGTCTAGTGATAACTAAAGTTTGGGTGGGGTTTCTATTCAAACAAATTAAGGTAGAAAAAAAAAACACAGACTCGCTGGCACCACCTAGGGGAAGGTATTCAGGGGAGCACCTGGGCATTTTGTTTATGTGAAGACAGCCAATGGTTCTACATTCCTTTGTGTGCTTACATCCAATTGTGTTGCATTTCCGGGGTCAAACCACCCAATAGTATTGCCCGCTTGTCTACTTGTACGCCCTATGCAAAGCGCCTTATGATTTTCTATAAAAGTGTCTTAGTGGCAAAAATAAACAGTTTTTGTCTTGAGCTATTCTTCAGTAAGGACAGTGTGTCTTTTCTGTGTTACTCTATTCCAGCGCCGGAAACAGAGACTCATATAATTCAAAAATCACCTTGCAACGCTGACGGGGACTGTTAAAGCCTTGTGTATCCAAAGACCCTTCTGGTCATCTTCAACATATTTGGCGCCCTTGAACCAGTGGCTCAGGTGTGGATAGCTGACCACTTAGTCAAGTTTCAAACAAGTCTATTCCTGTCCTATGAATGGAATTGACAGGTGCACCAAGGGTACACAAATTTTATTGTCTACCTTGATATGTCACTTCTGTTTCACTGGCTGGATGGACAGAGTAAGGTTGTCTCTGTGTGTAATATATTCTTACTGTTCACTGTAACCTGGGTTCACTGTGTTGGCAAAGAACCTCTTGTAAGGTGATATGACAGACTTTTGAGACCTAACAGTGACCATATATGTTGTAGAAAAAGGTCTGCAGTGCCCCTTGTGGATTGTTGAAGTAGTTGGGTGAGTTTTTGAGATTGTGACTGTTTCTATGACAGTTTTGTTTCTGTAAATGGTGTATAGAATCTGGAAGTTTGCAGAGACAAACCCTGGCCAGGTTTACGAAACTTTCCTCCGGGATTGGGATCGTCCCCATGATGCGGTAAGGGACCGCAGAGTCTCAGGGACACTGACGGAGATTTTACGGTTGAGCGTTAACTCCTTGATTTGTGAAGGTCTCTAATTTGTACTTACTGATAGGTAGTGGGGTAGTCTAGAGCTGTAGGTACGGAGGATATCTATAGTCCTTGAACAAAACAGGTATTCCACAGGTCACAATATGGGTAGTGAGCAAAGTAAGACTAGCTGGGCACTGCAGAGCTAATAAAAAAACAACTGACATAGTGTCACACAGGAAAACTAAAGAGTGGGTGAAAAGAAGTTATGAGGTTTTGAAGTTTTTGGGTATGGTAGATGATATGGTGTGCAGAGGTGGGAGACAGCACTCGATGAAAATGGTGGCACCCAGGCAGAAGGTTGGCTTGATGTAAGTAGGTAGTTGGTTGTGAAAGTATACTATGATGGAAAGGAAAGTGGATGGGGTTGATCACTGGAGACTTAGACCAGTGACTACTGACGGACCAGGACAGAGTGACAGAAGGAGGAGGAGTGCCCGCTGAAGAGAAACGGGCGATAAGGGACATTTCAAAGTTTTTGATGTGGAGAAAGTTGAAGAAAAATAGATTTTATGTATTTTCCTCCCTGGAAAAAGTAAAAAAATATGGCGTCTAGGATCCGGACTAGCACCCTCTTAGACTCCACCCTCTTAACCCATATCAGCAGAGGTGTGGATTCAGGGAGTCAGGAGAGACCACTTATTGTGATGCCCCCAGTTTCTCCCCAGACCATGTCACTAGTCACACCCCTGTACCTGGTGGTTAGAGAAGATGACACGCGCTACCAATCTTCAGTGGCGGCCATCTTAGAGACAGTTTATTTTCTCTGAAGTTAATTGCCTATGACTGTACTCTGTCGGCAGCCATAAAGGCTGATTGAGGACAATAGTTGTAGAAAACAACTGGTCTTTGTTGTAGCTTAGCAGCTGAGCACCTTGGAGAATCTTGATAGATGTAAAAGCTGGCGAAGATTTCTGCTAATAGGATTCTTGGAGTGGGAAGTTGTTTGTTTTATTAAGGTCCCGATAAAACTTATTTGATTCTGATGATTAAAAGAAAAAAAATCCTGTGGCTTAGAAGTGATTTTTACAGCATCTCCTGTACGTTGAAAGTGGAGATGGCGGGGGCTCCAAATCTGGGCTCTTTTGGATTGGAATGCTGTGTCTGTGTTGTGCTCACAGGCAGTGTGTGACCTTGGAGAGAATTCTGCTTGAGATTGATAAGACGGTGCAGATTTCTCTGTGTCCTCCATGAACTGACTAAGCAAGGACAGAGCCCCCAACTCTATGACTGAGCCTATGACATTTGTTTCCTTTTTGACTAAACACCAACACTTCATTTAAGTGTCCCTGGCTTTTGTTGAGACTCTGCAGTCTGGCCAGAACTTTATAGGTAGCGCAGAATGATGGGCTAGAGATAGTTATGGGAGAATCCCATGTGTGTAGATGAGATAAAGCAGATACCTGAACAGTTAGAAGAGTTCCACAGAAACTGGTTACAGCTTTTGGACACATGGGGTATGACCTGACCGTGTAGTGTAGATCTAATGCACTTGACAGCTGTTTTGTAATGGGTTATTACCAAAGGTATTAACTGACTAGAGACTTCTCAGCCAGACTTGTGTACAGAGGGACTGATAAGACTGTGACAGAAAGCCAGGGGGAATAGAGACCAGGATCAGCAGTTTCACAGACCATTGCCAAAGTGAGACAGAGAAGTTCCGTTCCCGTGAGAGAGTTGGGAATGTTACAACTGCGGGGAGGAGACATTACCAAAGTGACTGAAGTGAGTGGCCACATCCTAGGAAACGGAGACGCCCCCAACAGAGCAGGACTAGGGCAGGGGGTGGTAACGGACGAGGACGTCGGCAAGCACAACCTCCCCAAGACAGAGTTAGTTCCTTTTGTTGTTCCCAGTCAAGAGAAAGACCCAGAAAGAACAGCCGGATACATGTAGGATGGTTCATGACCTCTGAGCTGACAATGAGTGTACTGACGCTCAGTGGTTCCTAATCCACACACCTCACTGGCAGCAGTCCCCGAGAATGCCATATTCTTCACTGTTATTTGATTTGGCAAATGTTTTCCTCTATTTGCCCCTACATGAAGATTGCCTGTACCTATTTGCCTTTACCAGTTCAGTATTCCAGTACATATGGTGCAGATTCCCACAAAGAGGGGGGGGGGGGGGGGGCAAACTCCATACCCCACGGTCCTACAGGGAGTAGACCTGCAGACTAGGACCCTTAATGGGTGATGTTCTGTTAAATATTGATGAACAATATTCTAATTTGGGTGTGAAAATGTACTCAAGAGTTGATCAAGCACAACATGGTCAATGAGATACAAATGTGAGGATTAAAATACAAATGGAGAGTAAGTGTGTAATAATCATGAGTGTAAGATCAGGACCATATATGGCCAGTACTTGAGTTGTATGGACATTCTTGATGTATACGTAAAATACAATGGAAGGAAACAACCCCCAACCACATCCATATGGCTTTACTATATAATGGTCTCTGTGTTAGCTGGTCATAAAGGAATGTTACCATATATGGTTATGGACAAGGCCAATGGAGGAGTTTGGCTCATAATGTAACTCTATAGGACTGTAGTCTTTATAAGTGACTGTCCAAGGGGGATGGGCACATTGAGCATATCAGACACACCAAGCTCGCTCTCACACGCTGACATATGTTGGAGATTTAACCCCTTAACGCTGAAGCCACTTTTCACCTTCCTGACACGGCCCATTTTTTCAAATCTGCCCTGTGTCACTATAAATGGTTATAACTTTGGAACACTTTAACATATCCAGTTGATTTTGAAATTGTTTTTTTGTGACACATTGTACTTCATGCTGGTTGAGAAATTTAATCAATATGTTTAGTATTTATTTATGAAATAAATGGAAATTTGGCAAAAATTTTGAAAAAAACTATGTTTTCCAAATTCAAAATTTTCTACTTTTTGGAAAGTTGGTCATATCACTAAAATAACTTGATAACTAACATTTTCCATATGTCTGCTTTAACTTGGCATCATTTTTCAAACATCTTTTCCTTTTTTTAGGATGTTAGGAGGCTTATAACTTTAGGTGCAATTTTTCAGATTTTCACGAAAATCATCAAAACCTACTTTTGGAGGGTCAATTTAGTTAGAAGTGACTTTATAAGGCCCACATGACAAGAAACCCCCACAAATGACACCATTTTAGAAACTACACCCCTCAAAATATTCAAAACAACCTTTGGGAATTTTGTTAACCCTATGAACGTTTCATGAGGGTGAAAGATAAATGAAAGTGAAATTACAGAAATGTAATTTTATCTTACTATAGATTCATTGAACACTAAAATTTTCACCTTCACAATGGGTTAAAAAGGAAAATGCATTTTACAATGTTGAGGGCAATTCCTCCTGAGTATGCCAATACCCATTTTGTCACTGTACCCTTCTGTACGGGCACAGGGGGGCACTTGGAATGGAAAGAGCGTTGTTTCGTTTTTGGAGGCCAAATATGGCTGAAAAAGTTTTCATGTGTCAGGATGCATTTGGAGAGCCATAATGGTACCAAAACAGAGGAAAGCCCCAACAAGAGACACCATTCTGGAAAGTACACCCCTTGGAGAGTTTAGCAAGGTGTAATTTGTGTATTTGCCCCAACAGGTGTTTGATTCAATTAGGCCCCAAAAAGGAAAAAAGGTGAAAATTTTCTCAAAAAAGTCACTTTTACCCCAAATTTTTGTAAGCCACAAGGGATAAAAGATGAAACACCCCCCATAAATGTGTAGAACTATTTCTCCTAAGCATAGAACTGCACCACTTTTGCATATAAAGTGTTGTATGGGTGTAAAGTAGGGCTCAGAAGGGAAATAGGGGCTTTGGCCTTTTAGAAGCCAGATTTGACAATCATCCTTTACATGTGTCAGGATGCATTTGGAGAGCCCTAGTGGTACCAAAACAGAGGGGAACCCCAACAAGTGTCACCATTTTGGAAAGTGCACCCTTTGGAGAATTTAGCAAGGTGTAATATGTGTATTTTCCCCTACAGGTGTTTGCTTCAAATAGGTCCCTAAAAGGAAAAAGATGAACATTTTCCCAAAAAAGTCACTTTTACGGCTAATTTTTGTATCCCATAAGGCATTAAAGATGAAACAACCCCAAAAAAATGTGTACTAGCATTTCTCCCGAGTATAAAATTGCCCCACACATGCAAATAAAATGTTGTATGGGTACGCACTGAAGCTCAGAAGGGAAAGAGGGGCGTTGGACTTTTAGAAGCCAAATTTGACAGACATCCTTTACATATGTCAGGATGCATTTAGAGAGCCGTAGTGGTACCAAAACAGAGGGGAACCCCAACAAGTGTCACCATTTTGGAAAGCACACCCCTTAGAGAATTTAGCAAGGTGTAATATGTGTATTTGTCCATAAAGGTGTTTGATTTAATTAGGACTTAAATAGGAAAAAGTTAAAAATTTTCCTATAAAGGTCAGTTTACCCCTAATTTTTTATAGCCACAAGGGATAAAAAAAATGTAATAACCCCCCAAAATGTGTAAAGCTATTTCTCTCAAGTGTAGAAGTACCCCACATGTGTATATAAAATGTTGTATGGGCGCACAGTAAAAGGAAAGGGGAATGTTTGCCTTTTAGAAGCCAAATTTGACAGAAATGTTTGACATGCATTTGGAGAACCCTAGTGGTATAAAACAGATAAAAATCCGAAAAGTGACCCTAATTTTTGAACGCACACCCCTTAGAGAATTTTGCAATGTGTAATATATGTATTTGCCCCTACAGGTGAATGATCCAATTAGGCCCTAAACATTAAAAAGGTGAAAATTTTCCTATAAATGTCACTTTACCCCTAATTTTTGTAAGCCACAAGGGATAATATATTAAATAACCCCAAAAAAGGAGTGAAACTATTTCTCCCGAGTGTAGAAGTACCCCACATGTGCATATAAAATGCTTTATGGGCGCACAGTAGAGGAAAAGAGGGATGTTTGTCTTTTAGAGGCCAAATTTGACAGAAATCCTTCACATGTGTCAGGATACATTTGGATAGCCGTAGTGGTACCAAAACAGAGGAAAACCCGAAAAGTGACCCTAATTGTTGAATGTACACCCCTTGGGGAATTTAGCATGGTGTAATATGTGGTGTAGTGTAATACATGTGGCGAAATGAGCATTTTGAACATATAGGTGGTTTCCAAATATGATGTGCGATGGAGTCCAAGATGAAAATTGCAATTATTTCTGGAACGTTCAGTGCCCGTTATGTGGCGCCCCATATGAAATAATGGAGGGTTATAGGGAGCATCGTAACCTAACAGTTGTTACAATTATTCATTTTACCGAAATTAATTCACAACAGGTTGTGAATTGTGAATGTGTTGCGTATAAGGAGGTGGAATATACCAGGGGACCAACTAAACTTTTGTCACTCTGGAGTTGTCGCATGTCTCTTAGTAGTATATAGTGTCCATCCTTAGTATATAGTGTCCATCCTTAGTATATAGTGTCCATCCTAACTTCTCTTTTGGAACAGACTCTTTATTGAGTCCTACCATTAGAAGCAGCAGAATTCACCGGGAAAATGCTGTCCTGGCAAAACACAGGAACATCTAAACCAGAGGTACTGGGGCTCCGTCCTTCTTGTCCCAATATTAGTTTCCTAATATCTTCCTCTCGAAAATGGAGAAATGATACGGCAGGACCTGCACATTGGAACAGCACGTAAGAGTTGTACAGCATAATCTGTACAATGTGCATGACCAGCGCTTTTGTACCAAATCTTGTTTTTTCGTAGGGAAATTTTCGCCAAGTGTTGCTCTTATTCACCCTAGCGATGCCCATTGTGACGAATATTGCTGCTTTTGGCTGGACCAAATCGACCAGCCAATAGCGGCAAACATGGACAGAGGGGGGCAACAAAACCCCTCTGGACTGCAAGGCAAAATTGGTGGCTGTCAGGAACAGCCGTCACCCTGCCCCGATCACCGTGTCTACAGACGTGGTGACCGGTATTACTGACGTCATAAGTAAATTCGCTGCTATTGGCTGGTCTGAATTGATGAGCCAGTAGCAGCGATCATGTGGGGGGGACGTAACCCTTCTGGTCCATGGGGCAGGATGAATGGCCGTCAGGAACAGCCGCCGTCTTACCCCGATCACTGTGTCTGAACCGTGTTGGCAAGTCACTACCCGCCGCACCGTTCTATAACAATGCGCGTTGGGAATAGGCTATACAATCTTTATTTATTTTTTAAGCTATTTAGACACATAATGGCTTATTTTTTGCGAGATGAGATGCACTGTAAAAAAAACTTCAGTTTAGTGGGTTTTTAGCTTATTGAAGCAATTTTATTAACTTTTTACGTGTGGAGGAAAATAAAATCATCAATTCTTGTTTTGGATTTTTAGCATTTTTTTGGGGGGTGTTCACTGTAGCATAACAATAATATATTATCTTTATTCTACGGATCACTACGATTACGGTGATACCTCATTTATATAGTTTATTTCATATTTGTCCAATTTTATTGAAGGAAAACTAGAATAGAAAAAATTGCATTTGTTTTAGTATTTCCATTTTTATAGCAGCATAACTATAGTATTTTTTGGTTGACGGAGCTGGTTGTAAGCTTATTTTTTGCGTGACAAGTTGTTCTTTTCATTGGTATCATTTTGGTGCTTGTAACTTTTTCGGATAACTTTTTAGAACATTTTTTGTAAAGCAATTTGATAAAAAGTTTAAATTTTTGGCATGTTTTTGGTTTTTTTTTTTTACCACGTTCACCGAGGGGTCCAATTATGATTAGGATTTATTGTACAGATTGCTACGGATGCGGCGATACCAAATAAGTGGGGTTTTTTTGTGATTTAGTGTTTTTTATACTTTATTACTTGTGTACAGGGAAATGTGGTGTTTGGGGGGACTTTCACTTTCTTTTATTATTTATTTTTATTTAAAAAAACCTTTATTTATTTATTTTTACTTTTTTTACAGTTACTGCCATCTAAGCTTGAACAAGTGATCTTCTGATCACTTGTTCAAGCATTTTTACAGGTTACACAGTGCAATACAGATGTATTGCACTGTGTAATGTAAGACACTGAGCATGCTGCGCATGCCCAGTGTCTTACAGCCGGGTCCTGCCAGGAGGCAGGGACCCGGCACCGGGATGAAGATCTCGCAGCCCCGGGCACCGGCAGTCCCGGGGCTGCGATCGGAGCAGCGGACCCCCCCGGTAAGCGCCGCGGGGGGGTCCGATTCCCTCTTGTCAAACTTTAAATGCCTCTAACACGCCGCGGTCAGCGCGACCGCGGCGTGTTAGGGGTTAACACCCGCGATCGGAGAAATCTCCGATCGCGGGTGTTAGGGGCAGGTGTCGGCTATAATATATAGCCGACACCCGCAGCTTCTGGCCCCGGCTCCGTTCAGGAGCCGGGGCCAGAAGCATGACGTAATAATACTGCATTTTGCGGGAACGCACCTCCCGCCATGCAGTACTATTACGTCAAATGTCGGGAAGGGGTTAAGGACACAAGATGGAGATGAAGAATGGAGGAAGAAAGACCAACACAAGATGATGAAACCTTCACCTGAACATAATTTCATGGGCTGACTGTAACACATGACTAATAATCTGCACAAGTTTTCTGTATTCTGCAACCTGGACGACGGCAATAAACGTAACTTTTTATAATAATTACTCTTAGTCCTTCTATTTTTAGAAGAACATATTAAAGGACACGGGAAAGATTTAATATTCAATACGATATTTTAGTACATGTTCTTTTACAGTATGTGGATGACAGTATGTTATACTGTTTTGTGCCTCCATTTTACAGGTTTGCCAGGATGCATCTATTGACCTTATGTGTTTTCTGTTCCAGAAGGGTTACAAGCTTCCAGAGATAATCTCCAGTACTGCCAGGAGAAGGTGGTCTTCCTAGGCCGCAGCCACAGGCAGATACCTGACAGAGGAAAGAAAGCTGGCAGTCCAGAATATGCCCCTGCCCTGAGGCCTTAAGCCTCTTCACATGATTCTAGGACTGGCCAGCTCCTGCAGCCTGGGATAAGGTCTGCTGTCTCCAGCCTGATGCTGCCCCTTGATGACTGCATTGCCTCTTCCCCATTTGCCCTTAGTCAGGAGGCAGTTGATGCATTTCACAGCCTTAAGCTGGCAAATCCTGTCTGCCCCGGCCCTAGGCACATCCTATTGGATAAGACCTTTATTTTGCACTGAGTATCTAGGCCACAGGTGTCTTAGCCCAGGAACGCGGTGGCCTCCCCAGTGGCCCACTATTAAACCCGGTTACACTCGTGAGGGGAGCCCCTCATGTGTCAGTAGCTGCGGTCACCAATCTGCTCAGCAAGGCCAGTGCGTTGATCCTAGACCCTAGATCACTCAATTACTGTGTAAACCCCACATGACTTGCACAGTGGGGGGTCATTTACTAAGGGCCCGATTCGCGGTTTCCCAACGTGTTACCAGAATATTTCCCATTTGCGCCGATTTCCCCTGAATTGGCGCATGTGATCCGATTGTGTCACATCGGCGCTGGCATGCAAGCGACGGAAATCGGGGGTGTGGCCGAATGAAAACCCGACGGGCTGACTCTGTACCTGACCACTTGACTGTCTCCTTCTAAGGTACCTCAACCTCCGCTGCCACCGTGGGCTAGTCGCACCGGCGGAACGACCTGGTGGTACCCCATCCCGCTTTGCGGCGGGCTCTGGTGAAGAACAGGTGCCACTTAGATTCCGGTTCTAGGTGTCAGCTAGTGCCACCTCCTGCGGTGGTCCAGAGGATCCACTGAACCTGCACCCTGACAGGTGTCCATTGCTCATCTAGTTAGAGAATTTGCCTTCCACTGCTATATCAGAGAAGGTAGGTCTATCTTGGCTGCAGTTCTCACCCCCCCTCCTCATTATCTGCAGCAGCTGCATTTCTATCTGATTATGGGTATGTTTGTATGTATGTGTAAACTGTGCATGATGTGTGTCTGTGTGTTATATGCATGTGGTAGTATATGTGTATTCTAGTGCATGATGTGTGTCTGTGTGTTATATGCATGTGGTAGTATATGTGTATTCTAGTGTATGGTGTGTGTTTATGCGTGTGATAAATTAATCACACGCATAAAAATACATATAGTACCACCAGATAGACTTGCAACACCCCTGCCAATGTATAAGCAAGGTGGTAGTTGCGAATAGCCCCCTCTCCATGTCGGGATCTATCTGATGAGCCTGTGCAACTCACCCAGAGTATAATGCTAGAAAAGGCAACAGTTAAATGGGTGTAAGTAATTATCCAATTATGTAGCTGTATTGTGATTGGAAAGGTGCTACCACCTGACCAGGGGGAGTATAAAACCCCTGTGCAGTGGGAGCAGATGGTCTTATTATGTTCTAATCCCAAAGAGACAGTGGGGGACATTTACTTAGAGTGTCGGTGTCTGCATTGGCTTTGTTACCGACCTGCTCTCGGAAAGAAGATACACATTTAATATTGTAGAGCTGTGCAGAGACATTTCTGTCCCCGAGCCCATTTTCTGTCCCCGAGACCAAAATCTGTCCCAAGCACCAGAAATGTGTCCAACAGTCCCTGCTAGACCAGTTTTCTTTTGGTCTACTTTCCGCCAGTTTACAGCGCCCAAAAATGGCTGGGACACATATTAATTCTGTCTGAGTTTCCACTCCGCCAAAGCCACGCCCCTTTTCGGAGAAGAGTCGGAGCAGACGGAAAAAGTCCTTTTTTCTGTCCCCGACAGCTAATAAATAGGTAGGAAAGCAGAACATGTGGTGAGAGCGCCACAAAACTGGCGGAAACACCATAGTAAATGTCCCCCAGAGTGCTCAGTACACCTTCAGTACTGCCATGGACACTAATCCCCGGAGCTGAGTCAGGAGACTCTAGCCCAGAGCTGCAGCTTCCACAGTTTGGACACGGCTCCATCTCAATTCTCCCAGCCTGCATCTACTATCAGGCTGTGTGCACCATTCCTACGGACCACTCTCCGTGACCACTCCAGTAACCAGAATCCGATGTTAATCGAGTTTGGCTGTTGCCTGCTGTTTGAGGTTCAATAAAGAACTGTAAGTTGATTTGCACAATGTTGCCTCAGTCTGATCCCTGGATACGGCTGTCTACCACCACGGGCTTCCCCATCCATTACCCAGGGACTCCTCCTACAGATACTCAGGGGTTGCCCCCAGGAGAAACAAGTACTTCAGCCTCTCCCTCCATATTTCTTGCACACACCACCTGCTGGAGACCTGCCAGGCTGTAGGACAGTCCTCCAGTCCCCATACCAAGCACCGTGACATCAATGTGCCCTAGGCCTCCGGTATTCTGGGCCCCGGCTGCCTCCAGGCCCCAAGAAAAGGCTATGTCCCGGTGGGGGATGTTGCACACATATACATAAACATATGCATATAACACACAGACACCTCATGCACTTACAGCTTACTCATTCATACACATATGTGTAATATATGTGTGCAACACCCCTGCCAATGCATGGGTATGCTGGTAGTTGCGAATAGCGCCCTTTCCAGGTCAGGAGCTGCACAACGTTGCCTCCGTCTGTTCCCTGGATACAGCTGTTACCACCATGGGCTTCCCCCTCCATTACCCAGGGACTTATCTTACAGAGACTCAGGGGTTGCCCCAGGGAGAACCAGTATATCAGCCTCTCCCTCTATTGCCAGCCACTCCGGTATTCTGCTGCCTCCAGGCCCCAAGAAAGGGCTAGGCCCCGGTGGGGGATGTTGCATATGTATCACACACATGTTTATGTGTAATATCCTGCACAAAAAAAAATTTCTCAATTTTGCCACTAATCTTCTGGCGTCAATAACTTTTTCATACAGCTTCCATGCAACAGAAATGTGGTGGCGGGTTGTCGGACAATCCGACTAAATCGTACTGAGTGCGGAATTTAAGTTTCAAATTGTGTCACAAGATCAAGCACTTACATGCACCAGGAAGAAAAAGGTGAACTCCTGCGGACCTGAGTGGGGAAGCGACACATGCAGGATATACACTCACTGGCCACTTTATTAGGTACACCTGTCCAACTGCTCATTAACGCTTAATTTCTAATCAGCCAATCACATGGCGGCAACTCAGTCTATTTAGACATGGTCAAGACAATCTCCTGCAGTTCAAACTGAGCATCAGTATGGGGAAGAAAGGTGATTTGAGTGCCTTTGAACGTGGCATGGTTGTTGGTGCCAGAAAGGCTGGTCTGAGTATTTCAGAAACTGCTGATCTACTGAGATTTTCACGCACAACCATCTCTAGGGTTTACAGAAAATGGTCCGAAAAAGAAAAAACATCCAGTGAGCGGCAGTTCTGTGGGCGGAAATGCCTTGTTGATGCCAGAGGAGAATGGGCAGACTGGTTCAAGCTGATAGAAAGGCAATAGTGACTCAAATCGCCACCCATTACAACCAAGGTAGGCAGAAGAGCATCTCTGAACACATAGTACGTCGAACTTTGAGGCAGATGGGCTACAGCAGCAGAAGACCACACCGGGTGCCACTCCTTTCAGCTAAGAATAGGAAACTGAGGCTACAATTTGCACAAGCTCATGGAAATTTGGACAGTAGAAGATTGGAAAAACGTTGCCTGGTCTGATGAGTCTCGATTTCTGCTGCGACATTCGAATGGTAGGGTCAGAATTTGGCGTCAACAACATGAAAGCATGGATCCATCCTGCCTTGTATCAGCGGGTCAGGCTGGTGGTGGTGGTGTCATGGTGTCTTTGGGCCCCTTGGTACAACACCACAGCCTACCTGAGTATTGTTGCTGCCCATGTCCATCCCTTTATGAGCACAATGTACCCTGTAACATCTGATGGCTACTTTCAGCAGGATAATGCACCAGGTCATAAAGCTGGAATCATCTCAGACTGGTTTCTTGAACATGACAATGAGGTCACTGGACACAAATGGCCTCCACAGTCACCAGATCTCAATCCAATAGAGCATCTTTGGGATGTGGTGGAACGGGAGATTCGCATCATGGATGTGCAGCTGACAAATCTGCGGCAACAGTGTGATGCCATCATGTCAATATGGACCAAAATCTCTGAGGAGCTTCCAGCACCTTGTTGTATCTATGCCACGAAGAATTGAGGCAGTTCTGAAGGCAAAAGGGGGTCCAACCCGTTACTAGCATGGTGTACCTAATAAAGTGGCCGGTGAGTGTAGGTCGGACAATGCAATTTCTGTGAACTCCTCAGACCGGGTAAGTTCATGTGCCCCATTGTGTTTATGATTTTTACTGTTTATTTATATTTATATGCCTTCTAGGGAAATGGGAGTCATTAGAATTTTTTGTAATATAATTGAAAAATAATAATTTATACTATTTTTCAAATCCCCTAGGATACTTTAACTACTGTTAAAGTGTGGCTGTTGACTACCGTGGGGCTGGTGCTGTGGCTACTGGCTCCTGTCGATGGCCATGCCTTTTGGCTTCTGTGTGGGGGCACTGGGACTAAATTGGCTACTGCATAGGGGCACCGTTACTATATTGGCAACTGTGAGGGGAATGTTACTATATTTGTTACTGTGGGGACATAATAGTGATCTGTAGAGTAACAACTGAACAGTAATAAGATAGAGGAGATGATGATGAAGTGAGCAACCTAAAGTTTATGGGGCACATTTACTTACCCAACCCGTCGCGATCTCCGAGGTGCATTGTTCAACGAGGATTCGGAGCAGCCACGATTCTCTAAGATCATGCGTCCAATTTCCTGCATGTGTCGCTTCCCCAGTCAGGTCTGCCGGAGTTCACCATCTTCTTCCCGATGCATGTAAGTGCATGGCTTGCGACACCATTTTGAATGTTAAATCCCGCGTCCTAATCCGTTGGAGTGTCCATAGGCCCGCACCCCAATTTGTGGCATGAAAGTAGGCGCATTTGCAAGGAGGGGCACAAGTCAGAGAGCACTAGAGTTTGAGGCACTCTGTCCAGCAGTGTGTAGAGGAGACCTGCAAACTCTAGAGCTCTACACACACAATAAGGTCTTGATCCGAGTGGAAAGGGAATAGCAATGGTGACTAAGAATTTGATTCATTAGGTGAGGTGAGTAGAGATGTCATTAAATCCATGTCATGTATATGTGTCAGATATTAGTAGAATCTTCAAAAGTGTAGCAAAACCTAGACCCTGATGATCTAAGCACATTGTCAGCACACAGCATCTAATAGCACAGAGGGATCATGAAGTGTCTGCGCCGCTAGAGCCTGCCCTCACTGCCCAGTTTTACACCGACCATCACTAAGTGATTGCAATAAAATTGCAAAGTAAGGGGTTAAAATAATCTTTATTTAATAAACATCACTAGGGGGGTTAACATTTGAGAATGTTCTTTTATAGGAAAACCCTTTCCCGCACCTTGAAGTAGAATCACATCTTGGCGATCCCGGCAGTATGCGGTAGCTGGGATCCTGCAGTAACAATCGAGATCACGACTAACACGATCCCGGCTGTTTAACCCTATAGACGCCGCGGTCAAAGTGACTGCGGCGTCTATAGTGCACCGACATGACAATTGGGACCCTTCCTGCAGGGTACGAAGGTGCCATCGTTGCCAGGTCAACCCTGAGGTCCGATAAGGACCCCAGGGCTGCCTATAGTAGCAGCCTTCTAGGATCGTGCTGAATGCATAGGCTGACTATGTAATATGCTGCAATACATTAGTATTCCAGTATATTACAATGAACAAGTCATCAAATGATCACTTGTTCATGTCCCACCCTGGGGCAAAATAAAACAGTAAAGAAAAAACAAAAAAAAACAAAAAACAGTGCAATTAAAAAAAACCCTATTAAAAAAAAAAAGAATAGAAGTCCCCTGAAGTCCCGTCCCATGCAATAATCAAATAAAACATAAAAAAGTGAAAAATCACCAAAAAAAACACGACATATTGGGTATCACCATGTCCGTAACAACCCGTACAATAAAATAAAAATGTCACTGAACCCGTACAGTGAACAACGCAAAAAACGCACAAAAATGATGAAATTCTCAAAAAATTAGTTCTAGAATCTGCAAAACAAGTTAACCATAAAAAAGCCATATAAATGGGGGATCGCCGTAATAGTGATGACCCATAGAATAAAGATAACACAATATTTTTATGGAAAAAAAAATGCTAAAAACCATAAACAAGAATTAATGATTTTTTTTTTAACCACCACCTTAGTGAGCGAGTTAATAAAATCTGATTATTCGCTATGAATAAGTGGATGTCATCCACAGAAAAAAATAATCCCCCATATGTCCAAATTACAAAGAAATAAACATTTTATAGCCTGTAAGATGTGGCAATGCAGATCTGCTCTGAATGGCTAGTTCTGTTCTATGCCCGGCCGTGAGCCCATACAGCAGTCACCACCACATATGGGGCAACCTCATACTCGGGAGACATTGGGTATAAAACTTTGTGGAGTTTTTTTGTCATTTAATACTTTGTGAAGGTTTCATTTTTGGCCAAAATTAATGTATTGTCTAAAAAAGAAAAATGACAGTTTGTAAATTAATCCTCCATCTTATTTTAACCCTTGTGAAACATCTAAAGGGTTAACACACTTCTTAAAGTTGATTTTTCAGACATTGCAGGGTGCAGTTTCTAAAATGGTATAATTTAAGGGGTTTTACTGCTGTTTAGGCCTCTCAAAGTCACTTAAAGCTGAGCAGGGGCCTCAAAATAAGGGTTTCAGCGATTTTCAGAAAAATTGCACCCAAAACTCTGGATGTCCTAACAACCTAGAAAAGAGAGAGGAGTCATAAAACCCTGAGCCAATATACAGCAGACATTCCGGAAATGTTAGCTGTAAAGTTACTGGGGTGCTATCACTATCTGCCTGAAAAGCAGAACATTTTGAACTTTGAAAATGAATAATTTTTAGAAAATTTCCTTTTTTTATCATAACTAAACATAAAAGATATCATCAAAATGTTTCTATTACTTTGAAGTACAATGAGTGACGAGAAAACAATCTCATAATCCCCGGGATATGTTATAGCGTTACAAAACGTAGAACCTCCTATAATGGAATACAAAAAAATGGGACCAGCACTGCACAAAATGAGGTCAGGTAAAGGGTCTAAAGGTCAATGCATTTAAAGATAGCTTAAACCACAAGAAGAAGAAAGGATACATGCCAAGTGACCAAGACAATACATTCTTTATTCATATATCAAAAAATCCCACACACAAAAAGAGAGAATAAAAACCATTAAAAAAAATGTGAACAATCGCAGAATAATCTACCACAGGAAAACCCGACATGTGATAGTGTTAGTGATCCTGGGACCAGCAGCTCCCCCTGGAGACTAAAGCCTTATGTAACACAAAAAGATACAACAATATTATCCTATAAGGGATTACACATTGGGCTAGGGAAAATGCGGTACCAATATATAATGTAAGCGCATTGCAAAAAAGTCACAAAAAAGGGGGGTATTTTTTGTATAGAGCATGAGAGTATACATGCAAAAGTTAATAAATAAATGGTACCACACTGCGCACCTAAATCAAGAGATAAGCAAGTATTACCTGTGCGGCAAACATACACACAAGAGGGAGCTGGGGATGGCCGCCTCAGCCGTATCACCACCTGCTGTGGCTTCCTCAGGGGTATCTGTATGGTGTGGTGCGTCCATTTATAAAGGAAGATCCCATGTGTTGGTAGTGAGCTAAATTAGCTCACTTCCAGCATCAAGTACTCAATGTGGTGCAACCGAGAAATGTGTCCCCGTGTTCTCAATGTGGTGCAACCGAGAAATGTGTCCCCGTGTTCTCAATGTGGCGCAACAGAGAAATGTGTCCCCGTGTTCTCAATGTGGCGCAACAGAGAAATGTGTCCCCGTGTTCTCAATGTGGCGCAACAGAGAAATGTGTCCCCGTGTTCTCAATGTGGCGCAACAGAGAAATGTGTCCCCGTGTTCTCAATGTGGCGCAACAGAGAAATGTGTCCCCGTGTTCTCAATGTGGCGCAACAGAGAAATGTGTCCCCGTGTTCTCAATGTGGCGCAACAGAGAAATGTGTCCCCGTGTTCTCAATGTGGCGCAACAGAGAAATGTGTCCCCGTGTTCTCAATGTGGCGCAACAGAGAAATGTGTCCCCGTGTTCTCAATGTGGCGCAACAGAGAAATGTGTCCCCGTGTTCTCAATGTGGCGCAACAGAGAAATGTGTCCCCGTGTTCTCAATGTGGTGCAACAGAGAAATGTGTCCCCGTGTTCTAAAGAGTAAATAAGCCAGAAACTGGTACACTAAATGCACGTACAAAACAGGGGATGGCATAAAAACCTACACTGCAAATAAATAGCTTACAAAAGTGGTATCTATAAAAATGTGCAGATCATATGTATAAAAAAGGCACAAAATTGTATAGAGTATACATGAGAAAATATACATGCAAAAAAAGGGGGGAATGTACATAGAAAGGTTGTACAGTGAAAATAGTGTAAGATAACAATATAAAAATCAGTGTATGTGACACAATATTGTATAAAAAATAAATAAATGAATATTAAATAGTGAACTAACCTATAGCATATAATATACTTAAAATACTATATACCAGTGATGGCTAACCTATGGCACTGGTGCCAGAGGTGGCACTCGGAGCCCTTTCTGTGGGCACTCAGGCCATCACCAGAGATGACTCTAGGTATCTTCCTGCAGACCCAGACAGCCCAGGACTTGCTGTGCACAGAGCTATATTAAAGTGACAGCTCTACCTGGGACTATTTTCTGCTTTATTGGTGTCCTCAGGTGCTGGTATCAATGAAAACTGTGACAGAGAAGGGAGTATAAATCACAAATTACATTTCTGTGTTGGCACTTTGCGATAAATAAGCGGGTCTTTGTTGTAGTTTGGGCACTCGGCCTCTAAAAGGTTTGCCATCACTGGCCTAGAACATATAATCTATCACCCCACCAATCAACACATACATACTATCATGGGCCCATGCATCATACATTCAACCAAACAACCACCATATGCAGAATGAATCTGCATATTAGAGATAAACAACATTGGGGGTCATTTACTAATTGGGGGTCATATACTTATTTGCGTTTTCCCGACGTGTTACCCGAATATTTCAATTTGTGTCGATTTTCCCTGAATTGCCCCGGGATTTTGGCACACGCGATCGGATTGTGGCACATCGGCGCCGGCATGCACACGACGGAAATCGGGGGGCGTGGCCGAACGAAAACCCGACGGATTCAGAAAAACCGCCGCATTTTAAAAAAAAAAAATGTGCCTCGAAAATTGCACTTACCTTCACTCAGCCCGTTGTATTCCAGTGCTTTCCGATGCTCTTCAGTGCAGCAGCGACATCTGGTGGACGTTGGAGGAACTACCTTAGTGAATCCCAGCCGGACCCGAATCCAGCGCAGAGAACGCGCCGCTGGATCGCGAATGGATCGGGTAAGAAAATCTGCCCCATTATGTGTGATTAGATGATGTCAATATAAACTAAGTGAGTGGTTGCATGGACTACGTGCCCATAAAGTGCAAGTGCAACAATTTAAATGCTAAATTGTACTACAGTGAAGTAAAATGGATGGATGGGGGCGAAATAGTCAATGCCAGGTAGGATACCCACCCATGGAATGATGCTCATAGGGATCAACGGAATATAAAATGCGGACGAGACATTCAAGAACATTATTCAAATCAAAGATATATATGGATACTTATAGTATATATACGGTATCAATAAAAAGGTATATCTGAGTCCAGAGTGCGCAACGAGATACAATAGGACATGGAAGGGAGGGGCCAGCCACGGAGGGCCAGCAGGAGAGGGAGAGAGTCCACAACAGAACGACTATGGTGGTCGTGAGCAAGTAGAGCCTGGTGGATTCCGTGGTAAACTAAGCAAACTGATGGGATGAATCCATTTCTGGGATGGCTGTTCAGGAATGTATCAAATAGGTGGGTGTACAGAAGAATTTTGGAGGAATCTAAAGGAATCTAAGAATGAGCTCCCTCTTGTGTGTATGTTTGCCGCACAGGTAATACTTGCTTATCTCTTGATTTAGGTGCGCAGTGTGGTACCATCTATTTATTTACTTTTGCTTGCATACTCTCATGCTCTATACAAAAAATACCCCCCTTTTTTTTGTGACTTTTTTGCAATCCGCTTACATTATATTTTGGTACCGCATTTTCCCTAGCCCAATGTGTAATCCCTTATAGGATAATATTGTTGTATCTCTTTTTGTGTTACATAAGGCTTTAGTCTCCAGGGGGAGCTGGTGGTCCCAGGATCACTAACACCAGTGATGGCGAACCTTTTAGAGACCGAGTGCCCAAACTACAACCAAGACCCACTTGTTTATCGCAAAGTGCCAACACAGAAATTTTATTTGTGATTTATACTCCCTGCTCAGTCACAATACCTTCCCACTCCTCCAGTAGTCCCAGGTAGTGCTGTCACTTTAAAATAGCTCTGTGCACAGCAAGTCCTGGGCTGTCTGGGACTGTAGGAAGATACTTGGAGTAATCTCTGATGATGGCCTGGGTGCCCATAGAAAGGACTCCGAGTGCCACCTCCGGCACCCGTGCCATAGGTTCGCCACCACTGACTAACACTATCACATGTTGGGTTTTCCTGTAGTAGATTATTCTGTGATTGTTCACATTTTTTTTTAATGGTTTTTATTCTCTCTTTTTGTGTTGTGTTTTTTTGATATATGAATAAAGAATGTATTGTCTTGGTCACTTGGCATGTATCCTTTCTTCTTCTTGTGGTAGAACCTCCTATAATGACACAGGGCAGATTTTAAAAATCGGGTCTTGTCCTAAAGGTCTAAAATGGCTTGGACCTGAAGGGGTTAATAAACCTTTTTTTGTATTTATTGTTTAGTAAATGGGCTTCCTATGTCTATATATAAATCAATACAATTAATTAAAAAATTTTAGGTACAAAAAGGTTGATATAAAGAGAACCTGCCATGCACATCAACCCACTCAAAATAAATACTTCATTAAAAACCCTTAAAAAACCCTATTGCCCTTATCCCTAAATGGTTCCCTTTCATAGCTGCAATATTAAAAAATCTGTATGTAAACTTATATGTAACTCACCTGATGTGAGTGCAATGATATTGATGGGGTCTTATGTAGATTAGTGATGTGTCGTTCGCGAATGAGCTGGCTCACTTAACCATGCCCCAAACCGGCTCACCACAGCCCTTTAACCCGATACAATCGGGTTAAAAGTGGAGTGGCGTGGGGTGATTGACTGGCGTGCGGCTCCCTATTATATATGTAATAGGGAGCTGTTCAGAAGCCATACAAACCGGCTCTTCTTAGTGAGCGAAGCCAGATCACTAAGAAGAGCCGGAATTGCCATCACTATTGCAGATGTGTCACTGAGTGACAGGTCTCAATGCTAGGACATGCTACTGTATGTAACTAGTACTTAGGGACCGCCTGCCAACATTTAACTACAGACTTATACAGCTCCCTTTACTTTCACCTTCAGGTGCAGTAGGAAGTTGTTTACAACTTGCTGGAATGTTGATAGAGAGAGACAGACACTCCAGCAGAAAGGTGGGGACAGAGAGAGCTGGCTATGTGAAGAGTCAACCTCAAGCTGCCTTTAGGAATTGTTTTTAGGGAGTCACACGTCTCTCTCATTCATGAGGGGGCTGGGTAAGCAGTGTCAGGGTCAGTGAGGAGGTGGGGTATACAGACTGTATACTGCAGCTCTCTGCCTCCATCACTGGGACAAGGGAATCAATAAAAGCCGGCTCTAATCCCATGGAACAGGTATAAAGACATCTAACAAGTACTGTGTGTGGCTACCACGGGGTTCCCCGGTGACAGGTTCTCTTTAAATAGAATATTAACATAAGGTGCATTGTAAACACAGGAATAGTTGATTAGAGTAGGAAGCATTTTTTGTCGAACAACAGGATGGACTTCTCACTCCCCATTTAGAGAGCCTGTTAAAAATTTGAAATTTTGCCCAGTTATTTTCACATTTTTTGTATTGGGGCTATTTATGAGGGATACAGTATTGTAGGGTTCCTATCTTAAAGGGGTTGTACACCTGACCATGTTTTTTTCTGTTTATGCAGCTCAGGTATACAGAAATGATTGAAGCTTAGTTGAAAATACCAGGCACTACCCAGGATCAGGAGAGGAGCGGTTTTTAGAAGAAAACAGACTTGTTTTTCAACCTCCTGACATCCCCTTTAAGTGTTCTACATAGGCCCTAATTCACCAAATGGAGACCCTTATACCCAGTTTCACCGGTATACATGCAGTTAACCCTTATCTTGCTAGTTTACTATTCCACTCCACCCCCTACCCTCAGTTTATCCCCTTCCTTATGCCTCCCCTTTTTGATTACAATGCGCCCCCTCTTCAGATTACCAGCCCCCACCCCCAGCTTCTTGTCCTGTGTAAGGAGATGGTCCTGTCACCTCCTGGCGCAAGGTGAAACGTGACGCAGGGAGTTGGCAGCTCATTCACCATTGAGACTCCACTCAAAATTCATCACAGTCCCACTGCATCCAAAACATTTGGAAAGTACAGTATAAACAATGAAGTGTCAAATACTACTCCATTGTCCCACAAATACAAATTACAGGCGGTCCCCTACTTAAGGACAGCGACTTACAGACGACCCCTAGTTACAGACGGACCCCTCTGCCCCCTCTGTATATAACTATAGTCCCAGGCTGCAATGATCAGCTGTAAGGTGTCTGTAATGAAGCTTTACTGATAATCCTTGGTCCCATTACAGCAAAAAAATTTCAATTCCAATTGTCACTGGGACAAAAATTTTTTGGGGTCTGGATCTACAATTATAAACTATACAGTTCCGACTTACATACAAATTCAACTTAAGAACAAACCTTTGGAACCTACCTTGTACTAGCTTGGGGACTGCCTGTATTTAGTATGTCAAGTGTTCATCCACTTGAGTATTTCTGTTAACAAGTAAGACAGGACACACTAGGGCAACGATGGCGAACCTTCAAGAGACCGAGTGCCCAAACTGCAACCCAAAACCTTCCTACTCATCGCAAAGTGCCAGTACAGCAATTTAACCTGAAAAAAAGATGGTTTAGTTAAGAATCAATAATATTTTGTCTTAACCCCTTAGTGACACGGCGTGGAAAGGCTCTAGTGACCGGGGCATTTTTATCAAATTTTCGTTTTAAGAGCCATAACTTTTTTTACCTTAAAATTTTTTGCAGTGTTTTTTTAGGGCACTTTTGTCAGACTGTGAACGTTCCTCTAGGCTAAAACTGCTTGTTCAGATCTATTTCACTGAATGAATTAGCGATGTTAGTGAGTAATATCTCCTTGATTGACCTGGATTCACTGTAATGGAGGTATAGTGTCAAAAGAATAAAACGTAGCTTTTATTTCTTCAAATTATAAAAGATAAAGAGACAGAGCTCTGAATGCACATTAGTTTGTATGTCTAATCCACTGCTGAACCAATTGGATGCTGTGTGTGTATACTGTACTCCAAAAATGGTTAACAGCAGGGGAAAGGTGACATAACTAAAAGTGGGGTGTGATAATGGATTGGCTCACACCCCTGTTACTTTATAGTGAGGAGGTGTAGTCACTATCATTTAAATGGTAGAGAAATGATAGTTAGTCAGGTAACTGCAGGTTCGTATCCTGCCTGTTCCAATCTGGCTTTATTTCTGTATAGATTGGATTTAGATACACTGACTTTAACTCAAGACTAATAGGTCTACATGTCAGGTCTGAAAAATAGGCTTGCATCCTGAAGGTCATTTTAGGCTGCGTCCTTAAGGTGTTAAACGCTTTTAGTAATCTTTATATACAAGTAGGTTCACCGCACCGTGGTCCGCGCTCGGCGCACCATGCTCGCCCGCTTCCTGTTCAGGCGCACGAAGTGATCGCGTGCATGGTGCGCCGAGCGCGGACCAAGGTGCGGTGAAGCTACTTATATATAAAGATTACTAAGCGTTGAAACGCTTTACATCTCTTTAAAAACAGAACAAAAATAAGCTCCGGCACCAGCTCACCCTGAGCTGGTGTACGGCATTTGCAGCTTATAACCACCATTGGAAGTGGAAGGTTTCCTTTAAATACTCTATGCTGATTTTTTTATACTACCTTTTGATGCCCGATATATCAGAAAATAAAAATAATTTTCCCATATGGTCCACACTGTGATGATGAAGAAACTGCAAATGTCCTAATTTCCACTTGCCTTCACACAAATTGTAATAAAAGGTCAAAAAGTAACACATAAAAAAAATTACACCCTACACCACTGGTACCGAACCTATTGCACGTGTGCCAGAGGCGGCACTCAGAGCCCTTTCTGTCGGCACCCGGGCCATCGCCCCAGCACACCAGACAGGACTCAAAGAATCTTCCTGCAGTTCCAAGCAACTTAAAAGATGCTGGTGTCAGCCATATTGAAACTTCGTAAGAGGGAGAATGAGTAGACAGGGCCGAATTATCTTTGGAGGACCTCCTGCTGGCCCCACGATTCTCTGTGTACAGAGGGACACTGGAAAGAAGCTACAATGATGAAAAGTTATCATCTTTCTACTGTGTTGCTGTCCTCAGGAGGCCAATATGATCGAAAGTTGTTGAACAGGGAGCAATAAGTCACTGCTTTAATTTTTGGGAGGCACATCGCAATAAATAAGGGGGATTTTGGGTTGCAGTTTGGCACTCGACCGCTAAAAGGTTCGCCATCACTGCCCTACACTGTTCTGTGCTGCATTACCCCCTGCCAGGAGGAATATAAGAGTAGTGAGTGCTGTATTACCCCCGGCCAGGAGGAATATAAGAGTAGTGAGTGCTGTATTACCCCCGGCCAGGAGGAATATAAGAGTAGTGAGTGCTGTATTACCCCCGGCCAGGAGGAATATAAGAGTAGTGAGTGCTGTATTACCCCCGGCCAGGAGGAATATAAGAGTAGTGAGTGCTGTATTACCCCCGGCCAGGAGGAATATAAGAGTAGTGAGTGCTGTATTACCCCCGGCCAGGAGGAATATAAGAGTAGTGAGTGCTGTATTACCCCCGGCCAGGAGGAATATAAGAGTAGTGAGTGCTGTATTACCCCCGGCCAGGAGGAATATAAGAGTAGTGAGTGCTGCATTACCCCCTGCCAGGAGGAATATAAGAGTAGTGAGTGCTGTATTACCCCCGGCCAGGAGGAATATAAGAGTAGTGAGTGCTGTATTACCCCCGGCCAGGAGGAATATAAGAGTAGTGAGTGCTGTATTACCCCCGGCCAGGAGGAATATAAGAGTAGTGAGTGCTGCATTACCCCCTGCCAGGAGGAATATAAGAGTAGTGAGTGCTGTATTACCCCCGGCCAGGAGGAATATAAGAGTAGTGAGTGCTGTATTACCCCCGGCCAGGAGGAATATAAGAGTAGTGAGTGCTGTATTACCCCCGGCCAGGAGGAATATAAGAGTAGTGAGTGCTGTATTACCCCCGGCCAGGAGGAATATAAGAGTAGTGAGTGCTGCATTACCCCCTGCCAGGAGGAATATAAGAGTAGTGAGTGCTGTATTACCCCCGGCCAGGAGGAATATAAGAGTAGTGAGTGCTGTATTACCCCCGGCCAGGAGGAATATAAGAGTAGTGAGTGCTGTATTACCCCCGGCCAGGAGGCGTAAGAGTAGTGAGTGCTGTATTACCCCCCTGCCAGGAGGAATAACAGAGTAGTGAGTGCTGTATTACCCCCCTGCCAGGAGGAGTAACAGAGTAGTGAGTGCTGTATTACCCCCCCTGCCAGGAGGAATAACAGTAGCATGTGCTGCATTACCCCCTCCCGGAAGGAGTAACAGAATAGTGAGTGCTGTATTACCCCCGGCCAGGAGAAGTAACAGAGTAGTGAGTGCTGTATTACCCCCGGCCAGGAGAAGTAACAGAGTAGTGAATGCTGTATTACCCCCGGCCAGGAGAAGTAACAGAGTAGTGAGTGCTGTATTACCCCCGGCCAGGAGAAGTAACAGAGTAGTATGTTCTGTATTACCCCCGGCGAAGGAGGAGTAACAGAGTAGTGTGTGCTGCATTACCCCCTGCCAGGAGGAGTATCATAGTAGTGAGAGCTATATTACCCCCTGCCAGGAGGAGTAACAGAATAGTGAGTGCTGTATTACCCCCGGTGAAGGAGGAGTAACAGAATAGTGAGTGCTGTATTACCCCCGGCCAGGAGGAGTAACAGAATAGTGAGTGCTGTATTACCCCCGGCCAGGAGGAGTAACAGAGTAGTGAGTGCTGTATTACCCCCGGCCAGGAGGAGTAACAGAGTAGTGAGTGCTGTATCACCCCCGGCCAGGAGGAGTATCATAGTAGTGAGTGCTGTATCACCCCCGGCCAGGAGGTGTAACAGAGTAGTGAGAGCTGTATTACCACCGGCCAGGAGGAGTATCAGAGTAGTGAGAGCTATATTACCCCCTGCCAGGAGGAGTAACAGAATAGTGAGTGCTGTATTACCCCCGGTGAAGGAGGAGTAACAGAGTAGTGAGTGCTGTATTACCCCCTGCCAGGAGGAGTATCATAGTAGTGAGAGCTATATTACCCCCTGCCAGGAGGAGTATCAGAGTAGTGAGTGCTGTATTACCCCCGGCCAGGAGGAGTAACAGAGTAGTATGTTCTGTATTACCCCCTGCCAGGAGGAGTAACAGAGTAGTGAGTTCTGTATTACCCCCAGCCAGGAGGAGTAACAGAGTAGTGAGTGCTGTATCACCCCCGGCCAGGAGGAGTATCATAGTAGTGAGTGCTGTATCACCCCCGGCCAGGAGGTGTAACAGAGTAGTGAGAGCTGTATTACCCCCAGCCAGGAGGAGTAACAGAGTAGTGAGTGCTGTATCACCCCCGGCCAGGAGGAGTATCATAGTAGTGAGTGCTGTATCACCCCCGGCCAGGAGGTGTAACAGAGTAGTGAGAGCTGTATTACCACCGGCCAGGAGGAGTATCAGAGTAGTGAGAGCTATATTACCCCCTGCCAGGAGGAGTAACAGAATAGTGAGTGCTGTATTACCCCCGGTGAAGGAGGAGTAACAGAGTAGTGAGTGCTGTATTACCCCCTGCCAGGAGGAGTAACAGAGTAGTGAGCGCTGTATTACCCCCTGCAAGGAGGAGTAACAGAGTAGTGAGCGCTGTATTACCCCCTGCCAGGAGGAGTAACAGAGTAGTGAGTACTGTATTACTCATTAGTTACCTGGTGCTGATATGTACCAGAACATATGTGCCCTGGAGTCACAGCCACTTACCTGACAACTAATGACTTGTACTGGGTGTCAGATAATAATGGAAGTCCTGTCCTGTCACAGGAGAGATATTACCTCACTTATATATAAGCACATCATCTCCTCACACACAGTAATCACTAATAATGTCTATACTGCTGGGTCCTGAAAGGGTTTGTCCCTCCCCTGCTACATGTATATAACACAGGAACCGCTGGGGCTTCTCCTCACACATATAAGAGCCTCCATTATGTGATTCCCGCCATCACCTTCTCCTCAGATCATCTTCTCCCTCAGGTCACTGCTCTCCTCACACCTCACACTCCATAACCCCGCCCCCTCGTCTTCCCGCCCTCTCACCTCATTGGCTGCTCTGCACTCCGCGGCCATTTTCTCTCCGCATCTCCATCACCTCAGAGTGTGAGAGACTCCAGGAGCCGCCTGACACCCGCGGAGGAGGAGACTGATCCCTCCCTCTCCCCTCACCTCCCCGCGGGGCTCTCCATGGCTCTGACGGGAAAATATATCTCTGGCTGCACTGCTGAGGAGGGATATGGCATATGGAGCTGCAGGTGAGAACAGCGCCCCACACAGGACACACAGGGGACAGCATTAGACTGGAGGGAGATGAAGCTGCAGGTGAGCACAGCGCCCCACACAGGACACACAGGGGACAGCATTAGTCTGGAGGGAGATGAAGCTGCAGGTGAGCACAGCGCCTCACACAGGACACACAGGGGACAGCATTAGACTGGAGGGAGATGGAACTGCAGGTGAGAACAGCGCCCCACACAGGACACACAGGGGACAGCATTAGTCTGGAGGGAGATGGAACTGCAGGTGAGAACAGCGCCCCACACAGGGGACAGCATTAGACTGGAGGGAGATAGAGCTGCAGGTGAGCACAGCGCCCCACACAGGACACACAGGGGACAGCATTAGTCTGGAGGGAGATGGAGCTGCAGGTGAGCACAGCGCCCCACACAGGACACACAGGGGACAGCATTAGTCTGGAGGGAGATGGAACTGCAGGTGAGAACAGCGCCCCACACAGGACACACAGGGGACAGCATTAGACTGGAGGGAGATAGAGCTGCAGGTGAGCACAGCGCCCCACACAGGACACACAGGGGACAGCATTAGTCTGGAGGGAGATGAAGCTGCAGGTGAGCACAGCGCCCCACACAGGACACACAGGGGACAGCATTAGTCTGGAGGGAGATGGAACTGCAGGTGAGCACAGCGCCCCACACAGGACACACAGGGGACAGCATTAGTCTGGAGGGAGATGGAGCTGCAGGTGAGAACAGCGCCCCACACAGGACACACAGGGGACAGCATTAGACTGGAGGGAGATGGAACTGCAGGTGAGAACAGCGCCCCACACAGCGGACAGCATTAGACTGGAGGGAGATGGAACTGCAGGTGAGAACAGCGCCCCACACAGGACACGCAGGGGGCAGCATTAGTCTGGACAGAGATGAAGCTGCAGGTGAGCACAGCGCCCCACACAGGACACACAGGGGACAGCATTAGTCTGGAGGGAGAAGAAGCTGCAGGTGAGCATAGAGCCCCGCACATTAGCTCCTGTGATGTCACATACAGGTAGCACATAACACACGCTCCTGTGATGTCACATACAGGTAGCACATAACACGCCCTCCTGTGATGTCACATACAGGTAGCACATAACACACGCTCCTGTGATGTCACATACAGGTAGCACATAACACGCCCTCCTGTGATGTCACACACAGGTAACACATAACACGCGCTCCTGTGATGTCACACACAGGTAACACATAACACGCGCTCCTGTGATGTCACACACAGGTGACACATAACACGCGCTCCTGTGATGTCACACACAGGTAACACATAACACGCGCTCCTGTGATGTCACACACAGGTAACACATAACACGCGCTCCTGTGATGTCACACACAGGTAACACATAACACGCGCTCCTGTGATGTCACACACAGGTAACACATAACACGCGCTCCTGTGATGTCACATACAGGTAACACATAACACACGCTCCTGTGATGTCACACACAGGTAACACATAACACGCTCTCCTGTGATGTCACATATAGGTAACAGATAACACGCGCTCCTGTGATGTCACATACAGTTAACACATAACACGCGCTCCTGTGATGTCACATACAGGTAACACATAACACGCGCTCCTGTGATGTCACACACAGGTAACACATAACACGCGCTCCTGTGATGTCACACACAGGTGACACATAACACGCGCTCCTGTGATGTCACACACAGGTGACACATAACACGCGCTCCTGTGATGTCACACACAGGTGACACATAACACGCGCTCCTGTGATGTCACACACAGGTAACACATAACACGCGCTCCTGTGATGTCACACACAGGTAACACATAACACGCGCTCCTGTGATGTCACACACAGGTAACACATAACACGCGCTCCTGTGATGTCACACACAGGTAACACTTAACACGCGCTCCTGTGATGTCACACACAGGTAACACATAACACGCGCTCCTGTGATGTCACACACAGGTAACACATAACACGCGCTCCTGTTGGCCCTATTGACCATAGCTGCCGCATCCGCAATGCTAAGGGGGGCGGTCGAGTCCCTCTATGTCCCTGCTGCTGCCCGTCCCTATGAGTGATGCCCCACACATGGCGTTTTTAGTCGTTTTCAGATTGTAAAAATCGCATGCGGTTTTTTCTATTTTAATTGTGCAAATTCGGAAGACCGGACAAAAACTGATGTTTTTTTTAATGCATGCGTTTTCTACAAAACTAAAAACGGCCTAAAAATGCCATGTGTGGCATCACCCTAAGCCTGCCTCGGCGCACCGCACTTGGGCTCGGCCCACCATGCGCGCGCCCATGCGTGCGCCGGATTCTGAAGTGCAGGAGAGCCGGTGACGTCACCGAGCTCTCTGGCACACGCGCGTCTGCGCAAATTAGCACGGCCTGTTTCCCCATGCTAAGTTGCGCAGGCGCGCATGTGCCGGAGAGCTCGGTGACGTCACCGACTCTCCTGCACTTCAGAACACGGCGCACGCAAGGGCGCGTGCATGGTGCGCCGAGCGCAAGTGCGGTGCGCCGAGTTATATGTTAATATAACTTATAATTCTAAGATCGGGGCTTTGTTCCCTTAACAAAAATATGCTCCGGCACCAGCTCACCCTGAGCTGGTGCCATGTATATGTGTATAAACCTACCACTTTTAAGTGGTAGGTTTCCTTTAACCCCTTAAGGACGCAGGGTTTTTCGGCTGATTTCTCGCTCTCCAACTTCAAAAATCCATAACTTTTTCATTTTTACGTGTACAGAGCTGTGTGAGGGCTTATTTTGTGCGTAACAAATTTTACTTTCCCGTGATGTTATTTATTTTAACATGCCATGTACTGCGAAGCTGAAAAAAAATTCCAAATGTGGAAAAATTGAAAAAAAAACGCACGTGCGTCACGTTCTTGTGGGCTCAGTTTTTACGACTTTCACTCTTCGCACCAAATAACATGCCTACTTTATTCTTTGGTTCGGTGCGATCGCGGTGATACCAAATTTATACAGGTTTTATTGTGTTTTAATACATTTTCAAAAATTAAACGAATGTGTACAAAAAAGAAAAAAAAAATTTTGCCATCTTCTGACGCTAATAACTTTTTCATACTTCGGTGTACGGAGATGTGTGAGGGGTAATTTTTTGCGAAATGAGCCGGCGTTTTCATTGCTACCATTTTGAGGTCTGTGCGACATTTTGATCATTTTTTATTTCATTTTTTATGTTATGTAAAAAGGTGTAAAAGTCGCATTTCGGACATTTGGGCGCCATTTCCCGCCCCAGAGGTCACCGCTGCCCGTAACCGTTTTTTATATTTTGATAGATCGGGCATTTTGGGACGCGGCGATACCTAATATGTCTGTGATTTTTACTGTTTGTACTTTGATTTGAACTTTTAATATTTTATTAATTTTTTTTATTTTTTAAACTTTTTTTTTCACTATTTTTTTAGACCATCTAGGGTACATTAACCCTAGATGGTCAGATCGCTCCTACCATATACTGCAATACTACAGTATTGCAATATATGGCATTTTTGCAGGTCATACATTACAATGAGCCACTGGCTCATTGTAACGAACCTGCATAAACCATGTAGCCTCGTGTCAAAAGAAGACCCGAGGCTACCCTGGTAACCGATCGCCGCCCCCCCGATGACGTTCGGGGGCGTGGCGATCGAAAAAAAGATGGCGGCGCCCGCGCGCCGCCGTCTTTTAAACGCCGCCGGCGACTTTGCCGGCGGCGTTTAGAGGGTTAATAGCCGCGATCGGTGCAAGCACCGACCGCGGTTATTAGCGGTGGGGGTTTTGTGCAAAATGCAAAAACCCCCACCTCTGTATGAAGAGGACTCAGCCCGTGAGCCCTCTTCATACATCCCTTATACCTCTGCGCCGTAGAGCTACGGCGCAGAGCGTTAAGGGGTTAAAGTACCCTAGGGAGTCTGAAAAATAGTAAAAATAAAAAAAGGAAAAAAAAATTATAATAAAAAGAACCAAAAAATTCAAATCCCCCCTTTCCCTAGAACTGATATAAATGAACAGTAAAAATCATAAACACATTAGGTATCACCGCATCCGAAAATGCCCGATCTATCAAAATATAATAACGTATTTTCACTGCATTTAACCCCGTAACGGAAAATAGCGCCCAAAGTGGAAAATGGCATTTTTTTTTGCTATTTTGAAAAACATAAAAAAATTAATAAAAAGTGATCAAAAGGTCGCACAGTGCTAAAAATTATAGCAATGAAAACGCCATCAAAAGTCGCAAAAAAAAAAGACGCCACCCACAGCTCCATACACCAAAGTATGAAAGTTATTGGCACCAGAAGATGGCAAAATAATAAAAAAAAATTTTGTACAGGAGGTTTTAAAGGAAACCTACCACTTGAAGTGGCAGGTTTCTGATGGAAATACCGGGCACCAGATCAGGCTGAGCTGGTGCCGGAGCTTATTTTCGTTAGTGTTTTAAACCGCGGTGTCGCGGTTTAAAACACTTTTTAAACTTTATAGCCGGCGCAGGCAGGTACGCGCTCGGCGCTTACCGTGCACGCGGCTACATAGGAAGTGAAGGAGAGCCGCGCGCATGGTAAGCGCTGAGCGTGTACCTCCCTGCGCCGGCTATAAAGTTTAAAAAGTGTTTTAAACCGCGACACCGCGGTTTAAAACACTAACGAAAATAAGCTCCGGCACCAGCTCACCCTGATCTCACCCTGAGCTGGTGCCCGGTATTTCCATCAGAAACCTGCCACTTCAAGTGGTAGGTTTCCTTTAATGTATGAAAACATTATAAAACCTATACATATTTGGTATCCACGTAATCGTAGCGACCCAAAGTATAAAGCAGACATGTCATTTGGGGCGTACAATGAAAGCCATAATATCCACGCCCACAAGAAAACATCGCAAATGTGTTTTTTCACCATTTTCACTGCATTTGGATTTTTTTTCCGCTTCCCAGTACACGGCATGGGAAATTAAATACGTCACTATGAAGTGCAATTTGTTACGCAGAAAATAAGCCGTCATAGAGCTCTTTATGTGGAAAAATAAAAAAGTTAGAGATTTTTGAAGTGTGTGTAAAATGGAATCGAAAAAAACTAAAAAGGGCCAGGTCGTTTTGGGGTTAAAAAGGGGGCAAATTGTCCACTTGGATCATTGTCTCCATGAGATGCTGTTGAGTCTCTCCGGTCATGAAGCTCTAGACCAGCTGAGAGCCAACTCTACATCAGCTTCTTTAGCTGAGCTCTGTCACGTCTATCAGTCCTACAGAGCAGCCACGTGGTCCTCTCCATCCTCGTCTATAGATCTCTGCAGGATGGACTTCTCTGCCTCCGAAGGTTTCATCCTTACACAATATGGTGCTGCAACAGGCAACTAAGATCCCTCCCCATAAGTACTGCTTGCCGAACGGACGAAAAAGAAGGAGGAAATTTGCTTACCGAAATGTCCATTTATTTTAGTCCGTGAGGAAGCACAACTTTCCCACCCTTAAATGATGAAACGTTATTGCTATATACCATACAAGGGTTGTGTGTGTGCTCCGGCCTTATATAGGTGGAGTCAGCCAAGACACTAATTGTTTAATTGTCTCCTACTGCTTGGTAACCTGTTCTTTTTTGAGTTGTGCCTAGGGGAAGAATCACGTGCGTGCTGCCTCACGGACTAAAGGAAATGGAAATTGTAATATCCCTCTCTCTTATCTGCTGTATACAGTCATGGCCAAAAGTTTTGAGAAAGATACAAATGTTAATTTTTACAAAGTCTACTGCATTAGGTTTTAGGGAAAGACTGATATTCTGCAGGAGGTGCAGGGAGTGGACTGCTTTGGAACATCTGGAAAACAGCTTGTTGGGAGAAGACAAGTTGAATGATCCCACCAGTCTTGTCTCATGCCACCTGTAAAGCCTCTCGCAACCATTCATGTGTGGGGCGGCTTCTCAGCCAAGGGAATCGGCTCTCTCACGGTCTTTCCTAAAAACACCTCCATGAATAAAGAATGGCACCAGAATGACCTCCAAGAGCAACTTCTCCCAACCCTCCAGGAGCAGTTTGGTGATGAGCAATGCCTTCTCCAGCATGATGGAGCACCTGCCATAAAGCAAAGGGGAGAACTAAATTGCTCAGGGAACAAAACAGAGAGATTTTGGGTCCATGGCCTGGAAACTCCCCGGATCTTATCCCATTGAGAACTTGTGGTCAATCATCAGGAGACGGGGGACAAACAAAAACCAACACATTGTGACAAAATGCAGCAGTGATTGTGCAGGAATGGACGGCTATCAGTCAGAAGGTGAGTGAGATCTGCCAGGGAGAATTGCAAGGTCCTGAAGAACAAGGGTCAACACTGCAAATATTGGGGCTCATTTACTAAGGGTCCGAATCGCGCATTTTCGTCAGGTTTCCCAAATTTTTTCGATTTGCACTGAATTGCCCCGGGATTTTGGCGCGCGTGACAGGATTGTGGCGTATCGCCGGCTTCCACACGACAAAAATCGGGGGGCGATTTAATTTAACTTAAACGAGGAAGTCATTGCCGAGACAGACGTATTTTGGAGAGTTCGGCAAATCCCATATTTGGGAGGGGTTAAAAAAAATTGGCAGGAACGTTGGGAGAAGTGTATGTTTCCAAAAGTGGACTATGTTGAAAACTAAAAAAAAAAAATATCCTGTTATATTGTCAGGTTTCCCGAATTTTTCGAATTGCCCCGGGATTTTGGCGCTCGTGATCGGATTGTGGCGTATCGCAATGGCTTTCACACGACCTTAATCGGGGGGAGTGGCCATCGGAAAACCCGTCGGATTCGGAAAAAACGCAGAATTTCTAAAAAAAAAATTGTGTCGCAAGAATTGCACTCGCATACACCGAGACCGAGAAGGTGAACTCCGGCGGACTTCAGCGTAGCAGCGACACCTGGTGGACATCCTGCGCACGACTTTAGTGAACGTGCCGCTGGATCGCGACTGGACCAGGTAAGTAAATCTGCGCCATTGACTCGCTGCAGTAACTCCTTCTAACTGTCCATAAAAGCTTTTGTTTCTCATTATATGATTGCACTTGTATCTCTGTATGTGATAAAACATCTGACAAACCAGAGGGCAACACATCATGTGATATTTGTGTCATTCTCAAAACTTTTGACCATGACTTTATATATGAGGGCGGTTCAATAAGTACCTGTGTTTGACAACAGAGGGCATTCTTGAGGGAAGTTGGTGTTACCATTGTGTGTTGCCATCTCTCAAATGACGGTAAAACAAGTTGCAGACTGATTGATTGGTTAGTTTGGATTTGGCAGCCATTTGAGTGAGACGTGTTCCGTGATTCTCGCTAAGATGGAAAAAGCGCAGTATCGTTCGGTAATTTGCTTTTTGTTTTTGGATGGGTAAAATGCGAGGAGATACCGTTGATGAAACCTGGATTCATCATTACACACCAGAAACATTCAGAACAATTTATTTCTCCCAGTGAATCTGCTCCAAAGAAGGCGAAGACTTTTTGGGATGCGAACGGCGTCATCCTCACGGATTTTTTAGAAAAAAGAAGAACGATCACTAGACAATACTACAGTGAGTTTGAGACGCGGCCGCATTTGAAAAAGAAGGTGCTGTTTCACCACGATAACGCACCAGCACATGCATCCGAAGTTGTCGCCGCCAAACCGCATTAATTGCGTTATGAATTGCTGCCGCACCCCCTTATTCACCCGATTTGGTTCCCTACGACTTTTTCTTGTTCCCTTACATGAAGAAATGGCTCACGGGAAAAATTTTTACTTATACGAGGAAGTCATTCCCGAGACAGAGATGTATTTTGGAGAGTTCGACAAATCCTATATTTGGCAGGGGTTAAAAAAAATTGGCAGGAATGTTGGGAGAAGTGTATCTTTCCAAAAGGCGACTATGTTGAAAAATAAAAAAAAAATTTGGGAAAAAATGGTGTCTTCATTTCTAACACGGGTACTTATTGAACCGCCCTCGCATGCGCGTGTGTGTATGTATATACACTCACCGGCCACTTTATTAGGTACACCTGTCCAACTGCTCGTTAACACTTAATTTCTAATCAGCCAATCACATGGCGGCAACTCAGTGCATTTAGGCATGTAGACATGGTCAAGACAATCTCCTGCAGTTCAAACCGAGCATCAGTATGGGGAAGAAAGGTGATTTGTGGCCTGTGAACGTGGCATGGTTGTTGGTGCCAGAAGGGCTGGTCTGAGTATTTCAGAAACTGCTGATCTACTGGGATTTTCACGCACAACCATCTCTAGGGTTTACAGAGAATGGTCCGAAAAAGAAAAAACATCCACTGAGCGGCAGTTCTGTGGGCGGAAATGCCTTGTTGATGCCAGAGGTCAGAGGAGAATGGGCAGACTGGTTCGAGCTGATAGAAAGGCAACAGTGACTCAAATCGCCACCCGTTACAACCAAGGTAGGCAGAAGAGCATCTCTGAACGCACAGTACGTCCAACTTTGAGGCAGATGGGCTACAGCAGCAGAAGACCACACCGGGTGCCACTCCTTTCAGCTAAGAACAGGAAACTGAGGCTACAATTTGCACAAGCTCATCGAAATTGGACAGTAGAAGATTGGAAAAACGTTGCCTGGTCTTATGAGTCTCGATTTCTGCTGCGACATTCGGATGGTAGGGTCAGAATTTGGCGTCAACAACATGAAAGCATGGATCCATCCTGCCTTGTATCACCGGGTCAGGCTGGTGGTGGTGGTGTCATGGTGTGGGGAATATTTTCTTGGCACTCTTTGGGCCCCTTGGTACAACGCCACAGCCTACCTGAGTATTGTTGCTGACCATGTCCATCCCTTTATGAGCACAATGTACCCTGTAACATCTGATGGCTACTTTCAGCAGGATAATGCGCCATGTCATAAAGCTGGAATCATCTCAGACTGGTTTCTTGAACATGACAATGAGGTCACTGGACACAAATGGCCTCCACAGTCACCAGATCTCAATCCAATAGAGCATCTTTGGGATGTGGTGGAACGGGAGATTCGCATCATGGATGTGCAGCCGACAAATCTGCGGCAACTGTGTGATGCCATCATGTCACTATGGAGCAAAATCTCTGAGGAGCTTCCAGCACCTTGTTGTATCTATGCCACGAAGAATTGAGGCAGTTCTGAAGGCAAAAGGGGGTCCAACCCGTTACTAGCATGGTGTACCTAATAAAGTGGCCTGTGAGTGTAATATATTATCCTATTATATTGTCTCTGTTCACACTGTGCAGACTCCAGGTAATATCCTCCTCTATTATCTGATATATACCGTATTTTTCAGACTATAAGGCGCACAAAAAAATCCTTTGATTTTCTTGCCTCACACATAAGCATCTGATACTCATTGCCTATAGTAACCAATCACTGCTCAGAGCTCATATTAATGATCTGTGGCAGAACAGCAACCAATCATAGACAATAGCTCCTATATATGGTGGGTAATAAGTGGAATTTGGAAAGCGTGGGGTGAAAAAACTTATTATATGACATTCCCTGAGTCACATGGAGCGGCTGTGCAAAATTTGGTGATCCTAAACCCAGATTCCTTTAGCGGACGGACACACACTCACATACACACACATACACCTTTATATACTAGAAGATGATCTGTCTGCCCTTCCTTCTACAGTATATGAGTATCTATCCTGTACAGGAATGTCACCTGTGCAGTTCTATCCGGTATTCGGGTATTTTACTTTTCTCGCTTCCTGGTAGATCTTATTTCTCTCCACACTATGCGGGCTGCAGGTAATATCCCCCTCTCTTATCTGCTGTATATATATGTATATATATATATATATGTCCTGTCACATGTTATATGGTCTCTGTCCACACTGTGCGGCCCCCAGGTAATATCCCCCTCTCTTATCTGCTGTATATGTATGTATGTATATATATATGTCCTGTCACATGTTATATGGTCTCTGTATACACTGTGCTGCCCCCAGGTAATATCCCCCTCTCTTATCTGCTGTATATATATATGTCCTGTCACATGTTATATGGTCTCTGTCTACACTGTGCGGCCTCCAGGTAATATCCCCCTCTCTTATCTGCTGTATATATATATATGTCCTGTCACATGTTATATGGTCTCTGTATACACTGTGCGGCCTCCAGGTAATATCCCCCTCTCTTATCTGCTGTATATATATATGTCCTGTCACATGTTATATGGTCTCTGTATACACTGTGCAGCCTCCAGGTAATATCCCCCTCTCATCTGCTGTATATATATATATATATGTCCTGTCACATGTTATATGGTCTCTGTCTACACTGTGCGGCCTCCAGGTAATATCCCCCTCTCTTATCTGCTGTATATATATATGTCCTGTCACATGTTATATGGTCTCTGTATACACTGTGCAGCCTCCAGGTAATATCCCCCTCTCTTATCTGCTGTATATATATATATGTGTCCTGTCACATGTTATATGGTCTCTGTATACACTGTGCAGCCTCCAGGTAATATCCCCCTCTCTTATCTGCTGTATATATATATATGTCCTGTCACATGTTATATGGTCTCTGTATACACTGTGCGGCCTCCAGGTAATATCCCCCTCTCTTATCTGCTGTATATATATATGTCCTGTCACATGTTATATGGTCTCTGTCTACACTGTGCGGCCTCCAGGTAATATCCCCCTCTCTTATCTGCTGTATATATATATATATATATATATATATATATATATATATGTCCTGTCACATGTTATATGGTCTCTGTATACACTGTGCAGCCCCCAGGTAATATCCCCCTCTCTTATCTGCTGTATATATATATATATATATATGTCCTGTCACATGTTATATGGTCTCTGTCTACACTGTGGACATATGTATAAGGATTTGCTAATACTGCTAAGAAATAGTGTGATTAGCCTGTTGCCCCTGCTATATTGCCTCAGAAACCCCAGAGATACAAACAGGGGTTGTTTTGTAAATACAGTCTGCAGTAGTGATGGGAATTACATCTCTTCTTAGTGAGCTGGCTCATTAGGCTCCGCCCACTAAGAAGAGCTGGCTCTTTTGCCTCTTGAACAGGCTCCCCATACAACCCACTTTTAACCTGATATTATCGGGTCAAAGGGGATGTGGCGAGCTGTTTAGGGGAGGGGTTTAGTGAGCCATCAGTTCACAAAGCTGTTCACGTGAACGGCTCGGCTCTTTGTGCTAGTTCGTTTTCGTATGACCTATGACCATAGCTCCAAACATTTTTGGAAGGGAAAGAAGGATAAAATGGCGGCACGCGTAGCAATCCTCCTTGGCCACGCCCCAAATTTTTACCATAACATCATAATAATAGTCATCGTCTCAATAATAA
Source organism: Engystomops pustulosus (assembly GCF_040894005.1). Lineage (NCBI taxonomy): Eukaryota > Metazoa > Chordata > Amphibia > Anura > Leptodactylidae > Engystomops > Engystomops pustulosus. The sequence continues at coordinate 7,837,054 of NC_092417.1, forward strand.
TAATAAATACATTTTTGCCCAGCCTGGGATTTAAACCCACAACCTCACAGCTCCATCTGCCATAGAGATACAGAGCCTCTACCCACTAGGCCAGTGGTGGCGAACCTATGGCACGGGTGCCAGAGGTGGCACTCAGAGCCCTTTCTGTGGGCACCCAGGCCTTCACCCCAACACAGAGTTTGCCAGATACGACTCAAGGCTTTCTCTTGTGGTCCAATACAGCCCAGGACGTGGCATGCTAGCGTTATTTTAAAGTGACATCCTTCACTGCCAGGACTACAGGAGGAGCAGAAAGGTGTGGATAGAGATGGATTGTCATTGGAGCTCCTGCTCTGGGTCCTCTGGATCTTCCTCTTCAGGGGACCCTGGAGGGAAACTACAAACCAAATTTCTCCATCTTTCTATTGTTTTGGTGAACTCAGGACACCAATACGAGTACAACCTGTGATACAGCAGGGATCAATAAGTTACTGCTTAAATTGGCATGTTGGCACTTTGCAACATACAAGTGAGATTTGGTTTTAGCTTGGGCACTCTGTCTCCAAAAGGTTTGCCATCACTGCACTAGGCTATGGGCTTAGTGGTTGCCTATATGTGGATTTTATGTAACTAAGAGCTGTTATCTGCTACTGTTACGCTGTGACATAGATTGCACTGGTATATAGAGAGGGATCTTCTCAGAGATCATTATTGTAACAGGGGCCCCTGCAACTGGATCATCTCTTGTGTTGTCTGAAGGTATTGTGCATAGGACTCTCTCACTATATACCCTGGTATGTGCAAAAAATGGTTTTTAACCCCTTAACACTCGGTGTGTGTGTGAAGAGGGCTCATTGGGTGAGCGCTCTTAATACAGAGGTGGGGTTTGCTGTATATTGCCTCTTACCTCTTCCGATGCGCTGGCGGCAGCGTTTAAAAGACGATGGCACGTGGAATTGCAGTATATGGTAGGAACGATCGGACAATCTAGGGTAAATGTATCCTAGAGGGTCTAAAAAAAATAGTAAAAAAAAAAATTCAAAAAAGTTTCAAACATAATTAAAAAAAGGAAAAAACAAAAGATCAAATCACCCCCTTTCCCTAGAACTGATATAAAACGTAATAAGCAGTAAAAATAACAGACACAATAGGTAATGCCTGATCTCTCCAAATATAAAACTACTTATTCGTACACATTTGTTTAAAGGAAACCTACCATTTCAAATGGTAGGTTTAAGCTGTAAACACTGAGCACCAGCTCAGGGTGAGCTGGTGCCGGTGCTTAGTTTCGTTAGTGTTAAAACCGCGGTATCGCGGTTTTAACACTTTTTAAACTTTATAGCAGAAACTGCTTCGGCGCTGCGTGCGCACGATCGTGCGCGCGCCTACATAGGAAATGCCGCAGGCGCGCGCAGCGCCGTAGCGGCTTCTGCCTATAAAGTTTAAAAAGTGTTAAAACCGCGATACCGCGGTTTTAACACTAACGAAACTAAGCACCGGCACCAGCTCACCCTGAGCTGGTGCTCGGTGTTTACAGCTTAAACCTACCATTTGAAATGGTAGGTTTCCTTTAACTTTTGAAAATGTATTAAAATGCAATAAAACCTATATATATAAATTTAGTATCACCGCGATCGTACCGAACTAAAATATAAAGCAGAGGGGTTATTTGGAGTGCACGGTGACAGTCATAAAAACGGAGCCCCCAAGAACGTGATGCAAACGCGTTTTTTCAAAATCAGCTTTGAGGAGGTTTTAGTTGCAGTTTTGTCATTTAAACAGGTGAAAGACATGAACTGAATGAGTGAATTTGATTTTGAAGGGTAAACCTGCTCCACAAATGTCATTCACTCGTTCAGTTCATGTCTTTCACCGGTTTAATTGACAAAACTGCACATAAAGCCTCCTCAAAGCTGATTGTGAGGCCCCTTTCACACTTGCGTTTTTCATGCGCGTTTTCTGCGCGTGCTTTTGACGCGCAGAACTTGCATTGCACTCTGACCCATTGTAACCAATGGGTCTTTTCAGACTTGCATTTTTTTCACGCACACACGCGCGTTTTTTTTGCGTGAAAAACGCATTGAAATTGCATTGAAAATCCAATTGTCACAGAGACCAAAAAAAGTTCTGGCTGGGGGTTACAATGATAAAATATACAGTTCCGACTTACATACAAACTCCGCTTAAGAACAAACCTACAGACCCTATCTGGTATGTAACCCGGGGACTGCCTGTATATATTGGTGGAGCTTTGGAGAATACTAGTTCTCTTCGTCAGACATGATGTTATGCATGAAACTGAAAATTCACAGCATTTTATACACCCGGCAGTGATCATCAAAGGATATTAAAAAAACTAAAACAACAGATTGATAAAAACAGGGAGATCTTATTTACAACAGGATGGCAATAAAAACATTAAAAATCTATGAGTCGAGACACATGAGCCCTGGTATTACTAGCAACTCGAAGGGTGCGGTCACACGGTGCATTTTGTTTGCATTTAACACGTGCGTTTTCAAACAGCTGAAGAAGAGCTGCGCCTTATTAGATTGTTGTCAACATTGCGTTTACAAAAAGCATACATTGATGCCACACGTGGCGCTTTTGGTCCGTTATTTTATCAGGCCTTTTTCGGTGCCATTTACAAAAGCATGCGTTTTTGCTAGTTTTTCCCAATTATCTTAATAGATAAACAGGTTGTACCATGTTTACCATGCGTTTGGCTAGTTTTGAAATAGTTTTTCTAAATTTATGAAAGTGGAAGCAGCTGTGAAAGTGTCGTCACTGGTGCTTACACTTCCACTTTCCATGAAGAAAAATGTTGTAAAACCATCCAAACACACGGTAACACGTAAAAACAGTGCGAAATGTGTCATTTTCTGGGGGAATGAGCTGACATTTTCATGAATATCATTTTGATAACCTTTTGATTAGTCTGGCTATTATCCCACATCATGTCACTAGGTTTCTTGTAAGTCATAGTTGATCTAGAGGGAGCTGCCTGTAAGGAAGCCAAGAGGCAATGTTTTCTTATCTCACCTTGGAAAATGTATTTGCAGATAGTAATGGGAAAATACATGCAACACATAGAAAAGGGAATGTCTCCTCATGTGGATGAAATGTTACAAAATTAAAAAAAATTGGTCAAAATATATAAATATTTAAAGTTTTTTTTTTTTTAAATAAATATAAGATAACTGTCTGCCCTAAGGGAATCACATGTAGTTAATAGGAGGACACAGGTAGAGGAAGGAACTATAGAACTTTTCCCCCTCCTAAAGTGATCTATGGAGGAAACCGCAGCTGATGAATTTCTAAGAAAGACTAAAAATTGGTCACTGCTGACAACAAGCCTCATCCACATCCCTCTGTGTATAGAGAAGGTGTCAGGGTGTGGGGGAGGGGAGATGTTCTGTCATGTAATGGGGTAAATGTGTTTCTTCCACATGTAATGAAGGTTTTGTGTCTTGCAGGATTTATTATCTATTGAGGATCAGAGATGAATATTATATCTCCCAGTGATGGTAAGATTCTCCCGCTGTCTACCTCCGGCTCTTCTACTTCTTACACTATTACTGATATGATATCACTGCTGTTCTCACATCCGGCTGCAATTACATGTTCTGAGATTTATGCTTTATGTTACAATGACCATCAAGGTAACTAAGAGGCAATGTTTTCCTTATCTCATCCTGGAAAACATATTCCCATATCTCCCAGAACTTCTTCCTGCAGCATCAATGGCAGCAAGTCTCCTTATGGAGAGCTCTTACCTCCTGACCCTACATGTATCCAGAGTATTACCTCCATACTGTGTCCTTATAGTGGTATCTGTGTATTGTGTATATGATATGTGTGTGTTATGTACATTACATGTATACAGGGGCAGTGATGAGGATAATACCTCCATACTGTGTCCTTATAGTGGTATCTGTGTATTGTGTATATGATGTGTGTTATGTACATTACATGTATACAGGGGGCAGTGATGGGGATATTACCTCCATACTGTGTCCTTATAGTGGTATCTGTGTATTGTGTATATGATATGTGTGTTATGTACATTACATGTATACAGGGGGCAGTGATGGGGATATTACCTCCATACTGTGTCCTTATAGTGGTATCTGTGTATTGTGTATATGATATGTGTGTTATGTACATTACATGTATACAGGGGCAGTGATGAGGATATTACCTCCATACTGTGTCCTTATAGTGGTATCTGTGTATTGTGTATATGATATGTGTGTTATGTACATTACATGTATACAGGGGGCAGTGATGGGGATATTACCTCCATACTGTGTCCTTATAGTGGTATCTGTGTATTGTGTATATGATATGTGTGTTATGTACATTACATGTATACAGGGGGCAGTGATGGGGGATATTACCTCCATACTGTGTCCTTATAGTGGTATCTGTGTATTGTGTATATGATATGTGTGTGTTATGTACATTACATGTATACAGGGGCAGTGATGAGGATATTACCTCCATACTGTGTCCTTATAGTGGTATCTGTGTATTGTGTATATGATATGTGTGTTATGTACATTACATGTATACAGGGGCAGTGATGGGGGATATTACCTCCATACTGTGTCCTTATAGTGGTATCTGTGTATTGTGTATATGATATGTGTGTGTTATGTACATTACATGTATACAGGGGCAGTGATGAGGATATTACCTCCATACTGTGTCCTTATAGTGGTATCTGTGTATTGTGTATATGATATGTGTGTTATGTACATTACATGTATACAGGGGCAGTGATGGGGGATATTACCTCCATACTGTGTCCTTATAGTGGTATCTGTGTATTGTGTATATGATATGTGTGTTATGTACATTACATGTATACAGGGGCAGTGATGGGGGATATTACCTCCATATTGTGCCCTTATAGTGGTATCTGTGTATTGTGTATATGATATGTGTGTGTTATGTACATTACATGTATACAGGAGGCAGTGATGGGGATATTACCTCCATACTGTGTCCTTATAGTGGTATCTGTGTATTGTGTATATGATATGTGTTATGTACATTACATGTATACAGGGGGCAGTGATGGGGATATTACCTCCATACTGTGTCCTTATAGTGGTATCTGTGTATTGTGTATATGATATGTGTGTGTTATGTACATTACATGTATACAGGGGGCAGTGATGAGGATATTACCTCCATACTGTGTCCTTATAGTGGTATCTGTGTATTGTGTATATGATATGTGTGTTATGTACATTACATGTATACAGGGGCAGTGATGAGGATATTACCTCCATACTGTGTCCTTATAGTGGTATCTGTGTATTGTGTTATGTACATTACATGTATACAGGAGGCAGTGATGGGGATATTACCTCCATACTGTGTCCTTATAGTGGTATCTGTGTATTGTGTATATGATATGTGTGTTATGTACATTACATGTATACAGGGGGCAGTGATGGGGATATTACCTCCATACTGTGTCCTTATAGTGGTATCTGTGTATTGTGTATATGATATGTGTGTTATGTACATTACATGTATACAGGAGGCAGTGATGGGATATTACCTCCATACTGTGTCCTTATAGTGGTATCTGTGTATTGTGTATATGATATAACTGTGTGTTATGTACATTACATGTATACAGGAGGCAGTGATGGGGATATTACCTCCATACTGTGTCCTTATAGTGGTATCTGTGTATTGTGTATATGATATGTGTGTTATGTACATTACATGTGTACAGGGGCAGTGATGGGGATATTACCTCCATACTGTGTCCTTATAGTGGTATCTGTGTATTGTGTATATGATATGTGTGTTATGTACATTACATGTATACAGGGGGCAGTGATGGGGATATTACCTCCATACTGTGTCCTTATAGTGGTATCTGTGTATTGTGTATATGATATGTGTGTTATGTACATTACATGTATACAGGAGGCAGTGATGGGGATATTACCTCCATACTGTGTCCTTATAGTGGTATCTGTGTATTGTGTATATGATATGTGTGTTATGTACATTACATGTATACAGGGGGCAGTGATGGGGATATTACCTCCATACTGTGTCCTTATAGTGGTATCTGTGTATTGTGTATATGATATGACTGTGTGTTATGTACATTACATGTATACAGGGGGCAGTGATGGGGATATTACCTCCATACTGTGTCCTTATAGTGGTATCTGTGTATTGTGTATATGATATGTGTGTTATGTACATTACATGTATACAGGAGGCAGTGATGAGGATATTACCTCCATACTGTGTCCTTATAGTGGTATCTGTGTATTGTGTATATGATATGTGTGTGTTATGTACATTACATGTATACAGGGGGCAGTGATGGGGATATTACCTCCATACTGTGTCCTTATAGTGGTATCTGTGTATTGTGTATATGATATGTGTGTTATGTACATTACATGTATACAGGGGGCAGTGATGAGGATATTACCTCCATACTGTGTCCTTATAGTGGTATCTGTGTATTGTGTATATGACTGTGTGTTATGTACATTACATGTATACAGGAGGCAGTGATGGGGATATTACCTCCATACTGTGTCCTTATAGTGGTATCTGTGTATTGTGTATATGATATGTGTGTTATGTACATTACATGTATACAGGAGGCAGTGATGGGGATATTACCTCCATACTGTGTCCTTATAGTGGTATCTGTGTATTGTGTATATGATATGTGTGTTATGTACATTACATGTATACAGGAGGCAGTGATGAGGATATTCCCTCCATACTGTGCCCTTATAGTGGTATCTGTGTATTGTGTATATGATATGTGTGTGTTATGTACATTACATGTATACAGGGGGCAGTGATGAGGATATTACCTCCATACTGTGCCCTTATAGTGGTATCTGTGTATTGTGTATATGATATGTGTGTTATGTACATTACATGTATACAGGGGGCAGAGATGGGGATATTACCTCCATACTGTGTCCTTATAGTGGTATCTGTGTATTGTGTATATGATATGTGTGTTATGTACATTACATGTATACAGGAGGCAGTGATGGGGGATATTACCTCCATACTGTGTCCTTATAGTGGTATCTGTGTATTGTGTATATGATATGTGTGTTATGTACATTACATGTATACAGGGGGCAGTGATGGGGATATTACCTCCATACTGTGTCCTTATAGTGATATTTGTGTATTGTGTATATGATATGTGTGTTATGTACATTACATGTATACAGGAGGCAGTGATGGGGGATATTACCTCCATACTGTGTCCTTATAGTGGTATCTGTGTATTGTGTATATGATATGTGTGTTATGTACATTACATGTATACAGGGGGCAGTGATGGGGATATTACCTCCATACTGTGTCCTTATAGTGGTATCTGTGTATTGTGTATATGATATGTGTGTTATGTACATTACATGTATACAGGGGGCAGTGATGGGGATATTACCTCCATACTGTGTCCTTATAGTGGTATCTGTGTATTGTGTATATGATATGTGTGTTATGTACATTACATGTGTACAGGGGCAGTGATGGGGATATTACCTCCATACTGTGTCCTTATAGTGGTATCTGTGTATTGTGTATATGATATGTGTGTGTTATGTACATTACATGTATACAGGAGGCAGTGATGGGGATATTACCTCCATACTGTGCCCTTATAGTGGTATCTGTGTATTGTGTATATGGTATGTGTGTGTTATGTACATTACATGTATACAGGGGGCAGTGATGGGGATATTACCTCCATACTGTGTCCTTATAGTGGTATCTGTGTATTGTGTATATGATATGTGTGTTATGTACATTACATGTATACAGGGGGCAGTGATGGGGATATTACCTCCATACTGTGTCCTTATAGTGGTATCTGTGTATTGTGTATATGATATGTGTGTGTTATGTACATTACATGTATACAGGGGGCAGTGATGGGTATATTACCTCCATACTGTGTCCTTATAGTGGTATCTGTGTATTGTGTATATGATATGTGTGTTATGTACATTACATGTATACAGGGGGCAGTGATGAGGATATTACCTCCATACTGTGTCCTTATAGTGGTATCTGTGTATTGTGTATATGATATGTGTGTTATGTACATTACATGTATACAGGGGGCAGTGATGGGGATATTACCTCCATACTGTGTCCTTATAGTGGTATCTGTGTATTGTGTATATGATTTGTGTGTGTTATGTACATTACATGTATACAGGGGGCAGTGATGAGGATATTACCTCCATACTGTGTCCTTATAGTGGTATCTGTGTATTGTGTATATGCTATGACTGTGTGTTATGTACATTACATGTATACAGGTGGCAGTGATGGGGATATTACCTCCATACTGTGTCCTTATAGTGGTATCTGTGTATTGTGTATATGCTATGACTGTGTGTTATGTACATTACATGTATACAGGTGGCAGTGATGGGGATATTACCTCCATACTGTGTCCTTATAGTGGTATCTGTGTATTGTGTATATGATATGTGTGTTATGTACATTACATGTATACAGGAGGCAGTGATGGGGATATTACCTCCATACTGTGTCCTTATAGTGGTATCTGTGTATTGTGTATATGATATGTGTGTTATGTACATTACATGTATACAGGAGGCAGTGATGGGGATATTACCTCCATACTGTGTCCTTATAGTGGTATCTGTGTATTGTGTATATGATATGTGTGTTATGTACATTACATGTATACAGGAGGCAGTGATGGGGATATTACCTCCATACTGTGTCCTTATAGTGGTATCTGTGTATTGTGTATATGATATGTGTGTTATGTACATTACATGTATACAGGGGGCAGTGATGAGGATATTACCTCCATACTGTGACCTTATAGTGGTATCTGTGTATTGTGTATATGACTGTGTGTTATGTACATTACATGTATACAGGAGGCAGTGATGGGGATATTACCTCCATACTGTGTCCTTATAGTGGTATCTGTGTATTGTGTATATGATATGACTGTGTGTTATGTACATTACATGTATACAGGGGGCAGTGATGGGTATATTACCTCCATACTGTGTCCTTATAGTGGTATCTGTGTATTGTGTATATGATATGTGTGTTATGTACATTACATGTATACAGGGGGCAGTGATGAGGATATTACCTCCATACTGTGTCCTTATAGTGGTATCTGTGTATTGTGTATATGATATGTGTGTTATGTACATTACATGTATACAGGGGGCAGTGATGGGGATATTACCTCCATACTGTGTCCTTATAGTGGTATCTGTGTATTGTGTATATGATATGTGTGTGTTATGTACATTACATGTATACAGGAGGCAGTGATAAGGATATTACCTCCATACTGTGTCCTTATAGTGGTATCTGTGTATTGTGTATATGATTTGTGTGTGTTATGTACATTACATGTATACAGGGGGCAGTGATGAGGATATTACCTCCATACTGTGTCCTTATAGTGGTATCTGTGTATTGTGTATATGCTATGACTGTGTGTTATGTACATTACATGTATACAGGTGGCAGTGATGGGGATATTACCTCCATACTGTGTCCTTATAGTGGTATCTGTGTATTGTGTATATGCTATGACTGTGTGTTATGTACATTACATGTATACAGGGGGCAGTGATGGGGATATTACCTCCATACTGTGTCCTTATAGTGGTATCTGTGTATTGTGTATATGATATGTGTGTTATGTACATTACATGTATACAGGGGGCAGTGATGAGGATATTACCTCCATACTGTGTCCTTATAGTGGTATCTGTGTATTGTGTATATGATATGTGTGTTATGTACATTACATGTATACAGGAGGCAGTGATGGGGATATTACCTCCATACTGTGTCCTTATAGTGGTATCTGTGTATTGTGTATATGATATGTGTGTTATGTACATTACATGTATACAGGAGGCAGTGATGGGGATATTACCTCCATACTGTGTCCTTATAGTGGTATCTGTGTATTGTGTATATGATATGTGTGTTATGTACATTACATGTATACAGGAGGCAGTGATGGGGATATTACCTCCATACTGTGTCCTTATAGTGGTATCTGTGTATTGTGTATATGATATGTGTGTTATGTACATTACATGTATACAGGAGGCAGTGATGGGGATATTACCTCCATACTGTGTCCTTATAGTGGTATCTGTGTATTGTGTATATGATATGTGTGTTATGTACATTACATGTATACAGGGGGCAGTGATGAGGATATTACCTCCATACTGTGACCTTATAGTGGTATCTGTGTATTGTGTATATGACTGTGTGTTATGTACATTACATGTATACAGGAGGCAGTGATGGGGATATTACCTCCATACTGTGTCCTTATAGTGGTATCTGTGTATTGTGTATATGATATGTGTGTTATGTACATTACATGTATACAGGGGGCAGTGATGGGGATATTACCTCCATACTGTGTCCTTATAGTGGTATCTGTGTATTGTGTATATGATATGTGTGTTATGTACATTACATGTATACAGGAGGCAGTGATGGGGATATTACCTCCATACTGTGTCCTTATAGTGGTATCTGTGTATTGTGTATATGATATGTGTGTTATGTACATTACATGTATACAGGGGGCAGTGATGGGGATATTACCTCCATACTGTGTCCTTATAGTGGTATCTGTGTATTGTGTATATGATATGTGTGTTATGTACATTACATGTATACAGGAGGCAGTGATGGGGATATTACCTCCATACTGTGTCCTTATAGTGGTATCTGTGTATTGTGTATATGATATGTGTGTTATGTACATTACATGTATACAGGAGGCAGTGATGGGGATATTACCTCCATACTGTGTCCTTATAGTGGTATCTGTGTATTGTGTATATGATATGTGTGTTATGTACATTACATGTATACAGGAGGCAGTGATGGGGATATTACCTCCATACTGTGTCCTTATAGTGGTATCTGTGTATTGTGTATATGATATGTGTGTTATGTACATTACATGTATACAGGAGGCAGTGATGGGGGATATTACCTCCATACTGTGTCCTTATAGTGATATCTGTGTATTGTGTATATGATATATGTGTGTTATGTACATTACATGTATACAGGGGCAGTGATGGGGATATTACCTCCATACTGTGTCCTTATAGTGGTATCTGTGTATTGTGTATATGATATGACTGTGTGTTATGTACATTACATGTATACAGGGGCCGTGATGAGGATATTACCTCCATACTGTGTCCTTATAGTGGTATCTGTGTATTGTGTATATGATATGACTGTGTGTTATGTACATTACATGTATACAGGGGCAGTGATGAGGATATTACCTCCATACTGTGTCCTTATAGTGGTATCTGTGTATTGTGTATATGCTATATGTGTGTTATGTACATTACATGTATACAGGGGCAGTGATGAGGATATTACCTCCATACTGTGTCCTTATAGTGGTATCTGTGTATTGTGTATATGATATGACTGTGTGTTATGTACATTACATGTATACAGGGGGCAGTGATGGGGATATTACCTCCATACTGTGTCCTTATAGTGGTATCTGTGTATTGTGTATATGATATGTGTGTTATGTACATTACATGTATACAGGGGGCAGTGATGAGGATATTACCTCCATACTGTGTCCTTATAGTGGTATCTGTGTATTGTGTATATGATATGTGTGTGTTATGTACATTACATGTATACAGGAGGCAGTGATGGGGATATTACCTCCATACTGTGTCCTTATAGTGGTATCTGTGTATTGTGTATATGATATGACTGTGTGTTATGTACATTACATGTATACAGGAGGCAGTGATGGGGATATTACCTCCATACTGTGTCCTTATAGTGGTATCTGTGTATTGTGTATATGATATGTGTGTTATGTACATTACATGTATACAGGGGGCAGTGATGGGGATATTACCTCCATACTGTGTCCTTGTAGTGGTATCTGTGTATTGTGTATATGATATAACTGTGTGTTATGTACATTACATGTATACAGGGGGCAGTGATGGGGATATTACCTCCATACTGTGTCCTTATAGTGGTATCTGTGTATTGTGTATATGATATGTGTGTTATGTACATTACATGTATACAGGGGGCAGTGATGGGGATATTACCTCCATACTGTGTCCTTATAGTGGTATCTGTGTATTGTGTATATGATATGTGTGTTATGTACATTACATGTATACAGGAGGCAGTGATGGGGATACTACCTCCATACTGTGTCCTTATAGTGGTATCTGTGTATTGTGTATATGGTATGTGTGTGTTATGTACATTACATGTATACAGGAGGCAGTGATGGGGATATTAACTCCATACTGTGCCCTTATAGTGGTATCTGTGTATTGTGTATATGATATGTGTGTTATGTACATTACATGTATACAGGGGCAGTGATGAGGATATTACCTCCATACTGTGTCCTTATAGTGGTATCTGTGTATTGTGTATATGATATGTGTGTTATGTACATTACATGTATACAGGGGGCAGTGATGGGGATATTACCTCTATACTGTGTCCTTATAGTGGTATCTGTGTATTGTGTATATGATATGACTGTGTGTTATGTACATTACATGTATACAGGGAGCAGTGATGAGGATATTACCTCCATACTGTGTCCTTATAGTGGTATCTGTGTATTGTGTATATGATATGTGTGTTATGTACATTACATGTATACAGGGGGCCGTGATGGGGATATTACCTCCATACTGTGTCCTTATAGTGGTATCTGTGTATTGTGTATATGATATGTGTGTGTTATGTACATTACATGTATACAGGGGGCAGTGATGGGGATATTACCTCCATACTGTGTCCTTATAGTGGTATCTGTGTATTGTGTATATGATATGTGTGTTATGTACATTACATGTATACAGGAGGCAGTGATGGGGATATTACCTCCATACTGTGTCCTTATAGTGGTATCTGTGTATTGTGTATATGATATGTGTTATGTACATTACATGTATACAGGAGGCAGTGATGGGGATATTACCTCCATACTGTGTCCTTATAGTGGTATCTGTGTATTGTGTATATGATATGTGTGTTTTGTACATTACATGTATATAGGGGGCAGTGATGGGGATATTACCTCCATACTGTGTCCTTATAGTGGTATCTGTGTATTGTGTATATGATATGTGTGTTATGTACATTACATGTATACAGGAGGCAGTGATGAGGATATTACCTCCATACTGTGTCCTTATAGTGGTATCTGTGTATTGTGTATATGATATGTGTGTTATGTACATTACATGTATACAGGGGGCAGTGATGGGGATATTACCTCCATACTGTGTCCTTATAGTGGTATCTGTGTATTGTGTATATGATATGTGTGTTATGTACATTACATGTATACAGGGGGCAGTGATGGGGATATTACCTCCATACTGTGTCCTTATAGTGGTATCTGTGTATTGTGTTATGTACATTACATGTATACAGGAGGCAGTGATGAGGATATTACCTCCATACTGTGTCCTTATAGTGGTATCTGTGTATTGTGTATATGATATGTGTGTTATGTACATTACATGTATACAGGGGGCAGTGATGGGGATATTACCTCCATACTGTGTCCTTATAGTGGTATCTGTGTATTGTGTATATGATATGTGTGTTATGTACATTACATGTATACAGGAGGCAGTGATGGGGATATTACCTCCATACTGTGTCCTTATAGTGGTATCTGTGTATTGTGTATATGATATGTGTGTTATGTACATTACATGTATACAGGGGGCAGTGATGAGGATATTACCTCCATACTGTGTCCTTATAGTGGTATCTGTGTATTGTGTATATGATATGTGTGTTATGTACATTACATGTATACAGGGGGCAGTGATGGGGATATTACCTCCATACTGTGTCCTTATAGTGGTATCTGTGTATTGTGTATATGATATGTGTGTTATGTACATTACATGTATACAGGGGGCAGTGATGGGGGATATTACCTCCATACTGTGTCCTTATAGTGGTATCTGTGTATTGTGTATATGATATGTGTGTTATGTACATTACATGTATACAGGGGCAGTGATGGGGATATTACCTCCATACTGTGTCCTTATAGTGGTATCTGTGTATTGTGTATATGATATGTGTGTTATGTACATTACATGTATACAGGAGGCAGTGATGGGGGATATTACCTCCATACTGTGTCCTTATAGTGGTATCTGTGTATTGTGTATATGATATGTGTGTTATGTACATTACATGTATACAGGGGCAGTGATGAGGATATTACCTCCATACTGTGACCTTATAGTGGTATCTGTGTATTGTGTATATGATATGTGTGTTATGTACATTACATGTATACAGGAGGCAGTGATGGGGGATATTACCTCCATACTGTGTCCTTATAGTGGTATCTGTGTATTGTGTATATGATATGTGTGTTATGTACATTACATGTATACAGGGGCAGTGATGAGGATATTACCTCCATACTGTGACCTTATAGTGGTATCTGTGTATTGTGTATATGATATGTGTGTTATGTACATTACATGTATACAGGGGCAGTGATGGGGATATTACCTCCATACTGTGTCCTTATAGTGGTATCTGTGTATTGTGTATATGATATGTGTGTTATGTACATTACATGTATACAGGAGGCAGTGATGGGGGATATTACCTCCATACTGTGTCCTTATAGTGGTATCTGTGTATTGTGTATATGATATGTGTGTTATGTACATTACATGTATACAGGGGGCAGTGATGGGGATATTACCTCCATACTGTGTCCTTATAGTGGTATCTGTGTATTGTGTATATGATATGTGTGTTATGTACATTACATGTATACAGGGGCAGTGATGGGGATATTACCTCCATACTGTGTCCTTATAGTGGTATCTGTGTATTGTGTATATGATATGTGTGTTATGTACATTACATGTATACAGGAGGCAGTGATGGGGGATATTACCTCCATACTGTGTCCTTATAGTGGTATCTGTGTATTGTGTATATGATATGTGTGTTATGTACATTACATGTATACAGGGGGCAGAGATGGGGATATTACCTCCATACTGTGTCCTTATAGTGGTATCTGTGTATTGTGTATATGATATGTGTGTTATGTACATTACATGTATACAGGAGGCAGTGATGGGGATATTACCTCCATACTGTGTCCTTGTAGTGGTATCTGTGTATTGTGTATATGATATTACGGCTCATACTATACTATACCAGTGTCTTTCCTGGCCTGTGCCGGGTTCCCCTGGCAGCACAATGACATTTCTGTACTGATATCCACTGCTGACCGTCCTCTGCATGTCCTGGAAGATTTCATCCTTGTGTCTCCCTCATATTCAGATGATGAGACCCAGAAGTTTTACCAGCAGCTTTGTCACTATCCACATCATGTCCTGAGGATGACGTATGAATATTTCCACGAGGATCTGATCTACATTGTGGAGAACTGGAGGAATCAATCACTTCTACATGAGCTGATCTCCCGAAATATCCCAGATCTGGAGGTGAGAGAACATGATGTGCCAGTGTTATATACAGGTGTCCCCTGTGTTATCAGGTGTTATATACAGGTATCCCCTGTGTTATCAGGTGTTATGTACAGGTGTCCCCTGTGTTATGTACAGGTGTCCCCTGTGTTATGTACAGGTGTCCCCTGTGTTATGTACAGGTGTCCCCTGTGTTATGTACAGGTGCCCCCTGTGTTGTGTACAGGTGCCCCCTGTGTTGTGTACAGGTGCCCCCTGTGTTGTGTACAGGTGCCCCCTGTGTTGTGTACAGGTGCCCCCTGTGTTGTGTACAGGTGCCCCCTGTGTTGTGTACAGGTGCCCCCTGTGTTGTGTACAGGTGCCCCCTGTGTTATCAGGGATGAATCTCCGGGTTATCAGAGTAAGGCCACGTGTACAGCGCCTCTCGCCCTTCCCATCCCTGCACAGTCATGGTAGCAGGACACACAATGTTCTCGCCGCACTGTGACCGCACAATAGACCTCAGTGGGGGCCGTGACCTCGCTGCCATTTTTGCGGGAAGCTCACAACCTTCTTTTACAGGCCTATGGCTTATATAGCAGATTATATTGTGTAAGTATTATAAGTGTAGCTATCCCGTCTTGCCCCACACATACATAAGGGGGTCATTACATTCTGGTAAATATTATGATTGTTACTTGTGGATTCAGGATTTTCTCCCCAACTATTCCATATATTCCTCTCCTCTGGACCAGCACATTATAGAGAAGACATTAAAGGGAACCTACCACCACATATCTACTTATAAAGGTAGATCGGGCGGTAGGTGGATCTATAGGACGTGAGGATAGACCTTTTAAGGGCTAATACTCAAGTCCCCACAATCTTTTGATAACTTTTATTTCGCTAATATGTAAATTTTCTAAAGAGGCTACTGTGGTGTGGAGTAGCCGGAGCTGAGGCTACACGGCGCGGCTACTACACGCCCCAGTAGCCTCTTTTATCCACCTACCAGATAACTTCGGCGCGTAGCTCCTCATAGCTGCACGCCCTCGCCTGCGAGCCCTGCCGTCTGCGCATGCAGGCCTGCGGCTGCGCAGTCATTGGAGCCACTGCGCATGCGCAGACGGTAGTCTTCGCAGACGAGGGCGTGCAGCTATGAGGAGCTGCGCGCCGAAGTTATCTGGTAGGTGGATAAACGAGGCTACTGGGGCGTGTAGTAGCCGCGCCGTGTAGCCTCAGCTCCGACTACTCCACACCACAGTAGCTTCTTTAGAAAATTTACATATTAGCGAAATAAAAGTTATCAAAAGATTGTGGGGATGTGACGATTAGCCTTTAAAAGTTCTATCCTCACGTCCTTTCAATGCACCTACCACCCGATCTACCGTTATAGGTAGATATTTGGTGGTAGGTTCCCTTTAAATATCTGTGTATATTAACCCTTAGTATTGTCTCCTTGTATAATGTCCCTTTTGTCTGACCTTTCTTGTGATCTTTCTAGAAATACATGAGTCTAGAACATGATGGAAACACCTTGGCACGGACTTTACTCCAGGATATTTTCCGGAGAGGAAGAGAAGCTGTGATAACGTTGTGGGTCAGTCTTCATGCATTACGGAAGGATCATGGTTCCCCGGTCCTGGACGCTGTACTGGAGGAGCTCGGCCACAGAGGTAACATTGTGTATGACATGTGTCACTCATCATATCCGGGGCTCATCATGTACAATGACCTCAGTAATACAGATCTCTGCACTGGATCAGTCATTCTCCGCAGTGTATAAATGTACAGATGGAGAAACGTGTAATATACAAAGGACTAACACTCTTATCTCACAGAGCAATAACGTTATAGAGACTTTGTGCAGCTGCTTTTTTATCTGTAAATGATTGTCCTGGGACGGGAAGAATATAATCAGATTGTGGATCTTAAATTTCTTTCACCAGATGTGATCACATATTAACCATTTACTCTCTGCAGAGAAAACACATCTTTTAATAATTATAAACTGGTGAATAGTTCTGAGAATGCATCAAATGGTCACACAGCAGTGTCAGCTGTGATCATACCCCAAATAGTGACAAGCGTGTGGAGATAGTTTGTAGCAGTGTCCAGCCCTGATATGAAACAGAGGACCAGGAAATAGATGGATAGATCTAATTGTCTCTCTTACGTTGTCCTGCTTCCTCCTCTTGGCTGGTGTTGTCCTCTCACGTTGTCCTGCTTCCTCCTCTTGGCTGGTGTTGTCCTCTCGCGTTGCCCTGCTTCCTCCTCTTGGCTGTTGTTGTCCTCTCACGTTGCTCTGCTTCCTCCTCTTGGCTGGTGTTGTCCTCTCACGTTGCTCTGCTTCCTCCTCTTGGCTGGTGTTGTCCTCTCACGTTGCCCTGCTTCCTCCTCTTGGCTGGTGTCGTCCTCTCACGTTGTCCTGCTTCCTCCTCTTGGCTGGTGTCGTCCTCTCACGTTGTCCTGCTTCCTCCTCTTGGCTGTTGTTGTCCTCTCACGTTGCCCTGCTTCCTCCTCTTAGCTGTTGTTGTCCTCTCACGTGACCTTGCTTCCTCCTCTTGGCTGGTGTTGTCCTCGCACGTTGTTCTGCTTCCTCCTCTTGGCTGTTGTCTCTCTCACGTTGTCCTGCTTCCTCCTCTTGGCTGTTGTTGTCCTCTCACGTTGCCCTGCTTCCTCCTCTTAGCTGTTGTTGTCCTCTCACGTTGCCCTGCTTCCTCCTCTTAGCTGTTGTTGTCTCTCTCACGTTGTCCTGCTTCCTGCTCTTGGCTGGTGTTGTCCTCTCATGTTGCTCTGCTTCCTCCTCTTGGCTGTTGTTGTCCTCTCACGTTGCCCTGCTTCCTCCTCTTGGCTGGTGTTGTCCTCTCACGTTGTCCTGCTTCCTCCTCTTGGCTGTTGTTGTCCTCTCACGTTGTCCTGCTTCCTCCTCTTGGCTGTTGTTGTCCTCTCACGTTGTCCTGCTTCCTCCTCTTGGCTGTTGTTGTCCTCTCATGTTGCCCTGCTTCCTCCTCTTGGCTGGTGTTGTCCTCTCACGTTGTCCTGCTTCCTCCTCTTGGCTGTTGTTGTCCTCTCACGTTGCCCTGCTTCCTCCTCTTGGCTGTTGTTGTCCTCTCACGTTGCCCTGCTTCCTCCTCTTGGCTGTTGTTGTCCTCTCACGTTGCCCTGCTTCCTCCTCTTGGCTGTTGTTGTCCTCTCACGTTGCCCTGCTTCCTCCTCTTGGCTGTTGTCTCTCTCACGTTGCCCTGCTTCCTCCTCTTGGCTGTTGTTGTCTCTCACATTCCCCTGCTTCCTCCTCTTGGCTGTTGTTGTCCTCTCACGTTGTCCTGCTTCCTCCTCTTGGCTGGTGTTGTCCTCTCACGTTGCCCTGCTTCCTCCTCTTGGCTGGTGTTGTCCTCTCGCGTTGTCTTGCTTCCTCCTCTTGGCTGTTGTTGTCCTCTCACGTTGTCCTGCTTCCTCCTCTTGGCTGGTGTTGTCCTCTCACGTTGCCCTGCTTCCTCCTCTTGGCTGGTGTTGTCCTCTCGCGTTGCCCTGCTTCCTCCTCTTGGCTGGTGTTGTCCTCTCACGTTGCCCTGCTTCCTCCTCTTGGCTGGTGTTGTCCTCTCACGTTGCCCTGCTTCCTCCTCTTGGCTGGTGTTGTCCTCTCACGTTGCCCTGCTTCCTCCTCTTGGCTGGTGTTGTCCTCTCACGTTGCCCTGCTTCCTCCTCTTGGCTGGTGTTGTCCTCTCACGTTGCCCTGCTTCCTCCTCTTGGCTGGTGTTGTCCTCTCACGTTGCCCTGCTTCCTCCTCTTGGCTGGTGTTGTCCTCTCACGTTGTCCTGCTTCCTCCTCTTGGCGGTTGTCGTCCTCTCACGTTGTCCTGCTTCCTCCTCTTGGCTGTTGTTTTCCTCTCACGTTGCCCTGCTTCCTCCTCTTGGCTGTTGTTGTCCTCTCACGTTGCCCTGCTTCCTCCTCTTGGCTGGTGTTGTCCTCTCACGTTGTCCTGCTTTCTCTTCTTGGCTGGTGTTGTCCTCTCACGTTGCCCTGCTTCCTCCTCTTGGCGGTTGTCGTCCTCTCACGTTGTCCTGCTTCCTCCTCTTGGCTGTTGTTTTCCTCTCACGTTGCCCTGCTTCCTCCTCTTGGCGGTTGTCGTCCTCTCACGTTGTCCTGCTTCCTCCTCTTGGCTGTTGTTTTCCTCTCACGTTGCCCTGCTTCCTCCTCTTGGCTGGTGTCGTCCTCTCACGTTGTCCTGCTTCCTCCTCTTGGCTGGTGTTGTCCTCTCACGTTGCCCTGCTTCCTCCTCTTGGCTGGTGTTGTCCTCTCACGTTGCCCTGCTTCCTCCTCTTGGCGGTTGTCGTCCTCTCACGTTGTCCTGCTTCCTCCTCTTGGCGGTTGTCGTCCTCTCACGTTGTCCTGCTTCCTCCTCTTGGCTGTTGTTTTCCTCTCACGTTGTCCTGCTTCCTCCTCTTGGCTGTTGTTGTCCTCTCACGTTGTCCTGCTTCCTCCTCTTGGCTGTTGTTGTCCTCTCACGTTGTCCTGCTTCCTCCTCTTGGCGGTTGTCGTCCTCTCACGTTGTCCTGCTTCCTCCTCTTGGCTGTTGTTGTCCTCTCACGTTGTCCTGCTTCCTCCTCTTGGCGGTTGTCGTCCTCTCACGTTGTCCTGCTTCCTCCTCTTGGCTGTTGTTGTCCTCTAGGTCAGTGATTTTCAACTTTTTTTGAGCCGCGGCACACTTTTTATACTTAGAAAATCCTGGGGCACACCACCAACCAAAATAGCACAAAATGACACTAAAACAGTCATATTATACATATAGTTATTAATATAGATTACTCAGTGTGAAACCTGGGCCTGTTTCGATGTATATATATACATACATATATATACATACATATATTAATAAATAAATAATAGGAAAAAAAACACATGAGTCCCCCCCTATTTTCTGCAAGCAGCTAGATACAATACAGCAGCTACAGCCTGGCATTACTGTGGTGGAATAGATCACATTTTTTGGCCTTTTCCAGCCCAATAATACCAGCCTGTGGCCGCCCCAGTACCCAACCATCCCTTGATGGTTTGGTACTGGATTGTACCCGGCTCTTCCCGGCACCCCTGGTGGCAATGGGTACCGGGGTAATGGATAAGGGGGTTAGCCTTTACGCCTAACACTAAGCCCCGTCCTTAGTAATAAGCTCCGTCTATTAGACAGCGCCATTACTAACATGACATTGCAACTCGTCTAAAAAAAACACACAGTTTTGGGAAAAATATTTTTATTTGAAATAAAAACTCCCCAGACAAACCCTGGTTAACCATTTTATTTCAAAGTGAAAATCCACAAGTCAACGTCGTAGTCCACTGCATGAACGACTCTAGGAGACATAATGGGGAAAAAATCATTCATCTACCAAAAAAATATATGCAAAGAGAGAACGACATAAAGCAAGCAAATGGGAGTTTTATGGACGACTCTCTATTATCTATATTACATCTTTCTAATTTTATCTTATTACAGAGTATCTGAGTTTGTGAAAAAAAAATGGTAAGTTATTTATTTTAATAACATAATTTTAAAAAAGACAGACAACCATTGACATTTTTTTAAATCTATATTTTTCATAGGCAACACAAAATTCTATTTCAACATCCGAAGAAACGGGAGAGTTATACACTAATCAACTATCTTCAAACAATGCTAACAGCCAGGTAATATTACATCTATTTTTATGTAAAATTCTATTTTTAATCTGTAACTCTTTCAACTTGTAATATCTGTCTCTCATTATTTTACAGTCTCTACCGTCAGACCTTATGTTCAGTGTTACTGCTGGTGATAATTCTGACATTATATTTGAGACAAATTATGATATCATTGGTTGTTATATAGAAGATGAGAATTTTAATCTTGAGGTTAGTACAGAAGTTGTATTAGTAAATATGGTTGATTTTTCTATTTTTTATCACTCAATTTTTGTCAAATAAGTAACATATATACTCGAGTATAAGACAACCAGAGTATAAGCCGACACCACTAATTTTACCACAAAAAACTGTGAAAACCTATTGACTCGAGTATAAGCCGAGGGTGGGAAATGCATTGGTCACAACCTCCCCAGTATATATCCAGCAAGCCCCCAGTAGTATACAGCCTGCCCCAGCCCAGCACTTAAAAAGAAAATAATTATATACTCACCCCCCCGGCGGCCCTGATGCGCAGCATGGCTCCCCGATGTCAGCACGGCTCCTCTTCTGTCTACCATGCCTGTCCTATTTTTTCTGTAACAGCCTGCAGGGGTACGGCCATATTCTCTCCCGGCTGGCAAGGAGAAAACATGGCCACGCTGTACAGGCGCGGAAGACAGAGGAGGAGCCGCGCTGTGCATAGGGGCCGCCGGAGGATGAGTAGATAATTATTTTTTTTAAGTGCTGGGCTCAGCACATTTTTGGTGTTGAATATACTCCAAGGGTTACCACCAAAACCACCGCTATTATTATCCAATAGCTCTTATCTCTGTGTGAATGAGCTGTAGACGTAATAAGGCATGGATCAAAAACATTCATCATCGTGTGTACTAAGATTTCTTCAATCAATTACAATTTTTTTTTCTTGATTTTAATATTGATTTTATTCAAATCTTTTAGGCTCTGTTTTTAGAGTCTCCTTCTACAATTAATGAAGTGGTTGGGATTCATGAAGTGTACCAACAAAATATGGAGACCGAACAAACGGGTAATAACTCAACAGTTGAATTGGATCAGGAGGTAAGTTATAACAGGGCCTTTAAATTCAATTCAGCAATTAGAATATCAACTAAAAAAATTGTATTTGTTCTAGATGCAAGATTTAATTGCTGAATTAGATCTTCAGTTGTCATCAAGATCATCAACCTTGCAGTGTTTCCCTGATAACCCCCGCATAAGTGAGAATCTTCGATATGTAGTTTTTCATGAAGAAGAAGAAGAAAACAGGATAGGATCTATTTCATGGTGTACTTGTACACACTGGGGGTCATTTACTAAGGGCCCGATTCGCGTTTTCCCGACGTGTTACGCGAATATTTCCGATTTGCGCCGATCGTACCTGAATTGCCCCGGGATTGTGGCGTACGCGATCGGATTGTGGCGCATCGGCGCCGGCATGCGCGCGACGGAAATCGGGGGGCGTGGCCGAACGAAAACCCGACGTATTCGGAAAAACCGCCGCATTTAAAAACCGAAAAAGTGTCGCTTGGTGACCGCTTACCTTCACTTGGTCCGAGGTGGTGAATTCCGGCGCGATGAGATGACTTTCAGCGCAGCAGCGCCACCTGGTGGACGGCGGAAGAACTACATTCATAAATCCCGGCCGGACCCGAATGCAGAGCAGAGAACGCGCCGCTGGATCGCGACTGGACCGGGTAAGTAAATGTGCCCCACTGTGTTCCTATGCCCACTAACATTGAATCCATATGTTGCTTTGAGATTCAAAATGTCAAGCCGTACCTGCAGTCATCGACTTGCATAATTGAACATGATTTGTTCAATATCTACTGCCGGAGACAAGACACTGGGTCAATTAATGTACGGCTTGCAGGACAATTTCTTCGTCCACCACCACGCAAAATTGTAAACAGGTATTGAAATTAAATATTCTGAAAAATCATAATCACAATAAATGTGATCCATTATCTTAAATGAAATTGTTAAAAAATGTCTACAAAATTTAGAGAAAATCTTACATAAGGTATTACTTGATACCAAAAATTGTGATTGTAAATTTTAAATATGGTTTTTATTTTTTACTACTTCTAAAATTAATTTTCTGTTTATTTAAACATTGTCATATGTATTCGGAAAACAGCCTACCGTGCTTTCACTACATGGATTCATGGATTTCTCGGAGTCGGGAACAGGCGACCAATACCATCCTGTGTCGTGAATTCTGTTAGAAGTACATATCCTGATCCAGACAACGAATACGTTGGTTTCAAACCCTGCGACGATGATGCAGCAGAATTTTTTGCTCTTGAATAATTTTTTAAAAGTTATTTAGTTACTATAAATTATGTTAATTTATAAAATTTTCTTTTTTGTTTGCTATATTACATTGACAAAATTGAGTAAGGCTCCTTTTGCACTACAGATTGAAATTATCAGTTAATAATCCCATTGACATCAATGCAAAGTTTATTTATTCCAAGAAAGCGGTTTTCCCACGAGGGCAAGTTAGGCCCTATCTACAGGATATGGCCTAACTTGCTGCTCACTGTGGGTCTCAGTGCTGAGACCTACACAGATCATGACAATGAGGTGTCCAACTGATCCCTCGCCGGTCCTCTGACTAAAATGGGAGCATATGTAATGACTGTTCCGCTCCATTTATCTCTATGGAAGTGACGGAGATGGCTGAGTAACAAGTTCTCGTGATCTGCAGGGGACCCACACTGATCAACAAGTTAGGCCCTATCCCGAGGATAGAGCATAACGTGTCTTCGTGGGAAAACCCTTTAATTTATTTATAGCCAGGCATCAGTGACGGTTACTTAAATTTTACAATGATGTCAATGTGATTTTTAAATGATTTTTCAATAAAGCCACTTATGGCTATTGATCTTTTTTCCTGTGTCACACATCAACATGGAATATTGATCTGTTTATAAGATGTAAACAAAGTGTTATTGTTTATTATAAAAAAATGGAAAAAATGTTTATATTTTTTATTTATGGTTTTATGTTTCAGATTTACATTGTTTGAAGTAAACTTGGAATATTTAAAAAAAAAATTGTTTGTTTTATTAGACTATCAGTTTTACAGGGAACATTCTCCAAAATGGTGAAGAGATATATTATAACACTGAGGTTTAACTTCACTTTAGTTTGAAGTGTGATAAAAACAAGTAAAACAAATCATACAACCAAGCTTTGTGAAAATTTTAATGTTCTTGAACTTATTATAAACAAAAAAATTCTTGCAAAATAACATTTTTTTTTAAATTTCAACAATGTCTACAACTTTTTTTATTTACCTCACTGTTAAACATGTTATGTAGTGTAAAACTGACGTGTTTAACACACTCATAAGGTATGAACTAGTAACCCAAATATTAGCTAAGGTTAGCCAAGAAAGGTTCTGATGAGCATCTGAATCTAATCAGTCTATGTCGTTGGATTTCCTCCTTGTTTGGGCGCTCTTTATTAGCTAAATTCGGCGGCAAAGTGGGAGCCCTGGAGGTCCAATCCGTGTTTAATTCCCCTCGAGCCAGTTGTAATACGTTTATTGATAAGTCCTCAAGGTAATCCACACTGACCTTTTCGTACACATCACGTATAAACCACCGAGATTTCCCCTTAGGTATTACAAGTGTTGTTCTTTTGGTGCCGATTTTTTGAGAAGTTTTTTTCTCAAATTGAACAACAGCTTGAGGCCTACCAACATTGTTGTTGTGTGTTAAAGCTGCTAATTTTGTGCGTGCCTCCATCGAGTCTATTCCAAAATGTATTCTTTTTGATCTGTACTTTAATGCAAGACTGTGAAAGTTTTCAAGTCTTCCTGTGTGGCAGTTATGTACGAGATTTGGAAGTTCTTTGATCAATTGTTCATTTTTTACAATCCTTTCCAAATTTTTGTATGGTGGGAATCCTTGCTTCAACCAAAACAAATCATGGTCCTCAGGATTCAATGGTGCATGACCACACTTTGAATAAAGATTTCCTTCCCATTCATGTATATTCACAACATGGTTTAGGACAGACAACCATTTTTCCTGCAAAAGATTTGGATTTCTTTCACAATTCTGTACACACCACCAAAAATGTAAGATGATCTTATCAACCCAAGGCACGAGTTCTTTACAAAGTCTTAATTTGCTGGCAGAAGTAATTTTTTTTTTCAGCGACTTGGCATAGTGCCAGATATCGAACTGATGATTTATTGTTTCATAATCTTCTTTTAATTTCTTTCTAATTCCGACATGTCTATCAGATGCAAAGATACGTATCTTGAAGCCTTTTTCTATTAGTCGATTAATGCAAATCTCAAAGCCGAATTTCTCCATTGCTACTGAAGAATTGCACTGTGAACGTTGCACTACTTCGAAATCTAAAATTTTACCTGTGATTGTGTCAAGAATTGTGTACACACAGTATTTGGCACTGTGTCCAGGGCTGTCACACTGCCCATCTCCTGCAACACACAGACCTTTTTTACTTATTTTGTCTTGATTTATCTTTTGATTTTCTTTCCATGCATAATCAATAACAGGAAATAAAAACTTAGTTTGGTATCTGTAGTAGGACGTCTGAGATATTCCAACCAATCCAAAAATCTCAAATAGTTCTGCAACCTTTTGAAAGTTCAGTCCACTAAATAGTATCGAGGCTGCGAGTAGAAGGTTCCCAGAGGCATAGTTTTTAATTTTTGGCTGGGATTCTAAAATGTGAAATTTGTGTCCTCCAAAACATTGACCGGTAACTCTGAAAAAGGATCCTTGAAATGTTTTTTTTATAGTTTTTACTCTGTTTTTGCAATTTGGATCAAATTGACAATGTACCTTCATTAGCACATTGTCCAAGCAACTTTCAAAAATAATAAGCTTGCGATCGTTTACTATTTCCCTTTCACTTGAGAATGTAACCGTGGGAGGTGGATTTTCAGGAAAAAGTGTGAGGTAGTCAAATAACTCTGAAGAATCCATACTCGGTTTTTCAGGAACAAAACTTGTTTCTTTATGATTCAATGTTATTGCAGAAAACGAAGACTCTGCTGTCGGGCATTCAGGTTGTTTTTCTGCATCACAATCAATTGGTGAAAGCGGTCCTATACCTTCCATTGAAAAAGCATGGCTTTCTAAGTCTTCTGTCTCAATATGGGCTTTTTTTTTCAATGGTGAGGTGAACTCTGTAATGGAATATAATATTTGTCTCGATTTGCTCGACATGGGGGTGGAGGCCATTGGATTTGCTGAGTACATGTCTGTGGAAGATATAGCACTGCCCATTGCAGTGGGCAATAATTCATCACGTACAAAAACCAATTCTGAATTTAGCAAAGTGTAGTCAGTTTGTGTACCAACACTATGCATCTGTTTGTCTAAGACACATTCTTGAACCCCAGGTTCTTCTAATGAAGTGGATGGAACTGCATTTGCCTTTGTTCTAGTCAACTCTAAAGGTCTTTTTCTATTTCGTTTTCTGTCCTTCTTTAGACTTTCCGCAATCACCGATTCTCCTTCTGGAACTCGCGGAAACAGGGTTGGAAGGGCATCCTTTTTCAGGACTCGACCGGTTGATGTGACTAAATAACAGTCTTTTTCAAAGTGCAATGAGCACAGTGCATATTTATTTTGCTTACTTCCATGACATATTTTGTCAGCCATACTCTCTACATTTTGAAAAATTTGGCCTGTTTGTAGAAGCCACAATTTAACTCTTTCACGATCACTTGGAAATTTATGTATCATGATATTTTCACTTGAAGCCTTTTTCCCAGACTTGTTAAGGCAGTGGTTCACAAGGCAAGACGGCATATTTTCTTAGAAAGACAGTATTGTATTCTAAAAAAGAGATTTGATAAACTAATTATATTATATATAGCTATGAAATTTAAAAAAAAAATTAATAAAAATTTAATACACTAATACTCTGAAGCAGATACAGAATGAATAAGTATATATATGATAATGTAAGGGAAACGGTCACCACATTTTGACAAATACAAGAGTATTACCAGTTACCATAGTGTACACTAATAGCCTGCGCTATTCATCGGTAGCCCTCAATGCTGGGATCACCAGGAGTCATCTGACTCTCCAAGCATGGGAGAGAGAGGTGCGAGAGGCATTCATAATTAGCAGCCTGGAGCAAATGACATACTGGGGCAGATTTATCAAGCTGTCTGAAAGTCACAATTTTTCTAGTTCACCATGGCAACCAATCACAGCTCAGCTTTCATTTTACCAGTGCTCATGAATATTTTAAAGTGGAGCTGTGATTGGTTGGCATGGGAAACTCGAAATATTCTGACTTTCAGACAGCTTGATAGATCTGCCCCATTGTGCCTGTACTCTGGCCTGCTAATTATAATTTCCTTTTCTAGGTGATCCAGGCATTGAGGAGTAGCGGTGAACAGCGCAAGCATCAAAATTAAGGAGCCTTAGTTATTATCTATGTGTGCTTTTACTACTGGTGACATCATAATGTGTGATCAGCTATAGGCACGCACAAACTAAGATAACAGGAAGCGGCAGGGACACAGCCAGAGCATCGCGAGAAAGCAGAGGACCTGCGGGCGGTGAGTGTTGGTTTTCAAAACGGTGAGTACAGAGTTTGTTTTTTTACTAGGGTGTGAATAGCCCTGGCCGACTGGCTGTTTATAACTGTATACTGTGGGCTTGTGCTGCTGGCTATGTATTAGGGGGGAGGGGCTGGCTCACTGGCGTAACTAGGAGAAGCAGGGCTCCATAACAGATTTTTGCATGGGGCCCCCCTTCAAAATATTCATACATACACACACATTTATACAATTACTAACATGTACACACTGAAATACACAACATAACATTCTACACTCACTTTTATATACTCGTCCACACATACATACGTATACACTCATAAGCACACATTCATGTACTCCTATATACATTTATACACTAATACATACAGTATATACAAACTCACTGTACATACATACAGTATATATGCATCAAAGTTGCATGCATACTGTTTATATACATACATATAGCATACATACATCATATTCTTTTACATACAGTATACACCCAATGTGTATACACAAACATGCAGTATAACAACACCATATACCCACATACTGAATCTATATACAGTATATTCACACAAAATGCATATACATACAGCTTATAATCATACATTCAGTATATGCAGCATATACACACACAGCATATATATATACACACACACACACAGCATATATACATACAGCATATACACACACACACGCACAGCATATACACACACACAGCATAGACACAAGCACAGCATACACACACACACAGCATATACACAATCACAGCACACACACACAGCATATTCACACGCACAGCATATACACACGCACAGCATATACACACGCACAGCATATACACACACACAGCATATACACAATCACAGCACACACACCACATATTCACACGCACAGCATATACACACGCACAGCATATACACACACACAGCATATTCACACGCACAGCATATACACACGCACAGCATATACACACGCACAGCATATACACACATTCATTAACTATACATACATATTTAGGGAATTACATTTCTTGCAGACCGGCTGATGTGCAGTGGGGTGGGTCAGTTATCCTGCGAGACTAGGAAGTGTGCCGGCCGGGCAGCCACGGCAGCAACATGGCGGCCGAGGAAGCAGTGTGGAGGAAGGGTGGCCACGGGAGCAGAGTTGAGGGCGGTGAGCCGTGGGAGCAGCATTGAGGGCCGGCGGACAGCTCCCGGACCAGTGTGCCGGCCGGGAGGCTGCGGGACCAGGGTACCGGCCAGGCGGCCATGAGAGCATCATGCTGACCGGGCAGCCGCGGGAGCAGTGTGAAGGGCGGGTGGACAGCTGCGGGAGCAGTGTGCTGGCCGTGGGACCAGGCTACCGGCCAGGTGGCCGCGAGAGCATTGTGGCGGCCGTGCAGCCGCGGAAGCAGTGTGGAGGACCAGCAGGCAGCTCCTGGACCAGTGTGCCGGCCGGGCGACCGCGGGACCGGGGTAACGGCCAGGCAGTCGTGGGAGCAGCGTAGCGGTCGGACGCAGGAGAGGTGGGGCTGGATGGGTCAGAAACTCTGGGGCGGGTGTGATAAAGAGGGGGCGGGTCAAGGGATTGATCGTTTACCTTAATGCGCCGTATAGCAGGGCCCGGGCGGCGGTCGGATCGGGTACGGAAATGCAGCGCAGTCTGCAGACATTGTGATTGTGCCACTGCCCGGGCCCCTGAAGCTCACCGACCCCATAGAAACCGCTACGGCGGTAGTTACGCCACTGGGCTGGCATTAAACTGGGGGGTAGGGTCTGGCTATAAACTGGGGGGGCAGGGGCTGGCTATATGCATTGTGGGGGTATGGGCTGACTAGCAATATTATTGGGGGCATTGGCTGGATAGGTATATACTGGGTGGAGGCTGTAACCAATGCATTTCCCACCCTAGACTTATAATCCAGTCAATAGTGCAATACCCGGGTCTGCATATACTAGAGTATTTACATTATCTGTAATGCATAAGAAAATGTTTAAAGGAAACCCACCACTTCCGATGGTAGTTATAATCAGGGTGATCTTGTGCAGGTGCTTATTTCCGTAATGTTTTTGAACTGATATAAAGCGTTTAAACGCTTTATTAATCTTTATATACAAGTACCTTCACCGCACCCTGGATGGTGCTCGGCGCACCATGCGCGCAACCACTTCCTGTCCATGTGCACAAAGCGGTCGTGCGCGCAGCGCACGTACTACGGTGCGGTGCTGCCACTTCCTATATAAAGATTAATAAAGCGTTTAAACACTTTATATCGGTTTAAAAACATAACGCCAAAAAGCGCCGGCACCAGCTCACCCTGAGCTGGTGCACGCCATTTGCAACTTATAAACACCATTGGAAGTGGTGGGTTTCCTTTAATAGCTATCAGATTCACTTTGAATAAATGACAATATATCAAATATTGACTTTGAATAAATGAAAGTTACTTACGCAATGTGAACAAATCAGATGTAAGTTGATGACCTTGTGATTATTGAAAAAAACAGAGGCCTATAAAATAAAATTGAATTTATATTGGATTATATTTATAATGAACTAATTAAACTATATATAAATTACTAAATTAAATAAAGTAAATTTACCGTTTTCTGTACAGCACGTTGTATTGAATTGCAGCGCTCGTGTCAATACTTCTAAAGACAATCTGTAAGTACAAAAGCAAAGATCAGTTTACATTTATTCTAAACTTTGGCTCCGGGTTGTCTTTTTGGGGTGATAAAGTAGAACAATAAGCTTTGTCTAAAAACCATTAAAGTCAATAAGTAATCTTACTCACAGCAACAGGAGACTGGAGAAGACAATAAAATCTGCAAATAAACAAATACATTAGTTTAGAGGTGGGTTATTTTAGAGAGAGAAGATGGATGAGGGAGATAGAGATAAAAAGAATACTTGCTTTGTTAGTAATTGGGTGACATAGACAGACTTCAATCAATATAATAATAATTTTTTTGAAAATTGGGAGACAATTCTTTGCTACATAGGTCCACATTTACAGTGCACTGTACTGTATGCATTTACCTGTGTATAGTGCAGAGTGCACCAGATTTAGGATTTATAGAGCACATTATTCTGGCATTTGCTGCATTGCTCAGACAAAGTGCAATTTTTTTTTCGTTGGTGAATCTTTAACATGGGGCATGCAAAAATATTCTGTATGACGTTGAATGTTAAATCTGGTTAACGGTCCAAATGAGCAACCGAACACCCCCTTGAGTGCAGAAATCCATGTAGAAGAAAATTGCAAAATCTTTCAGAAAAATGACTGCATTGAGACGAACATATGATTTCTCCAGCCCTATATTTCTGTGCCGTATGAGCCCGTATATATGTGACATTTTTCATCCGTATGCAGCACATATGCAACCTGTATTTTATACGTCCCCATAGACTTCTAGGGCATACGGAACTGAAATAGGGGACATGCTCTACTTTTTCATACGGTCATGTGAATGCATTCTTATGAAAAAAAAATTTCCAATTTAGATATTTGGAATTTTTAAAATTGGTTTTAAAAATTTCTCTCCATAAAGAAACATGGGGAACGGCGACGTACTATGGGAAAAGATAGGACATGTCCTATCTTTTCCATGAGAAATGGAGCCACACTTGTGCTGCAGCGTATGCTCCCTTTGCTGTCTGTGGGAGACGTATATTCAATGTATATACGTCCCTAATACAGCAGTGTGAATGCAGCCTTAGATGCACACGTTACTGTTACCATATTCTTAAATTTTGCTACTTGCATGTAAGCAAACATTGTGATGAATAGGTTAAAATCAACACATTTTGAAACAATTTGGGTACAAAACAGAGGAAGAGAAATAGAGAATATTAATCATATAAACAGATATTTAGATAGTTTAGTTTTGGAAAAATAAAATTTGTTATACCAGAAGCATAAAATCGTATGGGAGGTTTCCTACTTACATCTTTCAACCTGGAAGTTCAGCTGCAGACTGATGAAGACAAGTAAATTATCTCTGAGTTCTGCCACTGATAAGAAAACACATCCTTTTAGAGGTTGTTGTTTGGATATTCAAATTAGATTAGACAAAAGGTAAAAGTTGATTATCTCAATCCTATTCTTTGTGCGGCACTATGGTTCAAAAAAAGATAGATAGCATTTGGAATAACAAAAATGTAATGTCGATTGGTATGTAAGGATATATATATATATATATATATATATATATATATATATATATATATACACACATACACAAATCTAACATTGCTTTTAGGTATATATATACACACACACAAAAACATTGGTGCCACGGGTCTTTATATATATGTATTTATATACATATATATATATATATATATATATATATATATATATATATATATATATATATATATATATATATATATGATACCTAAAAGCAATGTTAGATTTGTGTATGTGTGTGTGTATATATATATATATATATATATATATATATATATATATATATATATGCATGTATATACATGTATGTGTTTTTGAAATATATATGTGTGTGTATATATATATGCATATACATATAAATGTATATATACGTGTGTGTGGATATATAAATATATATGTATATAAATGCATTTCATTGGTTTCAGGGGTTAATGATACATACGTATCATTAGTGTGAGCGGTTCTTATGATATATATATATATATAAATTGGTGTCAGCATTCTTTTGAAAAAATAAATATATATATGTGTGTGTATATATTTAGTTATATAAAGAAATATATTAATGTATACACACACACACACATCTATATTTACTTATATAAATAAATATATAAACATATATGTGTGTGTGTATATAATATATATTTTATATACACACACATATACGGTATGTGTATTTATTTATATAAGTAAATATAGATGTGTGTGTGTATATATTTATCTACCTTTATATATATATATACACACACACACATCTATATTTACTTATATCAATAAATACACATATATATTTATTTATATATACATGCACATATATTTATTTAAATAAATAAATATATACATATATATTTGTGTGTGTGTGTGTAATATATATATATATATACACACACACAAATATATATATGTATATATTTATTTATTTAAATAAATATATGTGCATGTATATATAAATAAATATATATGTGTATTTATTTATTTATAAATACACATATATTTATATATATATATATTTTTTTTAATAGATATGCATTTTAATAAACATTGGTGTCAGGGGGCTTGAAGTGCATTAAAACTTTTATTCATCATTGGTGGCAGTGGAAGGAACCCCCCTCTCGTTGGTGGGAGCGGCGAGCATAGTTTTTTTTTTTAGTGCACTCACCCCCACGGTCTTCTCCCCGAAGCCTCGCGATACTACGAGGCTTCGGGACTTCGCGCATGCGCAGTGAAAAGCCGGCCGAGACGCGAGTCGGCGAGCTGCTGCGCATGCGCTAGTGTGCCCGAGAGCACGGTGACGTCACCGGCTCTCGGGCACGACAACATTTCACACTGGCGCGGCGCCGACGCGATCGACGGTCGCGAGCTTTATGGAGCAGCAGGATCCGTGGTGCGCGCTGTGTGACGCACACAGAAGCGCCGAAGGAAGATTTTAGTAAAGCAAAGAAATAAAATATGTTCGAATACAGCGGTTTCTGGGTTAAATGAAAACATGGTCCAGCATCAGTTCATCATGAGCAAGCTAAAGGTATTTGTGGGTCAGAAGGGTCATTTTGAAGTGGTAGGTTTCCTTTAAAACCTCCTGTACAAAAATTTTTTTTTTGATTTTGCCATCTTCTGGCGCTAATAACTTTTTCATACTTTGGTGTACGGAGCTGTGGGTGGTGTCATTTTTTGCGACTTTTGATGGCGTTTTCATTACTATAATTTTTGGGACTGTGCGACCTTTTGATCACTTTTTATTAATTTTTTTATATTTTCCAAAATGGCAAAAAAATGTCATTTTTGACTTTGGACGCTATTTTCCGTTACGGGGTTAAACGCAGTGAAAAACCGTTATTATATTTTGATAGATCGGACATTTTCGGACGCGTCAATACCTGATGTGTTTATGATTTTTACTGTTTATTAATATTAATATCAGTTCTAGGGAAAGGGGGGTGATTTGAATTTTTAGGTTTTTTTAATATAATTTTTTTTTTTAAACTTTTTTTTACTTTCACTTTAACTATTTTTCAGACTCCCTAGGGTACTTTAACCCTAGGTTGTCTGATCGATCCTACCATATACTGCCATACTGCAATATGGCAGTATATGGGGATTTTACTCCTCATTCATTACAATGTGCTGATAGCACATTGTAATGAATAGGTTAAAACGAGACAGCTTCGGGCCTTCGTGAGGCCCGATGCTGTCATGGCAACGGATCACCGCTCCCCGTGACGTCATCGGGGAGCGGAGATCCGCGCCAAGATGGCGGCGCCCATGCGGCGCCATCTTTTTGAAGCCTCCGGCAGCATTGCCGGAGGCGATCGCGGTGAAAGCACCCGCGATCGGTGCTAGCACCGATCGCGGGTGTTACCGGTAAGCCTTTGCTGCAATATGCAGTCGGGAAGGGGTTAAAGAACATCCAGGGATTGGAGCAGGAATCGCTACTGCACAGTAGAGTAGCAGCAGCTGCACGCTACAGACAGCACATCCAGTATAAAATGTCAGGATTGCAAATGGCCAACAGTTTTATAGGGCTGTGAGCCTGTGTGACATCACATAAGCCTGCCGGTCGCTGATTGGCTTACAGGTCTGCAGATGTCATCGGGGGTGTTCCTTTCTCCTTCCCAGAGTTCTCTGCCCCATGTAATACGTTGTGCTCGCGCCCATATAGCTGAAAAAAGAAAGAAAAAAAAAACTTTGTTCCCGCGAATCAACGTAAACTTCGGCTTTGTGACGAATCAAATTTTTTGTGAAATTCATATCAAATTCTACTTTGTTAGAATCGATTCGCCCATCTCTAATTGATATCCATGTGTGAAGACTTTATTTTTTGTTTGCTGTTATGCTATGTGTGACACTGCTGAGCTGTGTATCTAATCCTCTCCTGTGTGATACTGCTGAGCTGTGTATCTAATCCTATCCTGTGTGATACTGCTGAGCTGTGTATCTAATCCTCTCCTGTGTGATACTGTCTGCTGAGCTGTGTATCTAATCCTCTCCTGTGTGATACTGCTGAGCTGTGTATCTAATCCTCTCCTGTGTGATACTGCTGAGCTGTGTATCTAATCCTCTCCTGTGTGATACTGCTGAGCTGTGTATCTAATCCTATCCTGTGTGATACTGCTGAGCTGTGTATCTAATCCTCTCCTGTGTGATACTGTCTGCTGAGCTGTGTATCTAATCCTACCCTGTGTGATACAGTCTGCTGAGCTGTGTATCTAATCCTACCCTGTGTGATACAGTCTGCTGAGCTGTGTATCTAATCCTACCCTGTGTGATACAGTCTGCTGAGCTGTGTATCTAATCCTATCCTGTGTGATACTGCTGAGCTGTGTATCTAATCCTATCCTGTGTGATACTGCTGAGCTGTGTATCTAATCCTCTCCTGTGTGATACTGACTGCTGAGCTGTGTATCTAATCCTCTCCTGTGTGATACTGACTGCTGAGCTGTTTATCTAATCCTATCCTGTGTGATACTGCTGAGCTGTGTATCTAATCCTCTCCTGTGTGATACTGCTGAGCTGCGTATCTAATCCTATCCTGTGTGATACTGCTGAGCTGTGTATCTAATCCTCTCCTGTGTGATACTGACTGCTGAGCTGTGTATCTAATCCTCCCCTGTGTGATACTGCTGAGCTGCGTATCTAATCCTATCCTGTCTGATACTGTCTGCTGAGCTGTGTATCTAATCCTACCCTGTGTGATACTGTCTGCTGAGCTGTGTATCTAATCCTACCCTATGTGATAGTCTGCTGAGCTGTGTATCTAATCCTATCCTGTGTGATACTGCTGAGCTGTGTATCTAATCCTCTCCTGTGTGATACTGACTGCTGAGCTGTGTATCTAATCCTATCCTGTGTGATACTGCTGAGCTGTGTATCTAATCCTATCCTGTGTGATACTGCTGAGCTGTGTATCTAATCCTCTACTGTGTGATACTGCTGAGCTGCGTATCTAATCCTATCCTGTGTGATACTGCTGAGCTGCGTATCTAATCCTATCCTGTCTGATACTGCTGAGCTGTGTATCTAATCCTATCCTGTGTGATACAGTCTGGCTTCTGTAATAAAGAATAATCCGGACCTGAAGAGACTGGACCTGTCTGGTAACCTCCTGGCTGGTCCTGACCTCCGTGTCCTGCTGGAAGCTCTGTCCGGTCTCTGCAGGTTGGAGAGATTTGGGTAAGTATAAGATATAATGAAGATTCTCTGGGTAATAGACACTTTGTATCTCCTGTGTCTGTTATTTCCAGAAGATTCTCCCTAATAATCTATAGATATACAATGTATATAGGAACTAAGTCCAGAAATCCTGTCTCTTATCTCTGTGATCCGGTAATACAGGAGCCGCACATGATGGTGATGGAGGAGGCCGGGGACACCCTGCACCCACATATCATCTCCAGCACCCAAAGTCTTACAGGACAGGAAGGTGCAGAGTTATTCCCCATCACCTCTGGGGGCGCCGTATATAAACCCCCTGACAGCACTTTGTGATAATATAGGACCATAATGCCATAAATATACAAGCAGCAGGGGGGCCCAGCATCTCCCAGTTAGGGGCCCCCAAATCCTTACTGTCCCTGAGTAGGAAGGTAGGTGGTCCAGGTACCTACCCGATACACATTACATGTAAGGAAGAGGCATAGACCCGGGGGCACTTCTAGTAGAAATCAGCCGCCGGGACGTAAACACATTTCAGGGAAGATTTTTCTCCTTTTCATTATCAAGAGACTTAAAATAATCACAAAAATATCTACAAATAACAGAAGAGGGAAAAAGCATCAACCGAAGACCCTGGAATAGGAGATAAAAGGGTCCCCAGTTGTGATCATACATATGTCATGTACACCGTATCACACAGGAGAGGATTAGATACACAGCTCAGCAGTATCACACAGGAGAGGATTAGATACACAGCTCAGCAGTATCACACAGGAGAGTGTTAGATACACCGCTCAGCAGTATCACACAGGAGAGGGTTAGATACACAGCTCAGCAGTATCACACAGGAGAGTGTTAGATACACCGCCCAGCAGTATCACACAGGAGAGTGTTAGATACACCGCCCAGCAGTATCACACAGAAGAGGATTAGATACACCGCCCAGCAGTATCACACAGAAGAGGATTAGATACACCGCCCAGCAGTATCACACAGAAGAGGATTAGATACACCGCCCAGCAGTATCACACAGAAGAGGATTAGATACACAGCTCAGCAGTATCACACAGGAGAGGATTAGATACACAGCTCAGCAGTATCACACAGGAGAGGATTAGATACACAGCTCAGCAGACAGTATCACACAGGATAGGATTAGATACACAGCTCAGCAGACAATATCACACAGGAGAGGATTAGATACACAGCTCAGCAATCAGTATCACACAGGAGAGGATTAGATACACAGCTCAGCAGTCAGTATCACACAGGAGAGGATTAGATACACAGCTCAGCAGACAGTATCACACAGGAGAGGATGAGATACACAGCTCAGCAGTCAGTATCACACAGGAGAGGATTAGATACACAGCTTAGCAGTCAGTATCATACAGGATAGGATTAGATACATAGCTCAGCAGTCAGTATCATACAGGATAGGATTAGATACACAGCTCAGCAGTATCACACAGGATAGGATTAGATACACAGCTCAGCAGTCAGTATCATACAGGATAGGATTAGATACACAGCTCAGCAGACAGTATCACACAGGAATGGGTTAGATACACAGCTCAGCAATCAGTATCACACAGGAGAGGATTAGATACACAGTTTAGCAGACAGTATCACACAGGATAGGATTAGATACACAGCTCAGCAGTCAGTATCACACAGGAGAGGATTAGATACACAGCTCAGCAGACTGTATCACACAGGATAGGATTAGATACACAGCTCAGCAGACAGTATCACACAGGAGAGGATTAGATACACAGCTCAGTGGAATGTATCACACAGGATAGGATCAGATACACAGCTCAGCAGACAGTATCATACAGGATAGGATTATATACACAGCTCAGCAGACAGTATCACACAGGATAGGATTAGATACACAGCTCAGCAGACAGTATCACACAGGATAGGATTAGATACAAAGCTCAGCAGACAGTTTCACACAGGATAGGATTAGATACACAGCTCAGCAGACAGTATCACACAGGATAAGATTAGATACACAGCTCAGCAGACAGTATCACACAGGATAGGATTAGATACACAACTCAGTGGAATGTATGACACAGCAGGATAGGATTAGATACACAGTTTAACAAACAGAATCATACATTATACGATACGCTTCACTCCTTACTAACACCGAGGGTGCAGCCACCTGTCACTGCACTTGGGGCTGAAGATCTGGCGCATACTTTAATGATAAAATTGATTGTATTCGCCATGTAAAATTGCTCAATGCACTCACCCCTCTTACCCCCTTCCCTCCCATACCTTACCTTGTTCACTCTCTTCCTTTGAGCCAGTCACAGTGGAAGAAGTGTCCGGGCTCCTTTCCTTTGCTCGCCCCACTACCTGCATCAGTTACCCCATCCCCTCACATCTCTTACAGTCTCTCTCTCTTCTGGTGTCGTCCCCTCTTCTTTCAAGCTGTTGTTACCCCTTTACTAAAGAAACCTTCCCTGGACGCATCCAGTGCTGCTAACTACCGACCATTCTCTAACCTTCCTTTCATCTCCAAACTCCTGGAACGCCCGGTCTATCTCTCTATAACCCGCCCTCTCTCTCTATAACCCGCCCTCTCTCTCTATAACCCGCCCTCTCTCTCTATAACCCGCCCTCTCTCTCTATAACCCGCCATCTCTCTATAACCCGCCCTCTCTATCTATAACCTGCCATCTCTCTATAACCCGCCCTCTCTCTCTCTATAACCCGCCCTCTCTCTCTCTATAACCCGCCCTCTCTCTCTCTATAACCCGCCCTCTCTCTCTATAACCCGCCCTCTCTCTCTATAACCCGCCCTCTCTCTCTATAACCCGCCCTCTCTCTCTATAACCCGCCATCTCTCTATAACCCGCCCTCTCTATCTATAACCTGCCATCTCTCTATAACCCGCCCTCTCTCTCTCTATAACCCGCCCTCTCTCTCTATAACCCGCCCTCTCTCTCTATAACCCGCCCTCTCTCTCTATAACCCGCCATCTCTCTATAACCCGCCCTCTCTATCTATAACCTGCCATCTCTCTATAACCCGCCCTCTCTCTCTCTATAACCCGCCCTCTCTCTCTCTATAACCCGCCCTCTCTCTCTCTATAACCCGCCCTCTCTCTCTCTATAACCCGCCCTCTCTCTCTATAACCCGCCCTCTCTCTCTATAACCCGCCCTCTCTCTCTATAACCCGCCCTCTCTCTCTATAACCCGCCCTCTCTCTCTATAACCCGCCCTCTCTCTCTATAACTCGCCCTCTCTCTCTATAACCCGCCCTCTCTCTCTATAACCCGCGCTCTCTCTCTCTCTATAACCCGCCCTCTCTCTCTCTCTATAACCCGCCCTCTCTCTCTCTCTATAACCCGCCCTCTCTCTCTCTCTATAACCCGCCCTCTCTCTCTCTCTCTATAACCCGCCCTCTCTCTCTATAACCCGCCATCTCTCTATAACCCGCCCTCTCTATCTATAACCCGCCCTCTCTCTCTATAACCCGCCCTCTCTCTCTATAACCCGCCCTCTCTCTCTATAACCCGCCATCTCTCTATAACCCGCCCTCTCTCTCTATAACCCGCCCTCTCTCTCTATAACCCGCCCTCTCTCTCTATAACCCGCCCTCTCTCTCTATAACCCGCCCTCTCTCTCTATAACCCGCCATCTCTCAGATAACTCCCTCCTTGACCCCCTCCATCTGGTTTCTGGTCTATGTTATCCACTGAAACTGCTCTTTCTAAAGTCTTCAATGATCTCCTCACTGCAAAATCCAAAGGTGACTAATCCTTCCTTATCCTTCTGGATCTCTCGGCAGCGTTCGATACTGTGGACCACCAGCTCCTCCTCAGGGGCTTCGCTCCATTGGCCTGGAGGACCCTGCACTCTGAAAGTGCGGTCAGAGAGATAGGAAGAAAACCACCAGAGTCTCCTTTTCTGGATCTTTCTCTTCTCATCTTCCTCTCGGGTTCCTCAGGGCTCAGTCCTAGGTCCTTTTCTCCCTCTATGCTAATGACACCCAGATGACACTTCTGCACATAACATCAGCCCTGGCCAAAACACTAGTGACTGTCTCTCTACTGTCTCTAACATCATGTCCTCTCACTTCTTGAAACTTAATCTTTCTAAGACTGAACTTCTTGTTTTTCCACCTTACCTAACCCTGACCTCTCCATCTCGGTCTGTGGGATCACTGTAGCACCGAGGCAGCAGGCCGCTGTCTTGGGATTGAATTGAATGCTAATTGTTGCGCTTATTCACTCTCGACTAAACTCCTGTAACTCCCTACTAATCATCTTCCACTCTCCAAACTCTCTCCCCTACAATCTATTCTTAATGTAGCAGCCAGATTCGTCTTTCAGACCAAACGCTACACGCAGAGGCGTTGCTAGGATGGCAAAAGATCTGGGGCATGGGCCCCAATGCATTTGTATTAAATTGACAGGAGTGACCATTTTTGTACATGACCCCCTCAAATGAGTTTCCCGCCAAAACCAATTCCATCCATTGCCTGCAGGTGATGTGTCCTCGGACTGTAGTTGTTCTCTATCTTCTCCATTAGCCCCAGCATCACCAATTCTCCTCACTGTAAAGTTTACCACACAGGCATCTTATTGTTCCTAT
Organism: Engystomops pustulosus; assembly: GCF_040894005.1. Lineage (NCBI taxonomy): Eukaryota > Metazoa > Chordata > Amphibia > Anura > Leptodactylidae > Engystomops > Engystomops pustulosus. The sequence goes on from NC_092417.1 coordinate 7,877,789, forward strand.
ATCTTGGTCCCCTAACACAGTTATCCTTCTGCTACCCCTACATTGTCCCCATTGTGGCCCCCACAATAACTGACCCTCCACAATACATTGGCCTAACATGTAATAATGCACTTAATACCTCTCACCTTGATAATGCCCCTACCAAGTGACCCTTTCTAATTATCTAATTAGGAGCCGCCGAAAAATCCCCACACTAAATAATGCCCCCACCCACTGAATAATTCTCCCACATATAATAAGTCTCACCAATAAGGGATGTCCCCACAACCCTCCAGTATATAATGTTATATATAATGGGCAATTAACAATCCCCAAAGAAATTCATATTCTCTGCAGCCCCCACAACAATAGATGTCCCTCCTGCCCTTCACACTTATTGATGCCATCCCATCACATCCCAGTAATTGGTGTCCCCCAAAGCCCCCCCACAATTAATGTACCCCTTCAAAAAGGTGTATGCCCCAAAACCCCAACAATGAATACACCCCCAGCCCCTCAGAAATGGTTGTCCCCACCCCCAGCAATGCATGTGCCCCATAGACACCCAGCAATTGACGTTTCCCCCCTCCAAGCAATTGATGTCTCCCATAAATCCCCCCAGAAATGAATGTTCCCATTAGCTCCCCATCAATGTATGTCATATATAGCCCCCCCCCCCAGAAATTAATATTCCACCCCACCCCTGAGGAACAGATGTCCCCCCATCCCCTCTGCAATAGATGACCCTCATCAGCCCCTCTCAGCATTTGATGTTGTCTTCAGCCCCACCCCCAGCAAGCAATGGATGTGCCCCATAGATCCTCAGCAATTGATACGCCCCCCACTCAGCAAATGATGTGTCCCACAAACCCCCCAGAAATTTATGTTACCATTACCTCCCAAGCAATGGATGTCATCCACAGCCTCCCCTGCCTCACAAAATTAATATTCCATGTCAGCCTCCAAGCACGGATGCCCCCCCAGCAATGGAATTTTCCCCAACCAGCCCCTCTCAGCAATTGATGGCCCCCTCCACCAGCTATTGATATCCCCCACAATCTCCCCCCCACAAGAAATTAATTTTTCCATTAGCTCCCCAGTAATGGATTCCCCCTGACAATGGATAATATCCCCCACATAAATTAATATACCCCCCCTTGAGAAATGGTCCATACACCCACATAAATGAAATTAATGTCCCCATAGCATTCCAGAAATTATGACCCCGGTCATTTAATGTCCCCCAGCCCCTGTCCCCCCAGCAAATTGGGCACCCCCTAGCAAATTCCTACACTGAATTAAAAAAAAAAACAACTTCATGCTCACCTGTCTTCTTCTTGCCTCTCTCCTCTTCTCGCTGTGTGGGAATGAGTCGCGGTGACGTCATCACACCGCGTCTCCGGCTCCCAGCGCTTTAGTCAGCTGGTAGAAGCAGGAGACGCGGTTTAATGACGTCACCGTGTCTCCTGCTGTGTGTAGTGAAAGACGGAGCTTATAGCTCCATTCTTCACTGCAGCGCTCGCCTCTATCTGTGCCCGGAAGGGACCCAGATAGAAGTGAGAGAGGGGTGAGGACCCGGACAGTGGGACAAGAGTGCCGCTGATCCGGGGCACAGGCCAAAAGATCCGGGGCACGAGCCCCGGATCTTTTAGCCTAGCGACGCCCCTGGCTACACGGATGCATCCAGTTTGTGCCAATCACTGCACTGGCTGCCCGTCTCCTTCCGTATTCACTTTAAAATAATAACCCTCATCCACAAAGCTCTGAATAATGCTGCATCTCCCTATCTCTCCTCTCACATCTCAGTCTATCGCCCTTCCCGTGCTCTTCGATCTGCCAGTGATATTAGATTAATCTCTACCTTAATTCGAACCTCTCATGCACGTCTCCAGGATTTCTCCTGAGCTGCACCAATTCTCTGGAATGCCCTTCCCCGGACTCTCAGACCAATACCCAACCTCCAAAGTTTCAAACGTGTTCTTAAAACCCACATCGTGGACAGATCTATCATACGCACTAACTGCATGTAACGTCACCTCTCCCTTTACTAATCTATCCTATGTCTTCCTGTCTGTTATCTGGTAAACAGCAGATATATACCGAGCTCCAGGCTTTCCTGTGGCCACTTTCACCTTGGACCCTGTAAATAAGATGGCGGCTGATGGCTGGGTCAAGCAGCAGAATTTTTATTTATTAAATTACTTTACCGTATTTTTACCGACTATAAGGCGCACCGAATTATAAGGCGCACCATTAATAAATGCCTGCTAAAATGTCTAGGTTTATGTATAAGGCGCACCTGATTATAAGGATGAATGACCAGCAGGTGGCAGACCTGTGCACAGGTTCAAGGCAGCTGTTGTCTGTAAGTACGGTTCATATATAAGGCTCAATGAACTATAAGGCGCACCTTTGATTTCTGAGAAAATCAAAGGATTTTTTGTGCGCCTTATAGTGCGAAAAATGTGGTATATTGTTCCTTTAAAAAGAATCGCTGGACCATTCTACAACCTCTTGTGTCACCCCCTCATCCTCATAGTCTGTAAGCTCTTGTGTCACCCCCTCATCCTTATAGACTGTAAGCTCTTGTGTCACCCCCTCATCCTCATAGTCTGTAAGCTCTTGTGTCACCCCCTCATCCTCATAGTCTGTAAGCTCTTGTGTCAGCCCCTCATCCTTATAGACTGTAAGCTCACTCTTATTGTTCCGTATGACTTTTGTCCTCCGCAATGTAATATTATATTTGTATATGTCCCCTGTGATTCGTAAAGCTACGGAATTTAATGGCGCCATATAAATAAAGATTATTACCATACCATTAGATTCAGCAGGCAGTATCAAACCCATCGTGTGTGATACAGTCACAGGCTTAGCTTGGTATCTAATATGATCATGTGTGATACAGTCTGCTGAGCTGTGTATCTAATCCTCTCCTGTGTGATACTGCTGAGCTGTGTATCTAATCCTATCCTGTGTGATACTGCTGAGCTGTGTATCTAATCCTATCCTGTGTGATACTGCTGAGCTGTGTATCTAATCCTATCCTGTGTGATACTGCTGAGCTGTGTATCTAATCCTCTCCTGTGTGATACTGTCTGCTGAGCTGTGTATCTAACCCTATCCTGTGTGATACTGACTGCTGAGCTGTGTATCTAATCCTATCCTGTGTGATACAGTCTGCTGAGTTGTGTATCTAATCCTATCCTGTGTGATACTGTCTGCTGAGCTGTGTATCTAACCCTATCCTGTGTGATACTGACTGCTGAGCTGTGTATCTAATCCTATCCTGTGTGATACAGTCTGCTGAGTTGTGTATCTAATCCTATCCTGTGTGATACTGACTGCTGAGCTGTGTATCTAATCCTCTCCTGTGTGATACAGTCTGCGGACACCTCTCTCACATCTCCTCTTATTCTTACAGGTTGGATAATAATGTTCTCCCAGACACGTCCTGCGTCCCGTTGGCTTCTGTAATAAGGAATAATCCGGACCTGAAGAGACTGGACCTGTCTGGTAACCGCCTGCCTGGTCCTGACCTCAGTGTCCTGTCTGGTAACCGCCTGTCTGGTCCTGGCCTCAGTGTCCTGCTGGAAGCTCTGTCCGGTCTCCGCAGGTTGGAGGAATTACAGTAAGTATAAGATATTATGAAGTTTCTCTGGGTAATAGACACTTTGTATCCGGCTCCTGTGTCTGTTATTTCCGGAAGATTCTCCCTTTTAATCTATAGATATATAATGTATATAGGAACTAAGTCCAGAAATCCTATAATAACCGTCTGCCATAAATATAGAGGAGAGGAAGATACAGAATCCTCTCATTATTAGGAGCTGACTATAGCGCCCCCTAGAGGTCACATACAATATTCCAGGACTGGAGAGGAGACACTGAGCTGTGGATGACGAGCCCCGGCCTTGTCCTTCTCTTATCTCTGTGATCCGGTAATACAGGAGCCGCCATCCCCTCTAGGGGGCGCCGTATATACACCCCCCTGACAGCACTGTGTGATAATATAGGACCATAATAACATAAATATAAAGCTCTACAACCAAAAGTAACACAGAAGTGATAGGACAAGTGATGACCAGGAATCACCGGAGCAGGAAGCATAAAACCTGTGAGATGTCAGTAAGAAGTGTATGTACAATCAATTTTTACAAATCAAGACATTAAAAACATAAAACGTTAAATTGATATTAAGACATATCGGCAACGCTTAACAAATTACAATACACAGAATATTGGGCAAAGCCACAGGCAGTGTGTCATGAAAAGAAGGAAAGAAAACCCGGATCGTCCCAACATACAGCCAGTCCCCGGGTTACGTATAAGATAGGTTCCATAGGTTTGTTCTTAAGTTGAATATTGTATGCAAGTCGAAACTGCATACTTCATAATTGTAGATCCAGACATTTTTTTTTTCCCTGTGACAATTGGTTTCAAAATTTTTTGCTGTAATTGGACCAAGGATTATAATCGGATAACAAAGAAAAATTTCAGCTCGCTTACCCTTGTAGCCATATATTAGATGCTGGTGCTGGGATAAGCTGAGCCGAATCAGTACAATGCAGGATAGAAGAAGGTAAATCCAGCACCAGCAGACATGGAAAATAAAGGTGTAGTAAAACCTCAATTTATTTCATCTTCATTTAAATTTTTTTTTTTAAAAAGGTACCATGATGGAGGAATCTGACGCGTTTTGAACTTCCAGAGAGTTCTTAAAGTGTAACCAAAGTGTAACCCCTAAAAAACATAATTCTACTCCAGGTGTCCATGGGAATTATTCCTCAAAGTATTTTGCCTCTCGGTCATCATTTAGTACCTTTTTTGGCCCATAGCAACCAGGGTTTCCAGCTCTCAAAAAAAAACTACAAACAGCAAGATAGAGGGGCGGGGCCTCCCTCCTGTCACCTCTTCACAAGCTGCTGACCAATGACACCAGAGCTTTCTATCTATCTATCCAACTAAGTAGCTAGTTAGACTTTTCTACTTTTTAACTAACTAGCTATCTATCCCATGTACATCTCATATCTATTTATCTATGTGTATCCTCTCTATCTAGCTATCTTTGTACCTACCTATGTAAAACTCCAGCACAGCACATAAGGGGACAGTGTGAAGACAAGGAGAGTCTCTCCTGCATTTTCCTGCTGTGGAGGGTAAGGTGATGGGGGATTGTGATCGCTCTGCATCTTGTGTCTGTGTGGATTATTTGTTTATATACAAGTGTAAGGAAAGCTGAGGGAGAGATGAGAGTTTAGGTGTTTTTGTTATCACATTAGGTAGTGTTCCTGGCAGCACATGACTGAGTGCTGGAGCACTGAGCTGTAAGGAGAATCAGCTGTGAGCAGAGAGAGAGGGGGGGTGGCTCTCCCTCCATAGTCAGCTCCTCAGTGAAGACGGATTGTGCCTAGCAACAGCCATATAAAGAGCCACTGACAACGGGGGAGGCTCAAGATTTGAGTAACTAATCCAATGCAAAAGGGCTTGAAATTACCTGCCCTGCAACATATTAAAAGTTTTTTTAACGTTTTTTGACGGTTACTCTTTAATCATAGTAAGGTACAAGCTCATTATATGAGGTTTTCAGTGGAAGTAGACGGCAATCGAGTCTTAGATTACTTAACATCAGTGGGGGAGGAAACAGTTTGACGGGTATGGCTAGCTAAATACAAAACAACATTAAAGGAATAAGTAAAGTTAATATATATACATTGAATCATTTCTTTAGACCATGATAGCAAGCATAGAACAGGTAGGCAGCACAGCGAGAAACAAAAGGGGATTCACATGTGGATACAAAGCTACGTTTCGGCTAGCTCAATGTAGCCATTTTCATTGGAGAAAAAAAATTATTATCAAAGGTAAATAGTTGTTGGTTAGCAGAAAATCCAATCACTATTGCGAAAAAGACTGTCACGAATGCTCCCGCGACCCTCGTCCTGGGTTGTGGGCTCACCCGTGCCTCTCTCCATGCTTCAGCGCGGCCACAGTCTCACTTGCCCTGTCCCCATTCCTTTTCCGGCTCCGGTGGTCATTCGTGCACGTCTCTGTCTCCTAGTGTGCACGTGCGCTGGCTCCTGAAGATTTAAAGGGCTAGCGCACCATGCTGGCCTTTCCCAGAATCCTTTATAGCCCAGATTCTTCCTGCACACCCCACCGGATGTTTGTGCCTTTGAGAAAGTTTTGTTCGATTCTGGTCAACATCTCTGTACCTCGCCTTGGCCACCACCAGAACCTGCTTTGCAGCGAGCTCTAGTGAAAACCGGGTACCACTTAGACTCTGGTCCAAGGTTTCGGCTTACGTCAACATCCGTGGTGGTCCAGTGGGTCCACTACCCCTGGTGCCTGATAGTAAGACTACCTGTATTGGCTTAACACCATCGTGGTCCAACAGTTCAAGGAGGTTGCCACGTAAGGTCAACATGTTGCTGCAATTGATGGCTAATCAGCAGCAGAGACAAGTTCCTGTGGCTCCTCCTGCTACTCCGGTTGACCTACCTTCCACTGAACCTAGGCTGAGACTCTCCATGCCATCCAAGTATGATGGGGACCCCATGTTGTGCAGTGGCTTTATCTTTCTTTCACTTTTTCATGTGCTCCTTGCACATAGACCGTTCCGTAACCAACTGTGTTGGCATAAGTTCAAAGGTGGCTTTCATCATCAGCCTCCTCTCCAGGAAGGCCCTGGCATTGACTACTCCTCTCTCGGACAGAAAAGACCCGGTCACAGCTATCCGGATCCGCAAAAGGTGATGAATGGAAGACTGCCTTCAATACTCGTGATGGGCACTTTGAGTACCTGGTCATGCCATTTGGACTCTGCACACCAGCTGTTTTTCAGGAGTTCGTCAATGGCATTTTCAGAGACCTGCTATATACCTGTGTCGTGGTCTATCTCGTTGATATCCTGCCGTTTTCTATGGACCTTGAGTCCCACTGGTCCCATTTACGGCAAGTCGTTTAAGAGCCAATCACCTTTACGACAAATTGGAAAAGTGCCAGTTCCACCAGAAGAGTCTTTCCTTCTTTGGCTATATGTTCTCTGACAGGGGTCTACAGATGGATAATGTTAAGTTGTCTGCGGTTCTTCAATGGCCTCGCCCAGTAGGACTGCGTGCAATACAGAGATTCCTGGGTGCTTTGCCCTTTAGAACTGGCAGTTTATTCCGCACTTCTCTCTTGTTTCTCCCCTTGTGGCACTGACTAAGAAGAACGCCAATCCCAGACTCTGGCCCCTGGCGGCTGAAGAAGCTTTCTTTAGACTAAAGTCAGCCTTTGCCCCGGACCCAGTTCCCACACGGCCTGATACGGAGAAGCCTTTCCAGCTGGAGGTTGACGCCTCCTCAGTGGCCTAATGTCGGCCTGGAGAAATTGACACTGGAACACTATCCCTGGTGATATTGTCGCTCTACACCTTGGTCAAGAAAGGGGTCAGAGATTCCCTAAATGTGTTATAAAATGCGAGGATGTACCCATCAGATCCAGGGCTTTTACCGGCTGTGAAATTTTTTTTAGAGCTTCCGAGACTTGTGTCTCACCGATTTTCTCCTCTAGGCTCTCTATTACTGCCGGGCACAGCTCTGGGAGTCTAGTGCCGTCTGTGTATTTTGCCTCTAGTGCTGAAAAGGAATTCGGGCTCATGTTGGCAAATTAGCCCCTGACCCATGTTCTGGGTCATAGGCGCACCCTTGTGCTTCCCTGTGCCCCCGGGGCTCGGCTGCAGGCTCACTTACCATTCCTTGCTCCAGCACCGGTCTCTGCGCTCCGGTGCACGCGTCCCTGTCTCCTAAGGCATGCGCCAGCTCTCTAAGATTTAAAGGGCCAGCCCACCGGTGATTGGCCCTGGCTAGCCACCTTTGCTGTTAAATTTCCTGCCTCTTCCTGTGTCTCCTGTCGGATCTTTGTGCCTTTGTGAAAGCTTGTCTCCTGTTTCCCAGGGCGTTTATAGTGATTTCCTGACTTCGCTCCTTTGCTGCCAGCCCTGACCTTCTGCCTTGTACCTGACTCAAATCCTCTACCACCTTTTCCTGACCTCCAGCCTGTGCATGACTCCACCTCAGCCTTACGATACTGTACCTCGCCACCACTGCAAGCAAAGCCACGCCTGTGGAGCGACCTGGTGGTATCCCGCCGCAGCAAGTCCAACCAGCTTAGCGGCGGGCTCTGGTGAAAACCGGTTGCCCCTTAGACTCTGCTCCCAGATGATGGCTTGCGTCATCATCCGCGGTGGTCCAGTGGGTCCACTACCCCTGATCCTTACAACGCCTTTCATATCAAACAGGAGAATCCCCATTTTGTATGCTATAAGGATTGTGTATGGAAGCTTCATAGAACCACTTGTCACTGTGGCCAAAATGTTTGATTTTGGTTTCATCTGACCAGAGCACCTTCTTCCACATGTTTGGTGTCTCCCAGGCGGCTTATGGAGAAATGGCTTCTTCTTGCTTCTCTTCCATAAAGCGCAGATCTGTGCAGTGTACGACTGATATTTGTCCTATGGGCAGACTCTCCTATCTCAGCTGTAGATCTCTGCAGTTCATCCAGAGGGATCAGGGGCCTCTTGGCTGCATCTCAGTCTTCTCCTTGTTTGAGATGAGGGTTTAGAGGGACGGCCGGGTCTTGGTAGATTTGGAGGGTCTGATGCCCCTTCCATTACAATATGATCGCTTGCACACGGCTCATTGGGATGTTTTTAAGTTTGTGGAATCCGGCTTTAAGGAGGTATAGGCTAGCAGCGGATGTAAGCGGCTGTGTGTTAGTCGAGCTCCGCCACTGGAATCCTGCAATATATAGTGCGGCCGCCGGGTTCGATACAAGACAGAGCTGACACGGAGCAGAGGGGTTTGGAGCATCGACGGGTGTTCCCCAAGTCAAAATGATGGGGCTGAAGCGACAAAAAGCAGCCATGAAACAGGGGGAGAGGCTTGGCCACGATGGTGCCCGCCAGCAGATGGGACCACGCGCGCAGGAGTCTCATCAGGGAGACACCGCTGCGAAGTGGATACATGCGCAAGGCCCCAGGACCGAGCGAGACATCCTAATTGGCCCCAGGACCGAGGGGTGCATCCCAATTCCAGCTAGCGGAGTCTGGGGGGCGTTCTCCGGGGTCCCGATATGCTGCACTATCACCTACAATCTGAAGGTGAGGAGGATATGGCAAGGGAAGAGGCAAGGGAAACCAGGCCGCAAAAATCACAAGCTGTGCTAGCTCTGCAAGCAAAAACAGATGACCTTGAAAACAGACTGCGTAGAAATAATATTAGGCTGGTTGGAGTGCCAGAGAAAGTGGAGGGGCACAATCCAGATGATTTCTTTAAAAGACTCCGCTGTTTGCAGTCAAAAGAGCTAATAGAGCGCCCACCAGGCCGGGACCCCCGGGCAGACTACCGAGGCCGGTGCTTATCAAGTTGCTGCATTATAAAGATCGTGATAAGATATTGAGGCAAGCTCGTGATAGAGAGGACATTACAATAAATGGCGCGAGAGTTTCATTTTTTCAGGATTTTTCGGTGGAGGTTCAAAAGAAGTGGATGCACTTCCTGGATATAAAGAAGCGGCTGAGAGCGCTAGGGGTCTCCTATTTGATGCTATATCTGGCCCGTCTGTGCGTGGTAGCGCTGGGAACAACACATTTCTTTGACACACCGGGATCTGCGCTTCAGTGGTTGGATATGAACGAACAGCGCTTACACCGGAGGGGAGACCAGGCGAGGATTAAAATGGTGCCATTCTACATCGGGACAATATGTCAGATCTTGATGCTGACTCTTATGTTTTTGCAGTTTATGATGTTATATACGGTCCCTTGTGACCCCTGGTGCAGAGGACTTTCTGTGCGTTATCTATAGGGTCATGGTTGCCGAAGCTGGACAGCACCTTAATACATGTGGTGGCGGAGAAGATGGTTACATGTTTACTGTTATAACCCCCTAATCTGTTTTCTATTTTTTAGGAAATGTATATTTTATCGCTCTTGTGTCAGACACTGAGTTCTTTGCTTGTATTTGATGGAAGGGCGAGCGCATAGTGGGGGCGGTTTGATCTACTGGCTAGGATGCAGACTGACCCTCTGTGGAAGGGGAGGTTTATGGTTACCGGTTGTGGGAAGGACAAGGGGGGAAGGGGGAAGGTTAAGGTCTGAACTTAGAACTATTGCATACAGTGGAGAGTGGTACTTCAATATGCAAAAGAAAAAGCAATCTCGGTGATGGGGCTACAGGAGACGCATCTCACGGGGTACTTGGTTAATGTGCATGATAGATCCTGGATTGGCCATAGCTATCATGCATTTCACACTTTCTATTCCAGGGGGGTGAGTCGCGTGATTAACCTGGCATTACCGTTCACCTTGCGTTCGTCATTTTCAGGGTCTTTCATGTTGCGGGAAAATGTCAGTTTGTACATTTATATTGTACATATGACACATATGTCATTGTAACTTTCTTGCTCTATGATTCAAAGTGCAAATAAACGTTTTCTGGTTAAAAAGAAAAACCCGGCTTTAAGCTTCTCCACGACAGTAACACGGACCTGCCTGGTGTGTTCCTTCATGATGCAGAACCCTAGGACTATCACAGGGGGATTTATACGGAGACATGATTAGACACAGGAGGATTATATTTCTCATCATCAGTCATGTAGGATGACATTGGTCCAGAGACTGAACTTCTGGAGTGAGTTTGCTGCACTAAAAGTAAGGGTGATGTCACACATGGCGTTTTTAGGCCGTTTTTGGGACGTTTTTAGTTAGTCGTTTTCAGATTGTAAAAACCAAATGCGTTAGAAAACTCATGCGTTTTTGTCCGTTTTTAATTGCACAAATTCGAAAACCGGACAAAACCGCATGCATTTTTTACGATATGAAAACGGCCTAAAGGGGCCAAATAATTTAGCATTCCCCACTTTTCAGTATTTTTTTTACAAAAGTTTAACAGCATGGTGGCTTAGTGGTTAGCACTACAGCCTTGTACCACGGTGGCTCAGTGGTTAGCACTACAGCCTTGTACCACTGTGGCTCAGTGGTTAGCACTACAGCCTTGTACCACGGTGGCTCAGTGGTTAGCACTACAGCCTTGCAGCGCTGGGGACCTGGGTTCATGTCCCATCCAGGTTAACATCCGCAAAGAGTTTGTATGTTCTCTCTGTGTTTGCGTGGGTTTCCTCCAGGTTTCCTCCCACACTCCAAAACATACTGGTAGGTTGATTAGCCCCATGGGGACAGGGACTGATGTGACAAGTTCTGTGCAGCGCTGCGTAATCTATGTGCACTATATAAATAAAGAATTATTATTAATATTCAATATTTCCTTCCACTTCACAATTGTGTTCCACTTGTTGATTCTTCACTGAATACTTTCGCAAGGCATTGTACATCCTATCTGCATATGCACCACATCATGACAGTAACCAATTTTAGACGTCTATATCTCGTGAACCCTGGCACCTAGAAACACAATTTATATTAAACAGGAGAATCTTCCCTTTAAAGCAGGGGTCTCAAACTCAATTTACCTGGGGGCCGCTGGAGGTAGATTCTGGGTAAGGCTGGGCCGCATCAAGTTTTCCACACAAAATGCGCTTACAAAATATCATTATTCAGATTCAAATGTCATGGCGTCTCCCAGCGCAAGGAAAGCCCCATGCTGGGAGACGTGTTCTCTCTATGAACGCGTCCTGTGCACCGAGGGGTCCCAAGCTCCTACCGCACTGAGCCCAGGACACTCCATCCCCCCCTCCCCCCGGTACTTGCCTCCCATCAAAGAAGATGAAGTCGCCGCTCTGACCTGCACCAAGTGCGTTCAGAGCGGCGACTTCATCTTCTTCAAGTACCGGAGGGAAGGGGATTAACCGGTTACGGGCCCTTTCCTGTTTTTTCATGTCCATTTTTCACTCCCCACCTTCAAAAATCTATAACTTTTTTATTTTTACACGTAAAGAGCTGTGTGACGGCTTGTTTTCTGCGTAACAAATTGCACTTCATAGTGATGGTATTAAATATTCCATGCCATGTACTCGGAAGCGGGAAAAAAATTCCAAATGCAATGAAAATGCATTTGCGCCATTTTCTTGTGGGCTTGGATATTACGTCTTTCACTGAGCGCCCCAAATGACATGTCTACTTTATTCTTTGGGTCGGTACGATTAAGGGGATACCAAATTTGTTATAGGTTTATAATGTTTTTTACAAAAATTAAAACCTCCTGTACAAAAATTATTTTTTTGATTTTGCCAACTTCTGGCGCTAATAACTTTTTCATACTTTGCTGTACGGAGCTGTGGGTGGTGTCATTTTTTGCGAAATATGATAATATTTTCAATGATATCATTTTTAGGACTGTACGACCTTTTGATCACTTTTTATAGATTTTTTATATTTTTCAAAACGGCAAAAAAGTGCCATTTTCGACTTTGGGCGCTATTTTCCGTTACGGGGTTAAACGCATTGAAAAAACGTTATCATATTTTGATAGATCGGGCATTTTCGGACGCGTCGATACCTGATGTGTTTATGAGTTTTACTGTTTATTTATATTTATGTCAGTTCTAGGGAAAGGGGGGTGATTTGAAATTTTAGGGTTTTTTATTATCATTTTTTTTTTTTTAACTTTTTTGTATTTTTATTTATACTATTTTTCAGACTCCCTAGGGTACTTTAACCCTAGGTTGTCTGATCGATCCTATCATATACTGCCATACTACAGTATGGCAATATATGGGGATTTTCCTCCTCATTCATTACAATGTGCTATCAGCACATTGTAATGAAGGGGTTAAAACGAAATAGCCTCGGGTCTTTGGAAGACCCGAGGCTACCATGGAGACGGATCGCCGCCCCCCGATGACGTCACGGGGAGCGGCGATCCCAGGTAAGATGGCGGCGCCCATGCGCCGCTATCTTTTTGAGGCTGCCGGCAGCTTTGCCGGCAGCCATCGCTGTGAAAACACCTGCGATCGGTACTAGCACCGATCGCGGGTGTTACCGGTAAGCCTTTGCTGCAATATGCAGCAAAGACTTACCGGCTATGGAGAGGGCTCAGCCCGTGAGCCCTCTCCATGCAGCGCGACCTGCCCAGGTGGGGGCCGCAAAATATTGTCCCGCGGGCCGCAGTTGGCCCGCAGGCCGCGAGTTTGAGACCCCTGCTTTAAAGGAAACCTAGCACATGATATGGTAGGTGTAAGATGGAAATACCGAGCTCACCCTGAGCTGGTGCCGGAGCTTATTTTTGTTAGTGTCCTAAACCGCTGTATCGCGGTTTAAAACACTTTATAAACTTTATAGCCAAAGCTGCTTCGGCACACCAAGCGCGCAACCGTGCGCGCACCTACATAGGAAATGCCGGGGAGCCGTGCGCCAAAGCAGCTTCGGCTATAAAGTTTAAAAAGTGTTTTAAACCGCGATACAGCAGTTTAGGACACTAACAAAAATAAGCTCCAGCACCAGCTCAGGGTGAGCTCGGTATTTCCATCTTACACCTACCATATCATGTGCTAGGTTTCCTTTAATATGATATAAGGAAGTTTCACAGACCCAGCAACATTAGGGCACATTTACTTATCTCATCCCGGAGTTCACAGAATTGTGCGACAATAATGCCCTGTGCCGCAATTCACTAAGATCATGCTCCCGATATCCTGCATGTGTCGCTTGCGTGTGCCTTAGCTTACAGTCTGCAGAAGTACATGCACCCTCTGAATCTGTATCTGAACCTGGGAAAGGGGGGTGGAATGGTGCTGTGTGTATATTATATATATATAATCATACTTTGGTAAAAGTTTATTCAGTTTTTCTACTTTAAAAAAAAACTTTATTCAGGAAAAATGACAAAAAAAGCTTCTTTTTTGACATTTGTAGTCTATTATTGGCTAATTTTATAGAGAATAAAATATGTAATTTACCCTTTAGTGGCACGGCCTTAAAATTCTCTAGTGACCGGGCATTTCGGGACATTTCTTTTTTATTTGGGGTTAAAAGTAGAAAAAAGGCTTTGTTTTGCAATTTATAGTACTTTTTAAAAAAATTTCAAATAATGTTTATTTTGAGTTAATTAATGAATTCCCTATTTTGCTTTGGTTGTTTTGATATATAATGGGGCACATTCACACACCAAACATGTACCATATGCAAACACACACACACGCGCGCGCGCCATACGTGTACCATGTGCAAACACACGCGCGCGCCATACGTGTACCATGTGCAAACACACACACGCGCGCGCCATACGTGTACCGTGTGCAAACACACACACACACGCGCGTGCCATACGTGTACCATGTGCAAACACACGCGCGCGCCATACGTGTACCATGTGCAAACACACACACACACACACGCGCGTGCCATACGTGTACCATGTGCAAACACACACACGCGTGCGCCATACGTGTACCATGTGCAAACACACACACGCGTGCGCCATACGTGTACCATGTGCAAACACACACGCGTGCACCATACGTGTACCATGTGCAAACACACACGCGTGCACCATACGTGTACCATGTGCAAACACACACGCGTGCACCATACGTGTACCATGTGCAAACACACACGCGTGCACCATACGTGTACCATGTGCAAACACACACGCGTGCACCATACGTGTACCATGTGCAAACACACACGCACGCGCCATACGTGTACCATGTGCAAACACACGCGTGCGCCATACGTGTACCATGTGCAAACACACACACACGCGCCATACGTGTACCATGTGCAAACACACACACACGCGCCATGGGTTTTGCAGCCAGATAGTGTTGCAGAGAGCACAGCAGATTTTTTGTGGCAAATAACCTTTTAAAAAGCATCAAAAAAGCCAGTGTGCATTGATCCTAAGGGTGATGCCACACATGGCGTTTTGAAACAGTTTTTGGTCCGTTTTTAAGCAGTCCGTTTAAAAACGCATGCGTTTTTGTCCGTTTTTAATTGCGCAAATTTGGAAAACCTGTCAAAAACTGATGCGTTTTTTAACGGATTGCTTGGGGCTTATTAATCGGGTTATTAATCGCATGCGTTTCCCGGTAAACGCATAAGCGATTAGCCCGAGCCCCGCCCACTGCGCGCAAGCGTCGCGTTATGAACGCGACGATAGCGGGACATGTGAACGTGCACTTACCTCTAACACCCACGATCGGTGCCAGCACCGATCGCGGGTGTTTTCCCGCTGATCGCTGCCGGTGGGCGCCGCCATCTTTTCGGGGATCGCCGCTCCTCGTGACATCATCGGGGAGTGGCGATCCATCCCCATGGTAGCCTTGGGTCTAATGTATGAGGAGTAAAATCCATATATACTGCCATACTGCAGTATGGCAGTATGTGATAGGATCGTACAGACAACCTAGGGTTAAAGTATCCTAGGGATAGTAAAAATAAAAAAAAGTTTAAAAAAAAAATTATAATAAAAATAACCCTAAAAACTCAAATCACCCCCCTTTACCTAGAACTGATATAAATAAACAGTAAAAATCACAAACACATCAGGTATCGCCGCGTCCGAAAATGCCAGATCAAAATATGATAATGGTTTTTCACTGTGTTTAATCCCGTAACGGAAAATCGCGCCCAAAGTCGAAAATGGCACTTTTTTGTCATTTTTAAAAAAAAAATGACAGAAAATGTGATCACAAGGCCATACAGTCCGCAAAAAACGACACCACCCACAGCTCCATACACCAAAGTATAAAAAAGTTATTAGCGCCAGAAGATGGCAAAATCCCCCCCAAAATTTTTGTACAGGAGGTTTTCATTTTTTTAAATGTATGATAACATTATAAAACCTATATAAATTTGTTATCCCTGTAATCGTACCGACCCAAAGAATAAAGTAGACCTGGCATTTGGGGTGCACAGTGAAATCCAAGCCCACAAAAAAAAAAAAAAACGACACAAATGCGTTTTTTTTTTTAACCAATTTCACTGCATTTGGAATTTTTTTCCCGCTTCCCAGTACACGGCATGGAATAATAAATACCATCTCTATGAAGTGCAATTTGTTACGCAGAAAATAAGCCGTCACACAGCTCTGTACATGGAAAAATTAAAAAGTTATGGATTTTTGATCATGCGGAGTGAAAAATGAAAAAACAAAAGGGCCAGGTCCTGAAAGGGTTTTTGGATCCAGTAACAAATAGATAAGTGCATCTACATTTTTATTTCCTGATATTCATTGTGTGAGTTTTATTGCAACCAAGTAGATCTGAAGGTATTTTACTTGCATAATCTGTATATTGTGTGGGGGGTATAGGGAGGCAGTCACCTTGCTTATCTAGACAGTATAGTCACAGGTGCTGCCTAATTAATAGTGGGGTGTGGCTATCTAATTAGCAGCCTTTATATACTTCTGTGGTCAGTTTGTTTGGTGGTTTGCAGCCAGATCTTGTGCAGTGAGCGCTGCAGATTTTTGTGGCAAATAACCTTTTTAAAAAGCATCAGAAATAACGAGTGTATGAGCTTGGCGGCGAGTGTGCATTGATCTGAAATGTGTGCAGTGTCTTAACTGTGACTTAGGTTTAAGGGACATAAGTTTGAGGGGCTTTAGCAGGTAACCGCTGTATTTTGTGTTACTTTGACTGTAAATTCTTCTTTTCTTCCGTATTTCTCTTGTAATCCCCATTAGAACAATGGACTCCTTAAGTGGCATTGCTACACGGTGTACATCCTGTGCCATGTATGCTTTCCTTGAACAGCCGTTCGGGGGGGTATATACTGCTGTGTGGGATGTGTGAGGGGGGGGGGGTATATACTGCTGTGTGGGATGTGTGAGGGGGGGTATATACTGCTGCGTGGGATGTGTGAGGGGGGGGGTATATACTGCTGTGTGGGATGTGTGAGGGGGGGGGTATAAACTGCTGTGTGGGATGTGTGAGGGGGGGGGGGTATAAACTGCTGTGTGGGATGTGTGAGGGGGGGGGGTATAAACTGCTGTGTGGGATGTGTGAGGGGGGGGGTATATACTGCTGTGTGGGATGTGTGAGGGGGGGGGTATATACTGCTGTGTGGGATGTGTGAGGGGGGGGGGGTATATACTGCTGTGTGGGATGTGTGAGGGGGGGGGGTATATACTGCTGGGGGGGGGGGGGTATATACTGCTGTGTGGGATGTGTAAAAAATTGGTCATTTAGATCCAGAATCTGGGCTTCCAGATGAGCAAGTTTCAAGGCTGCGGGCAATTGATAATATGGAACGAAGTTTGCTGCTCCAGGAGCACAAACTCTCTGGGGAAGATGGGTGTGGGGAGGGAAGTATGGAGGTGCAGAGGGAGGGGGCAGATGGGTGTGGGGGGGGGGAAGTATGGAGGTGCAGAGGGAGGGGGCAGATGGGTGTGGGGGGGGGGAAAGTATGGAGGTGCAGAGTGCGGGGGCAGATGGGTGTGGGGAGGGAAGTATGGAGGTGCAGAGTGAGGGGGCAGATGGGTGTGGGGAGGGAAGTATGGAGGTGCAGAGTGAGGGGGCAGATGGGTGTGGGGAGGGAAGTATGGAGGTGCAGATGGCTGTGGGGAGGGAAGTATGGAGGTGCAGAGTGAGGGGGCAGCTAGTTGGGTAACATGTAGAGCAGTGGTGGCGGACCTTTTAGAGACTGAGTGCCCAAACTACAACCAAAATCCACTTATTTACCATGAAGTGCCAGCATGGCATTTCAAGCTGTAACTTATTGCTACCTGTTCTTTAACATCATTCAATTGTATTGGCCCCCTGAGGCCACCAATACAGTTGAAAGAAGGAGGGCAAATTCAGACCATCATTGTCCAGGAGGAATGGTGGGTCCAGCAGGATGAGCTCCAAAGGCAATGCAGTTCTGTCAACACCTTCTCACTTTTCCCGCAGTTTCAAACAACCAATAAAGTGTTGCTTTAAAATAGCATTGTTGTTAAGTTGCTGGGGACTGCCATGGCCTGAGTGCCCAAAGAAAGGGCTCCGAGTGCCACCTCTGGCACCCGTGCCATAGGTTCGCCACCACTGATGTAGAGGGAAGAGTTGTAGGGAGTCTAGTCCTGATCTGGTGCACCCCAATAAGTTTGCCAGACTGGCGGATGAGGGGGATATCAGCTCTGGGGTAGCAATGCTGCAGAAAGACGTGGCCGCTAGCAACCAGGGGAATGTCTACTCTAGTAAGAAGGGTAATGGGAGCAGAGGCAAGGTCAGACAGGTGCTGGTAGTGGGAGATTCCATTATTAGGGGAACACACAGGGCAATCTGTCACAAAGACCGTGCATACCAAACAGTGGGGGTAATTTACTAAGGGCCCGATTCGCGGTTTCCCGACGTGTTACCCGAATATTTCCGATTTGCACCGATTTTCCCTGAATTGCCCCGGGATTTTGGCGCATCGGCGCTGTCATGCACGTGACGGAAATCGGGGGGCGTGGCCGAACGGTAACCTGACAGATTCTGAAAAACCGCCACATTTAAAAAAAAAAAAACAAAAAAAAAAATTGGTCGCACGGGCCATACTCACATGCACCACGATGAAGACGATGAACTCCGGGGCATTTCGGCGGACTTCGGCGCAGCAGCGCCACCTGGTGGACATCGGGCGCAGGACCGTCATGAATCGCCGGAAGACCCGAACGCTCGTCGGAGAAGCCGCCGCTGGAACGCGAATGGACCGGGTAAGTAAATGTGCCCCAATGTGTTGTTTGCCGGGTGCTCGGGTTCGGCATGTTGCGGATCGTGTTGACAGATTACTGGGAGTTTGTTATAAGGCTCCAAATATAATGGAGGCAGCAGAGGAAATGCTGATAAGTGAAATGGATGCGGCTTCAAAGCACAAGGAAGGACTGATCATGGGGAACTTCAATTACCCAGATATCGACTGGGGTGCAGAAACCTGCAGGTCCTTCAAAGGCAGCAGGTTCTTGTCAACAACAAAAGACAATTACCTGTCGCAGCTAGTCCTGGAGCCAACAAGAGGGGGGGCACTGCTGGACCTTATCCTTACCAACAGACCCGATAGGGTATCAAAACTTCTAGGCATAGACTGGGATAATGTTCTCAAAGACAAAAGCCCCCCCCCCCAAAACAAAAAAAAATGGGACTACTCATATATTATAAAAAAAAGTCCTGTGAGAAACACATACCTTATGGGAAAAAGCATAAAAGGAACAAGAAAAACCCTATGTGGTAACTAATCATGTAAGGAAAGCAATAAGCGAGAAAGATAAGGCGTTTAAGGTGCTAAAACGTGAAGGGAGCGATGAGGCATTACAGGATTATAGAGAGAAAAATAAATCCTGTAAAAAGCAGATAAAGGCCGCAAAAATAGAGACTGAGAGAAATATTGCCAGGAAGAGCAAAAATAATCCCAAATTTATTTTTTAAGTATATAAATGACAAGAAACTAAAAACAGAGAGTGTGGGTCCCCTTAGAAATAACATGGGGGTCATGGTGGAAGGAGATGAGGAAAGGGCCAATCTACTGAATGTCGCCTTCTCAACTGTCTTTACCCAGGAAAATCCCCTGGCGGAAGACACAATGAGGAATAATGTAAATTCTCTTTGGAATGTCAACAGTTTAACCCAGGAAGAGGTACGGCGCCGCCTTGCAACCACTAAGATAGATAAATCACCTGGGCCAGATGGCATACACCCCCGGGTTCTGCATGAATTATGTACGGTGATAGACAGACCGTTATTTTTAATATTTGAAGATTCACTGAGGACTGGTTATGTTCCACAGGACTGGCGCATAGCAAATGTGGTACCAATATACAAAAAAGGATCAAATAGCGATCCTGGAAACTACAGACCCGTGAGTCTAACTGCTGTGGTGGGGAAAATATTTGAGGGGTTTATTAGAGATGCTATCCTGGAGTATCTCACTGTGCACAACCTTATAACCCAGCGTCAGCATGGGTTTATGAGAGATCGGTCCTGTCAGACTAATCTGATTGGTTTCTACGAGGAGGTAAGTTCAAGACTGGATCTGGGGGACGCTGTGGATGTTGTATATCTGGACTTTTCAAAGGCATTTGACACTGTGCCACATAAAAGGTTGGTATATAAAATGAGACTGCTGGGAATAGGAGAAAATCTGTGTATCTGGGTAAGTAATTGGCTTAGTGATAGAAAACAGAGGGTGGTCATTAATGGCACATTCTCAGATTGGGTTGATGTTACCAGTGGAGGCCACAGGGGTCAGTATTGGGGCCACTTCTTTTTAATATTTTTATTAATGACCTTGTAGTGGGTTTACACAGTCAAGTTTCAATATTTGCAGATGATACTAAGCTGTGTAAAGTAATAAATACTGAGGTCGATAGTTTAGCATTACAGAGGGATTTGTGGAAGCTTGAGGAGTGGGCAGAGAAATGGTTGATGAGGTTTAACCGGTTAAGGACCGGGCCCTTTCCCGTTTTTTCATTTCCATTTTTCACTCCCCGCCTTCAAAAATCTATAACTTTTTTATTATTACACGTAAAGAGCTATGTGACAGCTCGTTTTTTGCGTAACAAATTGCACTTCATAGTGATCGCATTGAATATTCCATGCCATGTACTGGGAAGCGGGAAAAAAATTCCAAATGCAGTGAAAATGGTGAAAAAACACATTTGTGTCGTATTCTTGTGGGCTTGGATATTACGGCTTTCACTTCACGCCACAAATGATGCATCCAATTTATTCTTTGGGTCAGTACGATTACAGGGATACCAAATTTGTATAGGTTTTATAATGTTTTCATACATTTACAAAAATTAAAACCTCATGAACAAAATTTTTTTTTTTATTTTGCCGTCTTCTTGTGATTATAACTTTTCCATACTTTTTTAATTTTTATTTTTACTATTTTTCAGACTTCCTAGGGTACTTTAACCCTAGGTTGTCTGATCGACCCTACCATATACTGCCATACTACAGTATGGCAGTATATGGGGATTTTACTCCTCATACATTACAATGTGCTGATAGCACATTGTTATGAATGGGTTAACCATGGCGACTGATCGCTGCTCCCCGATGACGTCACGGGGAGCGTCGATCCTAGGAAAGAAGGCGGCGCCCACGCACCGCCATCTGTTTGAAGCTGCCGGCAGCGATCGCGGGTGTTACCGGTAAGCCTTTGCTGCAATATGCAGCAGAGACTTGCCGGCTATGGAGAGGGCTCGGACCGCGAGCCCTATCCATGCATCGGAACGCGACCACTGCCGTGAATACACGGCGGGCGGTCGCGAACCGGTTAATGTAGATAAATGTAAAGTTATGCACTTGGGCCGTGGAAACAAAAAGTATAATTATGTTCTAAACAGTCAATTACTTGGTAAAACTGGAGCTGAAAAGGACTTGGGGGTATTGGTGGTTGGTAATTAATTTTAGTGACCAGAGCCAGGAGGCTGCTGTTAAAGCAATTAAAAGTATAGAATGTATCAAGAGAGGAATAGATTCTCATGATAAAGACATAGTTTTGACCTTTTCAAATCCTTGGTCAGACCACACATGGAATATTGTGTACAGTTTTGGGCACCAGTGTATAAAAAGGATATAGTAGAGCTGGAACGGGTGCAGAGGAGAGCAACCATGATTATTAGGGGAATGGGGGGATTAGAATACACTGACAGATTACAAAATTTGGAATTATTCAGTTTAGAAAAAAAGACGACTGAGGGGAGACCTCATTACAATGTACAAATACCTGAACGGACAGTACAAGGATCTCTCCAAAGATCTTTTTATACCTAGGACTGTGATCAGGACAAGGGGACATCCTCTACGCCTAGAGGAGAGGAGGTTCTACCATCACCATAGACAGGGGGCATCCTCTACACCTAGAGGAGAGGAGGTTCTACCATCACCATAGACAGGGGGCATCCTCTACACCTAGAGGAGAGGAGGTTCTACCATCACCATAGACAGGGGGCATCCTCTACACCTAGAGGAGAGGAGGTTCTACCATCACCATAGACAGGGGGCATCCTCTACACCTAGAGGAGAGGAGGTTCTACCATCACCATAGACAGGGGGCATCCTCTACACCTAGAGGAGAGGAGGTTCTACCATCACCATAGACAGGGGACATTCTCTACACCTAGAGGAGAGGAGGTTCTACCATCACCATAGACAGGGGACATCCTCTACACCTAGAGGAGAGGAGGATCTACCATCACCATAGACAGGGGACATTCTCTACACCTAGAGGAGAGGAGGATCTACCATCACCATAGACAGGGGACATCCTCTACACCTAGAAGAGAGGCGATTCTACCATTACCATAGACAGGGGGCATCCTCTACACCTATAGGAAAGGAGGTTCTACCATCACCATAGACAGGGGGCATCCTCTACACCTAGAGGAGGTTCTACCATCACCATAGACAGGGGGCATCCTCTACACCTAGAGGAGGTTCTACCATCGCCATAGACAGGGGGCATCCTCTACACCTAGAGGAGAGGAGGTTCTACCATCACCATAGACAGGGGACATCCTCTACACCTAGAGGAGAGGAGGTTCTACCATCACCATAGACAGGGGGCATCCTCTACACCTAGAGGAGAGGCGATTCTACCATCACCATAGACAGGGGGCATCCTCTACACCTAGAGGAGAGGCGATTCTACCATCACCATAGACAGGGGGCATCCTCTACACCTAGAGGAGGTTCTACCATCACCATAGACAGGGGGCATCCTCTACACCTAGAGGAGAGGAGGCTCTACCATCACCATAGACAGGGGGCATCCTCTACACCTAGAGGAGAGGAGGTTCTATCATCACCATAGACAGGGGACATCCTCTACACCTAGAGGAGAGGAGGATCTACCATCACCATAGACAGGGGACATCCTCTACACCTAGAGGAGAGGAGGTTCTACCATCACCATAGACAGGGGACATCCTCTACACCTAGAGGAGAGGAGGATCTACCATCACCATAGACAGGGGGCATCCTCTACACCTAGAGGAGAGGCGATTCTACCATCACCATAGACAGGGGGCATCCTCTACACCTAGAGGAGAGGCGATTCTACCATCACCATAGACAGGGGGCATCCTCTACACCTAGAGGAGAGGAGGTTCTACCATCACCATAGACAGGGGACATCCTCTACACCTAGAGGAGAGGAGGATCTACCATCACCATAGACAGGGGGCATCCTCTACACCTAGAGGAGAGGCGATTCTACCATCACCATAGACAGGGGGCATCCTCTACACCTAGAGGAGAGGAGGTTCTACCATCACCATAGATAGGAGGCATCCTCTACACCTAGAGGAGAGGAGGTTCTACCATCACCATAGACA
The DNA here is from genome assembly GCF_040894005.1 of Engystomops pustulosus. Taxonomy (NCBI): domain Eukaryota; kingdom Metazoa; phylum Chordata; class Amphibia; order Anura; family Leptodactylidae; genus Engystomops; species Engystomops pustulosus. Next base: position 7,901,008 of record NC_092417.1, read on the forward strand.
GGGGGCATCCTCTACACCTAGAGGAGAGGCGATTCTACCATCACCATAGACAGGGGGCATCCTCTACACCTAGAGGAGAGGCGATTCTACCATCACCATAGACAGGGGGCATCCTCTACACCTAGAGGAGGTTCTACCATCACCATAGACAGGGGGCATCCTCTACACCTAGAGGAGAGGAGGCTCTACCATCACCATAGACAGGGGGCATCCTCTACACCTAGAGGAGAGGAGGTTCTATCATCACCATAGACAGGGGACATCCTCTACACCTAGAGGAGAGGAGGTTCTATCATCACCATAGACAGGGGACATCCTCTACACCTAGAGGAGAGGAGGATCTACCATCACCATAGACAGGGGGCATCCTCTACACCTAGAGGAGAGGAGGTTCTACCATCACAATAGACAGGGGACATCCTCTACACCTAGAGGAGAGGAGGATCTACCATCACCATAGACAGGGGGCATCCTCTACACCTAGAGGAAAGGAGGTTCTACCATCACCATAGACAGGGGGCATCCTCTACACCTAGAGGAGAGGAGGTTCTACCATCACCATAGACAGGGGGCATCCTCTACACCTAGAGGAGAGGAGGTTCTACCATCACCATAGACAGGGGGCATCCTCTACACCTCGAGTAGAGGCGGATCTACCATCACCATAGACAGGGGACATCCTCTACACCTAGAGGAGAGGAGGATCTACCATCACCATAGACAGGGGACATTCTCTACACCTAGAGGAGAGGAGGATCTACCATCACCATAGACAGGGGGCATCCTCTACACCTAGAGGAGAGGAGGTTCTACCATCACCATAGATAGGAGGCATCCTCTACACCTAGAAGAGAGGAGGTTCTACCATCACCATAGACAGGGGGCATCCTCTACACCTAGAGGAGAGGCGATTCTACCATCACCATAGACAGGGGGCATCCTCTACACCTAGAGGAGAGGCGATTCTACCATCACCATAGACAGGGGGCATCCTCTACACCTAGAGGAGAGGAGGTTCTACCATCACCATAGACAGGGGTCATCCTCTACACCTAGAGGAGAGGAGGTTCTACCATCACCATAGACAGGGGGCATCCTCTACACCTAGAGGAGAGGCGATTCTACCATCACCATAGACAAAGGTTCTTTACTGTAAGAGCAGTGAGACTATGGAACTCTCTGCTGCAGGAGGTTGTTATGGCGGACTCTATGTACATGTGCAGGAGGTTGTTATGGAGGACTCTATGTACATGTGCAGGAGGTTGTTATGGAGGACTCTATGTACATGTGCAGGAGGTTGTTATGGCGGACTCTATGTACATGTGCAGGAGGTTGTTATGGCGGACTCTATGTACATGTGCAGGAGGTTGTTATGGAGGACTCTATGTACATGTGCAGGAGGTTGTTATGGGGGACTCTATGTACATGCGCAGGAGGTTGTTATGGAGGACTCTATGTACATGTGCAGGAGGTTGTTATGGCGGACTCTATGTACATGTGCAGGAGGTTGTTATGGCGGACTCTATGTACATGTGCAGGAGGTTGTTATGGAGGACTCTATGTACATGTGCAGGAGGTTGTTATGGAGGACTCTATGTACATGTGCAGGAGGTTGTTATGGAGGACTCTATGTACATGTGCAGGAGGTTGTTATGGAGGACTCTATGTACATGTGCAGGAGGTTGTTATGGCGGACTCTATGTACATGTGCAGGAGGTTGTTATGGCGGACTCTATGTACATGTGCAGGAGGTTGTTATGGCGGACTCTATGTACATGTGCAGGAGGTTGTTATGGCGGACTCTATGTACATGTGCAGGAGGTTGTTATGGCGGACTCTATGTACATGTGCAGGAGGTTGTTATGGCGGACTCTATGTACATGTGCAGGAGAGGCCTGGATGTCTTTCTGGAGAGGAAAAATATCACGGGTTATGGGGATAAAACATTTATTTAATTCTTGAAGGTTGGACTTGATGGACTTGCGTCTTTTTCCAGCCTTATATACTATGATACGTGTACCATATGCAAACACACACGCCATACATGTACCATATGCAAAGAGAAAAGAAAAAAATGTGGAGCGGCACCGTGTCAAGATAGGTCGGGTGCAGTTCTTCGTCAAGGGTCCGACAAACCCCGTTGTTCGTAGCAGTAAGTAACAGATGAAGCAGCACTCCGGAAGGGTAGTGTGAAAAACTTTTATTTCACCATTGATGCGACGTTTCATCTTCTCTATGAAGACATTTTCAAGCGTATGCAAACACACACGCCATACATGTACCATATGCAAACACACACGCCATACATGTACCATATGCAAACACACACGCCATACATGTTCCATATGCAAACACACACGCCATACATGTTCCATATGCAAACACACACGCCATACATGTTCCATATGCAAACACACACGCCATACATGTTCCATATGCAAACACACACGCCATACATGTACCATATGCAAACACACACGTCATACCATGCGTGTACTGTTTATATTTGGAACTTGGACCTGGATCGTGTCGCTGATCTCAGATGACTCATAAGCGTCTATAGAAATGTCATGTGACCTTCAGGAAGTCCCCAGTGTCACAAGATCTGGAGAACACAAGATTGTACAGATTCCTCCTTACACCCATCAATCCCCAACTAATCTGCGGAGATGAGGAAATCCTCACAATACAAAGTCACTAACACTGGATCTGTTTTATCTTCTAGTCTGAGGAACAATGGATTCTCTGAGGAGGAGAAGAAAGAAATAGAAAAGCTGAAGAAAGACAAACCCAATATGAGGATCATTTACTGAGAAAACCGGGAGCAGATCCCAGGACATTAAGGACAATTCTTCCTCCAGGATTAGGAGGTTTCCACACTGACCCCCACTAATACCAGGTGTATACAGGACACATATACAGAACCCCCTGTATCATATTATACAGGATACAAGGGGTTACACACAGTGACCCCCACTAATACCAGGTGTATACAGGACACATATACAGAACCCCCTGTATCATATATTATACAGGATACAAGGGGTTACACACAGTGACCCCACTAATACCAGGTGTATACAGGACACATATACAGAACCCCCTGTATCATATTATACAGGATACAAGGGGTTACACACAGGGACCCCACTAATACCAGGTGTATACAGGACACATATACAGAACCCCCTGTATCATATTATACAGGATACAAGGGGTTACACACAGTGACCCCCACTAATACCAGGTGTATACAGGACACATATACAGAACCCCCTGTATCATATTATACAGGATACAAGGGGTTACACAGAGTGACCCCACTAATACCAGGTGTATACAGGACACATATACAGAACCCCCTGTATCATATTATACAGGATACAAGGGGTTACACACAGTGACCCCCACTAATACCAGGTGTATACAGGACACATATACAGAACCTCCTGTATCATATATTATACAGGATACAAGGGGTTACACACAGTGACCCCCACTAATACCAGGTGTATACAGGACACATATACAGAACCTCCTGTATCATATATTATACAGGATACAAGGGGTTACACACAGTGACCCCACTAATACCAGGTGTATACAGGACACATATACAGAACCCCCTGTATCATATTATACAGGATACAAGGGGTTACACACAGTGACCCCCCCACTAATACCAGGTGTATACAGGACACATATACAGAACCCCCTGTATCATATATTATACAGGATACAAGGGGTTACACACAGTGACCCCACTAATACCAGGTGTATACAGGACACATATACAGAACCCCCTGTATCATATATTATACAAGATACAAGGGGTTACACACAGTGACCCCACTAATACCAGGTGTATACAGGACACATATACAGAACCCCCTGTATCATATACTATACAGGATACAAGGGGTTACACACAGTGACCCCACTAATACCAGGTGTATACAGGACACATATACAGAACCCCCTGTATCATATTATACAGGATACAAGGGGTTACACACAGTGACCCCACTAATACCAGGTGTATACAGGACACATATACAGAACCTCCTGTATCATATATTATACAGGATACAAGGGGTTACACACAGTGACCCCACTAATACCAGGTGTATACAGGACCCATATACAGAACCTCCTGTACCATATATTATACAGGATACAAGGGGTTACACACAGTGACCCCACTAATACCAGGTGTATACAGGACCCATATACAGAACCTCCTGTATCATATATTATACAGGATACAAGGGGTTACACACAGTGACCCCACTAATACCAGGTGTATACAGGACACATATACAGAACCCCCTGTATCATATATTATACAGGATACAAGGGGTTACACACAGTGACCCCCCCCCCCACTAATACCAGGTGTATACAGGACACATATACACAACCTCCTGTATCATATATTATACAGGATACAAGGGGTTACACACAGTGACCCCCACTAATACCAGGTGTATACAGGACACATATACAGAACCCCCTGTATCATATATTATACAGGATACAAGGGGTTACACACAGTGACCCCACTAATACCAGGTGTATACAGGACACATATACAGAACCCCCTGTATCCAGGGGCGTAACTGCAGCCGTAGCAGACGTAGCAATTGCTACGGGGCCCGGCAGGATCAGGGGCCCGTACTCGGCCCCTGGCTGTAGTTTCTCCCCTGTAATGGGCAGCACAGCGATACCACAGAGATACAGGGCTGTATATAGGGGCGGGCACCATCCTCCTGCTCCATGCAGTCTGCACGGAGGATCTTGATATCAGGAGGGAGAGAGGGAGGGGAGGAGACTGTCGGCAGCCAATCCCTGCTCGGGATGTCAGCAGCAGGGAGACTGAACTTGAGAGAGTTGTCAGCACCTGAAGAGAAGCAGCAGCCTCCCCATAGCAGCCAGGAATCATCCACAGATAAGTGCTCCCTCCCCCCAGTGTCTCCTCACACTCTGCCTTAACCCCTTAGTGTCCTGTGTGCAGGAGCAGCTAAGAAGCTCCTGAGTGTCCCTTAGGCCGCGGTCACACGTACCGCTAGACGTCCGTTCATAACGCGACGCTAGCGCACAGGGGGAGGTCCTCGGCCCGAACGCACATGCGTTAACAGGGAAACGCATGCGATTGATAAGCCGATCGCATGCATTTCCCTGTTAACGCATGTGCGTTCGGGCCGAGGACCTCCCCCTGTGCGCTAGCGTCGCGCTATGAACGGACGTCTAGCGGTACGTGTGACCGCGGCCTTACAGACTCCTCTGCATCATCCCCTCATACCTTCCCCCACCACCCACTGCATTTCTACATTAATGTGAGGTTTTGCAGCAGCTGTTGTGATACAATCAGTGATAAATGTGGTGCGGTCAGTGATAAATGTGGAGCGGTCAGTAATAAATGCGTTGCGGTCAGTGATAAATGTGGAGCGGTCAGTAATAAATGTGTTGCGGTCAGTAATAAATGCGATGCACGTCCAGACTAAGCAGTAACAGCCCCTTTAGGTGACATTATTCTGTCTGATTTGTGTATTATAATGTTCTGCAACAGCTTAAGTGTAAATAGGGAGGTTCTGCAGCAGCTGGCCTGTGTGTTGAGGGGTTCCGTCGGCAGTTGGCTCATGTATTGGGGGGTTCTGCAGCGGGTGGTGCATGTGTCGGGGGTTCTGCAGCGGGTGGTGCATGTGTCGGGGGTTCTGCAGCGGGTGGTGCATGCGGCGGGGGTTCTGCAGCGGGTGGTGCATTTATCAGATGGTTCTGCAGCATAATTATTACATCTATTAATACAGTAAACCGGGTATAAGGAGACCTTCTGCAGAGCTTCATCCACTGCCAGTGTCTGTTATTCCCCTCCATTATAGAAAAAGATAGTGGAAACCCATGTAACACTAAGGACCTATGGTTGCAGGGGGCCCCAGCCAAAAATTTGCTATGGGGCCCACTCATTCCTAGTTACGCCACTGCCTGTATCATATATTATACAGGATACAAGGGGTTACACACACTGACCCCCACTAATACCAGGTGTATACAGGACACATATACAGAACCCCCTGTATCATATATTATACAGGATACAAGGGGTTACACACAGTGACCCCACTAATACCAGGTGTATACAGGACACATATACAGAACCCCCTGTATCATATTATACAGGATACAAGGGGTTACACACAGTGACCCCCACTAATACCAGGTGTATACAGGACACATATACAGAACCTCCGGTATCATATATTATACAGGATACAAGGGGTTACACACAGTGACCCCACTAATACCAGGTGTATACAGGACACATATACAGAACCTCCTGTATCATATATTATACAGGATACAAGGGGTTACACACAGTGACCCCACTAATACCAGGTGTATACAGGACACATATACAGAGCCCCCTGTATCATATATTATACAGGATACAAGGGGTTACACACAGTGACCCCACTAATACCAGGTGTATACAGGACACATATACAGAACCCCCTGTATCATATATTATACAGGATACAAGGGGTTACACACAGTGACCCCACTAATACCAGGTGTATACAGGACACATATACAGAACCTCCTGTATCATATATTATACAGGATACAAGGGGTTACACACAGTGACCCCACTAATACCAGGTGTATCCAGGACACATATACAGAACCTCCTGTATCATATATTATACAGGATACAAGGGGTTACACACAGTGACCCCACTAATACCAGGTGTATACAGGACACATATACAGAACCTCCTGTATCATATATTATACAGGATACAAGGGGTTACACACAGTGACCCCCCACTAATACCAGGTGTATACAGGACACATATACAGAACCCTCTGTATCATATATTATACAGGATACAAGGGGTTACACACAGTGACCCCCACTAATACCAGGTGTATACAGGACACATATACAGAACCTCCTGTATCATATATTATACAGGATACAAGGGGTTACACACAGTGACCCCCACTAATACCAGGTGTATACAGGACACATATACAGAACCTCCTGCATCATATATTATACAGGATACTAGGGGTTACACACAGTGACCCCCACTAATACCAGGTGCATACAGGACACATATACAGAACCTCCTGTATCATATATTATACAGGATACAAGGGGTTACACACAGTGACCCCCCCACTAATACCAGGTGTATACAGGACACATATACAGAACCCCCTGTATCATATATTATACAGGATACAAGGGGTTACACACAGTGACCCCCACTAATACCAGGTGTATACAGGACACATATACAGAACCTCCTGTATCATATATTATACAGGATACAAGGGGTTACACACAGTGACCCCACTAATACCAGGTGTATACAGGACACATATACAGAACCCCCTGTATCATATATTATACATAATACAAGGGGTTACACACAGTGACCTCCCACTAATACCAGGTGTATACAGGACACATATACACAACCCCCTGTATCATATATTATACAGGATACAAGGGGTTACACACAGTGACACCACTAATACCATGTGTATACAGGACACATATACAGAACCTCCTGTATCATATATTATACAGGATACAAGGGGTTACACACAGTGACCCCCCACTAATACCAGGTGTATACAGGACACATATACAGAACCCCCTGTATCATATATTATACAGGATACAAGGGGCTACACACAGAGACCCCACTAATACCAGGTGTATACAGGACACATATACAGAACCCCCTGTATCATATGTTATACAGGATACAAGGGGTTACACACAGTGACCCCACTAATACCAGGTGTATACAGGACACATATACAGAACATCCTGTATCATATATTATACAGGATACAAGGGGTTACACACAGTGACCCCACTAATACCAGGTGCATACAGGACACATATACAGAACCTCCTGTATCATATATTATACAGGATACAAGGGGTTACACACAGTGACCCCCACTAATACCAGGTGTATACAGGACACATATACAGAACCTCCAGTATCATATATTATACAGGATACAAGGGGCTACACACAGAGACCCCACTAATACCAGGTGTGTACAGGACACATATACAGAACCCCCTGTATCATATATTATACAGGATACAAGGGGTTACACACAGTGACCCCACTAATACCAGGTGTATACAGGACACATATACAGAACATCCTGTATCATATATTATACAGGATACAAGGGGTTACACACAGTGACCCCACTAATACCAGGTGTATACAGGACACATATACAGAACCCCCTGTATCATATTATACAGGATACAAGGGGTTACACACAGTGACCCCACTAATACCAGGTGCATACAGGACACATATACAGAACCTCCTGTATCATATATTATACAGGATACAAGGGGTTACACACAGTGACCCCCACTAATACCAGGTGTATACAGGACACATATACAGAACCTCCAGTATCATATATTATACAGGATACAAGGGGTTACACACAGTGACCCCCCCACTAATACCAGGTGTATACAGGACACATATACAGAACCCCCTGTATCATATATTATACAGGATACAAGGGGTTACACACAGTGACCCCACTAATACCAGGTGTATACAGGACACATATACAGAACCCCCTGTATCATATATTATACAGGATACAAGGGGTTACACACAGTGACCCCCCACTAATACCAGGTGTATACAGGACACATATACAGAACCTCCTGTATCATATATTATACAGGATACAAGGGGTTACACACAGTGACCCCCCACTAATACCAGGTGTATACAGGACACATATACAGAACCCCCTGTATCATATATTATACAGGATACAAGGGGTTACACACAGTGACCCCACTAATACCAGGTGTATACAGGACACATATACAGAACCCCCTGTATCATATATTATACGGGATACAAGGGGTTACACACACTGACCCCACTAATACCAGGTGTATACAGGACACATATACAGAACCCCCTGTATCATATATTATACAGGATACAAGGGGTTACACACAGTGACCCCCCACTAATACCAGGTGTATACAGGACACATATACAGAACCTCCTGTATCATATATTATACAGGATACAAGGGGTTACACACAGTGACCCCACTAATACCAGGTGTATACAGGACACATATACAGAACCTCCTGTATCATATATTATACAGGATACAAGGGGTTACACACAGTGACCCCACTAATACCAGGTGTATACAGGACACATATACAGAACCTCCTGTATCATATATTATACAGGATACAAGGGGTTACACACAGTGACCCCCACTAATACCAGGTGCATACAGGACACATATACAGAACCTCCTGTATCATATATTATACAGGATACAAGGGGTTACACACAGTGACCCCCACTAATACCAGGTGTATACAGGACACATATACAGAACCCCCTGTATCATATATTATACAGGATACAAGGGGTTACACACAGTGACCCCACTAATACCAGGTGTATACAGGACACATATACAGAACCCCCTGTATCATATATTATACAGGATACAAGGGGTTACACACAGTGACCCCACTAATACCAGGTGTATACAGGACACATATACAGAACCCCCTGTATCATATATCATACAGGATACAAGGGGTTACACACAGTGACCCCACTAATACCAGGTGTATACAGGACACATATACAGAACCCCCTGTATCATATATTATACAGGATACAAGGGGTTACACACAGTGACCCCCACTAATACCAGGTGTATGCAGTACACATATACAGAACGTCCTGTATCATATATTATACAGGATACAAGGGGTTACACACAGTGACCCCACTAATACCAGGTGTATACAGGACACATATACAGAACCTCCTGTATCATATATTATACAGGATACAAGGGGTTACACACAGTGACCCCCCACTAATACCAGGTGTATACAGGACACATATACAGAACCCCCTGTATCATATATTATACAGGATACAAGGGGTTACACACAGTGACCCCACTAATACCAGGTGTATACAGGACACATATACAGAACCCGCTGTATCATATATTATACAGGATACAAGGGGTTAATACCAGGTGTATACAGGACACCTGGTATTAGTGGGGTCACTGTGTGTAACCCCTTGTATCATAATATATGATACAGGGGGTTCTGTATATGTGTCCTGTATACACCTGGTATTAGTGGGGGTCACTGTGTGTAACCCCTTGTATCCTGTATAATATATGATACAGGGGGTTCTGTATATGTGTCCTGTATACACCTGGTATTAGTGGGGTCACTGTGTGTAACCCCTTGTATCCTGTATAATATATGATACAGGAGGTTCTGTATATGTGTCCTGTATACACCTGGTATTAGTGGAGGTCACTGTGTGTAACCCCTTGTATCCTGTATAATATATGATACAGGAGGTTCTGTATATGTGCCCTGTATACACCTGGTATTAGTGGGGTCACTGTGTGTAACCCCTTGTATCCTGTATAATATATGATACAGGGGGTTCTGTATATGTGTCCTGTATACACCTGGTATTAGTGGGGGTCACTGTGTGTAACCCCTTGTATCCTGTATAATATATGGTACAGGAGGTTCTGTATATGTGTCCTGTATACACCTGGTATTAGTGGGGGGTCACTGTGTGTAACCCCTTGTATCCTGTATAATATATGATACAGGAGGTTCTGTATATGTGTCCTGTATACACCTGGTATTAGTGGGGGGGGGGGGGGGTCACTGTGTGTAACCCCTTGTATCCTGTATAATATATGGTACAGGAGGTTCTGTATATGTGTCCTGTATACACCTGGTATTAGTGGGGTCACTGTGTGTAACCCCTTGTATCCTGTATAATATATGATACAGGAGGTTCTGTATATGTGTCCTGTATACACCTGGTATTAGTGGGGGGGGGGGGGGGTCACTGTGTGTAACCCCTTGTATCCTGTATAATATATGATACAGGGGGTTCTGTATATGTGTCCTGTATACACCTGGTATTAGTGTGGTCACTGTGTGTAACCCCTTGTATCCTGTATAATATATGATACAGGAGGTTCTGTATATGTGTCCTGTATACACCTGGTATTAGTGGGGTCACTGTGTGTAACCCCTTGTATCCTGTATAATATATAGTACAGGAGGTTCTGTATATGTGTCCTGTATACACCTGGTATTAGTGGGGTCACTGTGTGTAACCCCTTGTATCCTGTATAATATATGATACAGGAGGTGCTGTATATGTGTCCTGTATACACCTGGTATTAGTGGGGGGGGGTCACTGTGTGTAACCCCTTGTATCCTGTATAATATATGATACAGGGGGTTCTGTATATGTGTCCTGTATACACCTGGTATTAGTGAGGTCACTGTGTGTAACCCCTTGTATCCTGTATAATATATGATACAGGAGGTTCTGTATATGTGTCCTGTATACACCTGGTATTAGTGGGGTCACTGTGTGTAACCCCTTGTATCCTATATAATATATGATACAGGAGGTTCTGTATATGTGTCCTGTATACACCTGGTATTAGTGGGGTCACTGTGTGTAACCCCTTGTATCCTGTATAATATATGATACAGGAGGTTCTGTATAATACCCCCCCCTAATACCAGGTGTATACAGGACATATACAGAACCTCCTCTATCATATATTATACAGGATACAAGGGTGTTAAGGAGATTGCACTGGTCTCGGACGCCACGTTGCGTACTCTCAGCCATTTTAAAGACTCACACAACTTGTCTAGTGAAAACTAAAGTTTGGGTGGGGTTTCTATTCAAACAAATTAAGGTAGAAAACACAAAGACTCGCTAGCACCTCCTTGGGGAAGGTATTCAGGGGAGCACCTGGGCATTTTGTTTATGTGAAGACAGCCAATGGTTCTACATTCCTTTGTGTGCTTACATCCAATTGTGTTGCATTTCCGGGGTCAAACCACCCAATAGAATTGCCCGCTTGTGTACTTGTACGCCCTATGCAAAGCGTCTTATGATTTTTTATATAAGTGTCTCAGTGCCAAAAATAAACAGTTTTTGTCTTGAGCTATTCTTCAGTAAGGACAGTGTGTCTTTTCTGTGTTACTCTATTCCAGCGCCGGAAACAGAGACTCATATAATTCAAAAATCACCTTGCAACGCTGACGGGGACTGTTAAAGCCTCGTGTATCCAAAGACCCTTCTGGTCATCTTTAACATTTTTGGCGCCCTTGAACGTGGGGCTCAGGTGTGGATAGCTGACCACTTAGTCAAGTTTAAAACAAGTCTATTCCTGTCCTATGAATGGAATTTACAGGTGCACCAAGAGTACAAAAATTTTATTGTCTACCTTGATATGTCACTTCTGTTTCACTGGCTGGATGGACAGAGTAAGGTTACCTCTGTGTGTAATATATTCTTACTGTTCACTGTAACCTGGGTTCACTGTGTTGGCAAAGAACCTCTTGTAAGGTGATATGACAGACTTTTGAGACCTAACAGTGACCATATATGTTGTAGAAAAAGGTCTGCAGTGCCCCTGGTGGATTGTTGAGGTAGTTGGGTGAGTTTTTGAGATTGTGACTGTTTCTATGACAGTTTTGTTTCTGTAAGTGGTGTATAGAATCTGGAAGTTTGCAGAGACAAACCCTGGCCAGGTTTACGAAACTTTCCTCCGGGATTGGGATCGTCCCCGTGATGCGGTAAGGGACCGCAGAGTCTCAGGGACACTGACGGAGATTTTACGGTTGAGCGTTAACTCCTTGATTTGTGAAGGTCTCTAATTTGTACTTACTGATAGTTAGCGGGGTAGTCTAGAGCTGTAGGTACGGAGGATATCTATAGTCCTTGAACAAAACAGGTATTCCACAGGTCACAATATGGGTAGTGAGCAAAGTAAGACTAGCTGGGCACTGCAGAGCTAATAAAAAAACAACTGACATAGTGTCACACAGGAAAGGTAAAGAGTGGGTGAAAAGAAGTTATGAGGTTTTGAAGTTTTTGGGTATGGTAGATGATATGGTGTGCAGAGGTGGCAGACAGCACTCGATGAAAATGGTGGCACCCAGGCAGAAGGTTGGCTTGATGTAAGTAGGTAGTTGGTTGTGAAAGTATACTGTGATGGAAAGGAAAGTGGATGAGGTTGATTACTGGAGACTTAGACCAGTGACTACTGACGGACCAGGAGAGAGTGACAGAAGGAGGAGTGCCCGCTGAAGAGAGAGACGGGCGATAAGGGACATTTCAAAGTTTTTGATGTGGAGAAAGTTGAAGAAAAATAGATTTTATGTATTTTCCTCCCTGGAAAAAGTAAAAAAATATGGCGTCTAGGATCCGGACTAGCACCCTCTTAGACTCCACCCCCTTAACCCATATCAGCAGAGGTGTGGATTCAGGGAGTCAGGAGAGACCACTTATTGTGATGCCCCCAGTTTCTCCCCAGACCATGTCACTAGTCACACCCCTGTACCTGGTGGTTAGAGAAGATGACACGCCCTACCAATCTTCAGTGGTGGCCATCTTAGAACAGTTTATTTTCTCTGAAGTTAATTACCTATGACTGTACTCTGTCGGCAGCCATAAAGGCTGATTGAGGACAATAGTTGTAGAAAACAACTGGTTTTTGTTGTAGTTAAGCAGCTGAGCACCTTGGAGAATCTTGATAGATGTCTGGAATAAAAGCCGGCGAAGGTGAATATTTTCACTAATTCCGGATTTCTGCTAAGATGATTCTTGGAGTGGGAAGTTGTTTGTTTTGTTATGGTCCCGATAAAACTTATTTGATTCTGATGATTAAAAGAAAAAAATCCTGTGGCTTAGAAGTGATTTTGACAGCATCTCCTGTACGTTGAAAATGGAGATGGCGGGGGCTCCAAATCTGGGCTCTTTTGGATTGGAATGCTGTGTCTGTGTTATGCTCACAGGCAGTGTGTGACCTTGGAGAGAATTCTGCTTGAGATTGATAAGACGGTGCAGATTTCTCTGTGTCCTCCATGAACTGACTAAGCAAGGACAGAGCCCCCAACTCTATGACATTTGTTTCCTTTTTGACTAAACACCAACACTTCATTTAAGTGTCCCTGGCTTTTGTTGAGACTCTGCAGTCTGGCCAGAACCTTATAGGTAGCGCAGAACGCTGGGCTAGAGATATTTATGGGAGAATCCCATGTGTGTAGATGAGATAAAGCAGAGACCTGAACAGTTAGAAGAGTTCCACTGGTTACAGCTTTTGGACACATGGGGTATGACCTGACAGTGTAGTGTACATCTAATGCACTTGCCAGCTGTTTTGTAATGGGTTATTACCAAAGGTATTAACTGACTAGAGACTTCTCAGCCAGACTGGTGTACAGAGGGACTGATAAGACTGTGACAGAAAGCCAGGGGGAACAGAGACCAGCATCAGCAGTTTCACAGACCATTGCCAAAGTGAGACAGAGAAGATCCGGTGCCGTGAGAGAGTTGGGAATGTTACAACTGCGGGGAGGAGACATTACCAAAGTGACTGAAGTGAGTGGCCACATCCTAGGAAACGGAGACGCCCCCAACAGAGCAGGACTAGGGCAGGGGGTGGTAACGGACGAGGACGTCGGCAAGCACAACCTCCCCAAGACAGAGTTAGTTCCTTTTGTTGTTCCCAGTCAAGAGAAAGACCCAGAAAGAACAGCCGGATACATGTAGGATGGTCCATGACCTCCGAGCTGACAATGAGTGTACTGACGCTCAGTGGTTCCTAATCCACACACCTCACTGGCAGCAGTCCCTGAGAATGCCATATTCTTCACTGTTATTTGATTTGGCAAATGTTTTCCTCTCTTTGCCCCTACATGAAGATTGCCTGCACCTATTTGCCTTTACCAGTTCAGTATTCCAGTACATATGGTGCAGATTCCCACAAAGAGGGGGGGGGGGCAAACTCCATACCCCACGGTCCTACAGGGAGTAGACCTGCAGACTAGGCCCCTTAATGGGTGATGTTCTGTTAAATATTATTGATGAACAATATTCTAATTTGGGTGTGAACATGTACTCGGAAGAGTTGATCAAGCACAACATGGTCAATGAGATACAAATGTGAGGATTAAAATACAAATGGAGAGTAAGTGTGTAATAATCATGAGTGTAAGATCAGGACCATATATGACCAGTACTTGAGTTGTATGGACATTCTTGATGTATACGTAAAATACAATGGAAGGAAAAAAAACCCAACCACATCCATATGGCTTTACTATATAATGGTCTCTGTGTTAGCTGGTCATAAAGGAATGTTACCATATATGGTTATGGACAAGGCCAATGGAGGAGTTTGGCTCATAATGTAACTCTATAGGACTGTACTCTTTATAAGTGACTCTGTCCAAGGGGGAGGGGAACATTGAGCATATCAGACACACACGCTGACATATGTTGGAGATTTAAGGACACAAGATGGAGATGAAGAATGGAGGAAGAAAGACCAACACAAGATGATGAAACCTTCACCTGAACATAATTTCATGGGCTGACTGTAACACATGACTAATAATCTGCACAAGTTTTCTGTATTCTGCAACCTGGACGACGGCAATAAACGTAACTTTTTATAATAATTACTTTTAGTCCTTCTATTTTTAGAAGAACGTATTAAAGGACACGGGAAAGATTTAATATTCAATACGATATTTTATTACATGTTCTTTTACAGTATGTGGATGACATTATGTTATACTGTTTTGTGCCTCCATTTTACAGGTTTGCCAGGATGCATCTATTTACCTTATGTGTTTTCTGTTCCAGAAGGGTTACAAGCTTCCAGAGATAATCTCCAGTACTGCCAGGAGAAGGTGGTCTTCCTAGGCCGCAGCCACAGGCAGATACCTGACAGAGGGAAGAAAGCTGGCAGTCCAGAATGTGCCCCTGTCCTGAGCCCCTAAGCCTCTTTACATGTTTCTAGGACTGGCCAGCTCCTGCAGCCTGGGATAAGGTCTGCTGCCCCCAGCCTGATGCTGCCCCTTGATGACTGCATTGCCTCTTCCCCATTTGCCCTTAGTCAGGAGCCAATTGATGCATTCCACAGCCATAAGGTGGCAAATCCTGTCTGCCCCAACCCTAGGCATATCCTATTGAACCAAACCTTTTATTTTGCATCTACGCCACAGGCGTCTTAGCCCAGGAACGTGGTGGCCTCCCCAGTGGCCCACTATTAAACCCGGTTACACTCGTGAGGGGAGCCCCTCATGTGTCAGTAGCTGCGGTCACCAATCTGCTCAGCAAGGCCAGCGAGTTGATCCTAGATCACTCAATTACTGTGTAAACCCCACATGACTTGCACAGTGGGGGTCATTTACTAAGGGCCCGATTTGCGGTTTCCCAACGTGTTACCCGAATATTTCCGATTTGCGCCGATTTCCCCTGAATTGGCGCATGTGATCAGATTGTGTCACATCGGCGCTGGCATGCAAGCGACGGTAATCGGGGGGCGTGGCCGAACGAAAACCCGACGGGCTGACCCTGTACCTGACCACGTGACTGTCTCCTTCTAAGGTACCTCAACCTCCGCTGCAACCGTGGGCTAGTCGCACCGGCGGAGCAACCTGGTGGTACCCCATCCCGCTTTGCGGCGGGCTCTGGTGAAGAACAGGTGCCACTTAGATTCCGGTTCTAGGTGTCAGCTAGTGCCACCTCCTGCGGTGGTCCAGAGGATCCACTGAACCTGCACCCTTACAGGCGTCCATTGCTCATCTAGTTAGAGAATTTGCCTTCCACTGCTATATCAGAGAAGGTAAGTCTATCTTGGCTGCGGTTCTACCCCCCCCCCCCTCACCCTCATTATCTGCAGCAGCTGCATTTCTATCTGATTATGGGTATGTTTGTATGTATGTGTAAACTGTGCATGATGTGTGTCTGTGTGTTATATGCAAGTGGTAGTATATGTGTATTCTAGTGTATGGTGTGTGTTTATGCATGAGATAAATTGATCACACGCATAAACACACATCATAAATACACATATAGTACCACCAGATACACTTGCAACACCCCTGCCAATGTTTAAGCAAGGTGGTAGTTGCGAATAGCGCCCTCTCCATGTCAGGATCTATCTGATGAGCCTGCGCAACTCACCCAGAAGATAATGCTAGAAAAGGCAACAGTTAAATGGGTGTAAGTAATTATCCAATTATGTAGCTTTATTGTGATTGGAAAGGTGCTACCACCTGACCAGGGGGAGTATAAAACCTCTGTGCAGTGGGAGCACATGGTCTTATTATGTTCTAATCCCAAGGAGACAGAGTGTGTAGCACACCTTCAGTACTGCCATGGACACTAATCCCCGGAGCTGAGTCAGGAGACTCTAACCCAGAGCTGTAGCTTCCACAGTTTGGACACAGCTCCATCTCAATTCTCCCAGCCTGCATCTACTATCAGGCTGTGTGCACCATTCCTACGGACCACTCTGTGACCACTCCAGTAACCAGAATCCGATGTTAATCGAGTTTGGCTGTTGCCTGCTGTTTGAGGTTCAATAAAGAACTGTAAGTTGATTTGCACAATGTTGCCTCCGTCTGATCCCTGGATACGGCTGTCTACCACCACGGGCTTCCCCATCCATTACCCAGGGACTCATTCTACAGATACTCAGGGGTTGCCCCCAGGAGAAACAAGTACTTCAGCCTCTCCCTCCATATTTCTTGCACACACCACCTGCTGGAGTGCTGCCAGGCTGTAGGATAGTCCTCCAGTCCCCATACCAAGCACTGTGACATCAATGTGCCCTAGGCCGCAATCGCCAGCCACTCCGGTATTCTGGGCCCCGGCTGCCTCCAGGCCCCAAGAAAAGGCTATGTCCCGGTGGGGGATGTTGCACACATATACATAAACATATGCATATAACACACAGACACCTCATGCACTTACAGCTTACTCATTCATACACATATGTGTAATATATGTGTGCAACACCCCTGCCAATGCATGGGTATGCTGGTAGTTGCAAATAGCGCCCTTTCCAGGTCAGGAGCTGCACAACGTTGCCGTCTGTTCCCTGGATACAGCTGTTACCACCATGGGCTTCCCCTCCATTACGCAGGGACTTATCTTACAGAGACTCAGGGGTTGCCCCAGGGAGAACCAGTATATCAGCCTCTCCCTCTATTGCCAGCCACTCCGGTATTCTGCTGCCTCCAGGCCCCAAGAACGGGCTAGGCCCCGGTGGGGGATGTTGCATATGTATCACACACATGTTTATGTGTAATATCATGTACAAAAAAAAAATTTCTCAATTTTGCCGCTAATCTTCTGGCATCAATAACTTTTTCATACTTCGGTGTCATTTTTGCATGATGAGGTTTTCAATGCTTCTATTGAAGCATAGGGGCACCGTTACTATATTGGCAACTGTGAGGGGAATGTTACTATATTTGTTACTGTGGGGACATAATAGTGATCTGTAGAGTAACAACTGAACAGTATTAAGATAGAGGAGATGATGATGAAGTGAGCAACCTAAAGTTGATGGGGCACATTTACTTACCCAACCCGTCGCGATCTCCGAGGTGCATTGTTCAACGAGGATTCGGAGCTGCCACGATTCTCTAAGATCATGCGTCCAATTTCCTGCATGTGTCACTTCCCCAGTCAGGTCTGCCGGAGTTCACCATCTTCTTCCCGATGCATGCAAGTGCATGGCTTGCGACACCATTTTGAATGTTAAATCCTGCGTCCTAATCAGTTGGATTGTCCATCGGCCCGCACCCCAATTTGTGGCATGAAAGTAGGCGCGTTTGCAAGGAGGGGCACAAGTCAGAGAGCACTAGAGTTTGAGGCACTCTGTCCAGCAGTGTGCAGAGGAGACCTACAAACTCTAGAGCTCTACACACACAATAAGGTCTTGATCCGAGGGGAAAGGGAATAGCAGTGCTGACTAAGAATTTGATTCATTAGGTGAGGTGAGTAGAGATGTCATTAAATCCATGTCATGTATATGTGTCAGATATTAGTAGAATCTTCAAAAGTGTAGCAAAACCTAGACCCTGATGATCTAAGCACATTGTCAGCACACAGCATCTAATAGCACAGAGGGATCATGAAGTGTCTGCGCAGCTAGAGCCTGCCCAGTTTTACACCGACCATCACTAAGTGATAGCAATAAAATTGCAAAGTAAGGGGTTAAAATAATCTTTATTTAATAAACAACACTAGGGGGTTAACATTTGAGAATGTTCTTTTATAGGAAAACCCTTTCCCGAACCTTGACGTAGAATCACATCTTGGCGATCCCGGCAGTATGCGGTAGCTGGGATCCTGCAGTAACAATCGAGATCACGACTAACACTATCCCGGCTGTTTAACCCTATAGACGCCACGGTCAAAGTGACTGCGGCGTCAATAGTGCACCGACATGACAATTGGGACCCTTTCTGCAGGGTACGAAGGTGCCAATCGTTGCCAGGTCAACCCTGAGGTCCGATAAGGACCCCAGGGCTGCCTATAGTAGCAGCCTTCTAGGATCGTGCTGAATGCATAGGCTGATTAAGTAATATGCTGCAATACATTAGTATTGCAGTATATTACAATGAACAAGTCATCAAATGATCATTTGTTCATATCCCACCCTGGGACAAAACAGTAAAAAAAAAAAAAAAGTGCAATTAAAAAAACCCTATTAAAAAAAAGAATAAAAGTCCCCTGAAGTGAAAATCACCAAAAAACACAACATATTGGGTATCACCATGTCCGTAACAACCCGTACAATAAAATAGTCACTGAACCCGTACAGTGAACAACGCAAAAAACGCACAAAAATGATGAAATTTTCTCAAAATATTTGTTCTAGAATCTGCAAAACCAATTAACCATAAAAAACCATATAAATGGGGGATCGCCGTAACAGTGATGACCCATAGAATAAAGATAACACATTATTTTTATGGGGAAAAAAAAATGCTAAAAACCATAAACAAGAATTAATGATTTTTTTAACCACCACCTTAGTGAGCGAGTTAATAAAATCTGATTATTCGCTATTGGAAGCCCGGAAATGATACATGAAAAGTGGATCTCATCCACAAAAAAAAATAAAAAATCCCCCACATGTCCAAATTACAAAAAAAATATAAACATTTTATAGCCTGTAAGATGTGACATTGCAGATCTGCTCTGAATGGCTAGTTCTGTTCTATGCCCGGCCGTGAGCCCATACAGCAGTCACCACCACATATGGGGCATCCTCAGACTCGGGAGACATTGGGTATAAAACTTTGTGGAGTTTTTTTGTCATTTAATACTTTGTGAAGGTTTCATTTTTGGCCAAAATTAATGTATTGTCTAAAAAAAAACAAAACAATGACAGCTTGTAAATTAATCCTCCATCTTATTTTAACCCTTGTGAAACATCTAAAGGGTTAACACACTTCTTAAAGGAAACCTACCATTTCAGATCGTCGGTGTAAGCTGTAAGTACCGAGCATCAGCTCAGGGTGTGCTGGTGCCGGTGCTTAGTTTCGTTAGTGTTATAAACCGCGGTTTTAACACTTTTTAAACTTTATAGCAGAAACTGCTTCGGGGCTGCGTGCGCACGATCGTGCGCGCACCTACATAGGAAATGCCGCAGGCGTTGCGCGCTCACGGTTGCGCGCAGCGCCGAAGCGGCTTCTGCTATAAAGTTTAAAAAGTGTTAAAACCGCGGTTTATAACACTAACAAAACTAAGCACCGGCACCAGCTCATCCTGAGCTGGTGCTCGGTGTTTACAGCTTACACCGACGATCTGAAATGGCAGGTTTCCTTTAAAGGGCACCTTCGGCTGCGCGGCCGGAACTACTGCGCATGCGCAGTAGCCGGGGGACTCGGACTCGCAGCTACCAGGAGCTGCGCGCCGAAGATTTCCTGGTAGGCGGAGTAACGCGGCTACTGGGGCGTGGAGTAGCCGCGACTAGTAGCCTAATGTCCGACTACTTTTGTAAAAGACACCCGGGACGTGAGGATTAGCCCAAAAAAGGGCTATCCTCACGTCCCATCCATCCACCTACTACCTTTTATAGGTAGAATCGGGGTGGTAGGTTCCCTTTAAAGTTTATTTTTCACACATTGCAGGGTGCAGTTTCTAAAATTGTATAAATTAAGGGGTTTTACTGCTTTTTAGGCCTCTCAAAGTCACTTAAAGCTGAGCAGGTGCCTCAAAATAAGGATTTCAGCGATTTTCAGAAAAATTGCACCCAAAACTCTGGATGTCCTAACAACCTAGAAAAGAGAGAGGAGGCATAAAACCCTGAACCGACATTCGGGAAATGTTAGCTGTAAAGTTACTGGGGTGCTATGACTATCTGCCTGAAAAGCAGAACATTTTGAACTTTGAAAATGAATAATTTTTAGAAAATTTCCTTTTTTTATCATAACTAAACATAAAAGATATCATCAAAATGTTTCTATTACTTTGAAGTACAATGAGTGACGAGAAAACAATCTCAAAATCCCCGGGATATGTTATAGCGTTACAAAAGGTAGAACCTCCTATAATGGAATACAAAAAAAAAATGGGACCAGCACTGCACAAAATGAGGTCAGGTAAAGGGTCTAAAGGTCAATGCAGTTAAAGATAGCTTAAACCACAAGAAGAAGAAAGGATACATGCCAAGTGACCAAGACAATACATTCTTTATTCATATATCAAAAAATCCCACACACAAAAAGAGAGAATAAAAACCATTAAAAAATGTGAACAATCACAGAATAATCTACCACAGGAAAACCCAACATGTGATAGTGTTAGTGATCCTGGGACCAGCAGCTCCCCCTGGAGACTAAAGCCTTATGTAATACAAAAAGAGATACAACAATATTATCCTATAAGGGATTACACATTGGGCTAGGGAAAATGCGGTACCAATATATAATGTAAGCGCATTGCAAAAAAGTCACAAAAAAGGGGGGTATTTTTTGTATAGAGCATGAGAGTATACATGCAAAAGTAAATAAATAGATGGTACCACACTGCACACCTAAATCAAGAGATAAGCAAGTATTACCTGTGCGGCAAACATACACACAAGAGGGAGCTGGGGATGACCACCCCACACGTATCACCACCTGCTGTGGCTTCCTCAGGGGTATCTGTATGGTGTGGTGCATCCATTTATAAAGGGAGATCCCATGTGTTGGTAGTGAGCTAAATTAGCTCACTTCCAGCATCAAGTACTCAATGTGGTGCAACAGAGAAATGTGTCCCCGTGTTCTCAATGTGGTGCAACAGAGAAATGTGTCCCCGTGTTCTCAATGTGGTGCAACAGAGAAATGTGTCCCCGTGTTCTCAATGTGGTGCAACAGAGAAATGTGTCTCCGTGTTCTCAATGTGGTGCAACAGAGAAATGTGTCCCCGTGTTCTCAATGTGGTGCAACAGAGAAATGTGTCCCCGTGTTCTCAATGTGGTGCAACAGAGAAATGTGTCCCCGTGTTCTCAATGTGGTGCAACAGAGAAATGTGTCCCCGTGTTCTCAATCTGGTGCAACAGAGAAATGTGTCCCCGTGTTCTAAAGAGTAAATAAGCCAGAAACTGGTACACTAAATGCACGCACAAAACAGGGGATGGCATAAAAACGTACACTGCAAATAAATAGCTTACAAAAGTGGTATCTATAAAAATGTGCAGATCATATGTATAAAAAAGCACAAAATTGTATAGAGTATACATGAGAAAATCTACATGCAAAAAAGGGGGGAATGTACATAGAAAGGTTGTACAGTGAAAATAGTGTAAGATAACAATATAAAAATCAGTGTATGTGACACAATATTGTATAAAAAAGAAATACATGAATATTAAATAGTGAACTAACCTATAGCATGTAATATACTTAAAATACTATAGAACATCTATCACCCCACCAATCAACACATACATACTATCATGGGCCCATGCATCATACATTCAACCAAACAACCACCATATACAGAATGAATCTGCATATTAGAGATAAACAACATTGGGGATCATTTACTAAGGGCCCGATTCGCGGTTTCTCGACGTGTTACCCGAATATTTCGATATGCGCAGTAGCCGGGAGAGTCGGACGAGGGCGTGCAGCTACCAGGAGCTGCGCGCCGAAGATTTCCTGGCAGGCGGAGTAACGCGGCTACTGGGGCGTGGAGTAGCCGCGACTAGTAGCCTCATGTCCGGCTACTCCACGCCCCAGTAGCCGCATAAAAAAATTTGCATATAGATGTAATAAAGTTTTGTAAAAGACACCCGGGACGTGAGGATTAGCCCAAAAATGGGCTATCCTCACGTCCCATCCATCCACCTACCACCCCTTCTACCTTTATAGGTAGAAACGGGGTGGTAGGTTCCCTTTAACACAGATATTCACTGCAAATACTCAATGTCTGAATGCCCTAAATCTAGATTGAAATCAGTCTGGTAAATGATCTCATTCTACCTCCCTCAAATAGAAAGAGGGTTTCTGCAGGTTCATTCACAAGTAGAAAAAGATCAGATGTGAACCTGTGAATTCTGATATGGATTCTTAGATAAAAATGTATATCTGCTGGGAAATCCTTAACAAGTGTCCTTAGACTCACAGCCATGTCTGATGTAACTAAAATATGAAATGCTTTCTGCCACTTTAGTGACACAAAGTGTGAATAATGGAAGGTTAGAGCATTGTTCAGCTGGGATATAATCCTCATCCTGCGTATCACCTCACATTCCAGAATTCCATGCTACTAAGACGGTAGAACAGTCTCTGTACTACCCAGGAGCAGGAAACCCCTGGATAAAATGTATAACTTTAATGTTACACTCCTTCATGGGCGACAACCTGCCCTGGAT
Organism: Engystomops pustulosus; assembly: GCF_040894005.1. Lineage (NCBI taxonomy): Eukaryota > Metazoa > Chordata > Amphibia > Anura > Leptodactylidae > Engystomops > Engystomops pustulosus. The sequence continues at coordinate 7,924,816 of NC_092417.1, forward strand.
TAAGTAATGTCCCCAAAGAATGGCGTTTCTCTGCTTATAGATGCCTTGTATGTAAGGGAAAAGCTTAGCAAGAGACATTTCATGTCTGGGAGCCTAAATGTTCAGGGGTTATTAGAACTGAAAATTGCAATTGGCACAATTGTTTTCAACCAAATATGATAAAGCTCATTCATTTCCAAAATTTGGGAATTTGATTGCAATCATAACATATCATAATATTATTGGCAGAAATTAAATAACTCTAATTTACATTTTCTTCATACAAGAAGTAATATTATTGGTATAAAAACATTTGTCCTCTTTATGAAATGTGATGAAAAATTAGTAGATCTATGTGACCTGAAGATACCACACATTTGTAGATATTGGTATGAGGCCTGTACACATCTATCTAAACTAGATATTATTTAGATTTCATATGATATTAGACTTTGTGAAACAGGTGATTTGTCTTTGCTTAACCCCTTAAAGGAAACCTACCACTTGAAGTGGCAGGTTTCAGATGCAAATACCGAGCACCAGCTCAGGGTGAGATCAGGGTGAGCTGGTGCCGGAGCTTATTTTTGTTAGTGTTTTAAACCACGTTATTGCGGTTTAAAACACTTTTTAACCCCTTAAGGACGGAGGGTTTTTCGGCTAATTTCTCGCTCTCCAACTTCAAAAATCCATAACTTTTTCATTTTTACGTGTACAGACCTGTGTGAGGGCTTATTTTGTGCGTAACAAATTTTACTTTCCTGTAATGTTATTTATTTTAACATGCCGTGTACTGCGAAGCTGAAAAAAAATTCCAAATGTGGAAAAATTGAAAAAAAACCGCACGTGCGTCACGTTCTTGTGGGCTCAGTTTTTACGACTTTCACTCTTCGCTCCAAATAACACGCCTACTTTATTCTTTGGTTCGGTGCGATCGCGGTGATACCAAATTTATATAGGTTTTATTGTGTTTTAATACATTTTCAAAAATTAAACGAATGTGTACAAAAAAGAAAAAAAATTTTTTGCCATCTTCTGACGCTAATAACTTTTTCATACTTTGGCGCACGGAAATGTGTGAGGGGTCATTTTTTGCGAAATGAGGCGACGTTTTCATTGCTACCATTTTGAGGTCTGTGCGACATTTTGATCATTTTTTATTTCATTTTTTATGTTATGTAAAAAGGTGTAAAAGTCGCATTTCGGACATTTGGGCGCCATTTCCCGCCTCGGAGGTCACCGCCGGCCGTAACCGGTTTTATATTTTGATAGATCTGGCATTTTGGGACGCGGCGATACCTAATATGTCTGTGATTTTTACTGTTTGTTATGTTTTATATCCGTTCTAGGGAAAGGGGGGTGATTTGAACTTTTAATATTTTATTAATTTTTTTTATTTTTTAAACTTTTTTTTTTCTTTTTTTTTTCACTATTTTTTAGACCATCTAGGGTACATTAACCCTAGATGGTCAGATCGCTCCTACCATATACTGCAATACTACAGTATTGCAATATATGGCGTTTTTGCAGGTCTTACATTACAATGAGCCACTGGCTCATTGTAACGAACCTGCATAAACCATGTAGCCTCGTGTCAAAAGAAGACCCGAGGCTACCATGGTAACCGATCGCCGCCCCCCGATGACGTTCGGGGGCGTGGCGATCGAAAAAAAGATGGCGGCGCCCGCGCGCCGCCGTCTTTTAAACGCCGCCCGCGACTTTGCGGGCGGCGTTTAGAGGGTTAATAGCCGCGATCGGTGCTAACACCGACCGCGGTTATTAGCGGTGGGGGTTTTGTGCAAAATGCAAAAACCCCCACCTCTGTATGAAGAGGACTCAGCCCGTGAGCCCTCTTCATACATCCCTTATACCTCTGCGCCGTAGAGCTACGGCGCAGAGCGTTAAGGGGTTAAACTTTATAGCCGGCGCAGGGAGGTACGCGCTCAGCGCTTACCATGCGCGCGACCACATAGGAAGTGAAGGAGAGCCGCGTGCACGGTAAGCGCCGAGCGCGTACCTCCCTGCGCCGGCTATAAAGTTTAAAAAGTGTTTTAAACCGCGATAACGCGGTTTAAAACACTAACAAAAATAAGCTCCGGCACCAGCTCACCCTGATCTCACCCTGAGCTGGTGCTCGGTATTTGCATCGGAAACCTGCCACTTCAAGTGGTAGGTTTCCTTTAAGGACGCAGCCATTTTGTAGCTTACGGCTCAGTCCCATTTTTTGGATTCTGACTTGCGTCGCTTTATATGGTTATAACTTTTGAACTCTGTTTTTTCCTCACATGTTGTACTTCATTTTGGTGGTAAATTTGGCTGATAAATTTTTCAAAAAATTCATAATTTTTTTTTTTGTAAATAAACGCAAAACTTGCCATTTTCGAAACTCGAAATCATTGCATTTTCAGGCTGATAGATTTACCACCTAAATAAGTTGCTGAATAACATTTCCCATTTGTCTACTTTACATTTTCATCATTTTTGAAATGTCTGGATAATTTATTTTGATGTTGCACGGCTTACAAACAGATTATCGATTTTCCGGATTTTCAGAATTACTAATTTTGGGGATAAATTTTTCACTGAGCAAAAAACGGGTTATATGGATAAAACTTTGCTTTTATTGTGGCGTCTAAAACAAGATTGGAAGGGACAAAACCAATTTAAAATTCAGCCAAGGTCACATAATTCACTCGACCTGGCTCTACAGAGTTAGTGGAGTCCACGCTAGGTGTAGAACAATATAGAGATTACTCCTTTATTTTCAGTATAACAGAGTAGATGATACAACCAACCACTGTACTAGACTTGCACTACTCCTAGGGATGTGTTTGGTTAGGCAGCGAGCATGAACAATGTGCCTAGACTCAGCCCCAATGCCGGGGAGTGTTGGATTGGGAGTGATAACTGTAATGTTAGTCTAGAATCAGTAGGTCATTAAAATAAACAGAACGCCGGCGTCCTGATGGTGGGCGCTGGCGGTAACATAGTCAGCCGCGAATTGCGGCGCTAAGACGCCAGGATTTAAAGAGAGACAGGTCCCGCCTACTGATTCTATATCATAGATTTCTATATCCCCTGATGAACCCATTGTTATTGTGGGGGAAACGCGTAGGGATGAAACTATACATGAATGTGTGAACTGGACTCAGTAGTATGCATGTTGTCATTCTCTAATAGGGCATAGTACATCGGAGGAATATGATGTACTAATGTGTGTTTGGATTTATTGTGCAATGAGTTAAATGAGTATGTAAGTCTATACATCTAGAGGCTAGTCATACTCTCTAGCAGTAGACATCTATAATAGGTATAACTCGTTAGGGTCCCACGACATTAAGAAATAGAAACGTGGGGATCCTATAGGTCAGTGATGGCGAACCTTTTAGAGCCTGAGTGCCCAAACGTCAACCAAAAGCCACTTATTTATTGCAAAGTGCCAGCACAGCAATTTAAGCAGTAATGTATTTCTCCTTGTTCTTTGACAACTTTCAATCGTTCAGCCTCCTAAGGACACCAATGCAGTTGGAAGGAGGAGGGCAAATTCGCCTATCATTGTAGGAAGATTCTGTAGGAACTCTTTGAGTCCTATCTGGTGAACTTCATGCTGGGGTGATGGCCTGGGTGCCCACAGAAAGGGCTCAGAGTGCCGCCTTTGGCACCCGTGCCATAGGTTTGCCACCACTGCTATCGGTGTTTACAGGTGCACTGATGCGCTGCTACTAAATTCCTAGAGAGACGGGTGTTGTGTCGGCATCTAGACGCCACTACGTCTCCTAGTGACCTGCTGTGTGTGAGCTACGTATGGGCTGATGGGACATGACTGACATCTAGTGGTGATACAGGGAATCGAGCTGATCTATTCACCCACTGTTGGTTTTGTAACCAGACAAGACTAACATTACAGTTAACACTCCCAATCCAACACTCCCCAGACATTCACAGTCTGTCTGACCCGAAATCTCCATCGAATACGCCGAAAAAAATCAGGGAGAGCCTGGACACGCTAGGAACCCTGATCAAAAGGCCCCCCCCCTCCCCACAGCCCGCCACTTACCAGCACACAGGAGGATTTGCTGAATATCAGCATTCATTCTTGTACACATCACCCTGCCCCTGCAGATCCCAGCCCTCCGAGTGCCCCACTTCCAGTTTCCACCGGCAGAGATGCGCAAAACACTAACCATGTATTGCCCTCTAAGCCTTCAAAGACCAGGAATATAGAATCTTTTTTTCAGCCCCTCCATCAGCAAAAGAAAAAAACCAAACGGGGATCAAGAGGAGGACGAAATAAAGTAAAAAATAAATCATCTCTCCCATCAGGGAGCACAGTAAAGATCTTTATCTAACAGATCTTACTTTGACTCCTGATGACATATCGCTTCTATCAAAAGGGCTATCATTTTGCCCTAATCAGGCCCCAAATGATTTTGAACTATTTCTTGACATTAACACATTTATTAGAAAGCTGACTATTAAACGTCATTTTACTTTATCTGATAAGCAAAAAAATTTAGCAGCGGAACAGCAAGAGTTCCCTACTAACAAACCCCTATCTGGGTCACCTGATACCTCTATCCATGACCCCATGTCATCTGAGGCCACTCCCATCCCCACCTACACTATAAAAAATAAATCTAAATTCTACCCTTTACATAATCAGGGCCATTTTATTAAAGTTTTTCAGGATATGGTACAAGATGATTTTAAATCCCTTACGAATAACAAGAACACAACGGTTGCTCCGTCCATGACAGCACAAAATATAAATAAAAATAGAAACAAAAATCTGACTAAAGAGGAAATGTTGGCCCTTAAAAAACTTGCAGCTAACAAAGATATTGTGTTTCGCCCTGCCGATAAAGGTGGAGGACTGGTTATTTTAACCCATACTTACTACGAACAAGAATCTAGACATATCCTATCTGACTCTAATTATTACGGTGAGATCTTTGTCGACCCTATCCCCCCTCTAAAAAAGAAGATTAAAACTATATTAGATATTGCAGTTTCATCAAATATCATTACGAAAGATGAGTATAGATTTCTTTTTATCCCTTTTCCCTCAATGTCACACTTTTACTTTCTCCCTAAGATCCACAAAGATTGCGAAACCCCACCCGGACGTCCCATTATTGCTAGTACGGGATCAGCAACTAGTAACATTTCCCATTACGTGGATCTACACCTCCCACCATACGTTGTAAAACTCCCCAGTTACCTAAAAGATTCCAACCAGCTTATTAGTGAATTACACAGTCTAGAGCTACCGGCTGTATTTTCCTTCCTCACGTTAGACGTTACAGCCCTCTATTCTAACATACAACATAAAATCGGAATTAAATGTGTAGAATCGTATCTTAATGCAGACACATCCCTTACAGCTAACTTTAGGTCCTTCCTTCTTCAACTACTCATTCTAGTCCTAGAGAACAACTTTTTCGCATATAACACCTCTGTGTTTCACCAAAAATGTGGAACGGCCATGGGCACAAAATTAGCCCCTGCCTATGCGAATTTATTTATGGGGGCCTTCGAAACTAAGTATATATTATCTGACCACCCTTTTAAACAGTATATTCATTTTTACCGACGATATATTGATGACTTGATCTTAATCTGGACGGGATCAGCAAATGACGCTATTGCCTTTTCCAAATACCTCTGTGAAAACGAATGGGGAATCTCTTTTTCTGCCGAGCATCAAACAGATTCCATCACATTTCTTGACCTGACCCTATACATCAGTAATCATTCTATCTATACGTCTACCTTCTTCAAGAAGGTTGACACAAACAGCTATTTAAATTATAATAGCTTACATTATAGAAAATGGAAAAATAACATACCATACAGCCAATACAAGAGGGTCAGAAAAAATTGCACTGACCCTCTTGTATTTAAGCAACAATCCATTATTCTAAAAGAGCGTTTTCTGGAAAAGGGATATCCCATGTGGATTCTTAAACAGGCCTATCAAAAAACAGTCTCTCTCACCCAACAAGACTGTTTGACCACAAAATATCCACCACAAACTGAACAAAATCCCATTCTGACGGTAGATCACTCCTTGAATTTTGTCACCCGTTACAATGACAAATTTAGGGAAATAACTAATATACTTAACAAACATTGGTACATTCTGCAAAAAGATCAGGTTCTAAGTAAAGTACTGCCTGCCAAACCAAAGGTCACCTACAGACGTGCATCCACTTTAAAAAATATTTTAGCACCCAGCTTAATAAAACAACATAAAACAACAAGTGGGACACAAACAAGTACCAGCATTGATAGTAGTCCTATGGTCAGAAAATGCTCCCACAAACTATGCTTATGCTGTTTAACTATTAAAGCTAATAGCACACACTTTAAATCTAATGTTACATCGCAAGTGTTTCCAGTTAAAACATCCATGACATGCAAGTCCTGCTATGTCATCTATTTAATGGAGTGTCCTTGTGGGTTGCAATATATAGGGAGGACAACTCAGGAATTGCATGATAGAGTCACCGGCCATAGGCTCAATATCAGGAAAGGGTTCCTTAAACATGGGCTCTCTAAACACTTCCTCTTTAACCCCTTAACGCTCTGCGCCGTAGCTCTACGGCGCAGAGGTATAAGGGATGTATGAAGAGGGCTCACGGGCTGAGTCCTCTTCATACAGAGGTGGGGGTTTTTGCATTTTGCACAAAACCCCCACCGCTAATAACCGCGGTCGGTGCTTGCACCGATCGCGGCTATTAACCCTCTAAACGCCGCCCGCAAAGTCGCGGGCGGCGTTTAAAAGACGGCGGCGCCGCCATCTTTTTTTCGATCGCCACGCCCCCGAACGTCATCGGGGGGCGGCGATCGGTTACCATGGTAGCCTCGGGTCTTCTCTTGACACGAGGCTACATGGTTTATGCAGGTTCGTTACAATGAGCCAGTGGCTCATTGTAATGTAAGACCTGCAAAAACGCCATATATTGCAATACTGTAGTATTGCAGTATATGGTAGGAGCGATCTGACCATCTAGGGTTATTGTACCCTAGATGGTCTAAAAAATAGTGAAAAAAAAAAAGAAAAAAAAAAGTTTAAAAAATAAAAAAAATTAATAAAATATTAAAAGTTCAAATCACCCCCCTTTCCCTAGAACGGATATAAAACATAACAAACAGTAAAAATCACAGACATATTAGGTATCGCCGCGTCCCAAAATGCCCGATCTATCAAAATATAAAAACGGTTACGGCCGGCGGTGACCTCCGAGGCGGGAAATGGCGCCCAAATGTCCGAAATGCGACTTTTACACCTTTTTACATAACATAAAAAATGAAATAAAAAATGATCAAAATGTCGCACAGACCTCAAAATGGTAGCAATGAAAACGTCGCCTCATTTCGCAAAAAATGACCCCTCACACATCTCCGTGCGCCAAAGTATGAAAAAGTTATTAGCGTCAGAAGATGTCAAAAATGTTTTTTTCTTTTTTGTACACATTCGTTTAATTTTTGAAAATGTATTAAAACACAATAAAACCTATATAAATTTGGTATCACCGCGATCACACCGAACCAAAGAATAAAGTAGGCGTGTTATTTGGAGCGAAGAGTGAAAGTCGTAAAAACTAAGCCCACAAGAACGTGACTTTTTTTTCAATTTTTCCACATTTGGAATTTTTTTTCAGCTTCGCAGTACACGGCATGTTAAAAGAAATAACATTACGGGAAAGTTAAATTTGTTACGCACAAAATAAGCCCTCACACAGGTCTGTACACGTAAAAATGAAAAAGTTATGGATTTTTGAAGTTGGAGAGCGAGAAATGAGCCGGAAAACCCTCCGTCCTTAAGGGGTTAAACACCAAAAAGATGAGACTCTGTTTACCATTATGCCAATTGATCATATTCCCCAAAGTGATAATAATAGATATCAGACCCTCTGCCGTAGAGAAATCTACTGGATCTATAAAATGCAAACCTTGAGCCCAAACAGACTCAATGAAGTATCTGAAACCATTATGTGATCCCTTCGGCACACATCTTTTCCCAGTATTTATAGACTTACAATCCACGATCCTGGGTTTGCTCCTCCGTAGGACAGTTGCAATGTATTACACCTGATCACACATCCCCCGATCACATGACCATTTCCTCAATCACGTGATCTGATCATGTGATCTGCTCAGTATGACCACTTCCAGTCAATTGTTTGTGTTCCACCACAGCGATCTAGTGAGTTCTTATTATATACAATTTCTTTTTTTATCTTTGGGTTCCTTAAGAATAGTTGATATTATGTAATATTGATTTTATTATGCCCCAACAGGCTTTTTTAGACTGTTTAATGTATTATGTTAATTTGTATACTGGCTGTGACATCACTTCCTCTAAGGGGATATATATATCACTCTATCAGTAATGTGAATTTAGACCTGATGAAGCGTCCGATTGAGAGGACGCGAAACGCGTTGTCTGTATTTTAAATCGGTTTTATTAGATTAAATAAAATCGTATCTGTTTTACCAAAATCTTGGATCGGTGTGCGCCCTGGAAATAGTCTTTTTTTCGGACCTGCGAGGAAGGTAGTGTATCTCAGCCTTGCGGACAATTTTTGCTCTTGTCGCCCGTGGCATACGTCTCTGGTGTGGACTAGGCAGCACCCGTTGTGTTCTACAACAGTGTTGTGCCTGCATGCACAACTACTAAAGGTGAGCGTGATACCTTATCTATAAAGACGCACTTGGGGTATCCCAAAATTTATTGCACCAGGGAGCGCTTGTTTTTCTTTGTTTTAGTATCAACACTCCCCAGCATTGGGGCTGAGTCTAGGCACATTGTTCATGCTCGCTGCCTAACCAAACACATCCCTAGGAGTAGTGCAAGTCTAGTACAGTGGTTGGTTGTATCATCTACTCTGTTATACTGAAAATAAAGGAGTAATCTCTATATTGTTCTACACCTAGCGTGGACTCCTCTAACTCTGTAGAGCCAGGTCGAGTGAATTATGTGACCTTGGCTGAATTTTAAATTGGTTTTGTCCCTTCCAATTTTGTTTTAGACGCCACAATAAAAGCAAAGTTTTATCCATATAACCCGTTTTCGCTCAGTGAAAAATTGTTTAAAAATTCTAAACGGCATTTGACATCGGTTTATTCTGTGACACATATTTTGGGGATAAATACGGTTTTAAATAAAATTTTACATATTTAGCAGTAAACCCCCCCCCCCCTATATAACCAACCCATTTTCTAATCTGCACGACTCAAACTATCAGAAACAGCTTTTAGGAAGATTGTTAACCCCTTGAGATCTTCAAGGTAATTGAATCAAAACGGAGGCGAAATTTTTAAAGGTCAAATTTTGTCGGTTATACGTTAATTTGGCTCTAAAATTTACACATTTCCAAAAGATAAAAAGAGAAAACCCACCATACAATTTGTTATGAAATTTCTCCCGATTACAGAGACCCCCCACATGTGGCCGTTACTTGTTTTATGGGCACACAGCGAGGCGCAGGAGGGAAGGAGGGACCTGCAGCTGCCAGGATTTTAGTTTCCTCATTGGTCCTTTTGTAGGCTATAAAATTTTCGCTTTTTTGTTATTCGGGCCATGTGATGGCATTTTGTTTGCGGGACGGGATGCTTTTTCCATTTTTACCATTTTGGGGTTGGTATCCCCTATTGTTGAAAAGGAACTAAACGCCCCAATAACAGAAGCAGAAGTGCTAAAGTGCTAAAAGAGACACCTGCCATCAAATCCCCTGGCCCAGACGGGCTAATAGGGGAATACTATAAAAAATTTTCCCATCTAGTTGTCCCGCTCATGAAAAAAATGTTTTCTACAGCAATGTTTACGGGTTCATTACCGGGTGAAAACCAACAAGCCTTAATAATAACACTACCCAAGCCGGGCAAAACACCTGACCAGCCCCAGAATTTCCACCCAATTTCTTTACTGAACGTAGAGGTTAAAATCTACGCCAAAATTTTAGCGACTAGATTAATGAAATATCTCCCTTTCCTAATCACTGCGGACCAAACAGGGTTTATTAAAGGCAGACAAGGAGCAGATAACACCAGGAGAATCCTCAACCTGACTCATCTTATTGCATCTAGGAGGACACCTTCCATCTTGCTAGCATTGGATGCCGAGAAGGCGTTCGACCAAATTCATTGATCGTACGCCTTCTCGGCACTGCAAATTATGGGCATTAGGGGAAACATGCTGGAGGCTATTAAAGCCCTCTACTCTCCAGCATCTGCTAGGGTTTTTACCAATGGCACTCTACCGGATCCATTTCATTTCACAAAGGGCACGCGTCAAGGTGCCCCTTGTCCCCTTTGGTTTTTATTCTTTCCCTAGAACTGCTGCCAGAAATTCTAAGAAACCATCCAGGGATTCAAGGCATAGAAGTGGGGAACAGGTCGCATCTTATCTCCCTCTATGCGGATGATATTGTACTCTCTTTATCAAACCCAGAGGTCTCCTTAGAAAAGGCAATGGAGACTCTGTCCACATTTAGTAAGACATCTTATTATAAATTAAATTCACAGAAAACACAAGCTATGCCCCTGTTTATACCAAAATCTTCCCTGGAAACCTTAAAAACAGAGATTCCCATTTGACTGGCAGATGAAACATATCCAATATTTAGGGATCCAAGTCACAAGATCACATAAATGCTATACAAACTTAACTATCTGACCCTAATCGCAAAAATAAAACAAGAGGTGGCACAAATCCAAAAATCAGAAGTGGCGTGGATTGGGAGGGTAGCTGCTTTTAAAATGCCGTTGTTACCTAGGTTATTATACCTATTCCACACATTACCAATACTGGTTCCCAACCGGTTCTTTACAGAAGCACAAGCAGTAGCGTCTCAGTGTACATGGGGAGGCCGCAAGCCTAGTATTGCAAGAGCCATCCTGACCAAATATAAATTTGCAGCTGGCATGGGGCTGCCTGACATCAAAGTGTACTACCAAGCCTCTATATTAGCTAGCGCAGAAAAGTGGTGGAACTCTCCGCCGGGGGACCCCCATATGCCCTGGATGCAAATAGAACAATGCATGGCTGGAAACATTGTCTCCGCTAACTTCCGCCATCAGACCATGCTGGAAGGCTTTACACTCTACAGGCCCACTTAATACTGCGGACATCACAGCTCTTCCTTTGGCAATGGTGGATATAGCGTTAGGGGGAACATAGATCAAGAAATGGAAGGAAAAAGGAATTTCCAATCTGTCACAGCTCTGCAGGGACAACACAATAATCCCATTTGAAGATTTGCTTAGTAAGTACGACCTCTCAACACGGGACATCTTTCTATACCCAAGAGTGAAACATCTTATTAACCCCTTTGTGTCTAAGCCATTGTATAGCTTCAGGACCAAGCACAATAATGTGTCACTATTTGCAGTTATAAATTTAGAATAGTTTATCATACCCAGGTGATTTTGAGGTTATTTTTTTGCGATATGTTGTACTTCACGTTAGTGGTACATTTTGGTTGTTATGTTTCGCATTCATTTATTAAAAAGTGGGAAATTTGGTAAAAATTTTGAAAAAATTGCTATTTTGATTTTTAAATGTTATTCCCATTGTACAGTGAATCTAACCACCCAGATTGGTTACTAATTAACATTTACCATAAATCTACTTTATGTTGGCATCGTTTTTTTAAATGTTATAATATTTTATTTGGCCATTAGGTGACTTTCTAATAGAACAGCAATTTTTTACATTTTCAAGAAAATGTAAGATTCAATTATTTAGGCGGTCATCTCATATTGAAAAGGGTTTTTACAAGTTATATTTTGTGGAACTCCCCACAAATCATCCCATTTCTAAAACTGCACCCCTCAAACTGTTCAGAACTGCCTTTGATAAGTTTGTTAACCCTTTCAGTGTCTCATATTAATTGAAAGAAGACAGAGGTTCCATTTGGAATTTTCAAATTTTTACAATAAAGTTATTATTTAGCCCTAAAATACTTATGTTCAGGCAGGATTAAGGTAAGAACCTCTCAGATTATGTTTGTGCAGTTTCTTCTTAAAATGTCAATAATCCCCATGTGGATGTAAAACGCTTTATGAGGCCACAATAGGGTAAAGAATAGAAGGAGAGACATTGAACTTTTGGAGGGCAGATTAGGCGAAATTGTTTTTCAGGTGCAAGGACACATTTCAAAAGTTCCTGAGGTTTTCAGAAGGGTGAAACCCCCCAGAAATGACTACACCCTGAAAGAATGTATTTATGGTTATGATCAGCCTTTTGACGCTATGTTTTATTTTTTGTTTTTATAGTTTTTTTTGTTGAAATGTAGCGTGAAAAAAATTAGTGACATTTTTCACAAATTCAGCATTTATAGGACAGATTTGTCAGATGCAGAGCATGAAAGTGAAGCAAAGGGGCTTAGTTTTTTATTGTGCGGTTTCTCCTGAGTTCAGAATTACCCCCAAAGTGGCATAAATATGTTCACTGGACGTATGGCAGCGCCTGGAAGTGATAGGACAATGCAAGGATTTTGAAGCTTTTACAGCTATTTCCCTATAGGTTTTGCAGGTCCCAGTTTGATTTACATTGGCCCTTATAGCCATAATTACCTCTGTTTTATATAAGACCACACTAAATATTTTTTAAGGGGTTTTGTATGTACGCTTGTAATGTGCTCTTGTTTTTTTGGAACAGATGTGCTGAATATCTGAAATATTGAAACACATTTTTTATCTAAAATGTCCACTTAGGACATAATTTTCATGCAACAGCATGAAAACACGAGTCATACAGTCATAAGAATAATATTTAAAAAATAATAAACTTATATACTCACCCTCCGGTGGCCCCGACCTGCAGCGCTGCTCCCCCGATGTTCGCGCGGGTCCTCTTCTGGTTTCGCTAACTTCGTGCCGGGCGCCAGAAGAGGACCCGCGCGGACATCGGGGGAGCAGCGCTGCAGGTCGGGGCCTCTGGAGGGTGAGTATATAAGTTTATTATTTTCTTTTAATGCTGGGCTGGCTGGATATTACTGGGGGCAGTGCTGTATACTACTAGGGGCAGGGCTGTGTACCACTGGGGGCAGTGCTGTATACTACTAGGGGCAGTGCTGTATACTACTAGGGGCAGTGCTGTATACTACTGGGGGCAGTGCTGTATACTACTGGGGGCAGTGCTGTATACTACTGGGGGCAGTGCTGTATACTACTGGGGGCAGTGCTGTATACTACTGGGGGCAGGGCTGTATACTACTGGGGGCAGGGCTGTATACTACTGGGGGCAGGCTGTATACATACTGGGGGGGTCTGTGGCTAATTTCCCACCCTCGGCTTATACTCGAGTCAATAGGTTTTCCCAGTTTTTGATGGTAAAATTAGGGGTCTCGGCTTATACGGTAATTAAAAAAAAAACAATGGTAAAAAAGAAATGTTAAGTCCAGGGATGTGTGGTAAATGTGGAAGAAGTTTTTTATACAAAGACCATAGTGGGAGGGACATGTGTCGCACTAATATGTCGTGTCTTTACGTATGCCTTTTTTGAAGCAGACAAAACATCTCTTCTGGGGGTGACTTTTTTTTTTTTTTTTTTTTAAATAAAAAACTGCTTCCGCATTTACCACAAATCCCTGGACTTTCTTTTAGTTTTTTGACAAATAAAAAAAAGAAAATGAAAGCTCACTGACGCTGGCGGACGCTCACCGAGATCGCCGGAAGGGAGCGCTACACTTTGTGTCACTGTTACCAGTTCTGACGTTACTCTATGTCAAGGTGTAGGAAAGGCCCGCATCCTATGACGTAGAGTCACGTCAAGGTGCAGGAAGGAGTTAATCTATGTGTCATGACGATTACGGCGATACCCCATTTATACAGTTTTATAGCTAACTTGTTTTGCAGAATATAGAACTCATTATGAGAGAAATGCGCTTGTTTGTTTGTCATGTAACAATGGGCATAACATTTATATTTTTTCGTTTACAGAGCTGTTTCAGAGCTTATTTTTTGCGGGACAAGCTGTACCTTTTCTTGGTATCATGTCGGGGTAAATGTTACTTTTTGATTACTTTTTATGTTGAATCAGTTTATTGAACAACGAACAGTACAAAGAAAAACAAGCATATGTTACAATCCCCTTAATAAAGCTAATGACTCAACGCAAATATCAAAAAGTACAAGGTATTTATACAATTATCCAGGACAAGCACGTTGCCTTAAGCTACGGCCCTATCTGAGTGAGGTAGTCTCTCGGGCGAGGCGGAATACATATTAGAAAATTAAACCCTAAACAGGTATATAGGGAATAGTAATCCTCTCCCTAACCACCAAGGCATATTCCCCTCTTCCGAACCTGAAAGGGGCCAAGGAGGTGTCAGAAGGCAACTGTGAGCAGATCTATGAAACAAATAGAAATACAAAAATACAAAACAAGACAAGAGGTTAGACAGAAACACTCAGGGAAGTCCTATCGAGAATATCCACTCGGGTCAGGAGGGGGGGGGGGGACGCTGAGTGCATGACTGACAGCCTGTATAATGATGTGAGGCTGTATAATGATGTGCTTCCTGGTGCTGGTGGCCACACCCCCAGTGCATGACTGACAGCCTGTATAATGATGTGAGGCTGTATAATGATGTGCTTCCTGGTGCTGGTGGCCACACCCCCTGCAGCCTGTGTGTGCATGTGTGTGTGTGTGTTTAGGAGAGATACAGCAGCTCCAGGCGGCCATGTTACACCAGAACATGTCAGATTCTTGTGTAGCCAGAGGTCGCACTAACTTTTTACCAGAAGAGTAATAATACTCCTTTCACCATTTTTGAGGAGTATTTTTAGCCGAGGAGGAGTATAAAATTTTCAGCAATACATATAAATAACTCCTAGGCATATACAGTGTTAATAGATGAATAGCAAGAAAATCATTACAGATACAACATAGCACTGTACTACCCTTTCTTACTAGCAAATCTGGGCAGTGGACCATACTATGACTACAGATTCCTTTTATACAATAGACTTTATTAGCTGTGTTCAATACACAACTAATAGCCTGCATGGTAGAAGGGCATCCAATAACAAAGCCCCTTACACGATGCTTAACATCAGCAATGTGAAAGAAACTTTGTTATCGGTGTTGAAGAGACTGCATCCTGTGTCCTGCTCAGCCTGTGCGCTACAGGGGATTTTTGGGAGTAATGACGCCCCATTATGCGTTTATGACGCTTGGTGAGGCGAAAATGCGGCCTCTGATTAGGACCTTGGCATATAGACGCTCTATATATCACATACATTAACCCCATAGCGCAATAAGACGTACCCTTACGTCTTACTGCGCATGGGGGACTATGAAGAGGGCTCACGGGCTGAGCCCTCTTCATACTCACCGGGCATTTGCTTCATAATGAAGCAAACGCCCGTCGCTAACACCCGCGATCGGTGCTTGCAACGATCGCGGGTGTTAACCCTTTGATCGCCGCCGGCAAAGCTGCCGGCGGCATTAAAGAGCCGGCGGCGCGTGGGCGCCGCCATCTTGGCTCCGATCGTCACTCCCCGTGACATCACCGGGGAGCGGCGATCTGTTGCCATGACAGCCTGGGATCACACAAAGATCCCAGGCTGTCATGATCGAGGCTATCTATTACAATGTGCGATCTGCACATTGTAATAGATGGTATGCAAAATCCCCATATACTGCCATACTGTAGTATGGCAGTATATGGTAGGATCAATCAGACAACCTAGGGTTAAAGTACCCTAGGGAGTCTGAAAAATAGTAAAAAAAATAAAAAGAGGTAAAAACAAAAAAATTATATTAAAAAAAACATAAAAATTCAAATCACCCCCCTTTCCCTAGAACTGATATAAATATAAATAAACAGTAAAAATCATAAACACATCAGGTATCGCCGCGTCCGAAAATGCCCGATCTATCAAAATATAATAACCGTTTTTCACTGCGTTTAACCCCGTAGCGGAAAATAGCGCCCGAAGTCGCAAATGGCATTTTTTTGCCATTTTGAAAAATAGAAAAAATTCTATAAAAAGTGATCAAAAGGTCGCACAGTCCTAAAAATAGAAGCATTGAAAACGTCATCAGAAGTCGCAAAAAATTACACCACTCACAGCTTCATACACCAAAGTATGAAAAAGTTATTAGCGCAAGAACACGGCAAAATGAAGAATTTTTTTTCTGTACAGGAGGTTTTAATTTTTGTAAATGTATGAAAACATTATAAAACCTATCCAAATTTGGTATCCTCGTGATCGTATTGACCCAATGAATGAAAGAGACCTGTCATTTGGGGCTCACAGTGAAAGCTGTAAAAACCAAGCCCACAAGAAATGGCGCAAATGTGTTTTTTCATCATTTTCACTGCATTTAGAATTTTTTTCCCCGCTTCCCAGTACACGGCATGGAATATTTAATACCATCACTACGAAGTGCAATTTGTTACGCAGAAAATAAGCCATCACATAGCTCTGTACACGGAAAAATAAAAAAGTTATAGATCTTTGAAGGTGGGGAGTGAAAAATAAAAACGCAAAAACTAAAAAGGGCCTGGTCCTTAAGGGGTTAATCCATATGACCATCTCAGCAATGTACAGGACCAAAGTCCTCAAGAAAAAGGATTAGCCTTGTCCAAGATATGGGAAGAACTACAACTCCCAGCAAGACCTGAGCAGGATAAGAGTGGTAGTTCTATTGCAACATCAGATCTTTTTCTACTTATAAAACCATGTGGATAAAACTGATGTCCAACAATCTCAACATAAAAAGTCAGATCTGAGGGTTTGTCACATTGTTCTATATTGTAGATGGGATTCCTGCTGCTTCCAAAGAACCACTGACACTTGTAACAAACCCTCAGCTGTGAAAAATCATGAAAGAGCTGCCCACACAACCACAGGAAAGGTTATGAGTGTCCCTAACCCTTTTTGTGAGCGTTAACACTTCCCACAGCTGAGGGTTCGCTACAATTGTCTAGGAGAAGTGAATGAATTGGGTTTATAGGATACAATAGTAACAAAGCCACAGCTGTGCTAGGCATAAGTATTTTCAGAGGTGCAATCTATGGTGGATGTCTCACCCGCAGCTCCAGCTCAGTCTGGTGCACTCTAAGCCCCTGCAGCCCCACTGCCAGGTCACTGATGTATATGGCGGCGTTCAGCTCCTGGAGGAGGATCTGCAGACGCCACTCATGCTCCGGACCTCCGCAAATCACTCCCCCGCATGGGTCCGCCGCCAAGGCAGCAGATAGCAGCGAGGAGCACGAGATGCCGTGTGTGAGTGCCGCCTCTCAGCTCACACTGACAGAACATCCCGCTCAGCAGCAGAGACACCAACGAGCGCGCCGGACCGCTCCGCCTGTGCGCTACAAGGAATAATTGCCAAGCGTACTTTGACGCATGGCAATTATTTTGGGGAGTAATGGCGCCTCATCATGCGTCTATGACGCTTGGTGAGGCGTTAATGCGACCTCTGTGTGTAGCTGATGTCTGTGTCTCTCACATGTGTATTAGGAGGATGCAGCATGTCAGCAGATGCACTAACTAGGCTTTACTATACATTACACACAGACATGAGCAGGGGGAGGAGAGGGAAGGGGTAACAGGGGTGACATCACTGCCTCTGACCATGTGACCCGCCTCATTTACATGATAAAAAATAGATGATTTTACAATGATTAATGTATGAAATAACTAGATAAAGGCTGGGATGGGATCCTTGTGAGCTGCTCCAACAGGAAGAGGTGACAGGACAAGTGACACAGACCTGATGACAGGTGTCCTTTAAGGGAAAAACAGAAACGTGCATCAAGTGGCCTGATTTTCAAAGAGTGACCTAAAGTCCTGAGACTCCCTAAAGCTCATCCAAGGAGACCACACACGAAGGAACCTTTCATGAGCTTCTGAGCCGTTGGCCATACGGGTTCAGTGACAATTTTATTTTATTGTACAGGTTGTAACGGACTTTGTGATACCCAATATGTTGTTTTTTTTATGGTGATTTTCACTTTTTTTTATATTTTATTGAATTATTGCATGGGATGGAACTTCAAGGGACGTTTATTCTTTTATAAAGAGGACCTGTCACACAATTCATCGGCACTAGGAGATGTTACTAAAGTAAGCAGCTCCTATTGCTTGAACAAATGTTACCTGTAACGCTATCTAACACTGCGGTGGGGTACAGTGTAATTGTCAGACAGCTCGCTAAACTGTCCGACATATTCATGAGGGGGCGGGGTTGGGGCGTGGCTAGGGGCGGTGGTCAATGCCAGCCTAATACATTGCAGCATATTACAGTCAGCCTATGCATTCTGCATAGGCTGACATCGGCACTGTTAGGATCGTGCTTACAGCATGATCCTAACAGGCTTCTAGTGAAGGCAACCCTGGGGTCCTTATCGGGCCTCAGGGTTGCCATGGAACAGTCGGCACCTCTGTGCCATGCAGGGAGGGTGCCGATCGTCGCAGCGATTTACTATAGACGCTGCGGTCACAATGACCGTGGCGTCTATAGGGTTAAACAGGCGGGATCACGATAGTCGCGATGCCGGCTGTTACTGCGGGATCCTGGCTACCGTGTACCGTTTCAGCTTCTGAGCCCGGGCGATCGCAATGACGTGATACTACGTCCCGCACCCTATGACGTAGTATCACGTCTAGGTGCAGAAAGGGGTTAATAGACTGCTAACTCAGAAAGGTAGACTAGTTGTAAACATTTTCCTTCTCCTGGTAAACACAAAACAGGGACTACGTCCATTTTACAATCAACTGACTAGAGCGAGAGAATTCGTTAAATCATCTCCTTTCCTGAGATGGGAACAAATACTACAAAAAAACTTCACAGATAAGGAATGGAGAGATGCTTTGAAGGATACACACAAATCCCTAAAGTGCAGTTCTCAAGTAGAAAACGCCTTAAAAATAGCCCTACACTGGTACTTCACCCCGGATCGCATCCAAAAGGCCTTTCCAGCGGCATCCCCCCTTTGTTGGAGGGGTTATGGGAAAAGAGGTACTCTCTTTCACATCATGTGGGAATGCCCAATTATACAATGCTTTTGGACCCAGGTCTATAGTATAACTGAGCAGACTATTTCCCAGGCCTTGCACAAAAACCCAGCACAAGTAACTTCCGGACATATCAGGGGATAGTAAGAATCTGGTATGTAAGCTATTCACAATAGCTAGGCTACTAATAACAAGGCACTGGAAAAAGATTAGTCCCCCATCAAGAGTTCATAGAGGAAATGAGCAAAATGTATGAAATGGAAGGAATTCTAGCTTATGGTTGGCTCAGCTCCCAACCAATCCTCAGAATTTGGGCTCTCTGGTCTAATCTCCCCATCAGTACACAAATTTCTACAGGTTCTGGGGAACCTCGGATTGGAACTAGTATTTTTTGACAAAATCAACAGTTACACAGGAACCGCCTAATAATATATAAAAAGCTACACTTAGATCCATGTAATGTGTTAGCCAGTTGAAGTGTTAAAACTACCTGATTTACGTGCTATATGTATGTAAAGCTTAGGAGGTTAAGAGTACCTACCTTATTATGCAAAACTGGAAAAGTAAGGCAATAAGCTTGTAAATGTTTCTATGGCGGGTGCAATAATCCCGCATATTGTCATGACGATATTTTTGGCTATCTTTGTAAAACTGTTCTTTGAAAAATTTTAATAAAAACGAATGAAACGAAGACGCAATAAAACCTGTATAAATTTTGTATCACCGCGATCGTACCGAACCAAAGAATAAAGCAGACGTGTTATTTGGAGCGCAAAGTGAAAGTCATAAAAACTGAGCCCACAAGAACGAAGCACATGCATTTTTAAAAAATTTTTTCCACATTTGGAATTTTTTTCCAGCTTCCCAGTACATGGCCTGGAATAATAAATAACATCACAGGAAAGTAAAATTTGTTACACACTAAATAAGCCCTCGCACAGCTCTGTACACGGAAAAAATGAAAAAGTTATAGATTTTTGAAGGTGGAGAGCGAGAAATGAGCGAAAAAACCCTGCGTCCTTAAGGGGTTAAGGAGAAGCTCAAGCTATGGTCTTCACTATCACCATCTGTGCCGGGGAGAATAAATCTGGTCAAGATGGTTGTCCAGCTAAAGTGCCTCTACGTCCTATGTCTTTGTGCCAACACCTCTCAACTTTTTCCATACACTAGACTCACTAATTTCTTTCATATGGGGCTCCTCACGCTCCAAGCTGCATCTGGCGAAACTCCAACGCCCCAAAGCAGGAATGGCGATGCCTAATATCTTTTATTATTACCTCTAAGGACAGCTAAAATACCTAAGGGAATGGCTATCCCCCATACTTGTATGGAATCCTATCTGGTCGTCCACTTAGGTGTCTCCCCATTGCAGATTACCCGCTCATTGGTGTCATCCGGTCACGCGGCCCAGGGGGGAATGGTCTCCATGATTTACTCCCACCTAATACGAACTAAGGCAGAGGCAACTCCACTCCCTGCAGTTGCTAGGTGGAGGGAACTGTTACCCACCCTAGACGATGACAGAAGCTGACCTCCTATGCTCACACCTACAGGTGTCACCGGCCATGAAAAACAAAATCATTCAACTTCATGTTATACATCACAGGTACCTCACTCCATTGCGGCTAAGATGCACCTTATCCCTTCCCCTGAATGTCATAGGTGCCGCCATACCCCTGCTGAATTCTGGCATATGATCTTGGAGCGCCCAGTGTTGGTAAGTCATACTGGTAAGAAATAGTAGACTTACTCTCCCCAGTCCTCCAACTGACAGTCCCGCTACGAGCAGAGGTATACATTACTTTGCATTATTAGATTAGGAAACATGGCCCAGATATGCGAAGACCTTCTTAACGTCCACCCTCTTCCTGTTCAGGAAGGCCAAAGTCCTAAGGTGGATGGACCCAAGACCCCCATCATTAAACATGTGGAAGGGCCTTGTTAATATAATCCCATATGAAAAAGTGGTGTATAAGAATAGAAAGCTCCCAGAAAAATTCCATAAGGGCGCGGTCACACAGTGCATTTTGGTTACGTTTTCAAACTGAGGAGAGGTGATTTGTCTAATTACATTACTGTTAACATTTGCGTTTACAAAATGAAGTGTAAATGGAACGCTAACACATGTTAACGTGTTATCATTTTAACACTTTGTTAACATATTCGTTAACGTAGTGTTTGCACTGTTTTGTAAATGCAAATGTTTACAGTAATGTAATTCGGCAAATCACCTCATCTCAGCTGTTGTAATGCGTTTCAAAACGCAATGGAAACGCACAGGGTGACCGTGCCCTAAGATTTGGGACTGGTGGTGCACATCTGATCTGACTGCCTATGCCTCAAATGACCTAACTGATTTGTGCCTTATCCTAATCCCCTAAACTGTGACCTTTGTGGCCCCTGGGACCAACTGAGTTGCTGGAATGTAAATACACAGGAGCAGTGCTATGGGAGGGATCTTTTGTCATTTTTGTTTTGTCCATTTTATTACTGTTCTCGTTTGGTTTTTGGTTTATGGTCTGTACACTCTGTAATGTCTGTACAATCCCTCATGCTCAGTAGAATGCATACATGGTCCTGAATCGCTGGCCTAATATTCTGCTGTATTGATCCTATGACTAACTGTATGTTACCAGATGCTCAATATTGTATTGTTACCGTATGTATACTATTGTTACAATAAAATGAGTTTAAAAAATTAAAAAAAAAAAAAAAAAGATTCTTGAAAGAAAGTTTTAATGTACTGATAATCTTTTCCCAAACTTCTCCCTCCCTAGCATACAAGTGAGTGATGCGTGCATCTGAAGTGGACATGCACCAAAAAGTTAGAAGTATGGGGTCGCTGATTGGATACACCAGGACTGCCTAATAAATAACTCCATGACAAAATTAGCCTTACATTGTGATCTTCACCATATTACAAGAATTGTTTACTGCCTTGAATGTTTAATATTTTCAACTTATTACCGTACGTCTCCGGGACGACTTCTATGGGATACATTCATCTACTGTCTGCTGCTGCTGGGTGGGAGGAAATGTTTTTTTTATATGTGTATGTCTTGTGATTTAACCTCTTAATGATGTGGCCTGAAGGCTCTAATGATCGGCCATTTTAAGCAAATTTTATTAAGCGGCGGTTTTTTACTACATAACTTTTTTTTTTTGCTTACTACCTAAAAAATTTTTTGTAGTGTTTTTTTTTTTTCTGGGACACATAGAGCTAGTGCTGTGCTCACCTGGAACTTCATCTCCCTCCAGACTAATGCTATCCCCTGTGTGGGGCGCTGTGCTCACCTGCAGCTCCATCTCCCTCCAGTCTAATGCTGTCCCCTGTGTGTCCTGTGTGGGGCGCTGTGCTCACCTGCAGCTTCATCTCCCTCCAGTCTAATGCTGTCCCCTGTGTGTCCTGTGTGGGGCGCTGTGCTCACCTGGAACTTCATCTCCCTCTAGACTAATGCTGTCCCCTGTGTGTCCTGTGTGGGGCGCTGTGCTCACCTGCAGCTCCATCTCCCTCCAGACTAATGCTGTCCCCTGTGTGGGGCGCTGTGCTCACCTGCAGCTCCATCTCCCTCCAGACTAATGCTGTCCCCTGTGTGTCCTGTGTGGGGCGCTGTGCTCACCTGCAGCTCCATCTCCCTCCAGTCTAATGCTGTCCCCTGTGTGTCCTGTGTGGGGCGCTGTGCTCACCTGCAGCTTCATCTCCCTCCAGTCTAATGCTGTCCCCTGTGTGTCCTGTGTGGGGCGCTGTGCTCACCTGGAACTTCATCTCCCTCTAGACTAATGCTGTCCCCTGTGTGTCCTGTGTGGGGCACTGTGCTCTCCTGCAGCTCCATCTCCCTCCTGACTAATGCTGTCCCCTGTGTGGGGCGCTGTGCTCACCTGCAGCTCCATCTCCCTCCAGTCTAATGCTGTCCCCTGTGTGTCCTGTGTGGGGCGCTGTGCTCACCTGCAGCTCCATCTCCCTCCAGACTAATGCTGTCCCCTGTGTGTCCTGTGCGGGGCACTGTGCTCTCCTGCAGCTTCATCTCCCTCCAGACTAATGCTGTCCCCTGTGTGTCCTGTGTGGGGCGCTGTGCGCACCTGCAGCTCCATCTCCCTCCAGACTAATGCTGTCCCCTGTGTGTCCTGTGTGGGGCGCTGTGCTCACCTGCAGCTTCATCTCCCTCCTGACTAATGCTGTCCCCTGTGTGGGGCGCTGTGCTCACCTGCAGCTTCATCTCCCTCCAGACTAATGCTGTCCCCTGTGTGTCCTGTGTGGGGCGCTGTGCTCACCTGCAGCTCCATCTCCCTCCAGACTAATGCTGTCCCCTGTGTGTCCTGTGTGGGGCGCTGTGCTCACCTGCAGCTTCATCTCCCTCCAGACTAATGCTGTCCCCTGTGTGTCCTGTGTGGGGCGCTGTGCTCACCTGCAGCTTCATCTCCCTCCTGACTAATGCTGTCCCCTGTGTGTCCTGTGTGGGGCGCTGTGCTCACCTGCAGCTTCATCTCCCTCCAGACTAATGCTGTCCCCTGTGTGTCCTGTGTGGGGCGCTGTGCTCACCTGCAGCTTCATCTCCCTCCAGTCTAATGCTGTCCCCTGTGTGTCCTGTGTGGGGCGCTGTGCTCACCTGCAGCTTCATCTCCCTCCAGACTAATGCTGTCCCCTGTGTGTCCTGTGTGGGGCGCTGTGCTCACCTGCAGCTTCATCTCCCTCCAGACTAATGCTGTCCCCTGTGTGTCCTGTGTGGGGCGCTGTGCTCACCTGCAGCTTCATCTCCCTCCAGTCTAATGCTGTCCCCTGTGTGTCCTGTGTGGGGCGCTGTGCTCACCTGCTGCTTCATCTCCCTCCAGTCTAATGCTGTCCCCTGTGTGTCCTGTGTGGGGCGCTGTGCTCTCCTGCAGCTCTATGTCCCTCCTCAGCAGTGCAGCCAGAGATATATTTTCCCGTCAGAGCCATGGAGAGCCCCGCGGTGAGGGGAGAGGGAGAGGGAGGGATCAGTCTCCTCCTCCGCGGGTGTCAGGCGGCTCCTGGAGTCTCTCACACTCTGAGGTGATGGAGATGTGGAGAGAAAATGGCCGCGGAGCGCAGAGCAGCCAATGAGGTGAGAGGGCGGGAAGACGAGGGGGCGGGGCTAAGGAGTGTGAGGAGAGCAGTGACCTGAGGGAGAAGATGCTGTGAGGAGAAGGTGATGGCGGGAATCACATAATGGCGGCTCTTATATGTGTGAGGAGAAGGTGATGCCGGGAATCACATAATGGCGGCTCTTATATGTGTGAGGAGAAGCCCCAGCGGTTCTTGTGTTATATACAGGTAGCAGGGGAGGGACAAACCTATTAGGACCCAGGAGTATAGACATTATTAGTGATTACTGTGTGTGAGGAGATTATGTGCTTATATATAAGTGAGGTAATATCTCTCCTGTGACAGGACAGGACTTCCATTATTATCTGACACCCAGTACAAGTCATTAGTTGTCAGGTAAGTGGCTGTGACTCCAGGGCACATATGTTCTGGTACATATCAGCACCAAGAAAATAATGAGTAATACAGCACTCTCTACTCTGTTACTCCTCCTGCCAGGGTGTAATACAGCGCTCACTACTCTGTTACTCCTCCTGGCAGGGGGTAATACAGCACTCACTACTCTGTTACTCCTCCTGGCCCGGGGTAATACAGTACTCTCTACTCTGTTACTCCTCCTGGCAGGGGGTAATACAGCACTCATTACTCTGTTACTCCTCCTGCCAGGGTGTAATACAGCACTCATTACTCTGTTACTCCTCCTGGCAGGGGGTAATACAGCACTCATTACTCTGTTACTCCTGGCTGGAGGTAATACAGCACTCATTACTCTGTTACTCCTCCTGCCAGGGGGTAATACAGAACATACTACTCTTTTTGTTACTCCTCCTGGCCGGGGGTAATACAGCACTCACTACTCTGTTACTCCTCCTGGCAGGGGATAATACAGCACTCACTACTTTGTTACTCCTCCTGGCAGGGGGTAATACAGCACTCACTACTCTGTTACTCCTCCTGGCCGGGGGTAATACAGCGCTCACTACTCTGTTACTCCTCCTGGCCGGGGTTAATACAGCACTCACTACTCTGTTACTCCTCCTGGCAGGGGGTAATACAGCACTTACTACTCTGTTACTCCTCCTGGCAGGGGGTAATACAGCACTCACTACTCTGTTACTCCTCCTGGCCGGGGTTAATACAGCACTCACTACTCTGTTACTCCTCCTGCCAGGAGGTAATACAGCACTCACTACTCTGTTACTCCTCCTGGCAGGGGGTAATACAGCACACACTACTCTGTTACTCCTCCTGGCAGGGGGTAATACAGCACACACTACTCTGTTACTCGTCCTGGCTAGGGGAATACAGCACTCTCTACTCTGTTACTCCTCCTGGCCGGGTGTAATACAGCACTCTCTACTGTTTCTCATCCTGGCAGGGGGTAATACAGCATTCACTATTCTGTTACTCCTCCTTGTTGGGGGTAATACAGCACTCACTACTCTGTTACTCCTCCTGGCCGGGGTTAATACAGCACTCACTACTCTGTTACTCCTCCTGGCAGGGGGTAATACAGCACTCACTATTCTGTTACTCCTCCTGGCAGGGGGTAATACAGCACACACTACTCTGTTACTCGTCCTGGCTAGGGGAATACAGCACTCTCTACTCTGTTACTCCTCCTGGCCGGGTGTAATACAGCACTCTCTACTGTTTCTCATCCTGGCAGGGGGTAATACAGCACTCACTACTCTGTTACTGCTCTTGGCAGGGGGTAATACAGTACTCACTACTGTTACTCCTTCTGGCAGGGGTAATACAGTACTCACTATATTATTACTCCAACTGGCTGGGGGGAAATACAGAACTTACTACTCTGTTACTCCTCCTTGTTGGGGCTAATACAGCACTCACTACTCTGTTACTCCTCCTTGTTGGGGGTAATACAGCACTCACTACTCTGTTACTCCTCCTTGTTGGGGGTAATACAGCACTCACTACTCTGTTACTCCTCCTGGCAGGGGGTAATACAGCACTCACTACACTGTTACTCTTCCTGGCAGGGGGTAATACAGCACTCACTACTCTGTTACTCCTCCTGGCCGGGGGTAATACAGCACTCACTACTCTGTTACTCCTCCTGGCAGGGGGTAATACAGCTTTCACTACTCTGTTACTCCTCCTGACAGGGGGTAATACAGCACTCACTATTCTGTTACTCCTCCTGGCAGGGGGTAATACAGCATTCACTATTCTGTTACTCCTCCTGGCCGTGGGTAATACAGCACACACTACTCTGTTACTCCTCCTTGTTGGGGGTAATACAGCACTCACTACTCTGTTGCTCCTCCTGGCAGGGGGTAATACAGCACTCACTACTCTCTTACTCCTCTTGGCCGGGGGTAATACAGCACTCACTATTCTGTTACTCCTCCTGGCAGGGGGTAATACAGCACTCACTACTCTGTTACTCCTCCTGGCAGGGGCTAATACAGCACTCACTACTCTGTTACTCCTCCTTGTTGGGGGTAATACAGCACTCACTACTCTGTTACTCCTCCTTGTTGGGGGTAATACAGCACTCACTACTCTGTTACTCCTCCTGTCTTGGGGTAATACAGCACTCACTACTCTGTTACTCCTCCTGGCCAGGGTTAATACAGCACTCACTACTCTGTTACTCCTCCTGGCAGGGGGTAATACAGCACTCACTACTCTGTTACTCCTCCTGGCAGGGGGTAATACAGCACTCACTACTCTGTTACTCCTCCTGGCAGGGGGTAATACAGCACTCACTATTCTGTTACTCCTCCTGGCCGGGTGTAATACAGCACTCTCTACTGTTTCTCATCCAGGCAGGGGGTAATACAGCACTCACTACTCTGTTACTGCTCTTGGCAGGGGGTAATACAGTACTCACTACTGTTACTCCTCCTGGCAGGGGTAATACAGTTCTCACTATATTACTCCAACTGGCTGGGGGGAAATACAGAACTCACTACTCTGTTACTCCTCCTTGTTGGGGCTAATACAGCACTCACTACTCTGTTACTCCTCCTTGTTGGGGGTAATACAGCACTCACTACTCTGTTACTCCTCCTGGCAGGGGGTAATACAGCACTCACTTCTGTTACTCCTCCTGGCAGGGGGTAATACAGCACACACTACAGGGGGTCCCCTACTTAAGAACACCCGACTTACAGACGACCCCTAGTTGCAAACAGACCTCTGCATGATGATAATTTACTGTACTTTAGCCTTAGGCTACAATAAACAGCTGTAACAGTTAATAAAGATGTCTGCAATTAAGCTTTATTGTTAATCCTGGTTCTTTTGACAATCCAACATTTTTAAAATCCAGTTGTCACAAAGACCCCCAAAAATTTGGGTGGGGCTATAATGATAAAATATACAGTGACGACTTACATTCAAATTTAACTTAAAGGAAACCTACCACTTGTAGTGGCAGGTTTCCGATGGAAATACCGGGCACCAGCTCAGGGTGAGCTGGTGCCGGAGCTTATTTTAGTTAGTGTTTTAAACCGCGGTATCGCGGTTTAAAACACTTTTTAAACGTTATAGCCGGCGCAGGGAGGTACGCGCTCGGCTCTCATTCACTTCCTATGTAGCCGCGTGCACGGTACGTGCCGAGTGCGTACTTGCCTGCGCCGGCTATAAAGTTTAAAAAGTGTTTTAAACCGCGATACCGCGGTTTAAAACACTAACTAAAATAAGCTCCGGCACCAGCTCACCCTGAGCTGGTGCCCGGTATTTCCATCGGAAACCTGTCACTACAAGTGGTAGGTTTCCTTTAAGAACAAATCTACAGAACCTATATTGTACGTAAGCCGGGGATTGCCTCAACTCTGTTACTCCTCCTGGCAGGGGGTAATACAGCACTCACTACTGTTACTCCTCCTGGCAGGGGGTAATACAGCACTCACTACTGTTACTCCTCCTGGCAGGGGGGTAATACAGCACTCACTACGTTGTTACTCCTCCTGGCAGGGGGGGTAATACAGCACTTAATACCCTGTTACTCCTCCTGGCTGGGGGTAATACAGCACTCACTACTCTGTTACTCCTCCTGGCTGGGGGTAATACTGCACTCACTACTCTGTTACACCTCCTTGCGGGGGGTAATACAGCACTCACTACTCTGTTACACCTCCTGGCAGGAAGTAATAAAGCACTCACTACTCTGTTACTCCTCATCATATAGGGGACAGCATTAGTCTAGAGGGAGATGAAGTTCCAGGTGAGCACAGCGCCCCGCAGAGGACACACAGGGGACAGCATTAGTGTGGAGGGAGATGAAGCTGCAGGTGAGCACAGCGCCCCACAGAGGACACACAGGGGACAGCATTAGTCTGGAGGGAGATGAAGCTGCAGGTGAGCACAGCGCCCCACACAGGGGACAGCATTAGTCTGGAGGGAGATGAAGTTCCAGGTTAGCACAGCGCCCCACACAGGACACACAGGGGACAGCATTAGTCTGGAGGGAGATGAAGCTGCAGGTGAGCACAGCGCCCCACACAGGACACACAGGGGACGGCATTAGTCTGGAGGGAGATGAAGCTGCAGGTGAGCACAGCGCATCACACAGGGGACAGCATTAGTCTGGAGGGAGATGAAGCTGCAGGTGAGCACAGCGCCCCACACAGGACACACAGGGGACGGCATTAGTCTGGAGGGAGATGAAGCTGCAGGTGAGCACAGCGCATCACACAGGACACACAGGGGACAGCATTAGACTGGAGGGAGATGAAGCTGCAGGTGAGCACAGCGCCCCACACAGGGGACAGCAGCCGGCAACGCTGCCGTCGGCATCAAAAAGATGGCGCCGCCATCTTGCCACGGATCGACGCTCCCGATGATGTCGTCGGGGAGTGGCGATCCGTTGCCGTGACAGCTTCAGGTCTCACGAAGACCCGAAGCTGTCTCGTTTTAACCCATTCATTACAATGTGCTAATTGCACATTGTAATGAATGAGGAGGGAAATCCCCATATACTGCCATACTTTGGGATCCATCAGACAACCTAGGGTTAAAGTACCCTAGGGAGTCTGAAAAATAGTAAAAAGTAAAAAAAAAAAAAAATTATAAAAAAAACAAACATTAAAATTCAAATCACCCCCTTTCCCTAGAACTGATATAATTATAAACAGTGAAAATCATAAACACATCAGGTATCACCGCGTCTGAAAATGCCCGATCTATCAAAATATAAGAACTGTTTTTCACTGCGTTTAACCCCGTTAGAGGAAATAGTGCCCAAAGTGGAAAATGGCATTTTTTGCCATTTTGAAAAATATAAAAAAATTAATAAGTGATCAAAAGGTAGCACAGTCCTAAAAATTCTAGCAATGAAAACGCCATCAAAAGTCGCAAAAAAAAATGTACGCACCCAAAGCTCCATACACCAAAGTATGAAAAAGTTATTGGCGCCAGAAGATGGCAAAATAAAAAAAAATAAAAAATTTGTACAGGAGGTTTTCATGTTTGTAAATGTATGAAAACATTATAAAACCTATACAAATTTGGTATCCACATAATTGTAGCGACCCAAAGAATAAAGTAAACCTGTCATTTGGGGAGCACAGTGGAAGCTGTAAAATCCCATCCCACAAGAAAACGTTGCAAATGTGTTTTTTCACCATTTTCACTGGTGAAAAGCACCAACCTCCTTGTAAATGTCCAGTGGTGTGATTCTTACTTAATCCTGAGATTGATCTCCAGCCCTGTCCTCATCAACACCCACACCTCTTTAAATGGAGCAATCACTGAAACGATACTCCTACACTACTCCTTTTAGGGCGCTTTCACACGTTTCGTTTTGGTTGCGTTTTCATTGCGTTTGGAACGCATATACAACAGCTGATGTGAGGTAATTTGCCTAATTACATTACCGTTTACGTTTGTAAACGCAATGTTAACGCATATGTTAACAAAACACATGTGTTAACGCTTTGTTAACACATGTGTTAACATCACGTTTACGATGCGTTTTGTAAACGCATGCGTTAACAGTGATGAAATTGGGCAAATCACCTCTCCTCAGCTGTTGTATATGCGTTTCAAACGCAATGAAAACGCAGGTCAAAACGCAACGTGTGAATGCGCCCTCAATGTAGGCCTGCAATGAAGTTGAAATGTGTTTTGGGGGAAAAAGTTCATTTTCTAGGCACATATTGACTTTGCAATGAATTGCTGTTAAGCTGATCACCCTTTATAACATTCTGGGATATAGGCAAATTGCCATTTTAAAACCTGATGCAGGAGACTTTGTAAAAATTAACATTTGTATCTTTCTCAAAACTTTTGGCCATGACTGTATACAGCAGATAAGAGAGGGGGATATTACCTGGAGGCCGCACAGTATATACAGAGACCATATAACATGTGACAGGACATTATATATATATATATACAGCAGATAAGAGAGGGGGATATTACCTGGAGGCCGCACAGTATATACAGAGACCATATAACATGTGACAGGACATATATATATATATATATATATATACAGCAGATAAGAGAGGGGGATATTACCTGGGGGCTGCACAGTGTGGACAGAGACCGTATAACATGTGACAGGACATATATATATATACAGCAGATAAGAGAGGGGGATATTACCTGGGGGCTGCACAGTGTATACAGAGACCATATAACATGTGACAGGACATATATATATATATATACAGCAGATAAGAGAGGGGGATATTACCTGGGGGCTGCACAGTGTATACAGAGACCATATAACATGTGACAGGACATATATATATATATATATACAGCAGATAAGAGAGGGGGATATTACCTGGGGGCCGCACAGTGTATACAGAGACCATATAACATGTGACAGGACATATATATATATATACACAGCAGATAAGAGAGGGGGATATTACCTGGGGGCCGCACAGTGTATACAGAGACCATATAACATGTGACAGGACATACATATATATATATATATACAGCAGATAAGAGAGGAGGATATTACCTGGAGGCTGCACAGTGTATACAGAGACCATATAACATGTGACAGGACATATATATATACAGCAGATAAGAGAGGGGGATATTACCTGGAGGCCGCACAGTGTAGACAGAGACCATATAACATGTGACAGGACATATATATATATATATACAGCAGATAAGAGAGGGGGATATTACCTGGAGGCTGCACAGTGTATACAGAGACCATATAACATGTGACAGGACATATATATATATATATATACAGCAGATAAGAGAGGGGGATATTACCTGGAGGCCGCACAGTGTATACAGAGACCATATAACATGTGACAGGACATATATATATATATATATATATATATATATATATATACAGCAGATAAGAGAGGGGGATATTACCTGGGGGCCGCACAGTGTATACAGAGACCATATAACATGTGACAGGACATATATATATATATACACAGCAGATAAGAGAGGGGGATATTACCTGGGGGCCGCACAGTGTATACAGAGACCATATAACATGTGACAGGACATATATATATATATATACAGCAGATAAGAGAGGAGGATATTACCTGGAGGCTGCACAGTGTATACAGAGACCATATAACATGTGACAGGACATATATATATACAGCAGATAAGAGAGGGGGATATTACCTGGAGGCTGCACAGTGTATACAGAGACCATATAACATGTGACAGGACATATATATATATATATATACAGCAGATAAGAGAGGGGGATATTACCTGGAGGCCGCACAGTGTGGACAGAGACCATATAACATGTGACAGGACATATATATATATATATATATACAGCAGATAAGAGAGGGGGATATTACCTGGAGGCCGCACAGTGTATACAGAGACCATATAACATGTGACAGGACATATATATATATATATACAGCAGATAAGAGAGGGGGATATTACCTGGAGGCTGCACAGTGTGGACAGAGACCATATAACATGTGACAGGACATATATATATATATATATATATACAGCAGATAAGAGAGGGGGATATTACCTGGAGGCTGCACAGTGTATACAGAGACCATATAACATGTGACAGGACATATATATATATATACAGCAGATAAGAGAGGGGGATATTACCTGGAGGCTGCACAGTGTATACAGAGACCATATAACATGTGACAGGACATATATATATATATACAGCAGATAAGAGAGGGGGATATTACCTGGAGGCTGCACAGTGTGGACAGAGACCATATAACATGTGACAGGACATATATATATATATATATACAGCAGATAAGAGAGGGGGATATTACCTGGAGGCCGCACAGTGTATACAGAGACCATATAACATGTGACAGGACATATATATATATATATATATACAGCAGATAAGAGAGGGGGATATTACCTGGAGGCTGCACAGTGTGGACAGAGACCATATAACATGTGACAGGACATATATATGTATATACAGCAGATAAGAGAGGGGGATATTACCTGGAGGCCGCACAGTGTATACAGAGACCATATAACATGTGACAGGACATATATATATATATACAGCAGATAACAGAGGGGGACATTACCTGGAGGCTGCACAGTGTGGACAGAGACCATATAACATGTGACAGGACATATATATATATATATATATATATATATATATATACAGCAGATAAGAGAGGTGGATATTACCTGGAGGCCACACAGTGTGGACAGAGACCATATAACATGTGACAGGACATATATATATATATATATACAGCAGATAAGAGAGGGGGATATTACCTGGAGGCCGCACAGTGTATACAGAGACCATATAACATGTGACAGGACATATATATATACACAGCAGATAAGAGAGTGGGATATTACCTGGGGGCTGCACAGTGTATACAGAGACCATATAACATGTGACAGGACATATATATATACAGCAGATAAGAGAGGGGGATATTACCTTGGGGCTGCACAGTGTATACAGAGACCATATAACATGTGACAGGACATATATATATATACAGCAGATAAGAGAGGGGGATATTACCTGGAGGCTGCACAGTGTATACAGAGACCATATAACATGTGACAGGACATATATATATATATATACAGCAGATAAGAGAGGGGGATATTACCTGGAGGCTGCACAGTGTATACAGAGACCATATAACATGTGACAGGACATATATATATATACAGCAGATAAGAGAGGAGGATATTACCTGGAGGCTGCACAGTGTATACAGAGACCATATAACATGTGACAGGACATATGTATATATACAGCAGATAAGAGAGGGGGATATTACCTGGAGGCTGCACAGTGTATACAGAGACCATATAACATGTGACAGGACATATATATATACAGCAGATAAGAGAGGGGGATATTACCTGGGGGCCGCACAGTGTAGACAGAGACCATATAACATGTGACAGGACATATATATATATACAGCAGATAAGAGAGGGGGATATTACCTGGAGGCCGCACAGTGTATACAGAGACCATATAACATGTGACAGGACATATATATATATACAGCGGATAAGAGAGGGGGATATTACCTGGAGGCCGCACAGTGTGGACAGAGACCATATAACATGTGACAGGACATATATATATATACAGCGGATAAGAGAGGGGGATATTACCTGGAGGCCGCACAGTGTATACAGAGACCATATAACATGTGACAGGACATATATATATATACAGCGGATAAGAGAGGGGGATATTACCTGGAGGCTGCACAGTGTATACAGAGACCATATAACATGTGACAGGACATATATATATATATATATATACAGCAGATAAGAGAGGGGGATATTACCTGGAGGCTGCACAGTGTATACAGAGACCATATAACATGTGACAGGACATAAGACAGCAGATAAGAGAGGGGGATATTACCTGGGGGCCGCACAGTGTGGACAGAGACCATATAACATGTGACAGGACATATATATATATACAGCAGATAAGAGAGGGGGATATTACCTGGGGGCCGCACAGTGTGGACAGAGACCATATAACATGTGACAGGACATATATATATATATACAGCAGATAAGAGAGGGGGATATTACCTGGAGGCTGCACAGTGTGGACAGAGACCATATAACATGTGACAGGACATATATATATATACAGCGGATAAGAGAGGGGGATATTACCTGGAGGCCGCACAGTGTATACAGAGACCATATAACATGTGACAGGACATATATATATATACAGCGGATAAGAGAGGGGGATATTACCTGGAGGCTGCACAGTGTATACAGAGACCATATAACATGTGACAGGACATATATATATATATATATATACAGCAGATAAGAGAGGGGGATATTACCTGGAGGCTGCACAGTGTATACAGAGACCATATAACATGTGACAGGACATATATATATATATATATATACAGCAGATAAGAGAGAGGGATATTACAATTTCCATTAGTCCGTGAGGCAGCACGCATATGGGATTTATCCCCTAGGTACAGCTCAGAAGAGAACAGGTTACCAAGCAGTAGGAGACAATTAAACAATTAGTGTCTTGGCTGACTCCACCTATATAAGGCCGGAGCACACACACAACCCTTGTATGGTATATAGCAGTAACGTTTCATCATTTAAGGGCGGGAAAGTTGTGCTGCCTCACGGACTAAAAGAAATGGAAATTTCGGTAAGAAAATTTCCTCCTCCTTTTTCGTCCGTTCGGCAAGCAGTACTTATGGGGAGGGATCTTAGTCGCCTGTTGCAGCAGCACTGTTCACTGGTGGGCAAACATCCGTTTATGATGAGGAGCAACCAGGACGGCTGGCAGACATTGTTACTGAGGAAATCCTTCAAAAAGTCCACAATTTGATACTCGCTGATCGACGAACAAAAGTGCGCGAAGTAGCAGAGGCCGTAGGTGCGTCCACCGTACCGGCAATTAATATTTTACATGATTAATGGCGATGAAAAAATTGTCGATCTGATGGGAGCCACGATTGCTCAAGGTGGACAACAAGTGGACGCGGCTGGTAACTTGGAAGCAGTGTTTGGAGCAATTTAAGCGAGATCCAGAGGAGTTTTTGCGTTGAGTTGTCACCGTTGATGAAACCTGGATTCATCATTACACACCAGAAACTAAGCAACAATCAAAACAATGGATTTCTCCCGGTGAATCTGCTCCAAAGAAGGCGAAGACTTTTTGGGATGCGAACGGTGTCTTCCTCATGGATTTTTTTTAGAAAAAGGAAGAACGATCACTTGACAATACTGCAGTGAGTTATTGGAAAGGTTCAACAAAAAAAAGGAGACGCGGCCGCATTTGAAAAAGAAGGTGCTGTTTTACCACGATAACGCACCAGCACATTCATCCGGTGTTATCACTGCTAAACTGCATGAATTGCGTTATGAATTGCTGTCGCACCTCCGTATTCACCCGATCTGGCTCCCTACGACTTTTTCTTGTTCCCCAACGTGAAGAAATGGCTTACGGGAAAAAATGTTACTTAAACGAGGAAGTCATTCCCGAGACAGAGTCGTATTTTAGAGAGTTCAACAAATCCTATAGTTTTATAAAATGGCAGGAATATTGGGAGAAGTGTATCTTTCTAAAAGGCGACTATGTTGAAAAAAAAAATAAAAAATTTGTGTGTGTATATAGCAGGACATTATACATATATGTGTGTATATGTCCTGTTATATGGTCTCTGTCCACACTGTGCAGCCTCCAGGTAATATCCCCCTCTCTTATCTGCTGTGTATATATACACTCACCGGCCACTTTATTAGGTACACCATGCTAGTAACGGGTTGGACCCCCTTTTGTCTTCAGAACTGCCTCAGTTCTTTGTGGCATAGATACAACAAGGTGCTGGAAGCTCCTCAGAGATTTTGGTCCATATTGACATGATGGCATCACACAGTTGCCGCAGATTTGTCGGCTGCACATCCATGATGCGAATCTCCCGTTCCACCACATCCCAAAGATGCTCTATTGGATTGAGATCTGGTGACTGTGGAGGCCATTTGTGTCCAGTGACCTCATTGTCATGTTCAAGAAACCAGTCTGAGATGATTCCAGCTTTATGACATGGCGCATTATCCTGCTGAAAGTAGCCATCAGATGTTACAGGGTACATTGTGCTCATAAAGGGATGGACATGGTCAGCAACAATACTCAGGTAGGCTGTGGCGTTGTACCAAGGGGCCCAAAGACACCATGACACCACCACCACCAGCCTGACCCGCTGATACAAGGCAGGATGGATCCATGACAGCACCACCACCAGCCTGAGCCGCTGATACAAGGCAGGATGGATCCATGACACCACCACCACCAGCCTGAGCCGCTGATACAAGGCAGGATGGATCCATGACACCACCACCACCAGCCTGACCCGCTGATACAAGGCAGGATGGATCCATGACACCACCACCACCAGCCTGACACACTGATACAAGGCAGGATGGATCCATGCTTTCATGTTGTTGACGCCAAATTCTGACCCTACCATCCGAATGTCACAGCAGAAATCGAGACTCATCAGACCAGGCAACGTTTTTCCAATCTACTACTGTCCAATTTCGATGAGCTTGTGCAAATTGTAGCCTCAGTTTCCTGTTCTTAGCTGAAAGGAGTGGCACCCGGTGTGGTCTTCTGCTGCTGTAGCCCATCTGCCTCACAGTTGGACGTACTGTGCGTTCAGAGATGCTCTTCTGCCTACCTTGGTTGTAACGGGTGGCGATTTGAGTCACTGTTGCCTTTCTATCAGCTCGAACCAGTCTGCCCATTCTCCTCTGACCTCTGGCATCAACAAGGCATTTCCGCCCACAGAACTGCCGCTCACTGGATGTTTTTTCTTTTTCGGATCATTCTCTGTAAACCCTAGAGATGGTTGTGCGTGAAAATCCCAGTAGATCAGCAGTTTCTGAAATACTCAGGCTTGATGAAGGTGTCACACACCGAAACGTCGCCACTTGTTTAATAAAGTTCACCTTTTATTTTGAAATTTGAACCACGGAGTGCTGCCCGCTTTTTACTTTATTTATCTACAAGAGGATCAAGCCAGAACCTTTGGGAGCGCTGCACCCCTCCTTATTTGGAGTCCATAAGATTGTGCTGACTTGGATTTTACTTCTTCTACATCATTGGCATCAAGGTTGCTTTGCACGTCTTTTTCTTCAATTTTAATCAATATGGAGTCTCTCTTTCTGAAATACTCAGACCAGCCCTTCTGGCACCAACAACCATGCCACGTTCAAAGGCCTCAAATCTACTCATAGTATACCTATAGTAACCAATCACGGCTCAGCTGCCGCAGCAGACAATAGCTCCTGTATATGGTGGGTAATAAGTGGAATTTGGAAAGCGTGGGGTGAAAATTTTGGCTCAAAACCTATTATATGACGTTCCCTGAGTCACATGGAGCGGCTGTGCAAAATTTGGTGATTGTAAACGCGACGGTGCAGATTCCTTTAGCGGACGGACACACACATACACCTTTATATACTAGATCAGTGGTGGTGAACCTTTTAGAGACCGAGTGCCCAAACTACAACCAAAATCCACTTATTTACTGTGAAGTGCCAGCATGGCATTTTTAGCAGTAACTTATTGCTACCTGTTCTTCCTCATCTTTCAATCGTAACGTCCCCCTGAGGCCACCAATACAGTTGAAATAAGGAGGGCAAATTCGGACTCTAATAGTAGCTTCTCTCCAGGGTCTCTCTTTACAGGAAGAATGGTGGATCCAGCAGGAGGATATTTTAAAGTGTTGCTTTAACCCCTTAAGGACCAGGCCCTTTTTCGTTTTTGCGTTTTTATTTTTCACTTCCCACATTCAAAAATCTATAACTTTTTTATTTTTCCATGTAAAGAGCTGTGTGACGGCTTATTTTCTGTGTAACAAATAGCACTTCGTAGTGGTAGTATTCAATATTCCATGTCATGTACTTGGAACCGGGAAAAAAATTCTAAATGCAGTGAAAATGATGAAAAAACACATTTGCGCCATTTCTTGTGGGCTTGGTTTTTACAGCTTTCACTGTGCGTCCCAAATGACAGGTGTATTTAATACATTGGGTCAGTATGATCACGGGGATACCAAATTTGTATAGGTTTTAAAATATTTTCATACATTTACAAAAATTAAAACCTCCTGTACAGAAATTCTTCACTTTGCCATCTTCTTGCGCTAAAAACTTTTTCATACTTTAGTGTACGGAGCTGTGGGTGGTATAATTTTTTGTGCCTTTTGATGACGTTTTCAATGCTTTTATTTTTAGGACTGTACAACCTTTTGATCACTTTTTATAGAATTTTTTTCTATTTTTCCTAAATGGCAAAAAAATGCCATTTGCGACTTTGGGCGCTATTTTCCGTTACGAGGTTAAACGCAGTGAAAAACGGTTATTATATTTTGATCGGGCATTTTCGGACTTGGTGATACCTAATGTGTGTGATTTTTACTGTTTATTTATATCAGTTCTAGGGAAAGAGGGGTGATTTGAATTTCTATGTTTTTTTAATATAATTTTTTTTTTTTTACTTCATTTATTTTTGTTTTACTATTTTTCAAACTCCCTAGGGTACTTTAACCCTAGGTTATTTGATTGATACTATCATATACTGCCATACTACAGTATGGCAGTATATGGTGATTTTGCACACCATCTATTACAATGTGCAAATCGCACATTGTAATAGATAGGCTGTCATGGCAACGGATCAAAGGGTTAAAGCCTGCAATCGGTGCTTGCGACGGGCATTTGCTTCATTATGAAGCAAATGCCCCGTGAGTATGGAGAGGGCTCAGCCCGTGAGCCCTCTTCATACTCCCCCATGCGCAGCAAGACGTAAGGTTACGTCTTATTGCGCTATGGGGTTAAAATAAAGCGGAGAGCAGCATCTCCTCTTAAGTTGCATGGGACAGCAGGAAGATTTGGTCCTGTTTGGTGAACTCTGTCCTGGGGCGATGACCTGAGTGCCCACAGAAATGGCTCTGAGTGCCACCTCTGGCACCAGTGCCATAGGTTTGCCACCACTTTACTAGAAGATGAGCTGTCTGCCCTGCCTTCTTTATGATTATCTATCCTGTACAGGGTCATAACACCAGGAATCACAAAAATGTCACCTGTGCAGTTCTATCCAGTATTCGGGTATTTTACTTTTCTTTCTTCCTGGTAGAAATCTTATTTCTCTCCACACTATGCGGGCTTCAGGTAATATCCCCCTCTCTTATCTGCTGTATATATATGTATATATATATATATATGTCCTGTCACATGTTATATGGTCTCTGTCCACACTGTGCAGCCTCCAGGTAATATCCCCCTCTCTTATCTGCTGTATATATATATGTCCTGTCACATGTTATATGGTCTCTGTATACACTGTGCGGCCTCCAGGTAATATCCCCCTCTCTTATCTGCTGTATATATATATATATATATATATATGTCCTGTCACATGTTATATGGTCTCTGTATACACTGTGCGGCCTCCAGGTAATATCCCCCTCTCTTATCTGCTGTATATATATATATGTCCTGTCACATGTTATATGGTCTCTGTCCACACTGTGCAGCCCCCAGGTAATATCCCCCTCTCTTATCTGCTGTATATATATATATGTCCTGTCACATGTTATATGGTCTCTGTATACACTGTGCAGCCTCCAGGTAATATCCCCCTCTCTTATCTGCTGTATATATATATATGTCCTGTCACATGTTATATGGTCTCTGTATACACTGTGCGGCCTCCAGGTAATATCCCCCTCTCTTATCTGCTGTGTATATATATATATGTCCTGTCACATGTTATATGGTCTCTGTATACACTGTGCAGCCTCCAGGTAATATCCCCCTCTCTTATCTGCTGTATATATATATATATATGTCCTGTCACATGTTATATGGTCTCTGTATACACTGTGCAGCCTCCAGGTAATATCCCCCTCTCTTATCTGCTGTATATATATATATGTCCTGTCACATGTTATATGGTCTCTGTCCACACTATGCGGGCTTCAGGTAATATCCCCCTCTCTTATCTGCTGTGTATATATATATATATATTTATATGTCCTGTCACATGTTATATGGTCTCTGTCCACACTGTGCAGCCTCCAGGTAATATCCCCCTCTCTTATCTGCTGTATATATATATATATATATATATATATATATGTCCTGTCACATGTTATATGGTCTTCTTCTTAGCTGGCTCATTAGGCTCCGCTCACTAAGAAGAGCCGGCTCTTGAACAGGCCAATCCGTAACCCCATACCACTCCACTTTTAACCCAATTTTATCTGGTTAAAGGGACCTGGCGAGCCGTTTAGGGGAGGGGTTTCTTGAGTCATCAGCTCACTAAGGTGAGCTGGCTTCATGTTGTTCACGTGAATGAGCCGGCTCTTTGTGCCGGTTCGTTCGCGTATGACCTATCACCATCGCTCCCAACATTTTTTAGAAGGGAAGGAAGGATAAAATGGCGGCACGCGTAGCGATCCCCCTAAGCCAAACCCCCAATCTCGCCTGGGTCACTCCCCAAATTTTTACCATAATAAGTCATCCTCTCAATAATAACATTATTGACCCCTCCCCCAGCTCTGTACTCCAAAGTATGAAAAAGTTATTAGCTTCAGATGATGGTGAAATGTTTTTTTCTTTTTTGTACACATTCATTTAACTTTTGAAAATGTATTAAAACACATTAAAACCTTTATATATAAATTTGGTATCACTGCGATCGTACCGAACCAAAGAATAAAGTAAAGTTGTTATTTTGAGCACACAGTGACAGTCATAAAAAATGAGCCCACAAGAACGTGACGCAAATGCATTTTTCCAATTGTTCCACATTTGGAATTTTTTTTCCTGCTTCCCAATACATGGCCTGGAATAATAAATAACATCACTGAGAAGAAAAATTTGTTATGCACGAAATAAGCCCTTACACAGGTCTGTACACGGAAAAATTAAAAAGTTCTGCGAGAAATGAGCGAATGAACCCTGCGTCTTTCAGGGGTTAAATATTACCTTCATTTTCTTAGAACTCAAAGATGAATAAATAATATACTGATAAATGAATAAATAAATGTAGGTAATCCTACAATTCCCCAATCTATCAAAATATAGAAATGATTGTTTCATACAGTGAACACCATAATGATAAATAAAACATCCTAATGTCTAAATCGCCGCTATTTTTCCTCACACAAAAAGAAAGTGATCAAATCTCGTACAGTCACCAAAATGGGATAAATGAAAAAATAAAGAAATTTTGTATTTTCTTGATTGTACTGGGAAGGGGACATTTGAAGCGCACAGTAAAAGCTGGGAAAGCAGAGTAAGAAAATGGTGCAAATGTGTTTTTTCATTAAAAATAATTATTACCGGTACATGTTCTTAGCTTGCATGGAGTAATAGAATTTGCTTTTGATTGAGCAGAGTAAAAAATGGTGATGCAAACACTGAAATAAGGTGACAGACAGTGGCGTAATAAGACTGTAATGTGCCACGGTACAAACTTTATGTCAGGTCCCCATATAGCAAAAACCCACAGCGATGTCCACACATTATATTGTGCCTGTAATGAATGTAATGTAAATATACCAGAAATGAATATACTGCACACAGAAATATATACCAGCATTTGATCTGATATGTATATAAATATAGTGACAATAAATGTACTATTCACATAGCAAACAATTTGTCCATTAGGACATCTGTACCCATTGGTCAATAAAACTTAACTTTTAATTATGTACTTAAAAGGTGGACCAACCAAAAAAGAAAATGTTTAAAATTTCTCAAACAGTTCTTACTAAAGGCAGTATAATCGAGGGCATATACAACAATAGAAGTGCCCCACAGTATTGTGTAACTTTATAGCCCTGGTACCCCTGAGGATGCCACGTCACGTGGCGAAACATGTCGGGGGGGCTACTGTGTTTTTAGAATCAGTTCCTCCAGGCAGCTTTAACATTTTCGTATGAATGTGTGTTGGTAGTGAGTGCTCAGATAATAGGGCAAGTGTATAGGAATCCTCCCTTCCCCTCTCCCCTCCTCCCCTTAGCACGCTTAGGGTGAAGACACACATGGCGTTTTTGGGCCGTTTTTGGGCCGTTTTTACTAAGTGCGTTTTCAGATAGTCAAAAACGCATGCGTTAAAAAACGCATCCGTTTTTTAAAAACGCGTGCGTTTTCAAAAAACGCATGCGTTTTCAAAAAACAGATGCGTTTTTTAACGCATGCGTTTTTAACGATCTGAAAACGCAATTAGTAAAAACGGCCCAAAAACGCCATGTGTGTCTTCACCCTTAGTCTTTATGTTAGAGTTCGTATGCACTCAACTAGACCTTGCATGGTGCGATTTCTAAAAGGGAAGAGGCTATGTGGGATAGGGTCCACACACCTATAGAGCATTAGCCCAACTCCGTGGCTACCTCAGCGGTTACATTGGAGAGCCATAACGGAGCAGCACGACTGTTACACAATACTGTGGGGCACTTCTATTGTTGTATATGCCCTCGATTATACTGCCTTTAGTAAGAACTGTTTGAGAAATTTTAAACATTTTCTTTTTTGGTTGGTCCACCTTTCAAGTACATAATTAAAAGTTTTATTGACCAATTGGTGCAGATGTCCTAATGGACAAGTTGTTTGCTATGTGAATCGACTTTTTCAAGTACCCAGTCAACCATTGATCAGTGTGCATAAACCCTATCTATCCTATAATAAATGTACTGCACACCTGGGCTGTGATACATGTAGCAGAAATATGCGGCCTTTTCCATCAGTGCTGGCCTGGTCCATATCCTGGTGGTCTCCTCACAGGCTTCAATTACCCATCAGGTATAGATCCTCAGGGTGCGGTCACATGTTGCAGTTAAAACTGCATCGCAATCAGCTTTGAGGTGGTTTTAGGTGCAGTTTTGGCAATTGAACAGGTGAAAGACATGAACTGAACGAGTGAATGACATTTGTGGAGCAGGTTTCCCCTTCAAAATCAAATTAACTGGTTCACTTCATGTCTTTCACCTGTTCAATTGACAAAACTGCACCTAAAACCACCACAAAGATGATTGTGATGCAGTTTTAACTGCAACGTGTGACTGCACCCTCAAGGTGCGGTCACACGTTGCAGTTAAAAATGCATCAAAATCAGCTTTGAGGTGGTTTTAGGTGCAGTTTTGTCAATTAAACAGGTGAAAGACATGAACTGAATGAGTGAATTTGACTTTGAAGGGGAAACCTGCTCCACAAATGTCATTCACCCGTTCAGTTCATGTCTTTCACCTGTTCAATTGACAAAACTGCACATAAAACCTCCTCAGGGTGCGTTCACACGTTGCAGTTAAAACTGCATCGCAATCAGCTTTGAGGAGGTTTTAGGTGCAGTTTTGTCAATTTAACAGGT
Organism: Engystomops pustulosus; assembly: GCF_040894005.1. Classification (NCBI taxonomy): domain Eukaryota; kingdom Metazoa; phylum Chordata; class Amphibia; order Anura; family Leptodactylidae; genus Engystomops; species Engystomops pustulosus. The sequence goes on from NC_092417.1 coordinate 7,968,207, forward strand.
GAAAGACATGAACTGAACGGGTGAATGACATTTGTGGAGCAGGTTTCCCCTTCAAAATCAAATTCACTCGTTCAGTTCATGCCTTTCATCTGTTCAATTGACAAAACTGCACCTAAAACCTCCTCAAAGCTGATTGCGATGCCGTTTTAACTGCAACGTGTGACCGCATCCTCCGAATAACTTCTCCCGGCCTTCACTGCAGGATTTGCCAGCCAGGTCTCTCCAGCTCCTTGCAACACATCTCCACACTGTGCCGCTAAAAATATCACAGTTATTTACAATATAGTTTCTCTTGGATAACCACAATGTCCCACACTTTGCGGCTAAGATGAATTATGTCGTGGCCACGAATGGAGATATGTAGACACTGCATGTTTTTGCCATGTGCTTCTTACTAGAGTCATATTGTGCTTTTTCTTTTCTAGATTTTTACTGTGATGTTATGATATGTCTTGTCAGGTGAAGTGTTTTGTAATCACAGCATAAAAATTTCCCATTTTTGTGATAAAATAAAATGTAAATAACAAACATTTACTCCATACAACTTGCATCCAAAAACGGATGCATTTTGAAACAGACTGAAAACGCATGCTTATAAATGGACTAAAAATGCCATGTGTGGCATCACCCTCCGGGTGCGGTTTTGCATGTTTACCATGCGTTTGGGTAGTTTTGAAATAGTTTTTCTTCATTTCTGAAAGTGGAAGCAGCTGTGAAAGTGTCGACACTGGTGCTTACACGTCCAGCAATGAAGAAAAGCATTGTAAAACCATCCAAAAACATCGTAACATGCAAAAACACAGTAAAATGTGTCATTTTCTGGGGGATGAGCTGACATTTTCGTGAATACCATTTTGAGAACCTCTTGGTTAGTTAGTTATAAAATTATACCGGTCTGGCTATTATCCCGCATCATGTCACTAGGCTTCTTGTAAGTCATAGTTGATCTAGAGGGAGCTGCCTGCAAGGAAGCCAAGAGGCAACATTTTCTTATCTCACCTTGAAAAGTATTTGCAGACAGTAATAGAGAAATCCATGTAACACATAAAAAAAGGGAATGTCTCCTTGTGTGGATGAAACGTTACAAAATGGTCAAACTAGTAAATATATAAAGTTTTTGAAATAAATATAAGATAACCGTCTGCCCTAAGGGAATCACATGTAGTTAATAGGAGGACACAGGTAGAGGAAGAAACTATAGAACTTTTCCCCCTCCTAAAGTGATCTATGGAGGAAACCGCAGCTGATGAATTTCTAAGAAAGACTAAAAATTGGTCACTGCTGACAACAAGCCTCATCCACATCCCTCTGTGTATAGAGAAGGTGTCAGGGTGTGGGGGAGGGGAGATGTTCTGTCATGTAATGGGGTAAATGTTTCTTCCACATGTAATGAAGGTTTTGTGTCTTGCAGGATTTATTATCTATTGAGGATCAGAGATGAATATTATATCTCCCAGTGATGGTAAGATTCCCCCGCTGTCTACCTCCGGCTCTTCTACTTCTTACAATGTTACTGATATGATATCACTGCTGTTCTCACATCCGGCTGCAATTACATGTTCTGAGATTTATGCTTTATGTTACAATGACTAACAACAGTGATGAGGATATTACCTCCATACTGTGTCCTTATAGTGGTATCTGTGTATTGTGTATATGATATGTCTGTGTGTTATGTACATTACATGTATACAGGGGGCAGTGATGGGGATATTACCTCCATACTGTGTCCTTATAGTGGTATCTGTGTATTGTGTATATGATATGTGTGTGTTATGTACATTACATGTATACAGGGGCAGTGATGGGGATATTACCTCCATACTGTGTCCTTATAGTGGTATCTGTGTATTGTGTATATGATATGTGTGTTATGTACATTACATGTATACAGGGGGCAGTGATGGGGATATTACCTCCATACTGTGTCCTTATAGTGGTATCTGTGTATTGTGTATATGATATATGTGTGTTATGTACATTACATGTATACAGGAGGCAGTGATGGGGATATTACCTCCATACTGTGTCCTTATAGTGGTATCTGTGTATTGTGTATATGATATGACTGTGTGTTATGTACATTACATGTATACAGGGGGCAGTGATGGGGATATTACCTCCATACCAGAGGTCGCACTAACATTTTTCCAGAAGGGTAAAAATACTCCTCTCACCATTTTTGAGGAGTATTTTTACCCGAGGAGGAGTATGAAAATTTCTGTAATACACATAGCACACATAGCGCGCACACACACTACGCTCACAGGACACTGCACGCTCACAGGACACTGCATGCTCACAGGACACTGCACGCACACACACACTACTGCACGCTCACAGTACACTGCACACACACACTACACGCTCACAGGACACTGCACACACACACTACGCTCACAGGACACTGCACACACACACACACTACGCTCACAGGACACTGCACACACACACACTACGCTCACAGGACACTGCACACACACACACTACGCTCACAGGACACTGCACACACACACACACACACACACACACACACTATGCTCACAGGACACTGCGCACACTACGCTCACAGGACACTGCGCACACACACACACACACTACGCTCACAGGACACTGCGCACACACACACACACTACGCTCACAGGACACTGCGCACACACACACACTATGCTCACAGGACACTGCGCACACACACACACTATGCTCACAGGACACTGCGCACACACACACACTATGCTCACAGGACACTGCGCACACACACACACTATGCTCACAGGACACTGCGCACACACACACACACTATGCTCACAGGACACTGCGCACACACACACACTATGCTCACAGGACACTGCGCACGCACACACACACACACACACTACACTCACAGGACACTGCACACACACACACTACGCTCACAGGACACTGCGCGCACACACACACTATGCTCACAGGACACTGCGCGCACACACACACACTATGCTCACAGGACACTGCGCACGCACACACACTATGCTCACAGGACACTGCGCACGCACACACACACACTACACTCACAGGACACTGCACACACACACACACTACGCTCACAGGACACTGCGCACACACACACTACGCTCACAGGACACTGCGCACACTACTCTCACAGGACACTGCGCACACACACACACACTACGCTCACAGGACACTGCGCACACACACACACTACGCTCACAGGACACTGCGCACACACACACTACGCTCACAGGACACTGCGCACACACACACTACGCTCACAGGACACTGCGCACACTACGCTCACAGGACACTGCGCACACACACACACACTACGCTCACAGGACACTGCGCACACACACACACTACGCTCACAAGACACTGCACACTCACACTACTCACACAGGACACTGCACACTCAAACAGGACACTGCACACTCAAACAGGACACTGCACACTCACACACACTACGCACACAGGACACTGCACACTCAAACAGGACACTGCGCACACACACACACTACGCACACAGGACACTGCACACTCACACAGGACACTGCACACTCACACAGGACACTGCACACTCACACAGGACACTGCACACTCACACAGGACACTGCACACTCAAACAGGACACTGCACACACTCACCCGGTCCCGTCGATCACATAAACGCAGGCAGCATTTGGAGCAGGACGGGGAGCGGCAGCCCCGCTGCCCACATGCCTCGCCCGGGGCCTGCGCTCTCGCTGCGGGTCTCTCCTGCCCGCCCCTGACACTGAGTCACGTGTCCTGCTGAGCGGTCCAGCGCGCGCTGCGATCACTCTATAGACATTTCCCTCATTTGCAGCGCGCGCTGAACCGCTCAGCCTGCGCGCTACAGGGAATAATTGCCATGCGTTCTTTTACGCATGGCAATTATTTTGGGGGGTAATGGCGCCTCATCACGCGTCTATGACGCGTGGTGAGGCGTTAATGCCACCTCTGCTCCATACTGTGTCCTTATAGTGGTATCTGTGTATTGTGTATATGATATGTGTGTTATGTACATTACATGTATACAGGAGGCAGTGATGGGGATATTACCTCCATACTGTGTCCTTATAGTGGTATCTGTGTATTGTGTATATGATATGTGTGTTATGTACATTACATGTATACAGGCGGCAGTGATGGGGGATATTACCTCCATACTGTGTCCTTATAGTGGTATCTGTGTATTGTGTATATGATATGTGTGTTATGTACATTACATGTATACAGGGGGCAGTGATGGGGATATTACCTCCATACTGTGTCCTTATAGTGGTATCTGTGTATTGTGTATATGATATGTGTGTTATGTACATTACATGTATACAGGGGCAGTGATGGGGATATTACCTCCATACTGTGTCCTTATAGTGGTATCTGTGTATTGTGTATATGATATGTGTGTTATGTACATTACATGTATACAGGGGGCAGTGATGAGGATATTACCTCCATACTGTGTCCTTATAGTGGTATCTGTGTATTGTGTATATGATATGTGTGTTATGTACATTACATGTATACAGGAGGCAGTGATGGGGATATTACCTCCATACTGTGTCCTTATAGTGGTATCTGTGTATTGTGTATATGATATGTGTGTTATGTACATTACATGTATACAGGGGGCAGTGATGGGGATATTACCTCCATACTGTGTCCTTATAGTGGTATCTGTGTATTGTGTATATGATATGTGTGTTATGTACATTACATGTATACAGGGGGCAGTGATGGGGATATTACCTCCATACTGTGTCCTTATAGTGGTATCTGTGTATTGTGTATATGATATGTGTGTTATGTACATTACATGTATACAGGGGGCAGTGATGGGGATATTACCTCCATACTGTGTCCTTATAGTGGTATCTGTGTATTGTGTATATGATATGTGTGTAATGTACATTACATGTATACAGGAGGCAGTGATGAGGATATTACCTCCATACTGTGTCCTTATAGTGGTATCTGTGTATTGTGTATATGATATGTGTGTGTTATGTACATTACATGTATACAGGAGGCAGTGATGGGGATATTACCTCCATACTGTGTCCTTATAGTGGTATCTGTGTATTGTGTATATGATATGTGTGTTATGTACATTACATGTATACAGGGGGCAGTGATGGGGATATTACCTCCATACTGTGTCCTTATAGTGGTATCTGTGTATTGTGTATATGATATGACTGTGTGTTATGTACATTACATGTATACAGGGGCAGTGATGGGGGATATTACCTCCATACTGTGTCCTTATAGTGGTATCTGTGTATTGTGTATATGATATGTGTGTTATGTACATTACATGTATACAGGGGCAGTGATGAGGATATTACCTCCATACTGTGTCCTTATAGTGGTATCTGTGTATTGTGTATATGATATGTGTGTTATGTACATTACATGTATACAGGAGGCAGTGATGGGGATATTACCTCCATACTGTGTCCTTATAGTGGTATCTGTGTATTGTGTATATGATATGTGTGTGTTATGTACATTACATGTGTACAGGGGCAGTGATGGGGATATTACCTCCATACTGTGTCCTTATAGTGGTATTGTGTATATGATATGTGTGTTATGTACATTACATGTATACAGGGGCAGTGATGAGGATATTACCTCCATACTGTGTCCTTATAGTGGTATCTGTGTATTGTGTATATGATATGTGTGTTATGTACATTACATGTATACAGGGGGCAGTGATGGGGATATTACCTCCATACTGTGTCCTTATAGTGGTATCTGTGTATTGTGTATATGATATGTGTGTTATGTACATTACATGTATACAGGAGGCAGTGATGGGGATATTACCTCCATACTGTGTCCTTATAGTGGTATCTGTGTATTGTGTATATGATATGTGTGTTATGTACATTACATGTATACAGGGGGCAGTGATGGGGATATTACCTCCATACTGTGTCCTTATAGTGGTATCTGTGTATTGTGTATATGATATGACTGTGTGTTATGTACATTACATGTATACAGGAGGCAGTGATGGGGATATTACCTCCATACTGTGTCCTTATAGTGGTATCTGTGTATTGTGTATATGATATGTGTTATGTACATTACATGTATACAGGGGGCAGTGATGGGGATATTACCTCCATACTGTGTCCTTATAGTGGTATCTGTGTATTGTGTATATGATATGTGTGTTATGTACATTACATGTATACAGGAGGCAGTGATGGGGATATTACCTCCATACTGTGTCCTTATAGTGGTATCTGTGTATTGTGTATATGATATGTGTGTTATGTACATTACATGTATACAGGAGGCAGTGATGGGGATATTACCTCCATACTGTGTCCTTATAGTGGTATCTGTGTATTGTGTATATGATATGTGTGTTATGTACATTACATGTATACAGGGGCAGTGATGAGGATATTACCTCCATACTGTGTCCTTATAGTGGTATCTGTGTATTGTGTATATGATATGTGTGTGTTATGTACATTACATGTATACAGGAGGCAGTGATGAGGATATTACCTCCATACTGTGTCCTTATAGTGGTATCTGTGTATTGTGTATATGATGTGTGTTATGTACATTACATGTATACAGGGGGCAGTGATGGGGATATTACCTCCATACTGTGTCCTTATAGTGGTATCTGTGTATTGTGTATATGATATGTGTGTTATGTACATTACATGTATACAGGAGGCAGTGATGGGGATATTACCTCCATACTGTGTCCTTATAGTGGTATCTGTGTATTGTGTATATGATATGTGTGTTATGTACATTACATGTATACAGGAGGCAGTGATGGGGATATTACCTCCATACTGTGTCCTTATAGTGGTATCTGTGTATTGTGTATATGATATGACTGTGTGTTATGTACATTACATGTATACAGGGGGCAGTGATGGGGATATTACCTCCATACTGTGTCCTTATAGTGGTATCTGTGTATTGTGTATATGATATGTGTGTGTTATGTACATTACATGTATACAGGAGGCAGTGATGGGGATTTTACCTCCATACTGTGTCCTTATAGTGGTATCTGTGTATTGTGTATATGATATGACTGTGTGTTCTGTACATTACATGTATACAGGAGGCAGTGATGAGGATATTACCTCCATACTGTGTCCTTATAGTGGTATCTGTGTATTGTGTATATGATATGTGTGTTATGTACATTACATGTATACAGGGGGCAGTGATGGGGATATTACCTCCATACTGTGTCCTTATAGTGGTATCTGTGTATTGTGTATATGATATGTGTGTTATGTACATTACATGTATACAGGAGGCAGTGATGAGGATATTACCTCCATACTGTGTCCTTATAGTGGTATCTGTGTATTGTGTTATGTACATTACATGTATACAGGAGGCAGTGATGAGGATATTACCTCCATACTGTGTCCTTATAGTGGTATCTGTGTATTGTGTTATGTACATTACATGTATACAGGAGGCAGTGATGGGGATATTACCTCCATACTGTGTCCTTATAGTGGTATCTGTGTATTGTGTATATGATATGTGTGTTATGTACATTACATGTATACAGGAGGCAGTGATGGGGATATTACCTCCATACTGTGTCCTTATAGTGGTATCTGTGTATTGTGTATATGATATGTGTGTTATGTACATTACATGTATACAGGGGGCAGTGATGGGGGATATTACCTCCATACTGTGTCCTTATAGTGGTATCTGTGTATTGTGTATATGATATGTGTGTTATGTACATTACATGTATACAGGAGGCAGTGATGGGGGTATTACCTCCATACTGTGTCCTTATAGTGGTATCTGTGTATTGTGTATATGATATGTGTGTTATGTACATTACATGTATACAGGGGGCAGTGATGGGGGATATTACCTCCATACTGTGTCCTTATAGTGGTATCTGTGTATTGTGTATATGATATGTGTGTTATGTACATTACATGTATACAGGAGGCAGTGATGAGGATATTACCTCCATACTGTGTCCTTATAGTGGTATCTGTGTATTGTGTATATGATATGTGTGTGTTATGTACATTACATGTATACAGGAGGCAGTGATGGGGATATTACCTCCATACTGTGTCCTTATAGTGGTATCTGTGTATTGTGTATATGATATGACTGTGTGTTATGTACATTACATGTATACAGGAGGCAGTGATGGGGGTATTACCTCCATACTGTGTCCTTATAGTGGTATCTGTGTATTGTGTATATGATATGTGTGTTATGTACATTACATGTATACAGGGGGCAGTGATGGGGGATATTACCTCCATACTGTGTCCTTATAGTGGTATCTGTGTATTGTGTATATGATATGTGTGTTATGTACATTACATGTATACAGGAGGCAGTGATGGGGATATTACCTCCATACTGTGTCCTTATAGTGGTATCTGTGTATTGTGTATATGATATGTGTGTTATGTACATTACATGTATACAGGGGGCAGTGATGGGGATATTACCTCCATACTGTGTCCTTATAGTGGTATCTGTGTATTGTGTATATGATATGACTGTGTGTTATGTACATTACATGTATACAGGAGGCAGTGATGGGGATATTACCTCCATACTGTGTCCTTATAGTGGTATCTGTGTATTGTGTATATGATATGTGTGTTATGTACATTACATGTATACAGGGGGCAGTGATGGGGATATTACCTCCATACTGTGTCCTTATAGTGGTATCTGTGTATTGTGTATATGATATGTGTGTTATGTACATTACATGTATACAGGGGCAGTGATGGGGATATTACCTCCATACTGTGTCCTTATAGTGGTATCTGTGTATTGTGTATATGATATGTGTGTTATGTACATTACATGTATACAGGGGGCAGTGATGGGGATATTACCTCCATACTGTGTCCTTATAGTGGTATCTGTGTATTGTGTATATGATATGTGTGTGTTATGTACATTACATGTATACAGGAGGCAGTGATGAGGATATTACCTCCATACTGTGTCCTTATAGTGGTATCTGTGTATTGTGTATATGATATGTGTGTTATGTACATTACATGTATACAGGGGGCAGTGATGAGGATATTACCTCCATACTGTGTCCTTATAGTGGTATCTGTGTATTGTGTATATGATATGTGTGTTATGTACATTACATGTATACAGGAGGCAGTGATGGGGATATTACCTCCATACTGTGTCCCTATAGTGGTATCTGTGTATTGTGTATATGATATTACGGCTCATACTATACTATACCAGTGTCTTTCCTGGCCTGTGCCGGGTTCCCCTGGCTGCACAATGACATTACTGTACTGATATCCACTGCTGTCATCCCTCTACATGTTCTAGAAGATTTCATCCTTGTGTCGCCCTCATTTCCAGATACTGAGACCCGGAAGTTTTTCCAGCAGCTTTGTCACTATCCACATCATGTCCTGAGGACGACGTATGAATATTTCCACGAGGATCTGCTCTACATTGTGGAGAACTGGAGGAATCAATCACTTCTACATGAGCTGAGCTCCCGAAATATCTCAGATCTGGAGGTGAGAGGACATCAGGTGTTATATACAGGTGTCCCCCGTGTTATATACAGGTGTCCTCTGTGATATCAGGTGTTATATACAGGTGTCTCCTGTGTTATCAGGTGTTATATACAGGTGTCCCCTGTGTTATCAGGTGTTATATACTGGTGTCCTCTGTGATATCAGGTGTTATATACAGGTGTCCTCTGTGATATCAGGTGTTATATACAGGTGTCTCCTGTGTTATCAGGTGTTATATACAGGTGTCCTCTGTGATATCAGGTGTTATATACAGGTGTCTCCTGTGTTATCAGGTGTTATATACAGGTGTCCCCTGTGTTATCAAGTGTTATATACAGTTGTCCCCTGTGTTATCAGATGTTATATACAAATGTCCCCTGTGTTATCAGGTGTTATATACAGGTGTCCCCTGTGTTATATACAGGTGTCCCCTGTGTTATCAGGTGTTATATACAGGTGTCCCCTGTGTTATCAGGTGTTATATACAGTTGTCCCGTGTGTTATCAGGTGTTATATACTGGTGTCCTCTGTGATATCAGGTGTTATGTACAGGTGTCCTCTGTGATATCAGGTGTTATATACAGGTGTCTCCTGTGTTATCAGGTGTTATATACAGGTGTCTCCTGTGTTATCAGGTGTTATATACAGGTGTCCCCTGTGTTATCAGGTGTTATATACTGGTGTCCTCTGTGATATCAGGTGTTATATACAGGTGTCCCCTGTGTTATCAAGTGTTATATACAGTTGTCCCCTGTGTTATCAGGTGTTATATACAGGTGTCCCCTGTGTTATCAGGTGTTATATACAGGTGTCCCCTGTGTTATCAGGTGTTATATACAGGTGCCCCCTGTGTTATCAGATGTTATATACAGGTGTCCCCTGTGTTATCAGATGTTATATACAGGTGTCCCCTGTGTTATCAGGTGTTATATACAGGTGTCCCCTGTGTTATCAGGTGTTATATACAGTTGTCCCCTGTGTTATCAGGTGTTATATACAGGTGTCCCCTGTGTTATCAGGTGTTATATACAGTTGTCCCCTGTGTTATCAGGTGTTATATACTGGTGTCCTCTGTGTTACCAGGTGTTATATACAGGTGTCTCCTGTGTTATCAGGTGTTATATACAGGTGTCCCCTGTGTTATCAGGTGTTATATACAGGTGTCCCCCGTGTTATCAGGTGTTATATACAGGTGTCCCCTGTGTTATCAGGTGTTATATACAGGTGTCTCCTGTGTTATCAGGTGTTATATACAGGTGTCCCCTGTGTTATCAGGTGTTATATACAGGTGTCCTCTGTGTTATCAGGTGTTATATACAGGTGTCCCCTGTGTTATCAGGTGTTATATACAGGTGTCCCCTGTGTTATCAGGTGTTATATACAGGTGTCCCCTGTGTTATCAGGTGTTATATACAGGTGTCTCCTGTGTTATCAGGTGTTATATGCAGGTGTCCCCTGTGTTATCAGGTGTTATATACAGGTGTCTCCTGTGTTATCAGGTGTTATATGCAGGTGTCCCCTGTGTTATCAGGTGTTATGTACAGGCAGAGGTCGCACTAACATTTTTCCAGAAGGGTAATAATACTCCTCTCATAATTTTTGAGGAGTATTTTTAACAGGAGGAGTACGAAATTTTCATTCATAAATATATAACGTCTATTAACCCCTTAATGATTGTCCTATCGGCTTTTTACGGCGGTCATTAAGGGTACTTCTTCTGACGCGTACGCCTTTCTACGGCGGCGAGTCAGAAGAAGATTTCGGGACATCGGGTCAGTATAGTGCCGGTGTCGGGCTGTGATCTTACAGCCCAGACCCGGCACTAACACCCTGGATCGGAAAAACTCAGATCTCGGGTGTTTAACCCCTTGCACGCCGCGGTCAAGCATGACCGCGGCGTGTAAGCGTGGATCGGACCCCCCTAGTGTGCTTACCGGGGGATCCGATCCCTCCTGCCGCTGCCCCGGGTCCAGACGAGTGATCCGGGGCTTCCAGCTCCTCTACCCGCCGGGTTCTGCCTTCCTGGCAGGACCCGGCTGTAAGTAACTGAGCATGCACAAGTGTATTGCAGTGTAAAGGCTTGAATAAGCGATCGGACGATCGCTTGTTCAAGCCAAGAAATAGAAAATGTAAAAAAGTTTAAAAAAAAAAAATGAAATCATTTTATTATATAATTAAATAAATAAAAGTCCCATAATCTCCCCAGTTACACATAAAATGCAATTAAAGTATATAAAACACAAAAACACATACATATTTGGTATCAATAAATCTAAATCAATCTTGAACCCGCTTGGTGAACGACGTAAAGACAAATCTCGAAAAACTTCTGTAAACTACAAGTATGACCGCGGCGTGCAAGTGTGTCCCCCGTGGATCGGACCGCCCACCCCCTCCCCCCGGTGTGCTTACCGGGGGATCCGATCCCTCCTGCCGCTGCCCCGGGTCCCGACGAGTGACCCGAGGCTGTCGGCTTCTCTCCCCGCCGGGTTCTGCCTTCCTGGCAGGACCCGGCTGTAAGTAACTGAGCATGCGCGGCATGCTGAGTTACTTACACTATACACTGCAATACAAGTGTATTGCAGTGTAAAGGCTTGAATAAGCGATCGGATGATCGCTTATTCAAGCCAAGAAGTGGAAAATGTAAAAAAGTAAATAAATAAATAAAATAAAAAAAAAAAAAAAAGTCCCACAATCTCCCCAGTATCACATAAAATGCAAATAAAGTAAATAAAACACAAAAACATGTACATATTTGGTATCACCGCGTCCGTATTAATCTGTACATTAAATCTAAATCCATATTGAACCCGCTCGGTGAACTACGTAAAAAAAAACTCGAAAAACTTCCCGTAATATACAATTTTTCATCAAACACCATCACAAAAAATGTTTTAAAAAGTGATCAAAAAAAGTTTTGTTCCCTAATATGATACGACTGAAAAGAACATCTCTTTTCGCAAAAAATAAGCCCTCAACCAGATCTGACAACAGAAAAATACAGAAGTTATGGCCCTGAAAAGTTGTCAATAGTAAAAGCAATGCGATTTTCTCCAATATTGGTTTTGCTCAGGAAAATTGAGCAAAGATAAGAAAAACTATATAAATGAGGTATCACCGCAATCGTAGTGACCAGAGAATAAAGATAAAATATTATTTTTACGTTTCGGTGAGCGGGGGGGGGGAATGCTCACAATCCAAAATAAAAATTGAGGATTTTGTTTGTGTCCCCCTTGAAATAGTTAATAAAATCTCATGAATAAGCTTTAGACTCCACAAATAAATTATCTATACATTGTATCTCATCACGCAAATAATAAGCCTCATATGTTCGCATTACCAAAAAGAAAAAAATGTATAGGTCGTACAATGTGACAATACAAATCTGCAGTGAATGGCGCCTCCATTCATTCTATACTCGGCCGTGCGCCCGTACAGCAGTTTACCACCACATATGGGGTATCAGTACACTCGGGATGAATTGGGCATCAAACGTTTCAGTGCGTTTCATCATTTAATTTATTCTGAAAATGTCAGTTTTGGCCTAAATGAATGTATTTTCCAAAAAAATTCTATAGTTTCTAAATCGCAAGTCCATATTTTTTAATCCATGTGAAACACTTAAAGGGTTAATGGACTTAATAGAAGTTGTTTTACATACGTTGAGGGGTGAAGTTTCTATAGTGGGGTAATTTATGGGGTTTTATTATCATATAGGCCTCTCAAAGTCACTTGGAAGCTGAGTTGTCCCTCAAAATGTGAGTTTTGGCAATTTTCATTAAAATAAGAAAAATCGCACCTAAAGTTCTGCGCCTCATAACATCCTAGAAAAGTGAGAGGACGCATAAAATATCATCCCAACATAAAGCAGATATTCTGTAAATGTTAATTATCAAACTTTTTGGGTAGTTTTACATCTTGTCTGGAAACCAGAACATTTCAAACTTGGAAAATGAAGAATTTTTACAAACTTCTGCCAAATTTTCACTTTTTTTTCAGAACGAAACGAAAAACTTATCACTTAAATTTTATAACTAACATGAAGTACAATGTGTCACGAGAAAACATTCTCAAAATCACCGGGATATGTTAAAGCGTTCCGAAGTTATAACCAATTATCGTGAGACAAGTCAGATTTGAAAAATCGAGTCTGGTCATTGAGCTTAAAACTAGTGTCGGTGATAAGGGGTTAAATATAGATGACAGATAACAGTGATCTAATGGTAAGAGCACATTGAATCACTGTCATCAGTGATCTGTATACAGAGAGGATAGCACCTTCCCTGCAGCCTCTCACTATATACAGGGGCTGCTGTGACAGGGGGCCGATCGATCGGGCTGTCACATAGATAGCACGATCCTGCTACACAGATCAGGAGCACAGCCCCGGCAATAGATATGCCTCCCCAACTTCATGCCAAGCTCCGACTCAACCCCTGGCTCGGCTCCTCCCCCACCCCTCGCTCGGCTCCACAATCTCTCACCTATCTCTCGGCGCCCTGCGGGAGAGGCTCTGACGGTGACCAGGAAGTCCCTCCCTGTCCTGCCTCCAGACACTCAGCGCTGCGATCCTGCAGAGAATATTTTGCATGATCGCAGCCGGCGCCGTCACCGCTTGGAAGCGGCAGCTAACATTCAGACAGGAAAATCACCAAGCATATTCATTTTTTTTATGACACGTGCAGAGGCGTTATCGCGACCTCTGTATACAGGTGTCCCCTGTGTTATCAGGTGTTATATACAGGTGTCCCCTGTGTGATCAGGTGTTATATACTGGTGTCCCCTGTGTTAGCAGGTGTTATATACAGGTGTCCCCTGTGTTATCAGGTGTTATATACAGGTGTCCCCTGTGTTATCAGGTGTTATATACAGGTGTCCCCTGTGTTATCAGGTGTTATATACAGGTGTCCCCTGTGTTATCAGGTGTTATATACAGGTGTCCCCTGTGTTATCAGGTGTTATATACAGGTGTCCCCTGTGTTATCAGGTGTTATATACAGGTGTCCCCTGTGTTATCAGGTGTTATATACAGGTGTCCCCTGTGTTATCAGGTGTTATATACAGGTGTCCTCTGTGTTATCAGGTGTTATATACAGGTGTCCCCTGTGTTATCAGGTGTTATATACAGGTGTCCCCTGTGTTATCAGGTGATATATACAGGTGCCCCCTGTGTTATCAGGTGTTATATACAGGTGTCCTCTGTGTTATCAGGTGTTATATACTGGTGTCCTCTGTGTTATCAGGTGTTATATACAGGTGTCCCCTGTGTGATCAGGTGTTATATACTGGTGTCCCCTGTGTGATCAGGTGTTATATACTGGTGTCCCCTGTGTTATCAGGTGTTATATACAGGTGTCCCCTGTGTTATCAGGTGTTATATACAGGTGTCCCCTGTGTTATCAGGTGTTATATACAGGTGTCCCCTGTGTTATCAGGTGTTATATACAGGTGTCCCCTGTGTTATCAGGTGTTATATACAGGTGTCCCCTGTGTTATCAGGTGTTATATACAGGTGTCCCCTGTGTTATCAGGTGTTATATACAGGTGTCCCCTGTGTTATCAGGTGTTATATACAGGTGTCCCCTGTGTTATCAGGTGTTATATACAGGTGTCCCCTGTGTTATCAGGTGTTATATACAGGTGTCCCCTGTGTTATCAGGTGTTATATACAGGTGTATCCTGTGTTATCAGGTGTTATATACAGGTGTCCCCTGTGTTATTAGGTGTTATATACAGGTGTCCTCTGTGTTATCAGGTGTTATATACTGGTGTCCTCTGTGTTATCAGGTGTTATATACAGGTGTCCCCTGTGTGATCAGGTGTTATATACTGGTGTCCCCTGTGTTAGCAGGTATTATATACAGGTGTCCCCTGTGTTATCAGGTGTTATATACAGGTGTCCCCTGTGTTATCAGGTGTTATATACAGGTGTCCCCTGTGTTATCAGGTGTTATATACAGGTGTCCCCTGTGTTATCAGGTGTTATATACAGGTGTCCCCTGTGTTATCAGGTGTTATATACAGGTGTCCCCTGTGTTATCAGGTGTTATATACAGGTGTCCCCTGTGTTATCAGGTGTTATATACAGGTGTCCCCTGTGTTATCAGGTGTTATATACAGGTGTCCCCTGTGTTATCAGGTGTTATATACAGGTGTCCTCTGTGTTATCAGGTGTTGTATACAGGTGTCCTCTGTGTTATCAGGTGTTGTATACAGGTGTCCCCTGTGTTATCAGGTGTTATATACAGGTGTCCTCTGTGTTACCAGGTGTTATATACAGGTGTCCCCTGTGTTATCAGGTGGTGTATACAGGTGTCCCCTGTGTTATCAGGTGTTATATATAGGTGTCCTCTGTGTTATCAGGTGTTGTATACAGGTGTCCCCTGTGTTATCAGGTGTTATATACAGGTGTCCTCTGTGTTATCAGGTGTTGTATACAGGTGTCCTCTGTGTTATCAGGTGTTGTATACAGGTGTCCCCTGTGTTATCAGGTGTTATATACAGGTGTCCTCTGTGTTATCAGGTGTTGTATACAGGTGTCCCCTGTGTTATCAGGTGTTATATACAGGTGTCCTCTGTGTTATCAGGTGTTATATACAGGTGTCCCCTGTGTTATCAGGTGTTATATACAGGTGTCCTCTGTGTTATCAGGTGTTATATGCAGGTGTCCCCTGTGTTATCAGGTGTTGTATACAGGTGTCCCCTGTGTTATCAGGTGTTGTATACAGGTGTCCCCTGTGTTATCAGGTGTTATATACAGGTGCCCCCTGTGTTATCAGGTGTTATATACAGGTGTCCCCTGTGTTATCAGGTGTTATATACAGGTGTCTCCTGTGTTATCAGGTGTTATATACAGGTGTCTCCTGTGTTATCAGGTGTTATATACAGGTGTCCTCTGTGTTATCAGGTGTTATATACAGGTGTCCCCTGTGTTATCAGGTGTTATATACAGGTGTCCTCTGTGTTATCAGGTGTTATATACAGGTGTCCCCTGTGTTATCAGGTGTTATATACAGGTGTCCCCTGTGTTATCAGGTGTTGTATACAGGTGTCCCCTTTGTGAGAGGACTTATTTTCTGTGTAACAAATTGCACTTCAGCTTTGTAAGTGGGAAAAATAAAGTTATAGATTTTTGAAGGTGGCGAGTAAAAAATTAAAACGCAAAAACGAAAATGGGCTGCGGTGGGAAGGGTTAAAGGTGGATGCCCCAAATGTAGCTATCCCGTTTTGCCCTTTCCCCTACATAAGGAAGCCATTACATTGTGGTTGTTACTTGTGGATTTAGGATTTTCTCCTCTGGACCAGCACATTATAGAGAAGACATGGGGGCACATTTACTAAGGGTCCGTCGGACGCATTTCCGTCGTGTTTCAGACTTTTTTCTTGATTTACCCTGAATTGCCCCGGGTTTTTGGTGCACGCAATCGGATTTTGATGCATCGGCGCCGGCTTGCATGTAACATAAAATCAGGTAGCGTGGACGTCGGACAACCTGACTGATTCGGGCAAACTGCGGAATTTAAAAATCAAATTGTATCTCAAGATCAGCACTTACATGCACCAGGAAGAAGGTGAACTCCGGCGGACCTCAGCGGGGGAAGCGACACATGTGGGAAATTGGACGTAAGATCTTAGTGAAGACCCAAATAAATGTGCCCCGTTAAAGGGCTATTCTCGTCTGGGGATTCTTATTCAGTTTGATTAATCTGCCATATATAAGCATTTTTTCAATTAGATGTTATTAAAAAATATGTCCTGTGTCAAGATAATTTTTCATAAATGTATAAACAAGACTTTGTCCTTGGATACGACCACCTCTGCTGGAGAGATTGCACAAAGAAACAAAAGGTTTTTGTATATGAAATGTCCGGCAGTTACTGCAGGTTTCCACTACCGTCCTGTGGTAATGCTCGCTGATGCCAGGCGGTCGGCAGGACGCAATAGCCTCTGGCCATTGCAGTCAGAGTGCGGGGTGGTCGTAACCGAGGAAGCCATCTTGTTTCTAAGGGACCATATGACTCCATTTATGAGATATTATCTTCACACAGGAACATTTTTTTTTTTTAATAACACCCAATAGAAGTAATGTTTATATTTGGTAAATTAAGTAAACTGAATGTGAATGCCCAGATGAGAATACCCCTTTAAGTATATGTGTATGTTAACCCTTTGTATTCTGTCTCCTTATAAATGACCCTTATGTTTGACCTTTTTTGTGTTCTAGAAATACAGGGATCTAGAACGTAATAGAAAAACCTGGGCCCGGTATTTCCTCCAGGAGATTTTCGGGAGAGGAAGAGAAGCTGTGATATCATTGTGGGTCAGTCTCCATGTATTACGGAAGGATTACGGCTCCCCCAGCCTGGACGCTGTACTGGAGGAGCTCATCTACAGAGGTAACATTGTGTATGACATGTGTCACCCATCATATCCGGGGCTCATCATGTACAATGACCTCAGTAATACAGATCCCTGCACTGGATCAGTCATTCTCCGCAGTGTATAAATGTACAGATGGAGCAACGTGTAATATACAAAGGACTAACACTCCTATCTCACAGAGCAATAACGTTATAGAGACTTTGTGCAACAGCTTTTTTATCTGTAAATGATTGTCCTGGGATGGGAAGAATATACAGGCAGTCCCCTGGTTACATACAAGATAGGGTCTGTAGGTTTGTTCTTAAGTTGAATTTGTATGTAAATCGGAACTGTATACTTTATCATTGTAATCCCAGCCAAATTATTTTTGGTCTCTGTGACAATTGGATATTAAAAATGTTTGATTGTCATTAGACCACGATTAACAATAAAGCTTCATTACAGACACCTGTGATAACTGTTACAGCTGATTATTGTAGCCTAAGGCTAAAGTACAGTAAATTACCAACATCCAGAGGTCCGTTTGTAACTAGGGGTTGTATGCAATTCAGGTGTTCTTAAGTAGGGGACCGCCTGTAATCAGATTGTGGATCTAACATTCCTCATCAGATGTGATCACATATTAACCATTTACTCTCTGCAGAGAAAACACATCTGATACATTCTCAGAATTATTTACCAAGAGTTGTATAAAATATCTAAAAATTATATTTACTCAGAATTTATAACTATTAAAAGCAAATAGTCATAGCGAGGTTGCACACAGATTCCCCCTTCTGCCTCACTAAGACTATCAAGTTCCTAATAGTGACCGGCATTGGGAGATAGTTTGTAGCAGTGCCCAGCCGTGATATGAAGCTGAGTACCAGGAAATGGATGGATAGATCTGATTGGGTCTCTCACGTTGTCCTGCTTCCTCTTCTTGGCTGTTGTTGTCCTCTCGCGTTGCCCTGCTTCCTCCTCTTGGCTGTTGTTGTCTCTCACGTTGTCCTGCTTCCTCCTCTTGGCTGTTGTTGTCCTGCTTCCTCTTCTTGGCTGTTGTTGTCCTCTCACGTTGTCCTGCTTCCTCCTCTTGGCTGTTGTTGTCCTGCTTCCTCCTCTTGGTTGTTGTTGTCCTCTCACATTGTCCTGCTTCCTCTTCTTGGCTGTTGTTGTCCTCTCACGTTGTCCTGCTTCCTCCTCTTGGCTGTTGTTGTCTCTCACGTTGCTCTGCTTTCTCCTCTTGGCTGTTGTTGTCCTCTCGTGTTGCCCTGCTTCCTCCTCTTGGCTGTTGTTGTCTCTCTCACGTTGCCCTGCTTCCTCCTCTTGGCTGGTGTTGTCCTCTCATGTTGTCCTGCTTCCTCCTCTTGGCTGTTGTTGTCCTCTCACGTTGCCCTGCTTCCTCCTCTTGGCTGTTGTCGTCCTCTCACGTGTCCTTGTTTCCTCCTCTTGGCTGTTGTTATCTCTCTCACGTTGCCCTGCTTCCTCCTCTTGGCTGGTGTTGTCCTCTCACGTTGCCCTGCTTCCTCCTCTTGGCTGTTGTTGTCCTCTCACGTTGTCCTGCTTCCTCCTCTTGGTTGTTGTTGTCCTCTCACATTGTCCTGCTTCCTCCTCTTGGTTGTTGTTGTCCTCTCACATTGTCCTGCTTCCTCCTCTTGGTTGTTGTTGTCCTCTCACATTGTCCTGCTTCCTCCTCTTGGTTGTTGTTGTCCTCTCACATTGTCCTGCTTCCTCCTCTTGGTTGTTGTTGTCCTCTCACATTGTCCTGCTTCCTCCTCTTGGTTGTTGTTGTCCTCTCACATTGTCCTGCTTCCTCCTCTTGGTTGTTGTTGTCCTCTCACGTTGCCCTGCTTCCTCCTCTTCCTCATCCTCTCACGTGTCCTTGCTTCCTCCTCTTGGCTGGTGTTGTCCTCTCACGTTGCCCTGCTTCCTTCTCTTGGCTGGTGTTGTCCTCTCACATTGTCCTGCTTCCTCCTCTTGGTTGTTGTTGTCCTCTCGTGTTGCCCTGCTTTCTCCTCTTGGTTGTTGTTGTCCTCTCACGTTGTCCTGCTTCCTCCTCTTGGCTGGTGTTGTCCTCTCACGTTGCCCTGCTTCCTCCTCTTGGCTGGTGTTGTCCTCTCACGTTGCCCTGCTTCCTCCTCTTGGCTGGTGTTGTCCTCTCACGTTGTCCTGCTTCCTCCTCTTGGCTGTTGTTGTCCTCTCGCGTTGTCCTGCTTCCTCCTCTTGGCTGTTGTTGTCCTCTCACGTTGTCCTGCTTCCTCCTCTTAGCTGTTGTTGTCTCTCTCACGTTGTCCTGCTTCCTCCTCTTGGCTGGTGTTGTCCTCTCACGTTGTCCTGCTTCCTCCTCTTGGCTGTTGTTGTCCTCTCACGTTGTCCTGCTTCCTCCTCTTGGCTGTTGTTGTCTCTCTCACGTTGTCCTGCTTCCTCCTCTTGGCTGTTGTTGTCCCTGGGTCCTAGGGTACACAAACCGACTCCTGATGAAAAGCTGTAAGTGACTATTGCTGCAGTTTGTCCATCCACTCCCTGCACAGCCTGGAAGGTGTCTGGTCCCTATACATTAGCAGGCAGTGACTTCTCCACTCATCAGTAGTAACTACTGTCAGGGCCATTTCTGACAACCATCTACTGATACTTATGTCCCAAATGACCCTTTATTTGTTGATTTCTGCCCGCAACAAACCTATATACTTCGCTCCACACCATGTTTAGTGTAGCCATGAGGAAAAATGCTTCTCAGGGGGAATCTTGTTTCCTGAATTTGGAGGAAACTCTAGTTATATTGTATTGAGCTGCTTTAACTCCTCCAAGTCATTCAGTGTTCAGCAAGTGGTTTCTACCATTTATATGTAGGTGGTTTATGCTTGGGGAGAAGGGGGATCTGTGAGGTCCAGAACTTTCTATATAAATCCATCAGCGTTAGGTTTTCTACAGATTGTTGATATAAATTCTGGCCTCTGTCTATTGCTGTGTCTGTTCTGATCCATCTACTGGTTTCATCTGGTCCAATCTCTGGCTCTTGGAATTGTTCTCAGCTTTATCTTTATGACCATTGTCCATATCCCTGTATAATCTCACATGTATATTATATCTGTACATCCAGCACTGATCTATATACTATAAAATCCTACAAATTTCTTATTAGGTGACGCTCTGCCGGGAGAAATCCTACTGGATGAGGAAGGACACAACCTAACCTAACTCTCCAGGGTGCCTGTCCTTGAACATAGGTGTCCAGCAGTCTCTCAGCATCCATGTAGACCTGTTTAGACTGTGGTGCTGTGAGGGCGGCAGAGAACTGTTCTGCCTGCACAGGGAGGTGTGAAGTATTTCAAATTTCTGCAAAGAAACTTTGCGTATATATGTGCCACATAGGCTATCATGTGGCCCCTGAGTCATCACAATGTTCCAGGTGGTCATCTCAGTAGGTTGCCCAATTAATTTTAAGAATAGTGTGGAAGTTCTCCGATTCTGCTAACCAGTATGTCAGTGTGCTTGGTGTACAATCCTTCATCCTGGTGGTAGATGTCGTTTAATATGACTTCTGGTGCTGCATGGTTTTGCGAATGGCTTTGTAGTCTGGTTGAGGTTCATGCTGGCGTCCCAATAGCTATTGGTTATAGTGATGACCCCCAGTAGTTATTAGTCACAGTGATACCCACTGTAGCCACAATAAACCCCCCAGTAGACATTCGTTTTAGTGATGACCCCCAGTAGCTATCAGTCATAGTGATCCCCTCAATAATGACCCCAGTAGTCACAGTGCTTGACCTTAATACTTAGTGATGGCCCCAGTAGCCACTAGCTACAGTGATGGCCCCAGTAGCCACTAGCCACAGTGATGGCCCCATTAGCCACTAGCCACAGTGATGGCCCCAGTAGCCACTAGCCACAGTGATGGCCCCAGTAGCCACTAGCCACAGTGATGGCCCCAGTAGCCACTAGCCACAGTGATGGCCCCAGTAGCCACTAGCCACAGTGATGGCCCCAGTAGCCAGTAGTACCATGCAATCGTCAATCCTCACCCGGTGTTTTACATTTACACAATACAAGACAATGGGCGCTGATTACCGTTCGCATGCGTTTGTATATAAACGAATATGTAATTGTCCTTGGACCACCCAGTGCATTTTTAATCCGTTACAAATCGGAATCAAAACGCTAACGTGTGATGCCACCCTGAGGCCTCTTGATGTATCTGTTGGACAAAGCAGTCGCCCGGCAAAACTTTGTCAAGTCCAAGCTGGTGTAGTTTTGCGTAAAAACCAGCAAACAAAAGTTTGCAGGTTTTTCAAAAGAATTCAGGTGCGCCCTGTGCCCACCTACTCCGCTGGCCGCCGCGTCCCTCTACAGCCCTGCACGACCACATGTCATGGAGGTGGCCCTATTCCCCCTCCCATTCCCCCCTGGTGTATACGAAGAGGACTCAGCCTGTGACCCTTCTTCATATACCTGCAACCTGTTGCATGTTCAGTCCTTAAGAGGTTAAATACTGATTCCATCAAGTAATACAGTCTTTTCCACTTCTACGTGCTCCAATGTTCCAATATACGACAGGATAGTAAGGATAAGACGGTATCTTTGTAGCTCCAGTCTATAGCACAAGAGAAGAGATCATCTCCTATTACGATCTCACTTCTCTTGGGCGGCGTCCACACTGCACTCTGCTATTCACACCTTGCATTTGCATCACGTTTAGAAACACAATGAGAATATACATGGGGTGGAGCGTCCATTTCAATGAAGCAGTAGCTGGGCCTCCAAAATATATTTCAGTGGTGGGCCCTAGGCTCCAACCCTGCAGCCACTTATCATCTCCTTTATTTTCTGTTGTTTCCATAGAAATCCAGAATCATCACAAGAAACATTTATATGAGAAAACGGAGAATCTGATAGAGAATAAACCTCCGAGATGTAACCAGGAGGAGGAGAGTTTTCCCTTCTGCACACGTTATGTGACCCTCATCATTGTCTCCACTCATCACTTTAGGGAACGCTCTGAGAATGAGCTCATAGCGACCGGGGCAAGACATGAGAAATATGTAAGGATAAAACATCATGAATTACAACGTATTTCCCCCAACAAGATGTTCCGCTGGTGCCACCGGTCCAGACTGGTACCACATATGGTGCTGGTGAGCGGAGTGCCCGGGGTAGGGAAGACCACGCTGATGCAGAAGATTGTCTATGACTGGGTGAAGGGAGATCTCTATCAAAGATTCTCTTTTGTCTTCTTCTTCAAATTCCGGGAACTGAACCAATGGGATAAGGTCAGTCTGGAGATCCTGATCCTTCATCATTACCCATATCTGTGGCCGCAGCTCGAGAACATCCTACAAGATCCAGAGAAACTTCTCTTTATATTTGATGGATTAGATGAAAGCAATCAGACAATGGATTTCACATCCCGTCACTTGTGCTCGGACCCTAAACAGCCGGAACGTTGTGGTCACATTGTGGTCAGTTTGGTGAGAAAGTCTCTTCTTAATGGTTGTTCTGTTCTGATGACCAGTCGCCCGACCAGACTGGCATCAATGGATTGTAATGTTTTCCAGCGAATGGTAGAAATCAGTGGATTCTTCACAGAAGAAAGAAAGATTTACTTTGACAATTTCTTCCGTGACCCTGAACTGGCAGAAAAGGCTTTTACCTATGTGAGGCAGAATGACACATTGTACACGTTCTGTTACCTCCCGTCCTACTGCTGGATCATCTGTACAGTATTATCCAGGAGCTTCCAGACCACAAGTAGTGACCAGCAGGTCTCATTATTACCCAGAACCGTGACCCAGCTCTTTGCCATATTTGTCGCCAACATCCTGTCCAATCACAGCCCGGAGAAAAGTGGCGCCCAGAAGCTCCTGCAGTCCATCGGATGGATGGCAGAACATGGGGTCATGAATCACACGATTATATTTGATGATCGGGATCTGGAATCTTTCCATGTGGACAATAAGTCAAAGCTCTTATCAAGTTTCCTGATGGAATCGGAGGAACCTGTGTCCTATTCCTTCTTACATCTCACTGTCCAGGAATTCTTCTCTGCCTTTGTGCATTATGCCGATTATTCTCCTGAGAAGTTACAGAAATCACTAGAGAAAGCCAAATCCTATCCTGATGGACGAGGTGAGATGTTCCTCCGCTTCCTGTGTGGTCTATCAGATGCCACCACCAGGTCACTACTAACCGGATACCTGGACACACAAGCAGCTCAGGCCTCCAGAGAAGTCATCATGTGGCTGAAGAACTTCATTACAGGAGGAGGAGAAGAAGAAGAAGAAGAGAAAGAAGGAGGAGAGAGGCTGGAGGCTGGAGAAGAAGAAGAAGAAGAGAGGCTGGAGGAAAGTGAAAACAAGAAGCAACTTCTCAGGGCGTTCTTCTATCTGTTTGAGACCCGGAATAAGGTTCTGGTGCAGGAATCATTACAATCACACAGAACATTAGACCTTTCTGATGTTCCCTTGTCGGCTCTAGACTGCACCGTGTTATCATTCATCATGGAGTGCTGCTCACATATAGAAGGTCTCCGTCTATCGGGATGTTCTATAGACCCTGAGGGATTAGAGAGACTGGCACCAGGATTACACAACCTCCGCTATCTGAGGTATAAATCATCCGGATTATTATTACACCGGGATCCACAGTAGCCAATAGTAATAGTAGTAATGGTGGGGATAGCGCCCCCGATTAGTAATAAGGGGACACTGTACCAGAGTATCGAGTATCTAATCCTATCATGTGACACAGTCTGCTGAGCTGTGTATCTAATCCTATCATGTGTGATACTGTCTGCTGAGCTGTGTATCTAATCCTCTCCTCTGTGATACTGCTGGGCTGTGTATCTAATCCTCTCTTGTGTGATACTGTCTGCTGAGCTGTGTATCTAATCCTCTCCTCTGTGATACTGCTGGGCTGTGTATCTAATCCTATCCTGTGTGATACTGCTGAGCTGTGTATCTCATCCTATCCTGTGTGATACTGTCTGCTTAGCTGTGTATCTCATCCTATCCTGTGTGATACTGTCTGCTGAGCTGTGTATCTAATCCTATCCTGTGTGATACTGCTGGGCTGTGTATCTAATCCTATCCTGTGTGATACTGCTGAGCTGTGTATCTAATCCTATCCTGTGTGATACTGTCTGCTGAGCTGTGTATCTAATCCTATCATGTGTAATACTGACTGCAGAGCTGTGTATCTAATCCTATCCTGTGTGATACTGCTGAGCTGTGTATCTAATCCTAGCCTGTGTGATACTGCTGAGCTGTGTATCTAATCCTATCCCGTGTGATACTGTCTGCTGAGATATGTATCTAATCAGAGGTCGCTCAAACGCCTCACCAAGCATCATAGGCGCATTATCGGGCGCCATTACTCCCCAAAATAAAAGGCAAGCGTAAAAATAAGCTTGTCAATGATCCCCTGTAGTGCACTTCACCTGGGTCTGAACAGAGAGAATCTGTAGATGTGAGCATACACTTAGAATGGAGAGGGTCTGGACCGATTCTATGAATCAGGAGTAGAAGGGAAAAGACCAGGGCGCATCGACTCAGGTGTAGGTTTGATTAAAAAAAGGTATTTAAAAAATGCTATTAAAAGCTGCTCACCTTGCGGCTATCTTTTAGCCTAGCATGTAGTCAAGTATGTGGAGTGCTGCCGGTGGAGCCACGAGGATTGAACGTCCAGAGGTAGAATCCCGCGGTGTGGAGATGCTTGTAGGTAAGCAAGACAGAGAAGATCCACAGTGTGGCGCAACTTCACTTTGGTAAGAATCTTTATTGCAAATGAACTACGCGTTTCGGCGCTTGGACCAGCGCCTTCGTCAGGTTCGGCAAACAAGATAAAAGGTAACATACATGGCTATATTTTATACATAGAGGCTGGGAGCCTCATTCTCAAAAAGGGGAGGTACGTTATAGGTAAGATGGTGGGATAGGAAGATGCTGCTGTCCATCAGTGGCAGCCCCGTGTTTTTTACAGGTTAAAACAATAAATATTTGGATAATAACACAATGACACAATAATAACACAATAACACAATAATAACACAGTAATAATCCCGCATACTTCATATAGATACAGATAGGTTGGTTAAAATAACGGGTTAAAAATAGCATGTTAATAAAGAAGAAAAAAAAAAAAAAAAAAAAAAATTTGAAAAAGAATAATAAGGGGTTTACCCTGGATCCAGTGGGAAGGTGTATTGTTGGGGCTTATGTTTGGTTGGGACCTGGGGGACTCAAGTGTGTATTCTCTACTCATCGCTGAGGGGTTGGGTGTACCTCTGTGGGCTACTTGTGGTCATGGTAACCGGACGCTTTAGTTACAGTTCCTTGTGTTCGGACGCTTGAAGCAAGATTCTACGGAAGGCGGTCTGGGACAAAAAGATTTCCGTTCGTTGTATCAAAAAGGACCAAGTGAGGAGCAAAGTGTTCACTATATTTTCAGTCGGTGTGGCCTCTTGCATTATGATGAAGGTGGTTGGGTCTGCTAGTTCTCTTGGAGTGTGGTGGCCGTATATCTCAATTTTCGAAGGTCTCTATAGCTTCATTTAAACCTTCGGGGGTTAATGTGTGTAGCCTGTAGATCCAATAAGATTCTTTTTTGTTAAGTATAGTTGTTCTATCTGGGGTATCCTCCGGGATGTGTTCAATGGGAGTGATCGTAATACAGCTAAAATCTTTGTTATGTATGGTAGTTAGATGTCTAGATAAACTTTGAAGTAAAAAGCCGGCTTTAGTCTTGCATCGGTGC
This sequence comes from Engystomops pustulosus, assembly GCF_040894005.1. Taxonomy (NCBI): domain Eukaryota; kingdom Metazoa; phylum Chordata; class Amphibia; order Anura; family Leptodactylidae; genus Engystomops; species Engystomops pustulosus. The sequence goes on from NC_092417.1 coordinate 7,994,893, forward strand.
CCGTCCAGTCGCATCCTCAGGGATTGTGTGGTACGTCCCACATACTGTAGCCCACAGTTGCAGGTTATTAAATATATTATATAGTTAGAATCGCATGTCATTCTATGTTTGATTTTGAATTGTTCTCTGGTAATATTGGAATGAAAGAAAGTCTTTTTGTCTGTGATGGAAGAGCAGCAGAGGCATTTTTTATGGTGGCATTTGTATGCTCCTTTCGGCGGTGTTCTCCCTTGTGTCACTTCAGGTTTTTTTGAGTTCCTTAGTTTACTTGGGGCGATTATGTTCTTTAAGCTTCTAGCTTTTCTGAATGTAATCTTAGGAGTAATTGGCAAGTCTTTGGCCAAATGTGGATCATCTCTCAGGATCTTCCAGTTTTTTTGTAATAGGTTTCTGATAGCCTGGTTACCCTTGTCAAAGGTGGTGATGAAGTTATTTTTTGTAGTCTTAGAATTGTGAGAGCTTAGTTTTTCTGTTTTTTTTGGGAGAAGACATTCCTTCTGACTGGTGTGTAGGTTTTTTGTATAAGCATTTTGTATGAGTGTTTTCGGGTATCCTTTCGTGAGGAACCTCTTGAAGATCACTTTAGCCTGAATTTTATAGTCAGTAAGGGTTGAACAATTTCTCCTTATTCTGCGGAATTGGCTGAAAGGGATATTTCTCAGCCATTTGTTGTAATGGGCACTGTTATAGTTGAGGTAACTGTTTCCATCTACTTTCTTGAAATGTGTTTTAGTGACAATTTGGTTGGTACTGTTCTTCCTGATTTCCAGGTCTAGGAAGATAATTCGATTGGAATCGAAGGTAGATGTGAATTTGAGGCCCCAATTGTTATTGTTGATATGGTTTACAAAGGTTTGGGCTTCGGTTTCACTCCCATTCCAAATTATAAACAGGTCATCTATATATCTTCTATACAATAAAATTTTGGACCAAAATGGTGATGCATATATATGTTGGCTTTCGAATCGCCCCATAAACAGGTTGGCGTAGCTAGGGGCAGCCCGAGTCCCCATGGCCGTGCCGCAGATTTGTTTGAAAATTTGGCTCTGGAATTCGAAGATGTTATGTTCTAAGACGAATTTGATCCCCTCTGTAATGAATTTGATTTGTCTGCTATCCATTTTTGTTTGGTTGTGTAAGTACCACTCCATTGCTTGTACTCCCAGTTCATGTGAAATATTAGAATACAGGGCTGAAACATCCAATGTGAGAAAATGGAATTCTGATTCCAATTTGAGATTCTGTAGTTCCAATATGAGTGTACTGGAGTCTCTCAAATAGGAGGGTAGGTTTTTCACTAGATCCTGTAGAAAGAGGTCCACATAGTGTGAAAGATGACTTGTTAAGGAACCTATCCCCGATATAATGGGGCGTCCCGGAGGATTAGTCTCATCCTTATGTATTTTAGGGAGATGGTAAAAGGTCGCAATGACCGGATTATTTACAGTGAGGAAACCTTTTTCTTGTTTATTAAGGATTCCTTCCTCGGAGGCTTTTTTTATAAGATTTTTGTATGAGGAGAGGTAGTCCTGGATTGGGTTTTTCTTTAATATCGTGTAGTATTTGGTGTTCGATAGTATATTGTATGCTTCTTTTAGGTAGCAGTCTCTGTCCTGAATGACAATGCCACCACCTTTATCCGCTTCCCGGATTACTATATTTTGGTTCTTCTTGATCTTGGATAGAGCTGTTAGTTCGTCCGTTGTGAGGTTGTTAGCCACTTTTTGTTTCGTTTTTATTGAACTGAGATCTTTTGTCATTGTGGCATAGAATGTTTCAATAAACGCTCCTTTATATGCCACAGGGTTAAAGGTAGATTTCTTTTTTACCGGTTGGTGTAGAAATGAATCTGGTACAGTTGTAGTTTCTGACTGGTTGTCAGCTGGTTTTTGTCCTTGTTTTATTGAAAAATATCTTTGGAGGGTCAGTTTACGGACAAATCTGTTCAGATCAATAAAGCGATTGAATTCGTCCGTGGTCGTTGAAGGGCAAAAGTTAAGACCTTTAGATAAAAGGGAATTTTCTTGGTTGGATAACTTATATGTGGATAAGTTGAAAATTTTTATTTGTTGGTCGTGCTTTGGGATCCTGATTTTTGGATCTTTGCACGTTTTTATCCCCATATCATTGTTGTCTATTTTGTTTATATATGTATCCGAATGGCTTTTCGATCCTTCTTTGGTGGTCCTTCTTTTTGATCCTCCTCTGTTTCCTCTGTGGGTTTTTTTCTTTTTGTGGCTTTTGGAGTGAATAGAGGAAAAAAGTATGTTAACATTTTCTGGGGAGGGACCGGTGTCATTCCGCTCGGATCCGGGATTTTCGACATTGGTGTTGAAGGTCTTGTGGGTCCCAGTTCTAAAAAAGAGACATTGGAGGTCGTACTGGTTGGTGAGGCCGGGCTGGAAGGTTGAATGGGTAGGTGATCTGTTGTGATATTGTCTGTATTAGTGTATCCCCTGTTTGGTTGGGGGGGGTTGGAAATAACCGTATTGAAGCTGGTACAAAAGGATTCGTGTACAGTGAGATCTGACAGATTTAGCGTGGAACTCCAGGTGTTGTTGAGGAATTGTGGAGAAAGACAGAAGGTGGTGATATTGGGTGTTTGTATCTCAGTAGATGGTTCCTCAGTTCGAAGGTTTTTCATAGTCTCGTTCTTTTTCTCATGTTGTTTCTGCATTCCTATATTTCCATATCTAGTTTTGGTTGTGGCGTTAGTTGGTGGGCCTTTTTTCTCTTGGGGTCTTGTTTTTGTGGGGGTAGTAATTTGTGAATTTTCTTGGGTATCCTGAGATTTGGAGTGGGAATGTTCTTTCACATTTATGTGGTTATAATGGTTTTTCACGAACTTTTGGTTTCTATTTTTATCTTTATGATTGTCCTTGTCGGATGATCGATGTTTAGTGTTCATAAAAGTTCGACTTCTATTATTGTATGGCATATTTTGTCGGTACTTATTATTGTTAGTACTGTTCCCATGATGTGGAACATGATTTCTGGAGGGTCTTTCACTAGTCGTGGATGGTACGGATGTATGTTTGTTGGGTGGGGGGGTTCTGCTGATTGTGGGTGTGTTGTATTTTTGTTGGTTGGTAGGCGGGTTTCCTCGTACATGTTTGGGGTGTTCCATATTTGTGGTGTGTTTCTGAGTGCATAAATTTTCCAGTTTTTTTATTTTTCTCTCAACTATTTCATTTTCTAGATTGGACAGTCTCTGATGGATGTTTTTGTTGATATTATGAAAGTCCTTATGTCCTTTGTACGTTTCTAGTTTTTGTATCAGTTCCTCTGTTTCCGCTGTGAGAATGTTACAGAGTGTTGTTCTTTTTGTAATGACTCTGGAAATTAGTTCATAGGAGCAATTCTCAAGGAACTCATCCCATTCTTTGGTGAATTTTTGATCGTCCAGAAATGTGGATGGGATGTTTATTTTTAATCCCTTAGGGATAACTTTGATTCTTTGATAGTAGTCTAAAAACATGATATCTAAACCATGTTTGAGTTCTTTTTTAGCCGTATCTTCAAATTTATGGAAGGTGTCCAACATGGACTCTATGGTGGTATTACCCATATCTTTAGGAATCATGTTTGTGGAAAAGTCAGACTTCAGTAGTTCTGATAAAAGCGATTGTCTGGAGTTCAGCCTGTTCTTGAAGAAGTCCATTTTTGTTTTTATGTGTCCCCCTGTAATGTATTGTGTGCTTATGGGGGGTTTTTTATGGTTGATTTATGGCGGAAAGTTATGGATTATAAGGTTGTCCAAAAGATTATCCAGTAGGGGAACCCGAAGATGATGATTTGAATAAACAGAAAATCAATGCAACCTTGCAGCAATAATACAATAAAGAAAAAAAAAAAAAAAATTCAATACAACTGTGCAGCAGTGGGACAATAAAGCAAAAAAAAAAAAAAAAAAAAAAATCAATGCAACTGTGCGGCAATGAGACAATAAAGCAAAAAAAAAAAAAGTAAAACAAACAGCAATGAAAAATCAGTACAACAATAAGGCAATGTGAAAGCATACAGATGCAAACAGAAAGGTATTTGTGTGTATTGATTGGTAACCACTTTTTATGGAGTTGTCCGAGGGTAGATTATTGCTTCTGTAGTGTGTACTCGTTTGTTTTGGTCTCAGTCTTTGGAGCAATGATCGATTGTAGAGGCTGCTGCTCCTGGTTTCCCTTCTTATGTGCTGAATTGGAGCATCAATATGGTTATATATATGTCTTGCCTTTATATCCGTCCATAGGATCGAGGAGAGGGTCTGGACCGATTCTATGAATCAGGAGTAGAAGGGAAAAGACCAGGGCGCATCGACTCAGGTGTAGGTTTGATTAAAAAAAGGTATTTAAAAAATGCTATTAAAAGCTGCTCACCTTGCGGCTATCTTTTAGCCTAGCATGTAGTCAAGTATGTGGAGTGCTGCCGGTGGAGCCACGAGGATTGAACGTCCAGAGGTAGAATCCCGCGGTGTGGAGATGCTTGTAGGTAAGCAAGACAGAGAAGATCCACAGTGTGGCGCAACTTCACTTTGGTAAGAATCTTTATTGCAAATGAACTACGCGTTTCGGCGCTTGGACCAGCGCCTTCGTCAGGTTCGGCAAACAAGATAAAAGGTAACATACATGGCTATATTTTATACATAGAGGCTGGGAGCCTCATTCTCAAAAAGGGGAGGTACGTTATAGGTAAGATGGTGGGATAGGAAGATGCTGCTGTCCATCAGTGGCAGCCCCGTGTTTTTTACAGGTTAAAACAATAAATATTTGGATAATAACACAATGACACAATAATAACACAATAATAACACAGTAATAATCCCGCATACTTCATATAGATACAGATAGGTTGGTTAAAATAACGGGTTAAAAATAGCATGTTAATAAAGAAGAAAAAAAAAAAAAAAAAAAATTTGAAAAAGAATAATAAGGGGTTTACCCTGGATCCAGTGGGAAGGTGTATTGTTGGGGCTTATGTTTGGTTGGGACCTGGGGGACTCAAGTGTGTATTCTCTACTCATCGCTGAGGGGTTGGGTGTACCTCTGTGGGCTACTTGTGGTCATGGTAACCGGACGCTTTAGTTACAGTTCCTTGTGTTCGGACGCTTGAAGCAAGATTCTACGGAAGGCGGTCTGGGACAAAAAGATTTCCGTTCGTTGTATCAAAAAGGACCAAGTGAGGAGCAAAGTGTTCACTATATTTTCAGTCGGTGTGGCCTCTTGCATTATGATGAAGGTGGTTGGGTCTGCTAGTTCTCTTGGAGTGTGGTGGCCGTATATCTCAATTTTCGAAGGTCTCTATAGCTTCATTTAAACCTTCGGGGGTTAATGTGTGTAGCCTGTAGATCCAATAAGATTCTTTTTTGTTAAGTATAGTTGTTCTATCTGGGGTATCCTCCGGGATGTGTTCAATGGGAGTGATCGTAATACAGCTAAAATCTTTGTTATGTATGGTAGTTAGATGTCTAGATAAACTTTGAAGTAAAAAGCCGGAACGCGCCGAAACGCGTAGTTCATTTGCAATAAAGATTCTTACCAAAGTGAAGTTGCGCCACACTGTGGATCTTCTCTGTCTTGCTTACCTACAAGCATACACTTAGAATGTAAGCAGAAGTGGTCCCAGAGTCATCCGTTTTTTCCCCCCTATTTGCAAAGGAATAAAGTCAGTAGCTTGTCCAAAAGTTTTGAAGGTCATATGGTAGAGTAAAGCCCCTTTCCAATAGAGTTCTATGGAAAACACGCAGGAATAACATATATACACTCCATACTGTGCAGTCATATAGATATACGCATCCCATACTGTGCACTGATATAGCTATACGCATCCCATACTGTGCACTGATATAGATATACACCCCCCCATACTGTGCACTGATATAGATATACACTCCCCATACTGTGCACTGATATAGATATACACCCCCCCCATACTGTGCACTGATATAGATATACACCCCCCATACTGTGCACTGATATAGATATACACCCCCCATACTGTGCACTGATATAGATATACACCCCCCAATACTGTGCACTGATATATACACCCCCCCATACTGTGCACTGATATAGATATACACCCCCCCCATACTGTGCACTGATATAGATATACACCCCCCATACTGTGCACTGATATAGATATACACCCCCCCCCATACTGTGCACTGATATAGATATACACCCCCCCATACTGTGCACTGATATAGATATACACCCCCCATACTGTGCACTGATATAGCTATACGCATCCCATACTGTGCACTGATATAGCTATACGCATCCCATACTGTGCACTGATATAGATATACACCCCCCATACTGTGCACTGATATAGATATACACCCCCCATACTGTGAACTGATATAGCTATACGCATCCCATACTGTGCACTGATATAGCTATACGCATCCCATACTGTGCACTGATATAGATATACACCCCCCATACTGTGCACTGATATAGATATACACCCCCCATACTGTGCACTGATATAGATATACACCCCCCCATACTGTGAACTGATATAGATATACACCCCCCATACTGTGCACTGATATAGATATACACCCCCAATACTGTGCACTGATATAGCTATACAGCCCCCATACTGTGCACTGATATAGCTATACATCCCCCATACTGTGCACTGATATAGCTATACACCCCCCATACTGTGCACTGATATAGCTATACGCATCCCATACTGTGCACTGATATAGCTATACGCATCCCATACTGTGCACTGATATAGATATACACCCGCCATACTGTGCACTGATATAGATATACACCCCCCATACTGTGCACTGATATAGATATACACCCCCCATACTGTGAACTGATATAGATATACACCCCCCATACTGTGCACTGATATAGATATACACCCCCAATACTGTGCACTGATATAGATATACACCCCCCATACTGTGCACTGATATAGCTATACGCATCCCATACTGTGCACTGATATAGCTATACGCATCCCATACTGTGCACTGATATAGCTATACACCCCCATACTGTGCACTGATATAGATATACACCCCCCATACTGTGCACTGATATAGCTATACGCATCCCATACTGTGCACTGATATAGCTATACGCATCCCATACTGTGCACTGATATAGATATACACCCCCCATACTGTGCACTGATATAGATATACACCCGCCATACTGTGCACTGATATAGATATACACCCCCCATACTGTGCACTGATATAGATATACACCCCCCATACTGTGCACTGATATAGATATACACCCCCCATACTGTGCACTGATATAGATATACACCCCCCAATACTGTGCACTGATATATACACCCCCCCATACTGTGCACTGATATAGATATACACCCCCCCCATACTGTGCACTGATATAGATATACACCCCCCATACTGTGCACTGATATAGCTATACGCATCCCATACTGTGCACTGATATAGATATACACCCCCCATACTGTGCACTGATATAGATATACACCCCCCATACTGTGAACTGATATAGCTATACGCATCCCATACTGTGCACTGATATAGCTATACGCATCCCATACTGTGCACTGATATAGATATACACCCCCCATACTGTGCACTGATATAGATATACACCCCCCATACTGTGAACTGATATAGATATACACCCCCCCATACTGTGCACTGATATAGATATACACCCCCCATACTGTGCACTGATATAGATATACACCCCCAATACTGTGCACTGATATAGATATACACCCCCCATACTGTGCACTGATATAGCTATACACCCCCCATACTGTGCACTGATATAGCTATACGCATCCCATACTGTGCACTGATATAGCTATACGCATCCCATACTGTGCACTGATATAGATATACACCCCCCATACTGTGCACTGATATAGCTATACGCATCCCATACTGTGCACTGATATAGCTATACACCCCCATACTGTGCACTGATATAGATATACACCCGCCATACTGTGCACTGATATAGATATACACCCCCCATACTGTGCACTGATATAGATATACACCCCCCATACTGTGAACTGATATAGATATACACCCCCCATACTGTGCACTGATATAGATATACACCCCCAATACTGATATAGATATACACCCCCCATACTGTGCACTGATATAGCTATACGCATCCCATACTGTGCACTGATATAGCTATACGCATCCCATACTGTGCACTGATATAGCTATACACCCCCATACTGTGCACTGATATAGATATACACCCCCCATACTGTGCACTGATATAGCTATACGCATCCCATACTGTGCACTGATATAGCTATACGCATCCCATACTGTGCACTGATATAGATATACACCCGCCATACTGTGCACTGATATAGATATACACCCCCCATACTGTGCACTGATATAGATATACACCCCCCATACTGTGAACTGATATAGATATACACCCCCCATACTGTGCACTGATATAGATATACACCCCCAATACTGTGCACTGATATAGATATACACCCCCCATACTGTGCACTGATATAGCTATACGCATCCCATACTGTGCACTGATATAGCTATACGCATCCCATACTGTGCACTGATATAGCTATACGCATCCCATACTGTGCACTGATATAGCTATACACCCCCATACTGTGCACTGATATAGATATACACCCCCCATACTGTGCACTGATATAGCTATACGCATCCCATACTGTGCACTGATATAGATATACGCATCCCATACTGTGCACTGATATAGATATACACCCGCCATACTGTGCACTGATATAGATATACACCCCCCATACTGTGCACTCATATAGATATACACCCCCCATACTGTGCACTCATATAGATATACACCCGCCATACTGTGCACTGATATAGATATACGCATCCCATACTGTGCACTGATATAGATATACACCCGCCATACTGTGCACTGATATAGATATACACCCTCCATACTGTGCACTGATATAGATATACACCCCCCATACTGTGAACTGATATAGATATACACCCGCCATACTGTGCACTGATATAGATATACACCCCCCATACTGTGAACTGATATAGATATACACCCGCCATACTGTGCACTGATATAGATATACGCATCCCATACTGTGCACTGATATAGATATACACCCCCCATACTGTGCACTGATATAGATATACACCCCCCATACTGTGCACTCATATAGATATACACCCCCCATACTGTGCACTCATATAGATATACACCCGCCATACTGTGCACTGATATAGATATACGCATCCCATACTGTGCACTGATATAGATATACACCCGCCATACTGTGCACCGATATAGATATACACCCCCCCCATACTGTGCACTGATATAGATATACACCCCCCCATACTGTGCACTGATATAGATATACACCCCCCAATACTGTGCACTGATATAGATGTACACCCGCCATACTGTGCACTCATATAGATATACTCCCCCCATACTGTGAACTGATATAGATATACATCCGCCATACTGTGCACTGATATAGATATACACCCCCCATACTGTGAACTGATATAGATATACACCCGCCATACTGTGCACTGATATAGATATACACTCGCCATACTGTGCACTCATATAGATATACACCCACCATACTGTGCACTGATATAGATATACACCCCCCCCCATACTGTACACTGATATAGATATACACCCGCCATACTGTGCACTGATATAGATATACACCCCCCCCCATACTGTGCACTGATATATACACCCCCCCATACTGTGCACTGATATAGATATACACCCCCCCCATACTGTGCACTGATATAGATATACACCCCCCATACTGTGCACTGATATAGATATACCCCCCCCCCCCATACTGTGCACTGATATAGATATACACCCCCCACATACTGTGCACTCATATAGATATACTCCCCCATACGGTGCACTGATATAGATATACACCCGCCATACTGTGAACTGATATAGATATACACCCGCCATACTGTGCACTGATATAGATATACACCCCCCATACTGTGAACTGATATAGAGATACACCCGCCATACTGTGCACTGATATAGATATAGACCCGCCATACTGTGCACTGATATAGATATACACCCGCCATACTGTGCACTGATATAGCTATACGCATCCCATACTGTGCACTGATATAGATATACACCCCCATACTGTGAACAAATATAGATATACACCCGCCATACTGTGCACTGATATAGATATAGACCCGCCATACTGTGCACTGATATAGATATACACCCGCCATACTGTGCACTGATATAGATATACACCCGCCATACTGTGCACTGATATAGATATACACCCGCCATACTGTGCACTGATAAAGATATACACCCCCTCATACTGTGCACTGATATAGATATACACCCCCCATACTGTGCACTCATATAGATATACACCCCCCCCCATACTGTGCACTCATATAGATATACACCCCCCCCATACTGTGCACTCATATAGATATACACCCCCCCATACTGTGCACTGATATAGATATACACCCACCCATACTGTGCACTGATATAGATATACACCCCCCATACTGTGCACTGATATAGATATACACCCCCCCCCCCCATACTGTGCACTGATATAGATATACACCCCGCCATACTGTGCACTGATATAGATATACACCCCCCATACTGTGCACTGATATAGATATACACCCCCCCCCATACTGTGCACTGATATAGATATACACCCGCCATACTGTGCACTGATATAGATATACACCCCCCATACTGTGCACTGATATAGATATACACCCCCCCCCATACTGTGCACTGATATAGATATACACCCCCCATACTGTGCACTGATATAGATATACACCCCCCCATACTGTGCACTGATATAGATATACACCCGCCATACTGTGCACTGATATAGATATACACCCCCCCTTACTGTGCACTGATATAGATATACACCCCATATACTGTACACTGATATAGATATACACCCCCGCCATACTGTGCACTGATATAGATATACACCCCCCCATACTGTGCACTGATATAGATATAGATTAAAAAACATATGTAATAGTAATTTAACCCATTACCGACATGTGGCGTAGTATTACGTCACATGCCGAGTGTGCAGGTGTTTTCTCACTGATCGCTGCCAGCATCTTTCTGAGGATCTTCGCTCCCCGTGACATCATCGGGGAGCGGCGATCCGTTACCATGGTAGCCTTGGGTCTTCCGAAGACCAGAGGCTACTTCGGCTTAACCCATGCATTACAATGTGCTATCAGCACATTGTAATGTATGAGGAGTAAAATCCCCATATACAGTAGTATGGCAGTATATGGTAGGATCTTACAGACAACCTAGGGTTAAAGTACCCTAGGGAGTCTTAAAAATTTTAAAAATAAATATAAATTAAAAAAAATATATATATATATAAAAAAAAACCTAAAAACTCAAATCACCCCCTTTCCCTAGAACTTATATAAATAAACAGTAAAAATCATACACACATTAGGTATCGCCGCGTCCGAAAATGCCCAATCTATTAAAATATAACTGTTTTTCACTGCGTTTAACCCCGTAACAGAAAGTCGAAAATGGCACTTCTATAAAAAGTGATCAAAATGTCACACAGTCATAAAAATTATAACATTGTAAACATCATCAAAACCTCCCACAGCTCCATACACCAAAGTACAAAAAATATATTAAAAAAAATCAATCTGACCGGAGCTCCTTTTAAGTCTTTTCAATGTTCTTTGACAAATCCAAAGTATCGTTCCACTCTCACTCCTTAGGAACTTCTCTGGTGTAGCTAAGAGAATATACAGGCAGTCCCCGGGTTACATACAAGATAGGGTCTGTAGGTTTGTTCTTAAGTTGAGTTTGTATGTAAGTTGGAACTGTATATTTTATCATTGTAATCCCAGCCAGAACTTTTTTGGTCTCTGTGACAATTGGATAGTAAAAATGTTGGGTTGTCATAAGAACCAGGATTAACAATAAATCTTCATTACAGACGCCTGTGATAACTGTTACAGCTGTTTATTATAGCCTAGGACTAAAGTACAGGAACTTACCAACATCCAGAGGTCCGTTTGTAAGTAGGGGTTATGTAAGTCGAGTGTTCTTAAGTAGGGGACCGCCTGTATACTTTATGTTTGGACGTGGGATTGGTCCGAGACTGTGGGGCAGGTCCCAATAGGGTATAGCAGTGGTGGCGAACCTATGGCACGCGTGCCACGGAGAACACGCAGAGCCCTCTCCATGGGCACGCGCACCATCTCCCCTGCCGTCTATATCTTGAATCAATGAAGCTTCGGCCAGCAGGAAAAGCTGCCGATCGCCGAGCGCTACAGTGATATCTCTCACTGTAGGCTGCTCTGTGCTCACAAGTGCTGCCTTACACTCTCTTACTCCCTCCCCCTCCTCCCCTGCAGCCCAGAAAAGACGGAACTGCAGGAGCCTACAGCAGCCTGTAAAGATAAGTGTAACAGGAGGCAGGAGCTGCTCTGTGTATATGTCACAGGCAGCAGGCAGGCAGCTTTGGGACATTAAACAACTATAGGTGCTTATTGTTTAGTGTCCCAAACTGCCCTGTATGACCGCTTCCCATGGCCACATATATACTGCCCTTGGCCCAGATCTCTTGTCTTGTTGCTGTGCCATGCTGCCAGTGACCCTGGGGTGCACTACACTGCCCTCACTGACAGCATGGCACAGGTGCCCAGAGCTCAGGACCAAGGGATATATGTATATATATGGCCACAGACGGCTGTCATATGGGGACATTTGATCGAAAATTCACCTGCCTGATTCCATGTAACTTTGTAATTCAGCGCACCCACACTCGCTGTGTGGGGGTAGTGTTCCTCAGTGGATGGGGGTAGTATTCCCAGCGTTATTTGCTCCTGCTTTGTGATATAATTGGTGATGTTGGTCTTTCTATGGTGGTCTGTTTATTATCAGTATGGTGGTATTTATCTTGTTGTACTGGTAATGGTCATCATGTGGCAGTATTATATGTCCCTTATAGAGGGGGATTGTCGGTAATTATAGGCTCAATAGCCGGGTTGGCACTCTGCAATTATAGCGTAGACTTTGGTTTGCAGTTTGGGCACTTGGTCTCTAAAAGGTTCGCCATCACTGGGGTATAGTGTGCAACTCAGTATATTTCAAAGTATAAAAAAGTTATTGGCGCCAGAATGCAAAATCCCCCCAAAAAATTTTGTACAGGAGGTTTTAATATTTTTAAATGTATGAAGACATTATAAAACCTGTATAAATTTGGTCTCCCCGTAATCGCACCGACCCAAAGAATAAAGCAGACATGTCATTTGGGGCGCTCAGTGAAATCTGTAAGATCCAAGCTCACAAGAATACGGCGTTTTTTTTACCAATTTCACTGCATTCGGAATTTTTTTTCCCGCTTCCCAGTACACGGCAGGGAATATTCAATGCCACCATTATGAAGTGCAATTTGTTAAGCAGAAAATTAGCCATCACACAGCTCTGTAGATGTTTGAAGGTGGGAAGTGAAAAATGAAAACGCAAAAACGAAAAGGGCTGCAGCGTTAAGGGGTTAAATTTTATATAATTAATGTGCTTCCTGCCAAGTGTGCCACCGTTTAAAGAATTGTAATTAAAAAAAAAAAAAAGCAAAACATTTATTAAAAAAGTAAAATAAATTATGAAGTTTTTGCCCCTCCACCCCCCAAAAAAGAAATTAAATAAAAATTTAGGTGTGCTAGCCCATAGAAACCACAAGAAAAGTGTGACGTGTTAAAGGTACTGGAATGCTATATACAATAAGTCGGTAGACAATGCAATTACAATCTTTCTTATAGCAAAAATAAATACATGAAAAGATCCAAGCCAAAACATTTAAAAGCAATTAAAAGCACCAACATGTGCATAGCTTTCTGGATTGTTACCAGGGAAAATGAGAATGTAGATAAATACTGGTAGCAAATAGCAGCCTGACAATAAAGTGCAAAGATGAGCACAGGTTGCTATAGACCCCTCTCCTACTAGACCTATGAGTATAGCTTATATCCTAAGTCTTATAAGGCTAAAGTGCAATACCAGCAGACTAAGCAGCAAATAGCAGATATAACAAGAAAATGAGAAATCCTGAGGCAGCCACATGGTCTAGTGGCGGAACGCGTGGGGAGCCTGTCCCCTCTCCTCATACCTGGGGATATTATTTCTATTTCTCATTTTCTTGTTATATCTGCTATTTGCTGCCTAGTCTGCTGGTGCTGCTTTTCATGTATTTATTTTTGCTATAAGAAAGATTGTAATTGCATTGTCTACCGACTTCTTGTATATATCATTCCAGTACCTGTAACACGTCACACTTTTCTTGTAGTTTCTATGTAGTCCGATTGTTCTGACGTGAGGTACTATTTTTGCGGTCCATTGCTTTTTTCTATAGTACGCTAGCCCATGTCATTCGTTTCAATTGAGACAGAAAGGTTGTTTGCCTTTATTTAATGCACATTTCATCTAAAGTGACTGGGATTGTCTCAATTGGCAGCACAGAAAATGCCTAGTATCTATTAATTTGTGTTACTGAAATGTCATACTCCTCCTCGGCTAAAATTACTCCTCAAAAATTATAAGAGGAGTATCGTTACCTTCCGGTAAAAATGTTAGTGCGACCTCTGTATCTAATCCTATCCTGTGTGATACAGCCTACTGAGCTGTGTATCTAATTCTATCCTGTGTGATACAGCCTACTGAGCTGTGTATCTAATTCTATCCTGTGTGATACTGTCTGCTTAGCTGTGTATCTAATCCTATCCTGTGTGATACTGACTGCTGAGCTGTGTATCTAATCCTATCCTGTGTGATACTGCTGAGCTGTGTATCTAATCCTATCCTGTGTGATACTGCTGAGCTGTGTATCTAATTCTATCCTGTGTGATACTGCTGAGCTGTGTATCTAATTCTATCCTGTGTGATACTGCTGAGCTGTGTATCTAATTCTATCCTGTGTGATACTGCTGAGCTGTGTATCTAATCCTATCCTGTGTGATACTGTCTGCTGAGCTGTGTATCTAATTCTATCCTGTGTGATACTGCTGAGCTGTGTATCTAATCCTCTTCTGTGTGATACTGACTGCTGAGCTGTGTATCTAATTCTATCCTGTGTGATACTGTCTGCTGAGCTGTGTATCTAATCCTTTCCTGTGTGATACTGACTGCTGAGCTGTGTATCTAATCCTATCCTGTGTGATACTGTCTGCTGAGCTGTGTATCTAATCCTATCCTGTGTGATACAGTCTGCTGAGCTGTGTATCTAATCCTATCCTGTGTGATACTGTCTGCTGAGCTGTGTATCTAATCCCATCCTGTGTGATACTGTCTGCTGAGCTGTGTATCTAATCCTATCCTGTGTGATACTGCCTGCTGAGCTGTGTATCTAATCCTATCCTGTGTGATACTGACTGCTGAGCTGTGTATCTGATTCTATCCTGTGATACTGACTGCTGAGCTGTGTATCTAATCCTATCCTGTGTGATACAGTCTGCTGAGCTGTGTATCTAATCCTATCCTGTGTGATACTGACTGCTGAGCTGTGTATCTAATCCTATCCTGTGTGATACTGACTGCTGAGCTGTGTATCTAATCCTATCCTGTGTGATACTGTCTGCTGAGCTGTGTATCTAATCCCATCCTGTGTGATACTGTCTGCTGAGCTGTGTATCTAATCCTATCCTGTGTGATACTGCCTGCTGAGCTGTGTATCTAATCCTATCCTGTGTGATACTGCTGAGCTTTGTATCTAATCCTCTCCTGTGTGATACTGACTGCTGAGCTGTGTGTTGTGTATGTAAGCCTATCATGTGTGATACAGTCTTCTGATATATGTATCTAATCCTATCCTGTGTGATACCTCCCTCACATCTCCTCTTATTCTTACAGGTTGGGTAATAATAATCTCCCAGACTCGTCCTGCGTCCCTTTGGCTTCTGTAATAAGGAATAATCCGGACCTGAAGATACTTGTCCTGTCTGGTAACAGCCTGCCTGGTCCTGACCTCAGTGTCCTGCTGGAAGCTCTGTCCGGTCTCCGCAGGTTGGAGATGTTACAGTAAGTATAAGATATAATGAAGATTCTCCCAGTAATAGACACTTTGTATCTAATCCTCTCCTGTGTGATACAGTCTGATGAGCTGTGTATCTAATCCTCTCCTGTGTGATACTGTCTGCTGAGCTGTGCATCTAATCCTCTCCTGTGTGATACTGCTGAGCTGTGTATCTAATCCTCTCCTGTGTGATACTGCTGAGCTGTGCATCTAATCCTCTCCTGTGTGATACTGCTGAGCTGTGCATCTAATCCTCTCCTGTGTGATACTGCTGAGCTGTGTATCTAATCCTCTCCTGTGTTATACTGCTGAGCTGTGTATCTAATCCTCTCCTGTGTTATACTGCTGAGCTGTGTATCTAATCCTCTCCTGTGTTATACTGCTGAGCTATGTATCTAATCCTCTCCTGTGTGATACTGCTGAGCTGTGTATCTAATCCTCTCCTGTGTGATACTGCTGAGCTGTGTATCTAATCCTCTCCTGTGTGATACTGCTGAGCTGTGTATCTAATCCTATCCTGTGTGATACTGTCTGCTGAGCTGTGTATCTAATCCTCTCCTGTGTGATACTGCTGAGCTATGTATCTAATCCTCTCCTTTGTGATACTGCTGAGCTGTGTATCTAATCCTCTCCTGTGTGATACTGCTGAGCTATGTATCTAATCCTCTCCTGTGTGATACTGCTCAGCTGTGTATCTAATCCCATCCTGTGTGATACTGCTGAGCTATGTATCTAATCCTCTCCTGTGTGATACTGCTGAGCTGTGTATCTAATCCTCTCCTGTGTTATACTGCTGAGCTATGTATCTAATCCTATCCTGTGTGATACTGCTGAGCTGTGTATCTAATCCTATCCTGTGTGATACTGTCTGCTGAGCTGTGTATCTAATCCTCTCCTGTGTTATACTGCTGAGCTATGTATCTAATCCTATCCTGTGTGATACTGCTGAGCTGTGTATCTAATCTTATCCTGTGTGATACTGTCTGCTGAGCTGTGTATCTAATCCTCTCCTGTGTGATACTGCTGAGCTGTGTATCTAATCCTCTCCTGTGTGATACTGCTGAGCTGTGTATCTAATCCTCTCCTGTGTGATACTGCTGAGCTGTGTATCTAATCCTCTCCTGTGTGATACTGCTGAGCTGTGTATCTAATCCTCTCCTGTGTGATACTGCTGAGCTGTGTATCTAATCCTCTCCTGTGTGATACTGCTGAGCTGTGTATCTAATCCTCTCCTGTGTGATACTGCTGAGCTGTGTATCTAATCCTCTCCTGTGTGATACTGCTGAGCTGTGTATCTAATCCTCTCCTGTGTGATACTGCTGAGCTGTGTATCTAATCCTCTCCTGTGTGATACTGCTGAGCTGTGTATTTCATCCTCTCCTGTGTGATACTGCTGAGCTGTGTATCTAATCCTCTCCTGTGTGATACTGCTGAGCTATGTATCTAATCCTCTCCTGTGTGATACTGCTGAGCTGTGTATCTAATCCCATCCTGTGTGATACTGCTCAGCTGTGTATCTAAGCCTATCCTGTGTGATACTGTCTGCTGAGCTGTGTATCTAATCCTCTCCTGTGTGATACAGACTGCTGAGCTGTGTATCTAATCCTATCCTGTGTGATACTGTCTGCTGAGCTGTGTATCTAATCCTCTCCTGTGTGATACTGCTGAGCTGTGTATCTAATCCTCTCCTGTGTCTGTTATTTGCCGAAGATTCTCCCTAGTAATCTATAAATTTGGACTTTGCTAAGGCATTTGACACTGTCCCTCATAGACGCCTGATGGGTAAAATTAGGGCTATTGGTTTGGCAGGAATCATTTGCAATTGGATTGAGAACTGGCTGAAGGATCGTATCCAGAGAGTTGTGGTCAATGATTCCTACTCGGAATGGTCACCAGTTATGAGTGGTGTACCCCAGGGTTCTGTGCTTGGCCCAAGCTGTGTAGTGTAATACAGTCTATGGAGGATGGGGGTAGTACAAGCTGTGTAGTGTAGTACAGTCTATGGAGGATGGGAGCAGTAGTACAAGCTGTGTAGTATAATACAGTCTATGGAGGATGGGAGCAGTAGTACAAGCTGTGTAGTGTAATACAGTCTATGGAGGATGGGAGTAGTACAAGCTGTGTAGTGTAATACAGTCTATGGAGGATGGGGGTAGTAGTACAAGCTGTGTAGTGTAATACAGTCTATGGAGGATGGGGGTAGTAGTACAAGCTGTGTAGTGTAATACAGTCTATGGAGGATGGGAGTAGTACAAGCTGTGTAGTATAATACAGTCTATGGAGGATGGGAGCAGTAGTACAAGCTGTGTAGTGTAATACAGTCTATGGAGGATGGGGGGAGTAGTAAAAGCTGTGTAGTGTAATAAAGTCTATGGAGGATGTTCATAGGGTGCAGGGTGACTTGGACAGACTGAATGTTTGGTCATCCACTTGGCAAATGAGGTTTAATGTGGATAAATGTAAGGTTATGCACCTGGGGGCCAATAATCCAAAGGCAAAATATGTCCTTGGGGGAGTAAATCTGGGAGAGTCCCTTGTTGAGAAGGACCTGGGGGTACTAGTAGATCATAAATTGAATAACAGCATGCAATGTCAATCAGCTGCCTCTAAAGCCAGTAGGATCTTGTGATGTATCAGCAGTGGTTGGGACTCTCGTGATAGGGATGTAATATTACCACTATACAAGGCATTGGTTCGGCCTCACCTGGAATATGCCGTCCAGTTCTGGGCACCGGTCCATAAAAAGGAGGCCCTGGAGCTGGAGAGGGTTCAATGTAGAGCCACTAAAATGATAAGGGGTATGGAGGGTCTCAGTTATGAGGAAAGATTAAAACAACTAGATTTATTTAGTCTGGAAAAGCGACGACTACGAGGAGACAGGAATAATTTATATAAATATATGAATGGTCCATACAAAGAATATGGTGGTAAGTTGTTTCAGATAAAATCAAATTAAAAGACGAGGGGGCACTGTCTCCATTCTGGAGAAAACAAGGTTTAATCACCAGAGGCGACAGGGCTTCTTTACTATGAGAACTGTCAATCTGTGGAATAGCCAAGCTCAGGCGCTGGTCACAGCAGGGACAGCAGAGAGCTCAGGCGCTGGTCACAGCAGGGACAGCAGAGAGCTCAGGCGCTGGTCACAGCAGGGAGAGCAGAGAGCTCAGGCGCTGGTCACAGCAGGGAGAGCAGAGAGCTCAGGCGCTGGTCACAGCAGGGAGAGCAGAGAGCTCAGGCGCTGGTCACAGCAGGGAGAGCAGAGAGCTCAGGCGCTGGTCACAGCAGGGACAGCAGAGAGCTCAGGCGCTGGTCACAGCAGGGACAGCAGAGAGCTCAGGCGCTGGTCACAGCAGGGACAGCAGAGAGCTCAGGCGCTGGTCACAGCAGGGACAGCAGAGAGCTCAGGCGCTGGTCACAGCAGGGACAGCAGAGAGCTCAGGCGCTGGTCACAGCAGGGACAGCAGAGAGCTCAGGCGCTGGTCACAGCAGGGACAGCAGAGAGATCAGGCGCTGGTCACAGCAGGGACAGCAGAGAGCTCAGGCGCTGGTCACAGCAGGGACAGCAGAGAGCTCAGGCGCAGGTCACAGCAGGGACAGCAGAGAGCTCAGCGCAGGTCACAGCAGGGACAGCAGAGAGCTCAGGCGCTGGTCACAGCAGGGACAGCAGAGAGCTCAGGCGCTGGTCACAGCAGGGACATCAGAGAGCTCAGGCGCTGGTCACAGCAGGGACATCAGAGAGCTCAGGAGCAGAGCACAGCAGGGACATCAGAGAGCTCAGGAGCAGAGCACAGCAGGGACAGCAGAGAGCTCAGGCGCTGGTCACAGCAGGGACAGCAGAGAGCTCAGGCGCTGGTCACAGCAGGGACAGCAGAGAGCTCAGGCGCTGGTCACAGCAGGGACAGCAGAGAGCTCAGGCGCTGGTCACAGCAGGGACAGCAGAGAGCTCAGGCGCTGGTCACAGCAGGGACAGCAGAGAGCTCAGGCGCTGGTCACAGCAGGGACAGCAGAGAGCTCAGGCGCTGGTCACAGCAGGGACAGCAGAGAGCTCAGGCGCTGGTCACAGCAGGGACAGCAGAGAGCTCAGGCGCTGGTCACAGCAGGGACAGCAGAGAGCTCAGGCGCTGGTCACAGCAGGGACAGCAGAGAGCTCAGGCGCTGGTCACAGCAGGGACAGCAGAGAGCTCAGGCGCTGGTCACAGCAGGGACAGCAGAGAGCTCAGGCGCTGGTCACAGCAGGGACAGCAGAGAGCTCAGGCGCTGGTCACAGCAGGGACAGCAGAGAGCTCAGGCGCTGGTCACAGCAGGGACAGCAGAGAGCTCAGGCGCTGGTCACAGCAGGGACAGCAGAGAGCTCAGGCGCTGGTCACAGCAGGGACAGCAGAGAGCTCAGGCGCTGGTCACAGCAGGGACAGCAGAGAGCTCAGGCGCTGGTCACAGCAGGGACAGCAGAGAGCTCAGGCGCTGGTCACAGCAGGGACAGCAGAGAGCTCAGGCGCTGGTCACAGCAGGGACAGCAGAGAGCTCAGGCGCTGGTCACAGCAGGGACAGCAGAGAGCTCAGGCGCTGGTCACAGCAGGGACAGCAGAGAGCTCAGGCGCTGGTCACAGCAGGGACAGCAGAGAGCTCAGGCGCTGGTCACAGCAGGGACAGCAGAGAGCTCAGGCGCTGGTCACAGCAGGGACAGCAGAGAGCTCAGGCGCTGGTCACAGCAGGGACAGCAGAGAGCTCAGGCGCTGGTCACAGCAGGGACAGCAGAGAGCTCAGGCGCTGGTCACAGCAGGGACAGCAGAGAGCTCAGGCGCTGGTCACAGCAGGGACAGCAGAGAGCTCAGGCGCTGGTCACAGCAGGGACAGCAGAGAGCTCAGGCGCTGGTCACAGCAGGGACAGCAGAGAGCTCAGGCGCTGGTCACAGCAGGGACAGCAGAGAGCTCAGGCGCTGGTCACAGCAGGGAGAGCAGAGAGCTCAGGCGCTGGTCACAGCAGGGAGAGCAGAGAGCTCAGGCGCTGGTCACAGCAGGGAGAGCAGAGAGCTCAGGCGCTGGTCACAGCAGGGACAGCAGAGAGCTCAGGCGCTGGTCACAGCAGGGACAGCAGAGAGCTCAGGCGCTGGTCACAGCAGGGACAGCAGAGAGCTCAGGCGCTGGTCACAGCAGGGACAGCAGAGAGCTCAGGCGCTGGTCACAGCAGGGACAGCAGAGAGATCAGGCGCTGGTCACAGCAGGGACAGCAGAGAGCTCAGGCGCTGGTCACAGCAGGGACAGCAGAGAGCTCAGGCGCAGGTCACAGCAGGGACAGCAGAGAGCTCAGCGCAGGTCACAGCAGGGACAGCAGAGAGCTCAGGCGCTGGTCACAGCAGGGACAGCAGAGAGCTCAGGCGCTGGTCACAGCAGGGACATCAGAGAGCTCAGGCGCTGGTCACAGCAGGGACAGCAGAGAGCTCAGGAGCAGAGCACAGCAGGGACAGCAGAGAGCTCAGGAGCAGAGCACAGCAGGGACAGCAGAGAGCTCAGGCGCTGGTCACAGCAGGGACAGCAGAGAGCTCAGGCGCTGGTCACAGCAGGGACAGCAGAGAGCTCAGGCGCTGGTCACAGCAGGGACAGCAGAGAGCTCAGGCGCTGGTCACAGCAGGGACAGCAGAGAGCTCAGGCGCTGGTCACAGCAGGGACAGCAGAGAGCTCAGGCGCTGGTCACAGCAGGGACAGCAGAGAGCTCAGGCGCTGGTCACAGCAGGGACAGCAGAGAGCTCAGGCGCTGGTCACAGCAGGGACAGCAGAGAGCTCAGGCGCTGGTCACAGCAGGGACAGCAGAGAGCTCAGGCGCTGGTCACAGCAGGGACAGCAGAGAGCTCAGGCGCTGGTCACAGCAGGGACAGCAGAGAGCTCAGGCGCTGGTCACAGCAGGGACAGCAGAGAGCTCAGGCGCTGGTCACAGCAGGGACAGCAGAGAGCTCAGGCGCTGGTCACAGCAGGGACAGCAGAGAGCTCAGGCGCTGGTCACAGCAGGGACAGCAGAGAGCTTCAAGAAGGGTCTAGATGCCTTTTTACACCTAAATAACATTGCTGGTTATGTTATATAGAATTGTTTCCCATAAATCCCTTCCTCATCCAATCCGTTTCCTTCCTTGGTTGAACTTGATGGTCATGTGTCTTTTTTCAACCATATAAACCATGATACAATGAAACTATGAAATATACAAAGTATACAGGAACCAAGTCCAGAAATCCTATAATAAGCCTCTGCCATAAATATAGAGGAGAGGAAGATACAGAATCATCTCATTACTAGGAGCTGACTATAGCGCCCCCCAGAGGTAACATACAATATTCCAGGACTTGAGAGGAGACACTGAGCTGTGGATGACTTGCTCTACAACCACAAGCAGCAGGGGAGCCCCCAGCATTTCCCAGTCAGGGGCCCCAAAATCCTGAGTGTCCCTGAGTAGGGAGGTAGGTGGTCCAGGTACCTACCCGATACACATTACATGTAAGGAAGGGGCATAGACCCGGGGGCACTTGTAGTAGAAATCAGCCGCTGGGACAAACACATTTCAGGGAAGATTTTTCTCACTTTTTCATTATCAAGAGACTTAAAATAAGCACAAAAATATCTACAAATAACAGAAGAGGGAAAAAGCATCAACCGAAGACCCGGAATAGGAGATTAGAGGGTCACTGGGTGTGATTATACATATATCATTATACATATATCTCACAGGAGAGGATTAGATACACAGCTCAGCAGTATCACACAGGAGAGGATTAGATACACAGCTCAGCAGTATCACACAGGAGAGGATTAGATACACAGCTCAGCAGACTGTATCACACAGGAGAGGATTAGATACACAGCTCAGCAGACAGTATCACACAGGAGAGGATTAGATACACAGCTCATTGGTCAGTATCACACAGGAGAGGATTAGATACACAGCTCAGCAGACTGTATCACACAGAATAGGATTAGATACACAGCTCAGCAGACAGTATCACACAGGAGAGGATTAGATACACAGCTCATCGGTCAGTATCACACAGGAGAGGATTAGATACACAGCTCAGCAGACTGTATCACACAGAATAGGATTAGATACACAGCTCAGCAGACAGTATCACACAGAATAGGATTAGATACACAGCTCATCGGTCAGTATCACACAGGAGAGGATTAGATACACAGCTCAGCAGACAGTATCACACAGGAGAGGATTAGATATACAGCTCATCGGTCAGTATCACACAGGAGAGGATTAGATACACAGCTCTGCAGTATCACACAGGATAGGATTAGATACATAGCTCAGAAGTATCACACAAGAGTGGATTAGATACACAGCTCTGCAGTATCACACAGGATAGGATTAGATACATAGCTCAGAAGTATCACACAGGAGAGGATTAGATACATGGCTGAGCAGTATCACATATGATAGGATTAGATACAAAGCACAGCAGACTGTATCACACAGGATAGGATTAGATACACAGCTCAGCAGACAGTATCACACAGGATAGGATTAGATACACAGCTCATCGGTCAGTATCACACAGGAGAGGATTAGATACACAGCTCTGCAGTATCACACAGGATAGGATTAGATACATAGCTCAGCAGTATCACATATGATAGGATTAGATACAAAGCTATGCAGTATCACACAGGAGAGGATTAGATACATAGCTCAGCAGTATCACACAGGATAGGATTAGATACATAGCTCAGCAGTATCACATATGATAGGATTAGATACAAAGCTATGCAGTATCACACAGGAGAGGATTAGATACACAGCTCTGCAGTATCACACAGGATAGGATTAGATACATAGCTCAGCAGTATCACATATGATAGGATTAGATACAAAGCTATGCAGTATCACACAGGAGAGGATTAGATACATAGCTCAGCAGTATCACACAGGATAGGATTAGATACATAGCTCAGCAGTATCACACAGGAGAGGATTAGATACACAGCTATGCAGTATCACACAGGAGAGGATTAGATACACAGCTATGCAGTATCACACAGGAGAGGATTAGATACACAGCTATGCAGTATCACACCAGAGAGGATTAGATACATAGCTCAGCAGTATCACACAGGAGAGGATTAGATACACAGCTCAGCAGTAGTAGTAAGGTAGTTCCTCGAACGTCCACCAGGTGTCGCTGCTGCGCTGAAGTTCATCAGAATGCACTGAACTTCACCGTCCTATTGTGGGTGCAGGTAAGTGCGTGTCGAGTGACACTTTTTTTTAATGCGGCGGTTTTTCCAAATCAGTCAGGTTTTTTTAATGGCCACGCCCCCCGATTTCCGTCGTGTGCATGCCAGGGCCGATGCGCCACAATCGGATCGCGTGCGCCAAAATCCCGGGGAAATATAGTGAAAATCTACACAAATCGGAAATATTTGGGTAATACGTCGGGAAAACACGAATCGGGCCCTTAGTAAATGACCCCCTTTGTCTCTTGTGTCTGTAATAGAGGAGAGGAAGATACATTATTAGGAGCTGACTATAGCGCCCCCCAGAGGTAACATACAATATTGCAGGACTGGAGAGGAGACACTGAGCTGTGGATGACGAGCCCCGGCCTTGTCCTTCTCTTATCTCTGTGATCCGGTAATACAGGAGCCGCACATGATGGTGATGGGGGAGGCCGGGGACACCCTGCACCCACATATCATTTCCAGCACCCAAAGTCTTACAGGACAGGAAGGTGCAGAGTTATTCCCCATCACCTCTAGGGGGCGCTGTATGTACAACCCCCTGACAGCACTGTGTGATAATATAGGACGATAATAACATAAATATACAAGCAGCAGGGGGGCCCAGCATCTCCCAGTCAGGGGCCCCAAAATTTTTACTGTCTCTGAGTATGGAGGTAGGTGGTCCAGGTACCTACCTGATATACATGACATGTAAGGAAGAGGCATAGTCCCGGGGGCACTTGTAGTAGAAATCAGCCGCTGGGACATAAACACATTTCAGGGAAGATTTTTCTCCCTTTTTCATTATCAAGAGGGCTCATGTAGATGGGCGTTTTTGATGTCCGTATACTATCCTTTTTTTTGCGGATGGCAAACGGACCCACTGTTTCCTATGGGTCTGTTCTCATGTCCTTTTTCACGGATGTGCAGACAGTGAGAAAAAAAGTGCAGCATGCGTTATTGTGTCTCGCATGCGGACCACGTACATCCATTGAAGTCAATGTATCCGCAAAAAAATGGACGGCACATGCATGACCTCCGTATGCAGAGTGTTATTTCTTCAAATGTTGCAACCAACTGGGCGGAGCAAGAAGTAGATTAGAAACCCATCAGCTTTTTTTGAATCTGAGAAAATAACGGATGGGGTACGGATACAATATGGACTGATCAGACATCACGTCAGCATTTTTGGCAGATGAGCAGTGGAAACGCCCATCTGAATGAGCCCTTATTTTTTGTATATGGTTACATTCAAACAGCCGTCTGGGGGGGGATGTGTATGCTCTATCTTTCCCCTTGTGTGCAGCGCTTTTCTCTATGGAGGGGGGAGGGGGCTGCGGCCGGTCCAGCATACGGCTGTGTGAATGTAACTTATACATTTTTATTCATTTAATGTAACTGTAATATATGATTAAAATATTATTCAAAGCCCATAGCCTAGTGGATAGAGGCTCAGTCTCTCTATGGCAGAGGGTGGAGGTTGTGGGTTCTTCAAGTCTTGTGTCTGGGGAAGACCTGGGAGATGTAGAGACCCATATATGGACAGATGGTGATATCTCCCTGCTGACGTGGTCCCTGCTCTGCCTCTAACCCGACACATCTCTTCCCGATGTCTGCCTTGCAGACAGATAGAAGTCTGTGGAAGTCGTTCAGTACCGCACGTAACAGAAACCTGGTATTGAACCATTCTGGCTATAAGTACTGAGATTTCAATGCATCGTGCAACCCTAGATAGGATTAGATACACAACTCAGCAGTCAGTATCACACAGAATAGGATTAGATACACAGCTCAGCAGACAGTATCACACAGGCTAGGATTAGATGCACAGCTCAGCAGGCACTATCCCACAGGAAAGAGTTAGATACAAAGCTCAACAGACAGTATCAGACAGCATAAGATTAGATACACAGCTCAGCAGAGAGTATCACAAAGGATGGGATTAGATACACAGTGGGATATTCTGCTGAGCTGTGTATCTAATCCTCTCCTGTGTGATACAGTCTGCGGACACCTCCCTCACATCTCCTCTTATTCTTACAGTTTGGGTAGTAATGATCTCCCAGACACGTCCTGCGTCCCTTTGGCTTCTGTAATAAGGAATAATCCGGACCTGAAGATACTTGTCCTGTCTGGTAACCGCCTGGCTGGTCCTGACCTCAGTGTACTGCTGGAAGCTCTGTCCGGTCTCCGCAGGTTGGAGGGATTATAGTAAGTATAAGATAGAATGAAGTTTCTCTGGGTAATAGACACTTTGTATCCCTCTCCTGTGTGATACTGTCTGCTGAGCTGTGTGTCTAATCCTCTCCTGTGTGATACTGTCTGCTGAGCTGTGTGTCTAATCCTCTCCTGTGTGATACTGTCTGCTGAGCTGTGTGTCTAATCCTCTCCTGTGTGATACTGTCTGCTGAGCTGTGTGTCTAATCC
This sequence comes from Engystomops pustulosus, assembly GCF_040894005.1. Lineage (NCBI taxonomy): Eukaryota > Metazoa > Chordata > Amphibia > Anura > Leptodactylidae > Engystomops > Engystomops pustulosus. The sequence goes on from NC_092417.1 coordinate 8,021,639, forward strand.
TCTCCTGTGTGATACTGTCTGCTGAGCTGTGTGTCTAATCCTCTCCTGTGTGATACTGTCTGCTGAGCTGTGTGTCTAATCCTCTCCTGTGTGATACTGTCTGCTGAGCTGTGTGTCTAATCCTCTCCTGTGTGATACTGTCTGCTGAGCTGTGTGTCTAATCCTCTCCTGTGTGATACTGTCTGCTGAGCTGTGTGTCTAATCCTCTCCTGTGTGATACTGTCTGCTGAGCTGTGTGTCTAATCCTCTCCTGTGTGATACTGTCTGCTGAGCTGTGTGTCTAATCCTCTCCTGTGTGATACTGTCTGCTGAGCTGTGTGTCTAATCCTCTCCTGTGTGATACTGTCTGCTGAGCTGTGTGTCTAATCCTCTCCTGTGTGATACTGTCTGCTGAGCTGTGTGTCTAATCCTCTCCTGTGTGATACTGTCTGCTGAGCTGTGTGTCTAATCCTCTCCTGTGTGATACTGTCTGCTGAGCTGTGTGTCTAATCCTCTCCTGTGTGATACTGTCTGCTGAGCTGTGTGTCTAATCCTCTCCTGTGTGATACTGTCTGCTGAGCTGTGTGTCTAATCCTCTCCTGTGTGATACTGTCTGCTGAGCTGTGTGTCTAATCCTCTCCTGTGTGATACTGTCTGCTGAGCTGTGTGTCTAATCCTCTCCTGTGTGATACTGTCTGCTGAGCTGTGTGTCTAATCCTCTCCTGTGTGATACTGTCTGCTGAGCTGTGTGTCTAATCCTCTCCTGTGTGATACTGTCTGCTGAGCTGTGTGTCTAATCCTCTCCTGTGTGATACTGTCTGCTGAGCTGTGTGTCTAATCCTCTCCTGTGTGATACTGTCTGCTGAGCTGTGTGTCTAATCCTCTCCTGTGTGATACTGTCTGCTGAGCTGTGTGTCTAATCCTCTCCTGTGTGATACTGTCTGCTGAGCTGTGTGTCTAATCCTCTCCTGTGTGATACTGTCTGCTGAGCTGTGTGTCTAATCCTCTCCTGTGTGATACTGTCTGCTGAGCTGTGTGTCTAATCCTCTCCTGTGTGATACTGTCTGCTGAGCTGTGTGTCTAATCCTCTCCTGTGTGATACTGTCTGCTGAGCTGTGTGTCTAATCCTCTCCTGTGTGATACTGTCTGCTGAGCTGTGTGTCTAATCCTCTCCTGTGTGATACTGTCTGCTGAGCTGTGTGTCTAATCCTCTCCTGTGTGATACTGTCTGCTGAGCTGTGTGTCTAATCCTCTCCTGTGTGATACTGTCTGCTGAGCTGTGTGTCTAATCCTCTCCTGTGTGATACTGTCTGCTGAGCTGTGTATCTAATCCTCTCCTGTGTCTGTTATTTCCGGAAGATTCTCCCTAATAATCTATAAATATACAATGTATATAGGAACCAAGTACACGCCACGCCCCCAAATAGTGTCGCATGAAACTCAGCATGATTGCGCCAAAATCTGATGGCGTGCGCCAAAAACCCCTGTTAAATGAGGCACAAATCAGAAATAGTCTGGAAACCCGACGGAAATGCGGTGTACAGACCCTTAGTAAATGTGCCCGTGTGTGATAATATAGGACCATAATGACCATAATGACCATAATGACGCAACAATAAACATCAGTCACAAAGGGGTTAAAAATGATAAGAGGAGTATTATTTACATATAAAGGACACACACTCCTCACCCTCCTCATTATACATGTACTGTATACACACACGCGCAGCATCCGTGTACTGTATACACACACGCGCAGCATCCGTGTACTGTATACACACACGCGCAGCATCCGTGTACTGTATACACACACGCGCAGCATCCGTGTACTGTATACACACACGCGCAGCATCCGTGTACTGTATACACACACGCGCAGCATCCGTGTACTGTATACACACACGCGCATCATCCGTGTACTGTATACACACCCGCTGCATAGACAAGGTGGTAGTTGTGAATAGCGTCCTTTCCTGGTCCAGGATCTATCTGGTGAGCCTGCGCAACTCTTCCAGAAGCTACCTCTAGGAGAGAGTTAATACTGAGAGGTTACTGTCCAATTATGTTCTTGTAAAACAAGCTGGAAGTTGATTGGAGGGTTGCTACCACCTGACCAGGGGAGTCTATAAACTCCTGCTGGGTGGAAGGACATGGTTAGTCTACAGAGTCCAATCAGGGTGAGCTGGACATGCAAGTGCTGCCACAGCAAGCTTCCTAATACCAGGAACCACAGGTGCCTCAGGCCCCTGCCTAGCACCCAGGGCAGGTCTGGAGACTTAAGCCCAAAGCTGAGATCCATCAGCAGGACTTGGCTCCATTTCTACCATGCCAGCCTGAAGCTACTACCAGGCTGCGTGTAACCTTCCTGTGGACTGGCTCTCCACGAGTCTGCTGCTAACCGATTGGTCATCTGTTAAATAAAGAACTGTAAGGCCTCAACCGCCAGCCTCTCCGGTATTCTGGGCCCCGGCTGCCTCCAGGCCACAAGAAGACCCCGGTGGGGGATGTTGCACATGTACCGTATACACACACACCATACATGTACCGTATACACACACTATACATGTTCTGTTTATATTTGGAATTTGGACCTGGATCGGAGAATTGAGGATTGTACAGATTCCTCCTCATACCCATCAATAACACAGGGATCTGTTTTATCTTCTAGTCTAAGGGACAATGGATTCTCTAAGGAGGAGAAGGAAGAAATATAAGAGCTGCAAAAAAAGAAAACCCAATACGGAACTCTATAATTGAGGAAACCAGGAGCAGATGTATCTCTTTGCTGATCCCAGGACATTATGGACAATTCTTCCTCCAGTAGTAGGAGGTTTCCGGATGAATATCAAGGATACGAGGGTGTTAAGGAGATTGCACTGGTCACATAACGTGTCTAGTGAAAACTAAAGTTTGGGTGGGGTTTCTATTCAAACAAAGTAAGGTAGAAAACACAGACTCGCTAGCACCACCTTGGGGAAGGTATTCAGGGGAGCACTTGGGCATGTGTGAAGACAGCCAATGGTTCTACATTCCTTTGTGTGCTTACATCCAATTGTGTTGCATTTCTGGGATCAAACCACCCAATAGTATTGCCTGCTCATGTACTTACCCACTCTATGCAAAGCGCCTTATGATTTTCCATATACATGTCTCAGTGCCAAAAATAAAGGTTTTTGTCTTGAGCTATTCTTCAGTAAGGACAGTGAGGCACATTTACTTACCCGGTCCTGTCGCAATCCCCGATCCGGACGGTCCGATGAAGATGAAGTCCAGCGCGATTCACCAAGATCGTGTACCCGAGATCCTGCATGTGTGGCTTCCCCGCTGAGGTGCGCCGGAGTTCACCTCCTTCTTCCCGGTGTATGTGAGTGCATGTCTTGTAATTTGAGATGTTAAATCCTGGGTGTTGTCCGAATCCGTCCGACGACGTAAACCCAAAAGAATCTGGAAGTTTGCAGAGACAAACCCTGGCCAGGTTTACGAACCTTTCCTCCGGGGATTGGGATCGTCCCCGTGATGCGGTAAGGGACAGTAGAGTCTCTGGGACACTGACAGAGATTTTACGGTTGAGCGTTAACTCCTTGATTTCTGAAACATTGTGTGAAGGTCTCTAATTTGTACTACTTAATTTGTAGTCCAGAGCTATAGGTACGGAGGATATCTATAGTCCTTAAACAAAACAGGTATTCCACAGGTCACAATATGGGTAGTGAGCAAAGAAACAATGTAGCTTGTCATTGCAAACCTAAAAAGAAAACTGACATAGTGTCACAAAGGAAAGGTAAAGAGTGGGTGAAAGGAAGTCATGAGGTATTGAAGTTTTTGGGTATGGTAGAAGATCCCCTGAGTGTGCAGAGGTGGGAGACAGCACTTGATGAAAATGGTGGCACCCAGGCAGAAGGTTGGCTTGATGTAAGTAGGTAGTTGGTTGTGAAAGTATACTGTGACGGAAAGGAAAGTGGATGAGGTTGATTACTAAAGACTTAGACCAGTGACTACTGACGGACCAGGAGAGAGTGACAGGAGGAGGAGGAGTGCCCGCTGAAGAGAGAGACGGGTGATAAGCAACATTTCAAAGTTTTTGATGTGGAGAGAATTGAAGAAGATTTTATGTATTTTCCTCCCTGTATAAAGGAAAAAAAATATGGCGTCTAGGATCCGGACTAGCACCCTCTTGGACTCCACCCCCTTAACCCATATCAGCAGAGGTGTGGATTCAGGGAGTCAGGAGAGACCACTTATTGTGATGCCCCCAGTTTCTCCCCAGACCATGTCACTAGTCACACCCCTGTACCTGGTGGTTAGAGAAGATGACACGCCCTACCAATCTTCAGTGGCGGCCATCTTAGAGACAGTTTATTTTCTTGGCAGCCATAAAGGCTGATTGATGACAATAGTTGTAGAAAACAACTGGTCTTTGTTGTAGTTTAGCAGCTGAGCACCTTGGAGAATCTTGATAGATGTCTGGAATAAAAGCCGGCAAAGGTGAATATTTTCACTAATTCCGGATTTCTGCTAAGAGGATTCTTGGAGTGGGAAGTTGTTTGTTTTGTTATGGTCCCGATAAAACTTATTTGATTCTGATGATTAAAAAAAAAAATCCTGTGGCTTAGAAGTGATTTTGACAGCATCTCCTGTACGTGGAAAAGGGAGATGGCGGGGGCTCCAAATCTGGGCTCTTTTGGATTGGAATGCTGTGTCTGTGTTATGCTCACAGGCAGTGTGTGTGACCTTGGAGAGAATTCTGCTTGAGATTGATAAGACGGTGCAGATTTCTCTGTGTCCTCCATGAACTGACTAAGCAAGGACAGAGCCCCCAACTCTATGACTGAGCCTATGACTTTTGTTTCCTTTTTTACTAAACACCAACACTTCATTTAAGTGTCCCTGGCTTTTGTTGAGACACTGCAGTCTGGCCAGAACTTTATAGGTAGCGCAGAACGCTGGGCTAGAGATAGTTATGGGAGAATCCCATGTGTGTAGATGAGATAAAGCAGATACCTGAACAGTTAGAAGAGTTCCACTGGTTACAGCTTTTGGACACATGGGGTATGACCTGACAGTGTAGTGTACATCTAATGCACTTGCCAGCTGTTTTGTAATGGGTTATTACCAAAGGTGTTAACTGACTAGAGACTTCTCAGCCAGACTGGTGTACAGAGGGACTGATAAGACTGACAGAAAGCCAGGGGGAACAGAGACCAGGATCAGCAGTTTCACAGACCATTGACAAAGTGAAACAGAGAAGTTCCGGTGTGGTGAGAGAGGTGGGCGTGTTTCAACTGTGGGGAGGAGACATTACCAAAGTGACTGAAGTGAGTGGCCACATCCTAGGAAACAGAAATGCCCCCAACAGGGGAGGACTAGGGCAGGGGGTGGTAACAGACAAATACGTCGGCAAGCACAACCTCCCCAAGACAGAGTTAGTTCCTTTTGTTGTTCCCAGTCAAGAGAAAGACCCAGAAAGAACAGCCGGATACATGTAGGATGGTCCATGACCTCCGAGCTGACAATGAGTGTACTGACGCTCAGTGGTTCCTAATCCACACACCTCACTGGCAGCAGTCCCCGAGAATGCCATATTCTTCACTGTTATTTGATTTGGCAAATGTTTTCCTCTCTTTGCCCCTACATGAAGATTGCCAGTACCTATTTACCTTTACCAGTTCAGTATTCCAGTACATATGGTGCAGATTCCCACAAAGAGGGGGGGGGGGGCAAACTCCATACCCCACGGTCCTACAGGGAGTAGATCTGCAGACTAGGGCCCTTAATGGGTGATGTTCTTTTACAGTATGTGGATGACATTATGTTATACTGTTTTGTGCCTCCATTTTACAGGTTTGCCAGGATGCATCTATTTACCTTATGTGTTTTCTGTTCCAGAAGGGTTGCAAAGCTTCCAGAGATAAGCTCCAGTACTGCCAGGAGAAGGTGGTCTTCCTAGGCCACTGCTTCTCAGCCCCAGGCAGATACCTGACAGAGGAAAGAAAGCTGGCAGTCCAGAATATGCCCCTGCCCTGAGGCCCTAAGCCTCTTCACATGATTCTAGGACTGGCCAGCTCCTGCAGCCTGGGATAAGGTCTGCTGCCCCCAGCCTGATGTTGCCCCTTGATGACTGCATTGCCTCTTCCCCATTTGCCCTTAGTCAGGAGGCAATTGATGCATTCCACAGCCATAAGGTGGCAAATCCTGTCTGCCCCAACCCTAGGCACATCCCACTGAACCAAACCTTTTATTTTGCATCTACGCCACAGGCGTCTTAGCCCAGGAACGTGGTGGCCTCCCCAGTGGCCCACTATTAAACCCGGTTACACTCATGACTTGCACAGTGGGGGTCATTTACTAAGGGCCCGATTCGCGGTTTCCCGACGTGTTACCCGAATATATTTCCGATATGCGCCGCTTTCTCCTGAACTGGCGCACGTGATCGGATTGTGGCGCATCGGCGCTGGCATGCAAGCGACGTAAATCGGGGGGCGTGGCCGAACGAAAACCTGACGGGCTGACTCTGTGCCTGTACCTGAACACGCAACTGTCTCCTTCTAAGGTACCTCAACCTCCGCTGCCACCGTGGGCTAGTCGCACCGGCGGAACGACCTGGTGGCACCCCGTTCCGCTTTGCGGCGGGCTCTGGGGAGGGCGCGTTCACACGTTGCGTTTTGACCTGCGTTTTCATTGTGTTTGAAACGCATATACAACAGCTGAAGAGAGGTGATTTGCCTAATTACATCACTGTTAACATTTCCGTTTACAAAACGCATCGTAAACGCATGCGTTAACATATGTAAACACTAATGTAATTAGGCAAATCACCTCTCATCAGCTGTTGTATATGCGTTTCAAACGCAATGAAAACGCGACCAAAAACACGACGTGTGAACGCGCCCTGAAGAACAGGTGCCACTTAGATTCCGGTTCTAGGTGTCAGCTAGTGCCACCTCCTGCGGTGGTCCAGAGGATCCACTGAACCTGCACCCTGACAGGCGTCCATTGCTCATCTAGTTAGAGAATTTGCCTTCCACTGCTATATCAGAGAAGGTAGGTCTATTTTGGCTGCAGTTCTCTCCCCCCATCCCCCTCATTATCTGCAGCAGCTGCATTTCTATCTGATTATGGGTATGTTTGTATGTATGTGTGTCTGTGTGTTATATGCATGTGGTAGTATATGTGTATTCTAGTGTATGGTGTGTTTATGCGTGTGATAAATTATTCACATGCATATATACATATATAGTACCACCAGATAGACTTGCAACACCCCTGCCAATGTATAAGCAAGGTGGTAGTTGCGAATAGCGCCCTCTCCATGTCAGGATCTATCTGATGAGCCTGTGCAACTCACCCAGAGTATAATGCTAGAAAAGGCAACAGTTAAATGGGTGTAAGTAATTATCCAATTATGTAGCTGTATTGTAAGCTGGAGTGTGATTGGAGAGGAGCTACCACCTGACCAGGGGGAGTATAAAACCCCTGTGCAGTGGGAGCACATGGTCTTATTATGTTCTAATCCCAAGGAGACAGAGTGTGCAGCACACCTTCAGTGCTGCCATGGACACTAATCCCAGGAGCTGAGTCAGGAGACTCTAACCCAGAGCTGCAGCTTCCACAGTTTGGACACAGCTCCATCTCAATTCTCCCAGCCTGCATCTACTATCAGGCTGTGTGCACCATTCCTACGGACCACTCTGTGACCACTCCAGTAACCAGAATCCAATGTTAATCGAGTTTGGCTGTTGCCTGCTGTTTGAGGTTCAATAAAGAACTGTAAGTTGATTTGCACAATGTTGCCTCCGTCTGGTCCCTGGATACGGCTGTCTACCACCACGGGCTTCCCCATCCATTTCCCAGGGACTCATCCTACAGATACTTAGGGGTTGCCCCCAGGAGAAACAAGTACTTCAGCCTCTCCCTCCATATTTCTTGCACACACCACCTGCTGGAGAGCTGCCAGGCTGTAGGACAGTCCTCCAGTCCCCATACCAAGCACCGTGACATCAATGTGCCCTAGGCCGCAATCGCCAGCCACTCCGGTATTCTGGGCCCCGGCTGCCTCCAGGCCCCAAGAAAAGGCTATGTCCCGGTGGGGGATGTTGCACACATATACATATGCATATAACACACAGACACACCTCATGCACTTACAGTTTACTCATACATACACATATGTGTAATATATATGTGTGCAACACCCCTGCCAATGCATGGGTATGCTGGTAGTTGCGAATAGCGCCCTTTCCAGGTCAGGAGCTGCACAACGTTGCCTCCGTCTGTTCCCTGGATACAGCTGTTACCACCATGGGCTTCCCCTCCATTACCCAGGGACTTATCTTACAGAGACTCAGGGGTTGCCCCAGGGAGAACCAGTATATCAGCCTCTCCCTCTATTGCCAGCCACTCTGGTATTCTGCTGCCTCCAGGCCCCAAGAAAGGTCTAGGCCCCGGTGGGGGATGTTGCACATGTATCACATACATGTTTATGTGTAATATCCTGTACAAATTTTTTTTTCCAATTTTGCCGCTAATCTTCTGGCGTCAATAACTTTTTCATACTTCGGTAATTTTTGCATGATGAGGTTTTCGATGCTTCTATTTTTAGGACTTTTGATCACTTTTTATTGAGGTTTTTATATTTTTCAAAATGGCAAAAAATTGCAATTTTCGACATTAGGCGCTATTTTCTGTTACGGGGTTAAACGCAGTGAAAAACCGTCATTATATTTTGTTAAACTGGGCATTTTCGGACGCGGCAATATCTAATGGGGCTTATTTACTAAGGATTGCGGATCGCACTATCGTTGGTTTGTTCGCTGTTTTCAGCATTTGCGCAGTTTTGACAGGTAATTAACGGGGTTTGCGCTGGGATTGTGTCGCACGTGATCGGATTTTGGCGTGGCAGCGCAGCTTCCATGCGACAGAAATGGGGTGGCGGGTTGTCGGACAATCCGACTAAATCGTACTGAGTGTGGGATTTAAGATTCAAATTGTGTCACAAGATCAAGCACTTACATGCACCAGGAAGAAAAAGGTGAACTCCTGCGGACCTGAGTGGGGAAGCGACACATGCAGGATATAAACTCACCGGCCACTTTATTAGGTACACCTGTCCAACTGCTCGTTAATGCTTAATTTCTAATCGGCCAATCACATGGCGGCAACTCAGTCTATTTAGGCATGTAGACATGGTCAAGACAATCTCCTGCAGTTCAAACCGGGCATCAGTATGGGGAAGAAAGGTGATTTGAGGCCTTTGAACGTGGCATGGTTGTTGGTGCCAGAAGGGCTGGTCTGAGTATTTCAGAAACTGCTGATCTACTGGGATTTTCACGCACAACCATCTCTAGGGTTTACAGAGAATGGTCCGAAAAAGAAAAACCATCCAGTGAGCGGCAGTTCTGTGGGCGGAAATGCCTTGTTGATGCCAGAGGTCAGAGGAGAATGGACAGACTGGTTCGAGCTGATAGAAAGGCAACAGTGACTCAAATCGCCACCCGTTACAACCAAGGTAGGCAGAAGAGTATCTCTGAACGCACAGTACGTCCAACTTTGAGGCAGATGGGCTACAGCAGCAGAAGACCACACCGGGTGCCACTCCTTTCAGCTAAGAATAGGAAACTGAGGCTACAATTTGCACAAGCTCATGGAAATTTGGACAGTAGAAGATTGGAAAAACGTTGCCTGGTCTGATGAGTCTCGATTTCTGCTGCGACATTCGGATGGTCGGGTCAGAATTTGGCGTCAACAACATGAAAGCATGGATCCATCCTGCCTTGTATCAACGGTTCAGGCTGGTGGTGGTGGTGGTGTCATGGTGTCTTTGGGCCCCTTGGTACAACGCCACAGCCTACCTGAGTATTGTTGCTGACCATGTCCATCCCTTTATGAGCACAATGTACCCTGTAACATCTGATGGCTACTTTCAGCAGGATAATGCGCCATGTCATAAAGCTGGAATCATCTCAGACTGGTTTCTTGAACATGACAATGAGGTCACTGGACACAAATGGCCTCCACAGTCACCAGATCTCAATCCAATAGAGCATCTTTGGGATGTGGGGGAACGGGAGATTCGCATCATGGATGTGCAGCCGACAAATCTGCGGCAACTGTGTGATGCCATCATGTCAATATGGACCAAAATCTCTGAGGAGCTTCCAGCACCTTGTTGAATCTATGCCACAAAGAATTGAGGCAGTTCTGAAGGCAAAAGGGGGTCCAACCCGTTATTAGCATGGTGTACCTACTAAAGTGGCCGGTGAGTGTAGGTCGGACAATGCAATTTCTGTGAACTCCTCGGACCGGGTAAGTTCATGTGCCCCATTGTGTTTATTTATATGCCCTCTAGGGAAATGGGAGTGATTAGAATTTTTTGTAATATAATTTAAAAATAATAATTTATACTATTTTTCAGATCCCCTAGGATACTTTAACTACTGTTAAAGTGTGGCTGTTGACTACCGTGGGGCTGGTGCTGTGACTACTGGCTCCTGTCGATGGCCATGCCTTTTGGCTTCTGTGTGGGGGCACTGGGACTAAATTGGCTACTGCATACTGTTACTATATTGGGAACAGTGAAGGGAATGTTACTATATTTGTTACTGTGGGGACATAATAGTGATCTGTAGAGTAACAACTGAACAGAGGATAGATAGAGGAGATGATGATGAAGTGAGCAACCTAAAGTTGATGGGGCACTTTTACTTACCCAACCCGTCGCGATCCCCGAGGTGCATTGTTCAACGAGGATTCGGAGCTGCCGCGATTCTCTAAGATCATGCGTCCAATTTCCTGCATGTGTCGCTTCCCCAGTCAGGTCTGCCGGAGTTCACCATCTTCTTCCCGGTGCATGTAAGTGCATGGCTTGCGACACCATTTTGAATGTTAAATCCCGCGTCCTAATCTGTTGGATTGTCCATAGGCCCGCACCCCAATTTCTGTGGCATGAAAGTAGGCGCGTTTGCAAGGAGGGGCACAAGTCAGAGAGCACTAGAGTTTGTAGGTCTCCTCTACACACTGCTGGACAGAGTGCCTCAAACTCTAGAGCTCTACACACACAATAAGGTCTTGATCCGAGGGGAAAGGGAATAGCAGTGCAGACTATGAATTTGATTTATTAGGTGAGGTGAGTAGAGATGTCATTAAATCCATGTCATGTATATGTGTCAGATATTAGTAGAATCTTCAAAAGTGTAGCAAAACCTAGACCCTGATGATCTAAGCACATTGTCAGCACACAGCATCTAATAGCACAGAGGGATCATGAAGTGTCTGCGCAGCTAGAGCCTGCCCAGTTTTACACCGACCATCACTAAGTGATAGCAATAAAATTGCAAAGTAAGGGGTTAAAATAATCTTTACTTAATAAACATCACTAGGGGGAAAACCCTTTCCCGAACCTTGACGTAGAATCACATCTTGGCGATCCCGGCAGTATGCGGTAGCTGGGATCCTGCAGTAACAATCGAGATCACGACTAACACGATCCCGGCTGTTTAACCCTATAGACGCCGCGGTCAAAGTGACTGCGGCGTCTATAGTGCACCGACATGACAATTGGGACCCTTCCTGCAGGGTACGAAGGTGCCAATCGTTGCCAGGTCAACCCTGAGGTCCGATAAGGACCCCAGGGCTGCCTATAGTAGCAGCCTTCTAGGATCGTACTGAATGCATAGGCTGACTCTGTAATCTGCTGCAATACATTAGTATTGCAGTATATTACAATGAACAAGTCATCAAATGATCACTTGTTCATGTCCCACCCTGGGGCAAAATAAAACAGTAAAAAAAAAAAAAAACAGTGCAATTAAAAAAACCCTATTAAAAAAAAGAATAAAAGTCCCCTGAAGTCCCGTCCCATTCAATAATCAAATAAAACATAAAAAAGTGAAAATCACCAAAAAACACAACATATTGGGTATCACCATGTCCGTAACAACCCGTACAATAAAATAAAAACGTCACTGAACCCGTACAGTGAACAACGCAAAATAATGATGAAATGCTCAAAAAATTAGTTCTAGAATCTGCAAAACAAGTTAACTATAAAAAAAAGCCATATAAATGGGGGATCGCCGTAATAGTGATGACCCATAGAATAAAGATAACACATTATTTTTATGGTAAAAAAAAAATGCTAAAAACATAAACAAGAATTAATGATTTTTTTTAACCACCACCTTAGTGAGCGAGTTAATAAAATCTGATTATTCGCTATTGGAAGCCCGGAAATGATACATAAAAAGTGGATCTCATCCACCAAAAAAAAAAAAAAAAAATCCCCCACATGTCCAAATTACAAAAAAATAAACATTTTATAGCCTGTAAGATGTGACATTGCAGATCTGCTCTGAATGGCTAGTTCTGTTCTATGCCCGGCCGTGAGCCCATACAGCAGTCACCACCACATATGGGGCATCCTCAGACTCGGGAGACATTGGGTATAAAACTTTATGGAGTTTTTTTGTCACTTAATACTTTGTGAAGGTTTCATTTTTGGCCAAAATTAATGTATTGTCTAAAAAAAAAAAAAAGACAGCTTGTAAATTAATCCTCCATCTTATTTTAACCCTTGTGAAACATCTAAAGGGTTAACACACTTCTTAAAGGGCACCTTCGGCTGCGCAGCCGGAACTACTGCGCATGCAGTTTCTAAAATTGTATAAATTAAGGGGTTTTACTGCTTTTTAGGCCTCTCAAAGTCACTTAAAACTGAGCAGGTGCCTCAAAATAAGGGTTTCAGTGATTTTCAGAAAAATTGCACCCAAAACTCTGGACGTCCTAACAACCTAGAAAAGAGAGAGGAGGCATAAAACCCTGAGCCGATATACAGCAGACATTCCGGAAATGTTAGCTGTAAAGTTACTGGGGTGCTATCACTATCTGCCTGAAAAGCAGAACATTTTGAACTTTGAAAATGAATAATTTTTAGAAAATTTCCTTTTTTTATCATAACTAAACATAAAAGATATCATCAAAATGTTTCTATTACTTTGTTTTCTCGTCACTCATTGTACTTCAATCTCAAAATCCCCGGGATATGTTATAGCGTTACAAAAGGTAGAACCTCCTATAATGGAATACAAAAAAATGGGACCGGCACTGCACAAAATGAGGTCAGGTAAAGGGTCTAAAGGTCAATGCATTTAAAGATAGCTTAAACCACAAGAAGAAGAAAGGATACATGCCAAGTGACCAAGACAATACATTCTTTATTCATATATCAAAAAAACACCACAACACAAAAAGAGAGAATAAAAACCATTAAAAAAAATGTGAACAATCACAGAATAATCTACCACAGGAAAACCCGACATGTGATAGTGTTAGTGATCCTGGGACCAGCAGCTCCCCCTGGAGACTAAAGCCTTATGTAATACAAAAAGAGATACAACAATATTATCCTGTAAGGGATTACACATTGGGCTAGGGAAAATGCGGTACCGATATATAATGTAAGCGCATTGCAAAAAAGTCACAAAAAAGGGGGGTATTTTTTGTATAGAGCATGAGGGTATGCAAGCAAAAGTAAATAAATAGATGGTACCACACTGCGCACCTAAATCAAGAGATAAGCAAGTATTACCTGTGCGGCAAACATACACACAAGAGGGAGCTGGGGATGGCCGCCTCAGCCGTATCACCACCTGCTGTGGCTTCCTCAGGGGTATCTGTATGGTGTGGTGCGTCCATTTATAAAGGAAGATCCCATGTGTTGGTAGTGAGCTAAATTAGCTCACTTCCAGCATCAAGTACTCAATGTGGTGCAACCGAGAAATGTGTCCCCGTGTTCTCAATGTGGTGCAACCGAGAAATGTGTCCCCGTGTTCTCAATGTGGTGCAACAGAGAAATGTGTCCCCGTGTTCTCAATGTGGTGCAACAGAGAAATGTGTCCCCGTGTTCTCAATGTGGCGCAACAGAGAAATGTGTCCCCGTGTTCTCAATGTGGCGCAACAGAGAAATGTGTCCCCGTGTTCTCAATGTGGCGCAACAGAGAAATGTGTCCCCGTGTTCTCAATGTGGTGCAACAGAGAAATGTGTCCCCGTGTTCTCAATGTGGTGCAACAGAGAAATGTGTCCCCGTGTTCTCAATGTGGTGCAACAGAGAAATGTGTCCCCGTGTTCTAAAGAGTAAATAAGCCAGAAACTGGTACACTAAATGCACGTACAAAACAGGGGATGGCATAAAAACCTACACTGCAAATAAATAGCTTACAAAAGTGGTATCTATAAAAATGTGCAGATCATATGTATAAAAAAGGCACAAAATTGTATAGAGTATACATGAGAAAATCTACATGCAAAAAAAGGGGGGAATGTACATAGAAAGGTTGTACAGTGAAAATAGTGTAAGATAACAATATAAAAATCAGTGTATGTGACACAATATTGTATAAAAAATAAATAAATGAATATTAAATAGTGAACTAACCTATAGCATATAATATACTTAAAATACTATATACCAGTGATGGCTAACCTATGGCGCTGGTGCAGAGGTGGCACTCAGAGCCCTTTCTGTGGGCACTCAGGCCATCACCAGAGAGGACTCCGGGTATCTTCCTGCAGTCCCAGACAGCCCAGGACTTGCTGTGCACAGAGCTATATTAAAGTGACAGCTCTACCTGGGACTATTTTCTGCTTTATTGGTGTCCTCAGGGTGCTGGTATCAATGAAAACTGTGACAGAGAAGGGAGTATAAATCACAAATTACATTTCTGTGTTGGCACTTTGCGATAAATAAGCGGGTCTTTGTTGTAGTTTGGGCACTCAGCCTCTAAAAGGTTTGCCATCACTGGCCTAGAACATATAATCTATCACCCCACCAATCAACACATACATACTATCATGGGCCCATGCATCATACATTCAACCAAACAACCACCATATGCAGAATGAATCTGCATATTAGAGATAAACAACATTGGGGGTCATTTACTAATTGGGGGTCATATACTTATTTGCGTTTTCCCGACGTGTTACCCGAATATTTCAATTTGTGTCGATTTTCCCTGAATTGCCCCGGGATTTTGGCACACGCGATCGGATTGTGGCACATCGGCGCCGGCATGCACACGACGGAAATCGGGGGGCGTGGCCGAACGAAAACCCGACGGATTCAGAAAAACCGCCGCATTTTAAAAAAAAAAATGTGCCTCGAAAATTGCACTTACCTTCACTCAGCCCGTTGTATTCCAGTGCTTTCCGATGCTCTTCAGTGCAGCAGCGACATCTGGTGGACGTTGGAGGAACTACCTTAGTGAATCCCAGCCGGACCCGA
Source organism: Engystomops pustulosus (assembly GCF_040894005.1). Lineage (NCBI taxonomy): Eukaryota > Metazoa > Chordata > Amphibia > Anura > Leptodactylidae > Engystomops > Engystomops pustulosus. The sequence goes on from NC_092417.1 coordinate 8,036,896, forward strand.
ATCCAGCGCAGAGAACGCGCCGCTGGATCGCGAATGGATCGGGTAAGAAAATCTGCCCCATTATGTGTGATTAGATGATGTCAATATAAACTAAGTGAGTGGTTGCATGGACTACGTGCCCATAAAGTGCAAGTGCAACAATTTAAATGCTAAATTGTACTACAGTGAAGTAAAATGGATGGATGGGGGCGAAATAGTCAATGCCAGGTAGGATACCCACCCATGGAATGATGCTCATAGGGATCAACGGAATATAAAAAGCGGACGAGACATTCAAGAACATTATTCAAATCAAAGATATATATGGATACTTATAGTATATACGGTATCAATAAAAAGGTATATCTGAGTCCAGAGTGCGCAACGAGATACAATAGGACATGGAAGGGAGGGGCCAGCCACGGAGGGCCAGCAGGAGAGGGAGAGAGTCCACAACAGAACGACTATGGTGGTCGTGAGCAAGTAGAGCCTGGTGGATTCCGTGGTAAACTAAGCAAACTGATGGGATGAATCCATTTCTGGGATGGCTGTTCAGGAATGTATCAAATAGATGGGTGTACAGAAGAATTTTGGAGGAATCTAAAGGAATCTAAGAATGAGCTCCCTCTTGTGTGTATGTTTGCCGCACAGGTAATACTTGCTTATCTCTTGATTTAGGTGCGCAGTGTGGTACCATCTATTTATTTACTTTTGCTTGCATACCCTCATGCTCTATACAAAAAATACCCCCCTTTTTTTTGTGACTTTTTTGCAATCCGCTTACATTATATTTTGGTACCGCATTTTCCCTAGCCCAATGTGTAATCCCTTATAGGATAATATTGTTGTATCTCTTTTTGTGTTACATAAGGCTTTAGTCTCCAGGGGGAGCTGGTGGTCCCAGGATCACTAACACCAGTGATGGCGAACCTTTTAGAGACCGAGTGCCCAAACTACAACCAAGACCCACTTGTTTATCGCAAAGTGCCAACACAGAAATTTTATTTGTGATTTATACTCCCTGCTCAGTCACAATACCTTCCCACTCCTCCAGTAGTCCCAGGTAGTGCTGTCACTTTAAAATAGCTCTGTGCACAGCAAGTCCTGGGCTGTCTGGGACTGTAGGAAGATACTTGGAGTAATCTCTGATGATGGCCTGGGTGCCCATAGAAAGGACTCCGAGTGCCACCTCCGGCACCCGTGCCATAGGTTCGCCACCACTGACTAACACTATCACATGTTGGGTTTTCCTGTGGTAGATTATTCTGTGATTGTTCACATTTTTTTTTAATGGTTTTTATTCTCTCTTTTTGTGTTGTGTTTTTTTGATATATGAATAAAGAATGTATTGTCTTGGTCACTTGGCATGTATCCTTTCTTCTTCTTGTGGTAGAACCTCCTATAATGACACAGGGCAGATTTTAAAAATCAGGTCTTGTCCTAAAGGTCTAAAATGGCTTGGACCTGAAGGGGTTAATAAACCTTTTTTTGTATTTATTGTTTAGTAAATGGGCTTCCTATGTCTATATATAAATCAATACAATTAATTAAATAATTTTAGGTACAAAAAGGTTGATATAAAGAGAACCTGCCATGCACATCAACCCACTCAAAATAAATACTTCATTAAAAACCCTTAAAAAACCCTATTGCCCTTATCCCTAAATGGTTCCCTTTCATAGCTGCAATATTAAAAAATCTGTATATAAACTTATATGTAACTCACCTGATGTGAGTGCAATGATATTGATGGGGTCTTATGTAGATTAGTGATGTGTCGTTCGCGAATGAGCTGGCTCACTTAACCATGCCCCAAACCGGCTCACCACAGCCCTTTAACCCGATACAATCAGGTTAAAAGTGGAGTGGCGTGGGGTGATTGACTGGCGTGCGGCTCCCTATTATATATGTAATAGGGAGCTGTTCAGAAGCCATACAAACCGGCTCTTCTTAGTGAGCGAAGCCAGATCACTAAGAAGAGCCGGAATTGCCATCACTATTGCAGATGTGTCACTGAGTGACAGGTCTCAATGCTAGGACAAGCTACTGTATGTAACTAGTACTTAGGGACCGCCTGCCAACATTTAACTACAGACTTATACAGCTCCCTTTACTTTCACCTTCAGGTGCAGTAGGAAGTTGTTTACAACTCGCTGGAATGTTGATAGAGAGAGACAGACACTCCAGCAGAAAGGTGGGGACAGAGAGAGCTGGCTATGTGAAGAGTCAACCTCAAGCTGCCTTTAGGAATTGTTTTTAGGGAGTCACACGTCTCTCTCATTCATGAGGGGGCTGGGTAAGCAGTGTCAGGGTCAGTGAGGAGGTGGGGTATACAGACTGTATACTGCAGCTCTCTGCCTCCATCACTGGGACAAGGGAATCAATAAAAGCCGGCTCTAATCCCATGGAACAGGTATAAAGACATCTAACAAGTACTGTGTGTGGCTACCACGGGGTTCCCCGGTGACAGGTTCTCTTTAAATAGAATATTAACATAAAGTGCATTGTAAACACAGGAATAGTTGATTAGAGTAGGAAGCATTTTTTGTCGAACAACAGGATGGACCTCTCACTCCCCATTTAGAGAGCCTGTTAAAAATTTGAAATTTTGCCCAGTTATTTTCACATTTTTTGTATTGGGGCTATTTATGAGGGATACAGTATTGTAGGGTTCCTATCTTAAAGGGGTTGTACACCTGACCATGTTTTTTTTCTGTTTATGCAGCTCAGGTATACAGAAATGAACGAAGCTTAGTTGAAATACCAGGCACTACCCAGGATCAGGAGAGGAGCGGTTTTTGGAAGAAAACAGACTTGTTTTTCAACCTCCTGACATCCCCTTTAAGTGTTATACATAGGCCCTAATTCACCAAATGGAGACCCTTATACCCAGTTTCACCGGTATACATGCAGTTAACCCTTATCTTGCTAGTTTACTATTCCACTCCACCCCCTACCCTCAGTTTATCCCCTTCCTTATGCCTCCCCTTTTTGATTACAATGCGCCCCCTCTTCAGATTACCAGCCCCCACCCCCAGCTTCTTGTCCTGTGTAAGGAGATGGTCCTGTCACCTCCTGGCGCAAGGTGAAACGTGACGCAGGGAGTTGGCAGCTCATTCACCATTGAGACTCCACTCAAAATTCATCACAGTCCCACTGCATCCAAAACATTTGGAAAGTACAGTATAAACAATGAAGTGTCAAATACTACTCCATTGTCCCACAAATACAAATTACAGGCGGTCCCCTACTTAAGGACAGCGACTTACAGACGACCCCTAGTTACAGACGGACCCCTCTGCCCCCTCTGTATATAACTATAGTCCCAGGCTGCAATGATCAGCTGTAAGGTGTCTGTAATGAAGCTTTACTGATAATCCTTGGTCCCAATACAGCAAAAAAATTTCAATTCCAATTGTCACTGGGACAAAAATTTTTTGGGGTCTGGATCTACAATTATAAACTATACAGTTCCGACTTACATACAAATTCAACTTAAGAACAAACCTTTGGAACCTACCTTGTACTAGCTTGGGGACTGCCTGTATTTAGTATGTCAAGTGTTCATCCACTTGAGTATTTCTGTTAACAAGTAAGACAGGACACACTAGGGCAACGATGGCGAACCTTCAAGAGACCGAGTGCCCAAACTGCAACCCAAAACCTTCCTACTCATCGCAAAGTGCCAGTACAGCAATTTAACCTGAAAAAAAGATGGTTTAGTTAAGAATCAATAATATTTTGTCTTAACCCCTTAGTGACACGGCGTGGAAAGGCTCTAGTGACCGGGGCATTTTTATCAAATTTTCGTTTTAAGAGCCATAACTTTTTTTACCTTAAAATTTTTTGCAGTGTTTTTTTAGGGCACTTTTGTCAGACTGTGAACGTTCCTCTAGGCTAAAACTGCTTGTTCAGATCTATTTCACTGAATGAATTAGCGATGTTAGTGAGTAATATCTCCTTGATTGACCTGGATTCACTGTAATGGAGGTATAGTGTCAAAAGAATAAAACGTAGCTTTTATTTCTTCAAATTATAAAAGATAAAGAGACAGAGCTCTGAATGCACATTAGTTTGTATGTCTAATCCACTGCTGAACCAATTGGATGCTGTGTGTGTATACTGTACTCCAAAAATGGTTAACAGCAGGGGAAAGGTGACATAACTAAAAGTGGGGTGTGATAATGGATTGGCTCACACCCCTGTTACTTTATAGTGAGGAGGTGTAGTCACTATCATTTAAATGGTAGAGAAATGATAGTCAGGTAACTGCAGGTTCGTATCCTGCCTGTTCCAATCTGGCTTTATTTCTGTATAGATTGGATTTAGATACACTGACTTTAACTCAAGACTAATAGGTCTACATGTCAGGTCTGAAAAATAGGCTTGTGTCCTGAAGGTCATTTTAGGCTGCGTCCTTAAGGTGTTAAACGCTTTTAGTAATCTTTATATACAAGTAGGTTCACCGCACCGTGGTCCGCGCTCGGCGCACCATGCTCGCCCGCTTCCTGTTCAGGCACACGAAGTGATCGCGTGCATGGTCCGCCGAGCGCGGACCAAGGTGCGGTGAAGCTACTTGTATATAAAGATTACTAAGCGTTGAAACGCTTTACATCTCTTTAAAAACAGAACAAAAATAAGCTCCGGCACCAGCTCACCCTGAGCTGGTGTACGGCATTTGCAGCTTATAACCACCATTGGAAGTGGAAGGTTTCCTTTAAATACTCTATGCTGATTTTTTTATACTACCTTTTGATGCCCGATATATCAGAAAATAAAAATAATTTTCCCATATGGTCCACACTGTGATGATGAAGAAACTGCAAATGTCCTAATTTCCACTTGCCTTCACACAAATTGTAATAAAAGGTCAAAAAGTTACACATAAAAAAAATTACACCCTACACCACTGGTACCGAACCTATTGCACGTGTGCCAGAGGCGGCACTCAGAGCCCTTTCTGTCGGCACCCGGGCCATCGCCCCAGCACACCAGACAGGACTCAAAGAATCTTCCTGCAGTTCCAAGCAACTTAAAAGATGCTGGTGTCAGCCATATTGAAACTTCGGAAGAGGGAGAATGAGTAGACAGGGCCGAATTATCTTTGGAGGACCTCCTGCTGGCCCCACGATTCTCTGTGTACAGAGGGACACTGGAAAGAAGCTACAATGATGAAAAGTTATCATCTTTCTACTGTGTTGCTGTCCTCAGGAGGCCAATATGATCGAAAGTTGTTGAACAGGGAGCAATAAGTCACTGCTTTAATTTTTGGGAGGCACATCGCAATAAATAAGGGGGATTTTGGGTTGCAGTTTGGCACTCGACCGCTAAAAGGTTCGCCATCACTGCCCTACACTGTTCTGTGCTGCATTACCCCCTGCCAGGAGGAATATAAGAGTAGCGAGTGCTGTATTACCCCCGGCCAGGAGGAATATAAGAGTAGTGAGTGCTGTATTACCCCCGGCCAGGAGGAATATAAGAGTAGTGAGTGCTGTATTACCCCCGGCCAGGAGGAATATAAGAGTAGTGAGTGCTGTATTACCCCCGACCAGGAGGAATATAAGAGTAGTGAGTGCTGTATTACCCCCGGCCAGGAGGAATATAAGAGTAGTGAGTGCTGTATTACCCCCGGCCAGGAGGAATATAAGAGTAGTGAGTGCTGTATTACCCCCGGCCAGGAGGAATATAAGAGTAGTGAGTGCTGTATTACCCCCGGCCAGGAGGAATATAAGAGTAGTGAGTGCTGTATTACCCCCGGCCAGGAGGAATATAAGAGTAGTGAGTGCTGCATTACCCCCTGCCAGGAGGAATATAAGAGTAGTGAGTGCTGTATTACCCCCGGCCAGGAGGAATATAAGAGTAGTGAGTGCTGTATTACCCCCGGCCAGGAGGAATATAAGAGTAGTGAGTGCTGTATTACCCCCGGCCAGGAGGAATATAAGAGTAGTGAGTGCTGTATTACCCCCGGCCAGGAGGAATATAAGAGTAGTGAGTGCTGCATTACCCCCTGCCAGGAGGAATATAAGAGTAGTGAGTGCTGTATTACCCCCGGCCAGGAGGAATATAAGAGTAGTGAGTGCTGTATTACCCCCGGCCAGGAGGAATATAAGAGTAGTGAGTGCTGTATTACCCCCGGCCAGGAGGCGTAAGAGTAGTGAGTGCTGTATTACCCCCCTGCCAGGAGGAATAACAGAGTAGTGAGTGCTGTATTACCCCCCTGCCAGGAGGAGTAACAGAGTAGTGAGTGCTGTATTACCCCCCCTGCCAGGAGGAATAACAGTAGCATGTGCTGCATTACCCCCTCCCGGAAGGAGTAACAGAATAGTGAGTGCTGTATTACCCCCGGCCAGGAGAAGTAACAGAGTAGTGAGTGCTGTATTACCCCCGGCCAGGAGAAGTAACAGAGTAGTGAATGCTGTATTACCCCCGGCCAGGAGAAGTAACAGAGTAGTGAGTGCTGTATTACCCCCGGCCAGGAGAAGTAACAGAGTAGTATGTTCTGTATTACCCCCGGCGAAGGAGGAGTAACAGAGTAGTGTGTGCTGCATTACCCCCTGCCAGGAGGAGTATCATAGTAGTGAGAGCTATATTACCCCCTGCCAGGAGGAGTAACAGAATAGTGAGTGCTGTATTACCCCCGGCCAGGAGGAGTAACAGAATAGTGAGTGCTGTATTACCCCCGGCCAGGAGGAGTAACAGAGTAGTGAGTGCTGTATCACCCCCGGCCAGGAGGAGTATCATAGTAGTGAGTGCTGTATCACCCCCGGCCAGGAGGTGTAACAGAGTAGTGAGAGCTGTATTACCACCGGCCAGGAGGAGTATCAGAGTAGTGAGAGCTGTATTACCCCCGGCCAGGAGGAGTAACAGAGTAGTGAGTGCTGTATTACCCCCTGCCAGGAGGAGTAACAGAATAGTGAGTGCTGTATTACCCCCGGTGAAGGAGGAGTAACAGAGTAGTGAGTGCTGTATTACCCCCTGCCAGGAGGAGTATCATAGTAGTGAGAGCTATATTACCCCCTGCCAGGAGGAGTATCAGAGTAGTGAGTGCTGTATTACCCCCGGCCAGGAGGAGTAACAGAGTAGTATGTTCTGTATTACCCCCTGCCAGGAGGAGTAACAGAGTAGTGAGTTCTGTATTACCCCCAGCCAGGAGGAGTAACAGAGTAGTGAGTGCTGTATCACCCCCGGCCAGGAGGAGTATCATAGTAGTGAGTGCTGTATCACCCCCGGCCAGGAGGTGTAACAGAGTAGTGAGAGCTGTATTACCCCCAGCCAGGAGGAGTAACAGAGTAGTGAGTGCTGTATCACCCCCGGCCAGGAGGAGTATCATAGTAGTGAGTGCTGTATCACCCCCGGCCAGGAGGTGTAACAGAGTAGTGAGAGCTGTATTACCACCGGCCAGGAGGAGTATCAGAGTAGTGAGAGCTATATTACCCCCTGCCAGGAGGAGTAACAGAATAGTGAGTGCTGTATTACCCCCGGTGAAGGAGGAGTAACAGAGTAGTGAGTGCTGTATTACCCCCTGCCAGGAGGAGTAACAGAGTAGTGAGCGCTGTATTACCCCCTGCAAGGAGGAGTAACAGAGTAGTGAGCGCTGTATTACCCCCTGCCAGGAGGAGTAACAGAGTAGTGAGTGCTGTATTACTCATTAGTTACCTGGTGCTGATATGTACCAGAACATATGAGCCCTGGAGTCACAGCCACTTACCTGACAACTAATGACTTGTACTGGGTGTCAGATAATAATGGAAGTCCTGTCCTGTCACAGGAGAGATATTACCTCACTTATATATAAGCACATAATCTCCTCACACACAGTAATCACTAATAATGTCTATACTGCTGGGTCCTGAAAGGGTTTGTCCCTCCCCTGCTACATGTATATAACACAGGAACCGCTGGGGCTTCTCCTCACACATATAAGAGCCGCCATTATGTGATTCCCGCCATCACCTTCTCCTCAGATCATCTTCTCCCTCAGGTCACTGCTCTCCTCACACCTCACACTCCATAACCCCGCCCCCTCGTCTTCCCGCCCTCTCACCTCATTGGCTGCTCTGCACTCCGCGGCCATTTTCTCTCCGCATCTCCATCACCTCAGAGTGTGAGAGACTCCAGGAGCCGCCTGACACCCGCGGAGGAGGAGACTGATCCCTCCCTCTCCCCTCACCTCCCCGCGGGGCTCTCCATGGCTCTGACGGGAAAATATATCTCTGGCTGCACTGCTGAGGAGGGATATGGCATATGGAGCTGCAGGTGAGAACAGCGCCCCACACAGGACACACAGGGGACAGCATTAGACTGGAGGGAGATGGAACTGCAGGTGAGCACAGCGCCCCACACAGGACACACAGGGGACAGCATTAGTCTGGAGGGAGATGAAGCTGCAGGTGAGCACAGCGCCCCACACAGGACACACAGGGGACAGCATTAGTCTGGAGGGAGATGAAGCTGCAGGTGAGCACAGCGCCCCACACAGGACACACAGGGGACAGCATTAGACTGGAGGGAGATGGAACTGCAGGTGAGAACAGCGCCCCACACAGGACACACAGGGGACAGCATTAGTCTGGAGGGAGATGGAACTGCAGGTGAGCACAGCGCCCCACACAGGACACACAGGGGACAGCATTAGACTGGAGGGAGATGGAACTGCAGGTGAGAACAGCGCCCCACACAGGACACACAGGGGACAGCATTAGTCTGGAGGGAGATGGAACTGCAGGTGAGAACAGCGCCCCACACAGGACACACAGGGGACAGCATTAGACTGGAGGGAGATAGAGCTGCAGGTGAGCACAGCGCCCCACACAGGACACACAGGGGACAGCATTAGTCTGGAGGGAGATGGAGCTGCAGGTGAGCACAGCGCCCCACACAGGACACACAGGGGACAGCATTAGTCTGGAGGGAGATGAAGCTGCAGGTGAGCACAGCGCCCCACACAGGGGGCAGCATTAGACTGGAGGGAGATGAAGCTGCAGGTGAGCACAGCGCCCCACACAGGACACACAGGGGACAGCATTAGACTGGAGGGAGATGAAGCTGCAGGTGAGCACAGCGCCCCACACAGGACACACAGGGGACAGCATTAGTCTGGAGGGAGATGGAACTGCAGGTGAGAACAGCGCCCCACACAGGACACACAGGGGACAGCATTAGACTGGAGGGAGATAGAGCTGCAGGTGAGCACAGCGCCCCACACAGGACACACAGGGGACAGCATTAGTCTGGAGGGAGATGGAACTGCAGGTGAGCACAGCGCCCCACACAGGACACACAGGGGACAGCATTAGTCTGGAGGGAGATGGAGCTGCAGGTGAGAACAGCGCCCCACACAGGACACACAGGGGACAGCATTAGACTGGAGGGAGATGGAACTGCAGGTGAGAACAGCGCCCCACACAGCGGACAGCATTAGACTGGAGGGAGATGGAACTGCAGGTGAGAACAGCGCCCCACACAGGACACGCAGGGGGCAGCATTAGTCTGGACAGAGATGAAGCTGCAGGTGAGCACAGCGCCCCACACAGGACACACAGGGGACAGCATTAGTCTGGAGGGAGAAGAAGCTGCAGGTGAGCATAGAGCCCCGCACATTAGCTCCTGTGATGTCACATACAGGTAGCACATAACACACGCTCCTGTGATGTCACATACAGGTAGCACATAACACGCCCTCCTGTGATGTCACATACAGGTAGCACATAACACACGCTCCTGTGATGTCACATACAGGTAGCACATAACACGCCCTCCTGTGATGTCACACACAGGTAACACATAACACGCGCTCCTGTGATGTCACACACAGGTAACACATAACACGCGCTCCTGTGATGTCACACACAGGTAACACATAACACGCGCTCCTGTGATGTCACACACAGGTAACACATAACACGCGCTCCTGTGATGTCACATACAGGTAACACATAACACACGCTCCTGTGATGTCACACACAGGTAACACATAACACGCTCTCCTGTGATGTCACATATAGGTAACAGATAACACGCGCTCCTGTGATGTCACATACAGTTAACACATAACACGCGCTCCTGTGATGTCACATACAGGTAACACATAACACGCGCTCCTGTGATGTCACACACAGGTAACACATAACACGCGCTCCTGTGATGTCACACACAGGTAACACATAACACGCGCTCCTGTGATGTCACACACAGGTGACACATAACACGCGCTCCTGTGATGTCACACACAGGTGACACATAACACGCGCTCCTGTGATGTCACACACAGGTGACACATAACACGCGCTCCTGTGATGTCACACACAGGTAACACATAACACGCGCTCCTGTGATGTCACACACAGGTAACACATAACACGCGCTCCTGTGATGTCACACACAGGTAACACATAACACGCGCTCCTGTGATGTCACACACAGGTAACACTTAACACGCGCTCCTGTGATGTCACACACAGGTAACACATAACACGCGCTCCTGTGATGTCACACACAGGTAACACATAACACGCGCTCCTGTTGGCCCTATTGACCATAGCTGCCGCATCCGCAATGCTAAGGGGGGCGGTCGAGTCCCTCTATGTCCCTGCTGCTGCCCGTCCCTATGAGTGATGCCCCACACATGGCGTTTTTAGTCGTTTTCAGATTGTAAAAATCGCATGCGGTTTTTTCTATTTTAATTGTGCAAATTCGGAAGACCGGACAAAAACTGATGTTTTTTTTAATGCATGCGTTTTCTACAAAACTAAAAACGGCCTAAAAATGCCATGTGTGGCATCACCCTAAGCCTGCCTCGGCGCACCGCACTTGGGCTCGGCCCACCATGCGCGCGCCCATGCGTGCGCCGGATTCTGAAGTGCAGGAGAGCCGGTGACGTCACCGAGCTCTCTGGCACACGCGCGTCTGCGCAAATTAGCACGGCCTGTTTCCCCATGCTAAGTTGCGCAGGCGCGCATGTGCCGGAGAGCTCGGTGACGTCACCGACTCTCCTGCACTTCAGAACACGGCGCACGCAAGGGCGCGTGCATGGTGCGCCGAGCGCAAGTGCGGTGCGCCGAGTTATATGTTAATATAACTTATAATTCTAAGATCGGGGCTTTGTTCCCTTAACAAAAATATGCTCCGGCACCAGCTCACCCTGAGCTGGTGCCATGTATATGTGTATAAACCTACCACTTTTAAGTGGTAGGTTTCCTTTAACCCCTTAAGGACGCAGGGTTTTTCGGCTGATTTCTCGCTCTCCAACTTCAAAAATCCATAACTTTTTCATTTTTACGTGTACAGAGCTGTGTGAGGGCTTATTTTGTGCGTAACAAATTTTACTTTCCCGTGATGTTATTTATTATTCCATGCCATGTACTGCGAAGCTGAAAAAAAATTCCAAATGTGGAAAAATTGAAAAAAAAACGCACGTGCGTCACGTTCTTGTGGGCTCAGTTTTTACGACTTTCACTCTTCGCACCAAATAACATGCCTACTTTATTCTTTGGTTCGGTGCGATCGCGGTGATACCAAATTTATACAGGTTTTATTGTGTTTTAATACATTTTCAAAAATTAAACGAATGTGTACAAAAAAGAAAAAAAAAATTTTGCCATCTTCTGACGCTAATAACTTTTTCATACTTCGGTGTACGGAGATGTGTGAGGGGTAATTTTTTGCGAAATGAGCCGGCGTTTTCATTGCTACCATTTTGAGGTCTGTGCGACATTTTGATCATTTTTTATTTCATTTTTTATGTTATGTAAAAAGGTGTAAAAGTCGCATTTCGGACATTTGGGCGCCATTTCCCGCCCCAGAGGTCACCGCTGCCCGTAACCGTTTTTTATATTTTGATAGATCGGGCATTTTGGGACGCGGCGATACCTAATATGTCTGTGATTTTTACTGTTTGTACTTTGATTTGAACTTTTAATATTTTATTAATTTTTTTTATTTTTTAAACTTTTTTTTTCACTATTTTTTTAGACCATCTAGGGTACATTAACCCTAGATGGTCAGATCGCTCCTACCATATACTGCAATACTACAGTATTGCAATATATGGCATTTTTGCAGGTCATACATTACAATGAGCCACTGGCTCATTGTAACGAACCTGCATAAACCATGTAGCCTCGTGTCAAAAGAAGACCCGAGGCTACCCTGGTAACCGATCGCCGCCCCCCCGATGACGTTCGGGGGCGTGGCGATCGAAAAAAAGATGGCGGCGCCCGTGCGCCGCCGTCTTTTAAACGCCGCCGGCGACTTTGCCGGCGGCGTTTAGAGGGTTAATAGCCGCGATCGGTGCAAGCACCGACCGCGGTTATTAGCGGTGGGGGTTTTGTGCAAAATGCAAAAACCCCCACCTCTGTATGAAGAGGACTCAGCCCGTGAGCCCTCTTCATACATCCCTTATACCTCTGCGCCGTAGAGCTACGGCGCAGAGCGTTAAGGGGTTAAAGTACCCTAGGGAGTCTGAAAAATAGTAAAAATAAAAAAAGGAAAAAAAAATTATAATAAAAAGAACCAAAAAATTCAAATCCCCCCTTTCCCTAGAACTGATATAAATGAACAGTAAAAATCATAAACACATTAGGTATCACCGCATCCGAAAATGCCCGATCTATCAAAATATAATAACGTATTTTCACTGCATTTAACCCCGTAACGGAAAATAGCGCCCAAAGTGGAAAATGGCATTTTTTTGCTATTTTGAAAAACATAAAAAAATTAATAAAAAGTGATCAAAAGGTCGCACAGTGCTAAAAATTATAGCAATGAAAACGCCATCAAAAGTCGCAAAAAAAAAAGACGCCACCCACAGCTCCATACACCAAAGTATGAAAGTTATTGGCACCAGAAGATGGCAAAATAATAAAAAAAAATTTTGTACAGGAGGTTTTAAAGGAAACCTACCACTTGAAGTGGCAGGTTTCTAATGGAAATACCGGGCACCAGATCAGGCTGAGCTGGTGCCGGAGCTTATTTTCGTTAGTGTTTTAAACCGCGGTGTCGCGGTTTAAAACACTTTTTAAACTTTATAGCCGGCGCAGGCAGGTACGCGCTCGGCGCTTACCGTGCACGCGGCTACATAGGAAGTGAAGGAGAGCCGCGCGCATGGTAAGCGCTGAGCGTGTACCTCCCTGCGCCGGCTATAAAGTTTAAAAAGTGTTTTAAACCGCGACACCGCGGTTTAAAACACTAACGAAAATAAGCTCCGGCACCAGCTCACCCTGATCTCACCCTGAGCTGGTGCCCGGTATTTCCATCAGAAACCTGCCACTTCAAGTGGTAGGTTTCCTTTAATGTATGAAAACATTATAAAACCTATACATATTTGGTATCCACGTAATCGTAGCGACCCAAAGTATAAAGCAGACATGTCATTTGGGGCGTACAATGAAAGCCATAATATCCACGCCCACAAGAAAACATCGCAAATGTGTTTTTTCACCATTTTCACTGCATTTGGATTTTTTTTCCGCTTCCCAGTACACGGCATGGGAAATTAAATACGTCACTATGAAGTGCAATTTGTTACGCAGAAAATAAGCCGTCATAGAGCTCTTTATGTGGAAAAATAAAAAAGTTAGAGATTTTTGAAGTGTGTGTAAAATGGAATCGAAAAAAACTAAAAAGGGCCAGGTCGTTTTGGGGTTAAAAAGGGGGCAAATTGTCCACTTGGATCATTGTCTCCATGAGATGCTGTTGAGTCTCTCCGGTCATGAAGCTCTAGACCAGCTGAGAGCCAACTCTACATCAGCTTCTTTAGCTGAGCTCTGTCACGTCTATCAGTCCTACAGAGCAGCCACGTGGTCCTCTCCATCCTCGTCTATAGATCTCTGCAGGATGGACTTCTCTGCCTCCGAAGGTTTCATCCTTACACAATATGGTGCTGCAACAGGCAACTAAGATCCCTCCCCATAAGTACTGCTTGCCGAACGGACGAAAAAGAAGGAGGAAATTTGCTTACCGAAATGTCCATTTATTTTAGTCCGTGAGGAAGCACAACTTTCCCACCCTTAAATGATGAAACGTTATTGCTATATACCATACAAGGGTTGTGTGTGTGCTCCGGCCTTATATAGGTGGAGTCAGCCAAGACACTAATTGTTTAATTGTCTCCTACTGCTTGGTAACCTGTTCTTTTTTGAGTTGTGCCTAGGGGAAGAATCACGTGCGTGCTGCCTCACGGACTAAAGGAAATGGAAATTGTAATATCCCTCTCTCTTATCTGCTGTATACAGTCATGGCCAAAAGTTTTGAGAAAGATACAAATGTTAATTTTTACAAAGTCTACTGCATTAGGTTTTAGGGAAAGACTGATATTCTGCAGGAGGTGCAGGGAGTGGACTGCTTTGGAACATCTGGAAAACAGCTTGTTGGGAGAAGACAAGTTGAATGATCCCACCAGTCTTGTCTCATGCCACCTGTAAAGCCTCTCGCAACCATTCATGTGTGGGGCGGCTTCTCAGCCAAGGGAATCGGCTCTCTCACGGTCTTTCCTAAAAACACCTCCATGAATAAAGAATGGCACCAGAATGACCTCCAAGAGCAACTTCTCCCAACCCTCCAGGAGCAGTTTGGTGATGAGCAATGCCTTCTCCAGCATGATGGAGCACCTGCCATAAAGCAAAGGGGAGAACTAAATTGCTCAGGGAACAAAACAGAGAGATTTTGGGTCCATGGCCTGGAAACTCCCCGGATCTTATCCCATTGAGAACTTGTGGTCAATCATCAGGAGACGGGGGACAAACAAAAACCAACACATTGTGACAAAATGCAGCAGTGATTGTGCAGGAATGGACGGCTATCAGTCAGAAGGTGAGTGAGATCTGCCAGGGAGAATTGCAAGGTCCTGAAGAACAAGGGTCAACACTGCAAATATTGGGGCTCATTTACTAAGGGTCCGAATCGCGCATTTTCGTCAGGTTTCCCAAATTTTTTCGATTTGCACTGAATTGCCCCGGGATTTTGGCGCGCGTGACAGGATTGTGGCGTATCGCCGGCTTCCACACGACAAAAATCGGGGGGCGATTTAATTTAACTTAAACGAGGAAGTCATTGCCGAGACAGACGTATTTTGGAGAGTTCGGCAAATCCCATATTTGGGAGGGGTTAAAAAAAATTGGCAGGAACGTTGGGAGAAGTGTATGTTTCCAAAAGTGGACTATGTTGAAAACTAAAAAAAAAAAATATCCTGTTATATTGTCAGGTTTCCCGAATTTTTCGAATTGCCCCGGGATTTTGGCGCTCGTGATCGGATTGTGGCGTATCGCAATGGCTTTCACACGACCTTAATCGGGGGGAGTGGCCATCGGAAAACCCGTCGGATTCGGAAAAAACGCAGAATTTCTAAAAAAAAAATTGTGTCGCAAGAATTGCACTCGCATACACCGAGACCGAGAAGGTGAACTCCGGCGGACTTCAGCGTAGCAGCGACACCTGGTGGACATCCTGCGCACGACTTTAGTGAACGTGCCGCTGGATCGCGACTGGACCAGGTAAGTAAATCTGCGCCATTGACTCGCTGCAGTAACTCCTTCTAACTGTCCATAAAAGCTTTTGTTTCTCATTATATGATTGCACTTGTATCTCTGTATGTGATAAAACATCTGACAAACCAGAGGGCAACACATCATGTGATATTTGTGTCATTCTCAAAACTTTTGACCATGACTTTATATATGAGGGCGGTTCAATAAGTACCTGTGTTTGACAACAGAGGGCATTCTTGAGGGAAGTTGGTGTTACCATTGTGTGTTGCCATCTCTCAAATGACGGTAAAACAAGTTGCAGACTGATTGATTGGTTAGTTTGGATTTGGCAGCCATTTGAGTGAGACGTGTTCCGTGATTCTCGCTAAGATGGAAAAAGCGCAGTATCGTTCGGTAATTTGCTTTTTGTTTTTGGATGGGTAAAATGCGAGGAGATACCGTTGATGAAACCTGGATTCATCATTACACACCAGAAACATTCAGAACAATTTATTTCTCCCAGTGAATCTGCTCCAAAGAAGGCGAAGACTTTTTGGGATGCGAACGGCGTCATCCTCACGGATTTTTTAGAAAAAAGAAGAACGATCACTAGACAATACTACAGTGAGTTTGAGACGCGGCCGCATTTGAAAAAGAAGGTGCTGTTTCACCACGATAACGCACCAGCACATGCATCCGAAGTTGTCGCCGCCAAACCGCATTAATTGCGTTATGAATTGCTGCCGCACCCCCTTATTCACCCGATTTGGTTCCCTACGACTTTTTCTTGTTCCCTTACATGAAGAAATGGCTCACGGGAAAAATTTTTACTTATACGAGGAAGTCATTCCCGAGACAGAGATGTATTTTGGAGAGTTCGACAAATCCTATATTTGGCAGGGGTTAAAAAAAATTGGCAGGAATGTTGGGAGAAGTGTATCTTTCCAAAAGGCGACTATGTTGAAAAATAAAAAAAAATTTTGGGAAAAAATGGTGTCTTCATTTCTAACACGGGTACTTATTGAACCGCCCTCGCATGCGCGTGTGTGTATGTATATACACTCACCGGCCACTTTATTAGGTACACCTGTCCAACTGCTCGTTAACACTTAATTTCTAATCAGCCAATCACATGGCGGCAACTCAGTGCATTTAGGCATGTAGACATGGTCAAGACAATCTCCTGCAGTTCAAACCGAGCATCAGTATGGGGAAGAAAGGTGATTTGTGGCCTGTGAACGTGGCATGGTTGTTGGTGCCAGAAGGGCTGGTCTGAGTATTTCAGAAACTGCTGATCTACTGGGATTTTCACGCACAACCATCTCTAGGGTTTACAGAGAATGGTCCGAAAAAGAAAAAACATCCACTGAGCGGCAGTTCTGTGGGCGGAAATGCCTTGTTGATGCCAGAGGTCAGAGGAGAATGGGCAGACTGGTTCGAGCTGATAGAAAGGCAACAGTGACTCAAATCGCCACCCGTTACAACCAAGGTAGGCAGAAGAGCATCTCTGAACGCACAGTACGTCCAACTTTGAGGCAGATGGGCTACAGCAGCAGAAGACCACACCGGGTGCCACTCCTTTCAGCTAAGAACAGGAAACTGAGGCTACAATTTGCACAAGCTCATCGAAATTGGACAGTAGAAGATTGGAAAAACGTTGCCTGGTCTGATGAGTCTCGATTTCTGCTGCGACATTCGGATGGTAGGGTCAGAATTTGGCGTCAACAACATGAAAGCATGGATCCATCCTGCCTTGTATCACCGGGTCAGGCTGGTGGTGGTGGTGTCATGGTGTGGGGAATATTTTCTTGGCACTCTTTGGGCCCCTTGGTACAACGCCACAGCCTACCTGAGTATTGTTGCTGACCATGTCCATCCCTTTATGAGCACAATGTACCCTGTAACATCTGATGGCTACTTTCAGCAGGATAATGCGCCATGTCATAAAGCTGGAATCATCTCAGACTGGTTTCTTGAACATGACAATGAGGTCACTGGACACAAATGGCTCCACAGTCACCAGATCTCAATCCAATAGAGCATCTTTGGGATGTGGTGGAACGGGAGATTCGCATCATGGATGTGCAGCCGACAAATCTGCGGCAACTGTGTGATGCCATCATGTCACTATGGAGCAAAATCTCTGAGGAGCTTCCAGCACCTTGTTGTATCTATGCCACGAAGAATTGAGGCAGTTCTGAAGGCAAAAGGGGGTCCAACCCGTTACTAGCATGGTGTACCTAATAAAGTGGCCTGTGAGTGTAATATATTATCCTATTATATTGTCTCTGTTCACACTGTGCAGACTCCAGGTAATATCCTCCTCTATTATCTGATATATACCGTATTTTTCAGACTATAAGGCGCACAAAAAAATCCTTTGATTTTCTTGCCTCACACATAAGCATCTGATACTCATTGCCTATAGTAACCAATCACTGCTCAGAGCTCATATTAATGATCTGTGGCAGAACAGCAACCAATCATAGACAATAGCTCCTATATATGGTGGGTAATAAGTGGAATTTGGAAAGCGTGGGGTGAAAAAACTTATTATATGACATTCCCTGAGTCACATGGAGCGGCTGTGCAAAATTTGGTGATCCTAAACCCAGATTCCTTTAGCGGACGGACACACACTCACATACACACACATACACCTTTATATACTAGAAGATGATCTGTCTGCCCTTCCTTCTACAGTATATGAGTATCTATCCTGTACAGGAATGTCACCTGTGCAGTTCTATCCGGTATTCGGGTATTTTACTTTTCTCGCTTCCTGGTAGATCTTATTTCTCTCCACACTATGCGGGCTGCAGGTAATATCCCCCTCTCTTATCTGCTGTATATATATGTATATATATATATATATGTCCTGTCACATGTTATATGGTCTCTGTCCACACTGTGCAGCCTCCAGGTAATATCCCCCTCTCTTATCTGCTGTATATATATGTATATATATAATATGTCCTGTCACATGTTATATGGTCTCTGTCCACACTGTGCGGCCCCCAGGTAATATCCCCCTCTCTTATCTGCTGTATATGTATGTATGTATATATATATGTCCTGTCACATGTTATATGGTCTCTGTATACACTGTGCTGCCCCCAGGTAATATCCCCCTCTCTTATCTGCTGTATATATATATGTCCTGTCACATGTTATATGGTCTCTGTATACACTGTGCAGCCTCCAGGTAATATCCCCCTCTCATCTGCTGTATATATATATATATATATATATGTCCTGTCACATGTTATATGGTCTCTGTCTACACTGTGCGGCCTCCAGGTAATATCCCCCTCTCTTATCTGCTGTATATATATATATATATATATATATATATGTCCTGTCACATGTTATATGGTCTCTGTATACACTGTGCGGCCTCCAGGTAATATCCCCCTCTCTTATCTGCTGTATATATATATGTCCTGTCACATGTTATATGGTCTCTGTATACACTGTGCAGCCTCCAGGTAATATCCCCCTCTCATCTGCTGTATATATATATATATATATATATATGTCCTGTCACATGTTATATGGTCTCTGTCTACACTGTGCGGCCTCCAGGTAATATCCCCCTCTCTTATCTGCTGTATATATATATGTCCTGTCACATGTTATATGGTCTCTGTATACACTGTGCAGCCTCCAGGTAATATCCCCCTCTCTTATCTGCTGTATATATATATATGTGTCCTGTCACATGTTATATGGTCTCTGTATACACTGTGCAGCCTCCAGGTAATATCCCCCTCTCTTATCTGCTGTATATATATATATGTCCTGTCACATGTTATATGGTCTCTGTCCACACTGTGCGGCCTCCAGGTAATATCCCTCTCTCTTATCTGCTGTATATATATATATGTCCTGTCACATGTTATATGGTCTCTGTATACACTGTGCGGCCTCCAGGTAATATCCCCCTCTCTTATCTGCTGTATATATATATGTCCTGTCACATGTTATATGGTCTCTGTCTACACTGTGCGGCCTCCAGGTAATATCCCCCTCTCTTATCTGCTGTATATATATATATATATATATATGTCCTGTCACATGTTATATGGTCTCTGTATACACTGTGCAGCCCCCAGGTAATATCCCCCTCTCATCTGCTGTATATATATATATATATATATATATATATATGTCCTGTCACATGTTATATGGTCTCTGTCTACACTGTGGACATATGTATAAGGATTTGCTAATACTGCTAAGAAATAGTGTGATTAGCCTGTTGCCCCTGCTATATTGCCTCAGAAACCCCAGAGATACAAACAGGGGTTGTTTTGTAAATACAGTCTGCAGTAGTGATGGGAATTACATCTCTTCTTAGTGAGCTGGCTCATTAGGCTCCGCCCACTAAGAAGAGCTGGCTCTTTTGCCTCTTGAACAGGCTCCCCATACAACCCACTTTTAACCTGATATTATCGGGTCAAAGGGGATGTGGCGAGCTGTTTAGGGGAGGGGTTTAGTGAGCCATCAGTTCACAAAGCTGTTCACGTGAACGGCTCGGCTCTTTGTGCTAGTTCGTTTTCGTATGACCTATGACCATAGCTCCAAACATTTTTGGAAGGGAAAGAAGGATAAAATGGCGGCACGCGTAGCAATCCTCCTTGGCCACGCCCCAAATTTTTACCATAACATCATAATAATAGTCATCGTCTCAATAATAATAATAAATACATTTTTGCCCAGCCTGGGATTTAAACCCACAACCTCACAGCTCCATCTGCCATAGAGATACAGAGCCTCTACCCACTAGGCCAGTGGTGGCGAACCTATGGCACGGGTGCCAGAGGTGGCACTCAGAGCCCTTTCTGTGGGCACCCAGGCCTTCACCCCAACACAGAGTTTGCCAGATACGACTCAAGGCTTTCTCTTGTGGTCCAATACAGCCCAGGACGTGGCATGCTAGCGTTATTTTAAAGTGACATCCTTCACTGCCAGGACTACAGGAGGAGCAGAAAGGTGTGGATAGAGATGGATTGTCATTGGAGCTCCTGCTCTGGGTCCTCTGGATCTTCCTCTTCAGGGGACCCTGGAGGGAAACTACAAACCAAATTTCTCCATCTTTCTATTGTTTTGGTGAACTCAGGACACCAATACGAGTACAACCTGTGATACAGCAGGGATCAATAAGTTACTGCTTAAATTGGCATGTTGGCACTTTGCAACATACAAGTGAGATTTGGTTTTAGCTTGGGCACTCTGTCTCCAAAAGGTTTGCCATCACTGCACTAGGCTATGGGCTTAGTGGTTGCCTATATGTGGATTTTATGTAACTAAGAGCTGTTATCTGCTACTGTTACGCTGTGACATAGATTGCACTGGTATATAGAGAGGGATCTTCTCAGAGATCATTATTGTAACAGGGGCCCCTGCAACTGGATCATCTCTTGTGTTGTCTGAAGGTATTGTGCATAGGACTCTCTCACTATATACCCTGGTATGTGCAAAAAATGGTTTTTAACCCCTTAACACTCGGTGTGTGTGTGAAGAGGGCTCATTGGGTGAGCGCTCTTAATACAGAGGTGGGGTTTGCTGTATATTGCCTCTTACCTCTTCCGATGCGCTGGCGGCAGCGTTTAAAAGACGATGGCACGTGGAATTGCAGTATATGGTAGGAACGATCGGACAATCTAGGGTAAATGTATCCTAGAGGGTCTAAAAAAAATAGTAAAAAAAAAAATTCAAAAAAGTTTCAAACATAATTAAAAAAAGGAAAAAACAAAAGATCAAATCGCCCCCTTTCCCTAGAACTGATATAAAACGTAATAAGCAGTAAAAATAACAGACACAATAGGTAATGCCTGATCTCTCCAAATATAAAACTACTTATTCGTACACATTTGTTTAAAGGAAACCTACCATTTCAAATGGTAGGTTTAAGCTGTAAACACCGAGCACCAGCTCAGGGTGAGCTGGTGCCGGTGCTTAGTTTCGTTAGTGTTAAAACCGCGGTATCGCGGTTTTAACACTTTTTAAACTTTATAGCAGAAACTGCTTCGGCGCTGCGTGCGCACGATCGTGCGCGCGCCTACATAGGAAATGCCGCAGGCGCGCGCAGCGCCGTAGCGGCTTCTGCCTATAAAGTTTAAAAAGTGTTAAAACCGCGATACCGCGGTTTTAACACTAACGAAACTAAGCACCGGCACCAGCTCACCCTGAGCTGGTGCTCGGTGTTTACAGCTTAAACCTACCATTTGAAATGGTAGGTTTCCTTTAACTTTTGAAAATGTATTAAAATGCAATAAAACCTATATATATAAATTTAGTATCACCGCGATCGTACCGAACTAAAATATAAAGCAGAGGGGTTATTTGGAGTGCACGGTGACAGTCATAAAAACGGAGCCCCCAAGAACGTGATGCAAACGCGTTTTTTCAAAATCAGCTTTGAGGAGGTTTTAGTTGCAGTTTTGTCATTTAAACAGGTGAAAGACATGAACTGAATGAGTGAATTTGATTTTGAAGGGTAAACCTGCTCCACAAATGTCATTCACTCGTTCAGTTCATGTCTTTCACCGGTTTAATTGACAAAACTGCACATAAAGCCTCCTCAAAGCTGATTGTGAGGCCCCTTTCACACTTGCGTTTTTCATGCGCGTTTTCTGCGCGTGCTTTTGACGCGCAGAACTTGCATTGCACTCTGACCCATTGTAACCAATGGGTCTTTTCAGACTTGCATTTTTTTCACGCACACACGCGCGTTTTTTTTGCGTGAAAAACGCATTGAAATTGCATTGAAAATCCAATTGTCACAGAGACCAAAAAAAGTTCTGGCTGGGGGTTACAATGATAAAATATACAGTTCCGACTTACATACAAACTCCGCTTAAGAACAAACCTACAGACCCTATCTGGTATGTAACCCGGGGACTGCCTGTATATATTGGTGGAGCTTTCGAGAATACTAGTTCTCTTCGTCAGACATGATGTTATGCATGAAACTGAAAATTCACAGCATTTTATACACCCGGCAGTGATCATCAAAGGATATTAAAAAAACTAAAACAACAGATTGATAAAAACAGGGAGATCTTATTTACAACAGGATGGCAATAAAAACATTAAAAATCTATGAGTCGAGACACATGAGCCCTGGTATTACTAGCAACTCGAAGGGTGCGGTCACACGGTGCATTTTGTTTGCATTTAACACGTGCGTTTTCAAACAGCTGAAGAAGAGCTGCGCCTTATTAGATTGTTGTCAACATTGCGTTTACAAAAAGCATACATTGATGCCACACGTGGCGCTTTTGGTCCGTTATTTTATCAGGCCTTTTTCGGTGCCATTTACAAAAGCATGCGTTTTTGCTAGTTTTTCCCAATTATCTTAATAGATAAACAGGTTGTACCATGTTTACCATGCGTTTGGCTAGTTTTGAAATAGTTTTTCTAAATTTATGAAAGTGGAAGCAGCTGTGAAAGTGTCGTCACTGGTGCTTACACTTCCACTTTCCATGAAGAAAAATGTTATAAAACCATCCAAACACACGGTAACACGTAAAAACAGTGCGAAATGTGTCATTTTCTGGGGGAATGAGCTGACATTTTCATGAATATCATTTTGATAACCTTTTGATTAGTCTGGCTATTATCCCACATCATGTCACTAGGTTTCTTGTAAGTCATAGTTGATCTAGAGGGAGCTGCCTGTAAGGAAGCCAAGAGGCAATGTTTTCTTATCTCACCTTGGAAAATGTATTTGCAGATAGTAATGGGAAAATACATGCAACACATAGAAAAGGGAATGTCTCCTCATGTGGATGAAATGTTACAAAATTAAAAAAAATTGGTCAAAATATATAAATATTTAAAGTTTTTTTTTTTTTAAATAAATATAAGATAACTGTCTGCCCTAAGGGAATCACATGTAGTTAATAGGAGGACTCAGGTAGAGGAAGGAACTATAGAACTTTCCCCCCTCCTAAAGTGATCTATGGAGGAAACCGCAGCTAATGACTTTCTAAGAAAGACTAAAAATTGGTCACTGCTGACAACAAGCCTCATCCACATCCCTCTGTGTATAGAGAAGGTGTCAGGGTGTGGGGGAGGGGAGATGTTCTGTCATGTAATGGGGTAAATGTTTCTTCCACATGTAATGAAGGTTTTGTGTCTTGCAGGATTTATTATCTATTGAGGATCAGAGATGAGTATTATATCTCCCAGTGATGGTAAGATTCCCCCGCTGTCTACCTCCGGCTCTTCTACTTCTTACACTATTACTGATATGATATCACTGCTGTTCTCACATCCGGCTGCAATTACATGTTCTGAGATTTATGCTTTATGTTACAATAACTAACAACAGTGATGAGGATATTACCTCCATACTGTGTCCTTATAGTGGTATCTGTGTATTGTGTATATGATATGTGTGTGTTATGTACATTACATGTATACAGGAGGCAGTGATGGGGATATTACCTCCATACTGTGTCCTTATAGTGGTATCTGTGTATTGTGTATATGATATATGTGTGTTATGTACATTACATGTATACAGGGGCAGTGATGAGGATATTACCTCCATACTGTGTCCTTATAGTGGTATCTGTGTATTGTGTATATGATATGACTGTGTGTTATGTACATTACATGTATACAGGAGGCAGTGATGGGGATATTACCTCCATACTGTGTCCTTATAGTGGTATCTGTGTATTGTGTATATGATATGTGTGTTATGTACATTACATGTATACAGGGGGCAGTGATGGGGGATATTACCTCCATACTGTGTCCTTATAGTGGTATCTGTGTATTGTGTATATGATATGTGTGTTATGTACATTACATGTATACAGGGGGCAGTGATGGGGATATTACCTCCATACTGTGTCCTTATAGTGGTATCTGTGTATTGTGTATATGATATATGTGTGTTATGTACATTACATGTATACAGGGGCAGTGATGAGGATATTACCTCCATACTGTGTCCTTATAGTGGTATCTGTGTATTGTGTATATGATATGACTGTGTGTTATGTACATTACATGTATACAGGAGGCAGTGATGGGGATATTACCTCCATACTGTGTCCTTATAGTGGTATCTGTGTATTGTGTATATGATATGTGTGTTATGTACATTACATGTATACAGGGGGCAGTGATGGGGGATATTACCTCCATACTGTGTCCTTATAGTGGTATCTGTGTATTGTGTATATGATATGTGTGTGTTATGTACATTACATGTATACAGGAGGCAGTGATGGGGATATTACCTCCATACTGTGTCCTTATAGTGGTATCTGTGTATTGTGTATATGATATATGTGTGTTATGTACATTACATGTATACAGGGGCAGTGATGAGGATATTACCTCCATACTGTGTCCTTATAGTGGTATCTGTGTATTGTGTATATGATATGACTGTGTGTTATGTACATTACATGTATACAGGAGGCAGTGATGGGGATATTACCTCCATACTGTGTCCTTATAGTGGTATCTGTGTATTGTGTATATGATATGTGTGTTATGTACATTACATGTATACAGGGGGCAGTGATGGGGGATATTACCTCCATACTGTGTCCTTATAGTGGTATCTGTGTATTGTGTATATGATATGTGTGTGTTATGTACATTACATGTATACAGGGGCAGTGATGAGGATATTACCTCCATACTGTGTCCTTATAGTGGTATCTGTGTATTGTGTATATGATATGTGTGTTATGTACATTACATGTATACAGGGGGCAGTGATGGGGGATATTACCTCCATATTGTGCCCTTATAGTGGTATCTGTGTATTGTGTATATGATATGTGTGTTATGTACATTACATGTATACAGGAGGCAGTGATGGGGATATTACCTCCATACTGTGTCCTTATAGTGGTTTCTGTGTATTGTGTATATGATATGTGTGTTATGTACATTACATGTATACAGGAGGCAGTGATGGGGATATTACCTCCATACTGTGTCCTTATAGTGGTATCTGTGTATTGTGTATATGATATGTGTGTGTTATGTACATTACATGTATACAGGAGGCAGTGATGGGGATATTACCTCCATACTGTGTCCTTATAGTGGTATCTGTGTATTGTGTATATGATATGTGTGTTATGTACATTACATGTATACAGGGGGCAGTGATGGGGATATTACCTCCATACTGTGTCCTTATAGTGGTATCTGTGTATTGTGTATATGATATGTGTGTGTTATGTACATTACATGTATACAGGGGGCAGTGATGAGGATATTACCTCCATACTGTGTCCTTATAGTGGTATCTGTGTATTGTGTATATGATATGTGTGTTATGTACATTACATGTATACAGGGGCAGTGATGAGGATATTACCTCCATACTGTGTCCTTATAGTGGTATCTGTGTATTGTGTATATGATGTGTGTTATGTACATTACATGTATACAGGAGGCAGTGATGGGGATATTACCTCCATACTGTGTCCTTATAGTGGTATCTGTGTATTGTGTATATGATGTGTGTTATGTACATTACATGTATACAGGGGCAGTGATGGGGGATATTACCTCCATACTGTGTCCTTATAGTGGTATCTGTGTATTGTGTATATGATATAACTGTGTGTTATGTACATTACATGTATACAGGAGGCAGTGATGGGGATATTACCTCCATACTGTGTCCTTATAGTGGTATCTGTGTATTGTGTATATGATATGTGTGTTATGTACATTACATGTGTACAGGGGCAGTGATGGGGATATTACCTCCATACTGTGTCCTTATAGTGGTATCTGTGTATTGTGTATATGATATGTGTGTTATGTACATTACATGTATACAGGGGGCAGTGATGGGGATATTACCTCCATACTGTGTCCTTATAGTGGTATCTGTGTATTGTGTATATGATATGTGTGTTATGTACATTACATGTATACAGGAGGCAGTGATGGGGATATTACCTCCATACTGTGTCCTTATAGTGGTATCTGTGTATTGTGTATATGATATGTGTGTTATGTACATTACATGTATACAGGGGGCAGTGATGGGGATATTACCTCCATACTGTGTCCTTATAGTGGTATCTGTGTATTGTGTATATGATATGACTGTGTGTTATGTACATTACATGTATACAGGGGGCAGTGATGGGGATATTACCTCCATACTGTGTCCTTATAGTGGTATCTGTGTATTGTGTATATGATATGTGTGTTATGTACATTACATGTATACAGGAGGCAGTGATGAGGATATTACCTCCATACTGTGTCCTTATAGTGGTATCTGTGTATTGTGTATATGATATGTGTGTGTTATGTACATTACATGTATACAGGGGGCAGTGATGGGGATATTACCTCCATACTGTGTCCTTATAGTGGTATCTGTGTATTGTGTATATGATATGTGTGTTATGTACATTACATGTATACAGGGGGCAGTGATGAGGATATTACCTCCATACTGTGTCCTTATAGTGGTATCTGTGTATTGTGTATATGATATGTGTGTTATGTACATTACATGTATACAGGGGGCAGAGATGGGGATATTACCTCCATACTGTGTCCTTATAGTGGTATCTGTGTATTGTGTATATGATATGTGTGTTATGTACATTACATGTATACAGGAGGCAGTGATGGGGGATATTACCTCCATACTGTGTCCTTATAGTGGTATCTGTGTATTGTGTATATGATATGTGTGTTATGTACATTACATGTATACAGGGGGCAGTGATGGGGATATTACCTCCATACTGTGTCCTTATAGTGATATCTGTGTATTGTGTATATGATATGTGTGTTATGTACATTACATGTATACAGGAGGCAGTGATGGGGGATATTACCTCCATACTGTGTCCTTATAGTGGTATCTGTGTATTGTGTATATGATATGTGTGTTATGTACATTACATGTATACAGGGGGCAGTGATGGGGATATTACCTCCATACTGTGTCCTTATAGTGGTATCTGTGTATTGTGTATATGATATGTGTGTTATGTACATTACATGTATACAGGGGGCAGTGATGGGGATATTACCTCCATACTGTGTCCTTATAGTGGTATCTGTGTATTGTGTATATGATATGTGTGTGTTATGTACATTACATGTATACAGGAGGCAGTGATGGGGATATTACCTCCATACTGTGCCCTTATAGTGGTATCTGTGTATTGTGTATATGGTATGTGTGTGTTATGTACATTACATGTATACAGGGGGCAGTGATGGGGATATTACCTCCATACTGTGTCCTTATAGTGGTATCTGTGTATTGTGTATATGATATGTGTGCTATGTACATTACATGTATACAGGGGGCAGTGATGAGTATATTACCTCCATACTGTGTCCTTATAGTGGTATCTGTGTATTGTGTATATGATATGTGTGTTATGTACATTACATGTATACAGGGGGCAGTGATGGGGATATTACCTCCATACTGTGTCCTTATAGTGGTATCTGTGTATTGTGTATATGATTTGTGTGTGTTATGTACATTACATGTATACAGGGGGCAGTGATGAGGATATTACCTCCATACTGTGTCCTTATAGTGGTATCTGTGTATTGTGTATATGCTATGACTGTGTGTTATGTACATTACATGTATACAGGTGGCAGTGATGGGGATATTACCTCCATACTGTGTCCTTATAGTGGTATCTGTGTATTGTGTATATGCTATGACTGTGTGTTATGTACATTACATGTATACAGGTGGCAGTGATGGGGATATTACCTCCATACTGTGTCCTTATAGTGGTATCTGTGTATTGTGTATATGATATGTGTGTTATGTACATTACATGTATACAGGAGGCAGTGATGGGGATATTACCTCCATACTGTGTCCTTATAGTGGTATCTGTGTATTGTGTATATGATATGTGTGTTATGTACATTACATGTATACAGGGGGCAGTGATGGGGATATTACCTCCATACTGTGTCCTTATAGTGGTATCTGTGTATTGTGTATATGATATGTGTGTTATGTACATTACATGTATACAGGAGGCAGTGATGGGGATATTCCCTCCATACTGTGTCCTTATAGTGGTATCTGTGTATTGTGTATATGATATGTGTGTTATGTACATTACATGTATACAGGGGGCAGTGATGAGGATATTACCTCCATACTGTGTCCTTATAGTGGTATCTGTGTATTGTGTATATGACTGTGTGTTATGTACATTACATGTATACAGGGGGCAGTGATGAGGATATTACCTCCATACTGTGACCTTATAGTGGTATCTGTGTATTGTGTATATGACTGTGTGTTATGTACATTACATGTATACAGGAGGCAGTGATGGGGATATTACCTCCATACTGTGTCCTTATAGTGGTATCTGTGTATTGTGTATATGATATGTGTGTTATGTACATTACATGTATACAGGGGGCAGTGATGGGGATATTACCTCCATACTGTGTCCTTATAGTGGTATCTGTGTATTGTGTATATGATATGTGTGTTATGTACATTACATGTATACAGGAGGCAGTGATGAGGATATTACCTCCATACTGTGTCCTTATAGTGGTATCTGTGTATTGTGTATATGATATGTGTGTTATGTACATTACATGTATACAGGAGGCAGTGATGGGGATATTACCTCCATACTGTGTCCTTATAGTGGTATCTGTGTATTGTGTATATGATATGTGTGTTATGTACATTACATGTATACAGGGGGCAGTGATGGGGATATTACCTCCATACTGTGTCCTTATAGTGGTATCTGTGTATTGTGTATATGATATGTGTGTTATGTACATTACATGTATACAGGAGGCAGTGATGGGGATATTACCTCCATACTGTGTCCTTATAGTGGTATCTGTGTATTGTGTATATGATATGTGTGTTATGTACATTACATGTATACAGGGGCAGTGATGGGGATATTACCTCCATACTGTGTCCTTATAGTGGTATCTGTGTATTGTGTATATGATATGTGTGTTATGTACATTACATGTATACAGGAGGCAGTGATGGGGATATTACCTCCATACTGTGTCCTTATAGTGGTATCTGTGTAGTGTGTACATTACATGTATACAGGAGGCAGTGATGGGGATACTACCTCCATACTGTGTCCTTATAGTGGTATCTGTGTATTGTGTATATGATATGTGTGTGTTATGTACATTACATGTATACAGGAGGCAGTGATGGGGATATTACCTCCATACTGTGTCCTTATAGTGGTATCTGTGTATTGTGTATATGATATGTGTGTTATGTACATTACATGTATACAGGAGGCAGTGATGGGGATATTACCTCCATACTGTGTCCTTATAGTGGTATCTGTGTATTGTGTATATGATATGTGTGTTATGTACATTACATGTATACAGGAGGCAGTGATGGGGGATATTACCTCCATACTGTGTCCTTATAGTGATATCTGTGTATTGTGTATATGATATATGTGTGTTATGTACATTACATGTATACAGGGGCAGTGATGGGGATATTACCTCCATACTGTGTCCTTATAGTGGTATCTGTGTATTGTGTATATGATATGACTGTGTGTTATGTACATTACATGTATACAGGGGCCGTGATGAGGATATTACCTCCATACTGTGTCCTTATAGTGGTATCTGTGTATTGTGTATATGATATGTGTGTTATGTACATTACATGTATACAGGGGGCAGTGATGAGGATATTACCTCCATACTGTGTCCTTATAGTGGTATCTGTGTATTGTGTATATGATATGTGTGTGTTATGTACATTACATGTATACAGGGGGCAGTGATGGGGATATTACCTCCATACTGTGTCCTTATAGTGGTATCTGTGTATTGTGTATATGATATGTGTGTTATGTACATTACATGTATACAGGGGGCAGTGATGAGGATATTACCTCCATACTGTGTCCTTATAGTGGTATCTGTGTATTGTGTATATGATATGTGTGTGTTATGTACATTACATGTATACAGGAGGCAGTGATGGGGATATTACCTCCATACTGTGTCCTTATAGTGGTATCTGTGTATTGTGTATATGATTTGTGTGTGTTATGTACATTACATGTATACAGGGGGCAGTGATGGGGATATTACCTCCATACTGTGTCCTTGTAGTGGTATCTGTGTATTGTGTATATGATATAACTGTGTGTTATGTACATTACATGTATACAGGGGGCAGTGATGGGGATATTACCTCCATACTGTGTCCTTATAGTGGTATCTGTGTATTGTGTATATGATATGTGTGTTATGTACATTACATGTATACAGGGGGCAGTGATGGGGATATTACCTCCATACTGTGTCCTTATAGTGGTATCTGTGTATTGTGTATATGATATGTGTGTTATGTACATTACATGTATACAGGAGGCAGTGATGGGGATATTAACTCCATACTGTGCCCTTATAGTGGTATCTGTGTATTGTGTATATGATATGTGTGTTATGTACATTACATGTATACAGGGGGCCGTGATGGGGATATTACCTCTATACTGTGTCCTTATAGTGGTATCTGTGTATTGTGTATATGATATGACTGTGTGTTATGTACATTACATGTATACAGGGAGCAGTGATGAGGATATTACCTCCATACTGTGTCCTTATAGTGGTATCTGTGTATTGTGTATATGATATGTGTGTTATGTACATTACATGTATACAGGGGGCCGTGATGGGGATATTACCTCCATACTGTGTCCTTATAGTGGTATCTGTGTATTGTGTATATGATATGTGTGTGTTATGTACATTACATGTATACAGGAGGCAGTGATGAGGATATTACCTCCATACTGTGTCCTTATAGTGGTATCTGTGTATTGTGTATATGATATGTGTGTGTTATGTACATTACATGTATACAGGGGGCAGTGATGGGGATATTACCTCCATACTGTGTCCTTATAGTGGTATCTGTGTATTGTGTATATGATATGTGTGTTATGTACATTACATGTATACAGGAGGCAGTGATGGGGATATTACCTCCATACTGTGTCCTTATAGTGGTATCTGTGTATTGTGTATATGATATGTGTGTTTTGTACATTACATGTATATAGGGGGCAGTGATGGGGATATTACCTCCATACTGTGTCCTTATAGTGGTATCTGTGTATTGTGTATATGATATGTGTGTTATGTACATTACATGTATACAGGAGGCAGTGATGAGGATATTACCTCCATACTGTGTCCTTATAGTGGTATCTGTGTATTGTGTATATGATATGTGTGTTATGTACATTACATGTATACAGGGGGCAGTGATGGGGATATTACCTCCATACTGTGTCCTTATAGTGGTATCTGTGTATTGTGTATATGATATGTGTGTTATGTACATTACATGTATACAGGGGGCAGTGATGGGGATATTACCTCCATACTGTGTCCTTATAGTGGTATCTGTGTATTGTGTATATGATATGTGTGTTATGTACATTACATGTATACAGGGGCAGTGATGGGGATATTACCTCCATACTGTGTCCTTATAGTGGTATCTGTGTATTGTGTATATGATATGTGTGTTATGTACATTACATGTATACAGGGGGCAGTGATGGGGATATTACCTCCATACTGTGTCCTTATAGTGGTATCTGTGTATTGTGTATATGATATGTGTGTTATGTACATTACATGTATACAGGAGGCAGTGATGGGGGATATTACCTCCATACTGTGTCCTTATAGTGGTATCTGTGTATTGTGTATATGATATGTGTGTTATGTACATTACATGTATACAGGGGGCAGTGATGGGGATATTACCTCCATACTGTGTCCTTATAGTGGTATCTGTGTATTGTGTATATGATATGTGTGTTATGTACATTACATGTATACAGGGGCAGTGATGGGGATATTACCTCCATACTGTGTCCTTATAGTGGTATCTGTGTATTGTGTATATGATATGTGTGTTATGTACATTACATGTATACAGGGGGCAGTGATGGGGATATTACCTCCATACTGTGTCCTTATAGTGGTATCTGTGTATTGTGTATATGATATGTGTGTTATGTACATTACATGTATACAGGGGGCAGAGATGGGGATATTACCTCCATACTGTGTCCTTATAGTGGTATCTGTGTATTGTGTATATGATATGTGTGTTATGTACATTACATGTATACAGGAGGCAGTGATGGGGATATTACCTCCATACTGTGTCCTTGTAGTGGTATCTGTGTATTGTGTATATGATATTACGGCTCATACTATACTATACCAGTGTCTTTCCTGGCCTGTGCCGGGTTCCCCTGGCAGCACAATGACATTTCTGTACTGATATCCACTGCTGACCGTCCTCTGCATGTCCTGGAAGATTTCATCCTTGTGTCTCCCTCATATTCAGATGATGAGACCCAGAAGTTTTACCAGCAGCTTTGTCACTATCCACATCATGTCCTGAGGATGACGTATGAATATTTCCACGAGGATCTGATCTACATTGTGGAGAACTGGAGGAATCAATCACTTCTACATGAGCTGATCTCCCGAAATATCCCAGATCTGGAGGTGAGAGAACATGATGTGCCAGTGTTATATACAGGTGTCCCCTGTGTTATCAGGTGTTATATACAGGTATCCCCTGTGTTATCAGGTGTTATGTACAGGTGTCCCCTGTGTTATGTACAGGTGTCCTCTGTGTTATGTACAGGTGTCCCCTGTGTTATGTACAGGTGTCCCCTGTGTTATGTACAGGTGTCCCCTGTGTTATGTACAGGTGTCCCCTGTGTTGTGTACAGGTGCCCCCTGTGTTGTGTACAGGTGCCCCCTGTGTTGTGTACAGGTGCCCCCTGTGTTGTGTACAGGTGCCCCCTGTGTTGTGTACAGGTGCCCCCTGTGTTGTGTACAGGTGCCCCCTGTGTTGTGTACAGGTGCCCCCTGTGTTGTGTACAGGTGCCCCCTGTGTTATCAGGGATGAATCTCCGGGTTATCAGAGTAAGGCCACGTGTACAGCGCCTCTCGCCCTTCCCATCCCTGCACAGTCATGGTAGCAGGACACACAATGTTCTCGCCGCACTGTGACCGCACAATAGACCTCAGTGGGGGCCGTGACCTCGCTGCCATTTTTGCGGGAAGCTCACAACCTTCTTTTACAGGCCTATGGCTTATATAGCAGATTATATTGTGTTAGTATTATAAGTGTAGCTATCCCGTCCTGCCCCACCCACACACATACATAAGGGGGTCATTATATTCTGGTAAATATTATGATTGTTACTTGTGGATTCAGGATTTTCTCCCCAACTATTCCATATATTCCTCTCCTCTGGACCAGCACATTATAGAGAAGACATTAAAGGGAACCTACCACCACATATCTACTTATAAAGGTAGATCGGGCGGTAGGTGGATCTATAGGACGTGAGGATAGACCTTTTAAGGGCTAATACTCAAGTCCCCACAATCTTTTGATAACTTTTATTTCGCTAATATGTAAATTTTCTAAAGAGGCTACTGTGGTGTGGAGTAGCCGGAGCTGAGGCTACACGGCGCGGCTACTACACGCCCCAGTAGCCTCTTTTATCCACCTACCAGATAACTTCGGCGCGTAGCTCCTCATAGCTGCACGCCCTCGCCTGCGAGCCCTGCCGTCTGCGCATGCAGGCCTGCGGCTGCGCAGTCATTGGAGCCACTGCGCATGCGCAGACGGTAGTCTTCGCAGACGAGGGCGTGCAGCTATGAGGAGCTGCGCGCCGAAGTTATCTGGTAGGTGGATAAACGAGGCTACTGGGGCGTGTAGTAGCCGCGCCGTGTAGCCTCAGCTCCGACTACTCCACACCACAGTAGCTTCTTTAGAAAATTTACATATTAGCGAAATAAAAGTTATCAAAAGATTGTGGGGATGTGACGATTAGCCTTTAAAAGTTCTATCCTCACGTCCTTTCAATGCACCTACCACCCGATCTACCGTTATAGGTAGATATTTGGTGGTAGGTTCCCTTTAAATATCTGTGTATATTAACCCTTAGTATTGTCTCCTTGTATAATGTCCCTTTTGTCTGACCTTTCTTGTGATCTTTCTAGAAATACATGAGTCTAGAACATGATGGAAACACCTTGGCACGGACTTTACTCCAGGATATTTTCCGGAGAGGAAGAGAAGCTGTGATAACGTTGTGGGTCAGTCTTCATGCATTACGGAAGGATCACGGTTCCCCGGTCCTGGACGCTGTACTGGAGGAGCTCGGCCACAGAGGTAACATTGTGTATGACATGTGTCACTCATCATATCCGGGGCTCATCATGTACAATGACCTCAGTAATACAGATCTCTGCACTGGATCAGTCATTCTCCGCAGTGTATAAATGTACAGATGGAGCAACGTGTTATATACAAAGGACTAACACTCTTATCTCACAGAGCAATAACGTTATAGAGACTTTGTGCAGCTGCTTTTTTATCTGTAAATGATTGTCCTGGGACGGGAAGAATATAATCAGATTGTGGATCTTAAATTTCTTTCACCAGATGTGATCACATATTAACCATTTACTCTCTGCAGAGAAAACACATCTTTTAATAATTATAAACTGGTGAATAGTTCTGAGAATGCATCAAATGGTCACACAGCAGTGTCAGCTGTGATCATACCCCAAATAGTGACAAGCATGTGGAGATAGTTTGTAGCAGTGTCCAGCCCTGATATGAAACAGAGGACCAGGAAATAGATGGATAGATCTAATTGTCTCTCTTACGTTGTCCTGCTTCCTCCTCTTGGCTGGTGTTGTCCTCTCACGTTGTCCTGCTTCCTCCTCTTGGCTGGTGTTGTCCTCTCGCGTTGCCCTGCTTCCTCCTCTTGGCTGTTGTTGTCCTCTCACGTTGCTCTGCTTCCTCCTCTTGGCTGGTGTTGTCCTCTCACGTTGCTCTGCTTCCTCCTCTTGGCTGGTGTTGTCCTCTCACGTTGTCCTGCTTCCTCCTCTTGGCTGGTGTTGTCCTCTCACGTTGCTCTGCTTCCTCCTCTTGGCTGGTGTTGTCCTCTCACGTTGCCCTGCTTCCTCCTCTTGGCTGGTGTCGTCCTCTCACGTTGTCCTGCTTCCTCCTCTTGGCTGTTGTTGTCCTCTCGCGTTGCCCTGCTTCCTCCTCTTAGCTGTTGTTGTCCTCTCACGTTGCCCTGCTTCCTCCTCTTAGCTGTTGTTGTCTCTCTCACGTTGTCCTGCTTCCTCCTCTTGGCTGGTGTTGTCCTCTCACGTTGTCCTGCTTCCTCCTCTTGGCTGGTGTTGTCCTCTCACGTTGCTCTGCTTCCTCCTCTTGGCTGGTGTTGTCCTCTCACGTTGCCCTGCTTCCTCCTCTTGGCTGGTGTCGTCCTCTCACGTTGTCCTGCTTCCTCCTCTTGGCTGGTGTCGTCCTCTCACGTTGTCCTGCTTCCTCCTCTTGGCTGTTGTTGTCCTCTCACGTTGCCCTGCTTCCTCCTCTTGGCTGTTGTTGTCCTCTCACGTTGCCCTGCTTCCTCCTCTTAGCTGTTGTTGTCCTCTCACGTGACCTTGCTTCCTCCTCTTGGCTGGTGTTGTCCTCGCACGTTGTTCTGCTTCCTCCTCTTGGCTGTTGTCTCTCTCACGTTGTCCTGCTTCCTCCTCTTGGCTGTTGTTGTCCTCTCACGTTGCCCTGCTTCCTCCTCTTAGCTGTTGTTGTCCTCTCACGTTGCCCTGCTTCCTCCTCTTAGCTGTTGTTGTCTCTCTCACGTTGTCCTGCTTCCTCCTCTTGGCTGGTGTTGTCCTCTCATGTTGCTCTGCTTCCTCCTCTTGGCTGTTGTTGTCCTCTCACGTTGCCCTGCTTCCTCCTCTTGGCTGGTGTTGTCCTCTCACGTTGTCCTGCTTCCTCCTCTTGGCTGTTGTTGTCCTCTCACGTTGTCCTGCTTCCTCCTCTTGGCTGTTGTTGTCCTCTCACGTTGTCCTGCTTCCTCCTCTTGGCTGTTGTTGTCCTCTCATGTTGCCCTGCTTCCTCCTCTTGGCTGGTGTTGTCCTCTCACGTTGTCCTGCTTCCTCCTCTTGGCTGTTGTTGTCCTCTCACGTTGCCCTGCTTCCTCCTCTTGGCTGTTGTTGTCCTCTCACGTTGCCCTGCTTCCTCCTCTTGGCTGTTGTTGTCCTCTCACGTTGCCCTGCTTCCTCCTCTTGGCTGTTGTTGTCCTCTCACGTTGCCCTGCTTCCTCCTCTTGGCTGTTGTCTCTCTCACGTTGCCCTGCTTCCTCCTCTTGGCTGTTGTTGTCTCTCACATTCCCCTGCTTCCTCCTCTTGGCTGTTGTTGTCCTCTCACGTTGCCCTGCTTCCTCCTCTTGGCTGGTGTTGTCCTCTCACGTTGTCCTGCTTCCTCCTCTTGGCTGGTGTTGTCCTCTCACGTTGCCCTGCTTCCTCCTCTTGGCTGGTGTTGTCCTCTCGCGTTGTCTTGCTTCCT
The DNA here is from genome assembly GCF_040894005.1 of Engystomops pustulosus. Lineage (NCBI taxonomy): Eukaryota > Metazoa > Chordata > Amphibia > Anura > Leptodactylidae > Engystomops > Engystomops pustulosus. The sequence continues at coordinate 8,073,793 of NC_092417.1, forward strand.
CCTCTTGGCTGTTGTTGTCCTCTCACGTTGCCCTGCTTCCTCCTCTTAGCTGTTGTTGTCCTCTCACGTGACCTTGCTTCCTCCTCTTGGCTGGTGTTGTCCTCGCACGTTGTTCTGCTTCCTCCTCTTGGCTGTTGTCTCTCTCACGTTGTCCTGCTTCCTCCTCTTGGCTGTTGTTGTCCTCTCACGTTGCCCTGCTTCCTCCTCTTAGCTGTTGTTGTCCTCTCACGTTGCCCTGCTTCCTCCTCTTAGCTGTTGTTGTCTCTCTCACGTTGTCCTGCTTCCTCCTCTTGGCTGGTGTTGTCCTCTCACGTTGCTCTGCTTCCTCCTCTTGGCTGTTGTTGTCCTCTCACGTTGCCCTGCTTCCTCCTCTTGGCTGGTGTTGTCCTCTCACGTTGTCCTGCTTCCTCCTCTTGGCTGTTGTTGTCCTCTCACGTTGTCCTGCTTCCTCCTCTTGGCTGTTGTTGTCCTCTCACGTTGTCCTGCTTCCTCCTCTTGGCTGTTGTTGTCCTCTCATGTTGCCCTGCTTCCTCCTCTTGGCTGGTGTTGTCCTCTCACGTTGTCCTGCTTCCTCCTCTTGGCTGTTGTTGTCCTCTCACGTTGCCCTGCTTCCTCCTCTTGGCTGTTGTTGTCCTCTCACGTTGCCCTGCTTCCTCCTCTTGGCTGTTGTTGTCCTCTCACGTTGCCCTGCTTCCTCCTCTTGGCTGTTGTTGTCCTCTCACGTTGCCCTGCTTCCTCCTCTTGGCTGTTGTCTCTCTCACGTTGCCCTGCTTCCTCCTCTTGGCTGTTGTTGTCTCTCACATTCCCCTGCTTCCTCCTCTTGGCTGTTGTTGTCCTCTCACGTTGCCCTGCTTCCTCCTCTTGGCTGGTGTTGTCCTCTCACGTTGTCCTGCTTCCTCCTCTTGGCTGGTGTTGTCCTCTCACGTTGCCCTGCTTCCTCCTCTTGGCTGGTGTTGTCCTCTCGCGTTGTCTTGCTTCCTCCTCTTGGCTGTTGTTGTCCTCTCACGTTGTCCTGCTTCCTCCTCTTGGCTGGTGTTGTCCTCTCACGTTGCCCTGCTTCCTCCTCTTGGCTGGTGTTGTCCTCTCACGTTGCCCTGCTTCCTCCTCTTGGCTGGTGTTGTCCTCTCACGTTGTCCTGCTTTCTCTTCTTGGCTGGTGTTGTCCTCTCACGTTGTCCTGCTTCCTCCTCTTGGCGGTTGTCGTCCTCTCACGTTGTCCTGCTTCCTCCTCTTGGCTGTTGTTTTCCTCTCACGTTGCCCTGCTTCCTCCTCTTGGCTGTTGTTGTCCTCTCACGTTGCCCTGCTTCCTCCTCTTGGCTGGTGTTGTCCTCTCACGTTGTCCTGCTTTCTCTTCTTGGCTGGTGTTGTCCTCTCACGTTGCCCTGCTTCCTCCTCTTGGCGGTTGTCGTCCTCTCACGTTGTCCTGCTTCCTCCTCTTGGCTGTTGTTTTCCTCTCACGTTGCCCTGCTTCCTCCTCTTGGCGGTTGTCGTCCTCTCACGTTGTCCTGCTTCCTCCTCTTGGCTGTTGTTTTCCTCTCACGTTGCCCTGCTTCCTCCTCTTGGCTGGTGTCGTCCTCTCACGTTGTCCTGCTTCCTCCTCTTGGCTGGTGTTGTCCTCTCACGTTGCCCTGCTTCCTCCTCTTGGCTGGTGTTGTCCTCTCACGTTGCCCTGCTTCCTCCTCTTGGCGGTTGTCGTCCTCTCACGTTGTCCTGCTTCCTCCTCTTGGCGGTTGTTTTCCTCTCACGTTGCCCTGCTTCCTCCTCTTGGCGGTTGTCGTCCTCTCACGTTGTCCTGCTTCCTCCTCTTGGCTGTTGTTTTCCTCTCACGTTGTCCTGCTTCCTCCTCTTGGCTGTTGTTGTCCTCTCACGTTGTCCTGCTTCCTCCTCTTGGCTGTTGTTGTCCTCTCACGTTGTCCTGCTTCCTCCTTTTGGCTGTTGTTGTCCTCTAGGTCAGTGATTTTCAACCTTTTTTGAGCCGCGGCACACTTTTTATACTTAGAAAATCCTGGGGCACACCACCAACCAAAATAGCACAAAATGACACTAAAACAGTCATATTATACATATAGTTATTAATATAGATTACTCAGTGTGAAACCTGGGCCTGTTTCGATAAACACAAAAGGGATATCCTGGCAGGAATGGTGGAAAGACGCACACAAAGCTCTTCCTCAACAGTTCTCAGTTTCTCCCAGTTTTTAGTATATGGTGCTGATTATTATGTGGATCATATACTGCAAAATAAAGGGGTACAATGAGAAGTACTATGGCCATGAGGCCAGAGTACAAGTGCCAGCTCATATACTCAGCATATGAGCTGGTACTTGTAGTACTCCAGCCTCATGACCATAGTATTTCTCAATTTATTGGTGGGCATTACCTTGGCGGTGGACAAATGCAAGAGTCTCTCCGCTCTCAGGATGATGTGCCGGCCTCGGTGACGTCATTTTGTCACGCGAGGTTCAAAGCTTGCGCATGTGTTATTTTACACGTCTCCTACAGTGTAAGAAGCCGTGACTGCGCATCGCTGCGCATTGCCAGGAAACAAAACACAGGGGGCACCATAGTTTGGGGAACTTTCCCCGCGGCACACCCAACCATGTGTCGCGGCACACTAGTGTGCCACGGCACACTGGTTGAAAATCACTGCTCTAGGTCCTCGGGTACACAAACCGACTCCTGATGAAAAGCTGTAAGTGACTATTACTGCAGTTTGTCCATCCACTCCCTGCACACCCCTGGAAGGTGTCTGGTCCCTATACATTAGCAGGCACTGACTTCTCCACTCATCAGTAGTAACTACTGTCAGGGCTATTTGGGACACTAAACCATCTATTGATACTTGTGGACCAGTGGTTTGGTGTCTCAAATGACACTTTATTTGTCGCTTTCTACTTGCAACAAACATTTATACTCATCTCAGCCAGGGAAGCTTCACACCATGTTCAGTGTAGCCATGAGGCAAAATGGTTTTCAGGGGGAATCTTGTTTCCTGAATTTGGAGAAAACTCTTGTTCTATTATATTGAGCTGCTTTAACTCCTCCAAGTCATTCTGTGTTCAGCAAGTGGTTTCTACCATTTATATGTAAGTGGTTTATTCTTGGGGAGGAGGACGGGGGTCTGTGAGGTCCAGAACTTTCTATATAAATCCATCTATGTTAGGTTTTCTACAGATTGTTGATATAAATTCTGACCTCTACCTATTGCTGTGGAATAATTGCAGTGTCTGTGGTAGTCGTACATGTAGATTCTGATCCATCTACTTCAGTGACTTTCAACTAGTGTGCCGCGACACATGGTCGGGTGTGCCGCGGAGAAAGTTCCCCAAACTATGGTGCCCCCTGTGTTTTGTTTCCCGGCAGTGCGCAGCGATGCACAGTCACGGCTTCTTACAATGTAGGAGACGTGTACAATAACACATGCACAAGCTTTGAACCTCGCGCGACAAAATGACGTCACCGAGGCTGCTGCATCATCCTGAGAGCGGAGAGACTCTCGCATTTGCCCACCGCCAAGGTAATGCCCACCAATAATGCTGACGATATGAGCTTTTGCCTGAGTATATGAACTGTTGGCAGAATACTCAGCATATGAGCTGGTACTTGTAGTACTCCAGCAGTATACTGCATATAACAATGAGAAATGTAAAATGAGAAATACTATAGTCATGAGGCTGGAGTACTACAAGTACCAGCTCATATGCTGAGTATATGAGGTGGCACTTGTACTCTTGCCTCATGGCCATAGTACTTCTCATTGTACCCCTTTATTTTGCAGTATATGAGGCACATAATAATCAGCACCATATACTAAAAACAGGGAGAAACTGAGAACTGTTGGGGAAGAGCTTCGTCTGTCTTTCCACCATTCCTGCCAGGAGATCCCTTTTGTGTTTATCGAGACAGGCCCAGGTTTCACACTGAGTAAAATAAATTTAGAATCTATATTATTAACTATATGTATAATATGACTGTTTTAGTGTCATTTTGTGCTATTTTGGTTGTTGGTGTGCCCCAGGATTTTCTAAGTATAAAAAGTGTGCCGCGGCTCAAAAAAGGTTGAAAATCTACTGGTTTCATCTGGTCCCAGAGGTCGCACTAACATTTTTCCAGAAGGGTAATAATACTCCTATCACCATTTTTGAGGAGTATTTTTAGGCGAGGAGGAGTATGAAATTTTCAGTAATGCATAAAAATAAATACTGCCTGCATCATTCATTTATGCATGAATATGATTGCAGCCAGTGTTTTGTGTGCTTAAATAGCCAATTGAGACAATTGTATTAATTTCACGTCATGCATTAAATAATAGGGCAAAAGCTCTTTCCTTTTGTCTCCTTAAATTATTTCAACCTACAGACCAGACTATGGCCGCCCCTCCTCTTTCCAGACCATGGCTGACACCCCAGCCCCACCCCCTTTTCCAGACCTCGGCTGACACCCCAGCACCCCTGTCCAGACCTTGGCTGACACCCCAGATCCCTCATGTCTAGACCTCAGCTGACACCCCAGACCCCTGTCCAGACCTCTGCTCACACCGTAGACCTCCCTCACCCCTGTCCAGACCATGGCTGACACCCCAGACCCCTCACCCCCATCCAGACCATGGCTGATGCCTTAGACTCCCTCTGTCCAGACCATAGATGACCCCCTCCAGACCATGGATGACGCCCCAGACCACCCCTGACCACGCACGGGTTGTGATGCTGGTCATGCAGACCTGATTGTGGACAACGCTGGCCGCTAGAGATAAGCAGTCACGACGTCCGCGTTCTGGTTCTACCGTGAGTCCCGGACCCAAACAGCCCAACAACAATGCGGCAAATTGAAGCTCCTTGCAACTAGCTGTGACTGTGATTGGCCAGGGATGGCCATATCCACCAAAAATCATTATTGTCTCAGAAACTGCTTTTACACATTGTATACATGGTATATGCACCTAATGTATAACCCTGCCTGGGCAGTAGGCTGCTGCAGGTGTTACACTTATGAGACTACTCACTATGGAGTCAGGTCCCTGGTTGATCTGTTGTCACCTTGTCTTCTGGTACAGCCCCAGCCTTTCATATCTGCCACAACTATCACACAGAGACATCGGCATGGGGAGTGCTCGCTCAGTTTTGGCTTGTGCTTCTAAGTGGCTAGTGAACTTAAGTGAGTTGAAAAAAGCGGAGTTTGAAAAAGAGAAGTCCACAGAACTGTAAGGCCTCTTGCACACTAGCGTTGCGTTTCACGTGCGGGTGCAATGCGTGAAAAACTGACGTTTTGGCTGCGTTTTTGTTCCATTTTTCCTAAAGAGTAATTTGCGTTTTTGTTGCGTTTTCGGCGCATTTTTGACGCACGATTCAATGGGAGACTCGAGCATATTTCAAAGGGACCATGGTTTGGGATTAAAATGTGTTATTTAATTGAAAAATAATGTCTTCTTATAATTTGCACACATCTGCGATCTATTCTTCACTGTTCCGCGCGTATATTATCTCCCGACAATTTAGCAGATGTGAAGAACAGTGAAGAATAGAATAAAATCATTGTACACAGTGAACACAGTGACCACAGGATCATTTAAGATAAAAACACAGTGCAGAACACAGTGCAGAATAGATTACAGATGTTCGGCACATCTGCTTACTTGTCGGGAGATACGCGCGGAACGGCGCGAACAAAATAGCATGTGAAGAACAATATATATGTGTGTAAAGAACACATTGCAGATGTTTCCATACATCTGCAATGTCTTCTTCACACATATATATTGTTCTTCACATGCTATTTTGTTCGCGCCGTTCCGCGCGTATCTCCCAACAAGTAAGCAGATGTGCCGAACATCTGTAATCTATTCTGCACTGTGTTCTGCACTGTGTTTTTATCTTAAATGATCCTGTGGTCACTGTGTACACTGTGTACAATGATTTTATTCTATTCTTCACTGTTCTTCACTGTGTTTTATTAATTAAATGATCGTTCGCGAGCAGGGGAAATACTGTTATTCTGGTCACCTAGCAACCCTTACGTTAAAAACGCATTGCACTCGCATTGCACTTGCAATGATTGCGAGTGCAATGCGTTCTTGATGCATCTCCATAGACTTGAATGGTGCGTGAAAATTGCGCGTGACTCGCAAAAATAGAGCATGCTGCGATTTTGACGCGCGTGCAAACGAACGCAAGCACGCGCGTTGAAAACCACGCAAATGGAGAAAGACCCATTGAATACAATGGGACAGAGTGCAATGCGAGTTCTGAGCGTCAAATGCACGCGCAGAACTCGCGCGTGAAAAACGCCAGTGTAGAAGGGGCCTAAGTAACCTACATTTTATATCTCTTGATTTATATACTCATCACAGTTTTGTAACTTGGATATGGCTAGCAAGATTGGTGGTATGCTCCAGTGCACACTCTGCCACATGTATACACTGCTGGAGCAAGAGTTCCAGGGTGAATACCGCTGTGACAGATGTGCCCATATTTTTCTACTAGAAGCTCGTGTTAGAGATCTGGAGGAAGATATTGCACGGCTGCGAGCAATTGACAATCTTGAGAGGAGTATGCTGCTCACTGAGCAAGCAATAAGCGGGGTAGAAGTGGAGAGTGGAGAGGAAAGCCAGCAGGGCCAGGTGGGTAGCTGGGTGAGCTGTAGACGTAATAAGGCATGGATCAAAAACATTCATCATCGTGTGTACTAAGATTTCTTCAATCAATTACAATTTTTTTTTCTTGATTTTAATATTGATTTTATTCAAATCTTTTAGGCTCTGTTTTTAGAGTCTCCTTCTACAATTAATGAAGTGGTTGGGATTCATGAAGTGTACCAACAAAATATGGAGACCGAACAAACGGGTAATAACTCAACAGTTGAATTGGATCAGGAGGTAAGTTATAACAGGGCCTTTAAATTCAATTCAGCAATTAGAATATCAACTAAAAAAATTGTATTTGTTCTAGATGCAAGATTTAATTGCTGAATTAGATCTTCAGTTGTCATCAAGATCATCAACCTTGCAGTGTTTCCCTGATAACCCCCGCATAAGTGAGAATCTTCGATATGTAGTTTTTCATGAAGAAGAAGAAGAAAACAGGATAGGATCTATTTCATGGTGTACTTGTACACACTGGGGGTCATTTACTAAAGGCCCGATTCGCGTTTTCCCGACGTGTTACGCGAATATTTCCGATTTGCGCCGATCGTACCTGAATTGCCCCGGGATTGTGGCGCACGCGATCGGATTGTGGCGCATCGGCGCCGGCATGCGCGCGACGGAAATCGGGGGGCGTGGCCGAACGAAAAACCGCCGCATTTAAAAACCGAAAAAGTGTCGCTTGGGGACCGCTTACCTTCACTTGGTCCGAGGTGGTGAATTCCGGCGCGATGAGATGACTTTCAGCGCAGCAGCGCCACCTGGTGGACGGCGGAAGAACTACATTCATAAATCCCGGCCGGACCCGAATGCAGAGCAGAGAACGCGCCGCTGGATCGCGACTGGACCGGGTAAGTAAATGTGCCCCACTGTGTTCCTATGCCCACTAACATTGAATCCATATGTTGCTTTGAGATTCAAAATGTCAAGCCGTACCTGCAGTCATCGACTTGCATAATTGAACATGATTTGTTCAATATCTACTGCCGGAGACAAGACACTGGGTCAATTAATGTACGGCTTGCAGGACAATTTCTTCGTCCACCACCACGCAAAATTGTAAACAGGTATTGAAATTAAATATTCTGAAAAATCATAATCACAATAAATGTGATCCATTATCTTAAATGAAATTGTTAAAAAATGTCTACAAAATTTAGAGAAAATCTTACATAAGGTATTACTTGATACCAAAAATTGTGATTGTAAATTTTAAATATGGTTTTTATTTTTTACTACTTCTAAAATTAATTTTCTGTTTATTTAAACATTGTCAGATGTATTCGGAAAACAGCCTACCGTGCTTTCACTACATGGATTCATGGATTTCTCGGAGTCGGGAACAGGCGACCAATACCATCCTGTGTCGTGAATTCTGTTAGAAGTACATATCCTGATCCAGACAACGAATACGTTGGTTTCAAACCCTGCGACGATGATGCAGCAGAATTTTTTGCTCTTGAATAATTTTTTAAAAGTTATTTAGTTACTATAAATTATGTTAATTTATAAAATTTTCTTTTTTGTTTGCTATATTACATTGACAAAATTGAGTAAGGCTCCTTTTGCACTACAGATTGAAATTATCAGTTAATAATCCCATTGACATCAATGCAAAGTTTATTTATTCCAAGAAAGCGGTTTTCCCACGAGGGCAAGTTAGGCCCTATCTACAGGATATGGCCTAACTTGCTGCTCACTGTGGGTCTCAGTGCTGAGACCTACACAGATCATGACAATGAGGTGTCCAACTGATCCCTCGCCGGTCCTCTGACTAAAATGGGAGCATATGTAATGACTGTTCCGCTCCATTTATCTCTATGGAAGTGACGGAGATGGCTGAGTAACAAGTTCTCGTGATCTGCAGGGGACCCACACTGATCAACAAGTTAGGCCCTATCCCGAGGATAGAGCATAACGTGTCTTCGTGGGAAAACCCTTTAATTTATTTATAGCCAGGCATCAGTGACGGTTACTTAAATTTTACAATGATGTCAATGTGATTTTTAAATGATTTTTCAATAAAGCCACTTATGGCTATTGATCTTTTTTCCTGTGTCACACATCAACATGGAATATTGATCTGTTTATAAGATGTAAACAAAGTGTTATTGTTTATTATAAAAAAATGGAAAAAATGTTTATATTTTTTATTTATGGTTTTATGTTTCAGATTTACATTGTTTGAAGTAAACTTGGAATATTTAAAAAAAAATTGTTTGTTTTATTAGACTATCAGTTTTACAGGGAACATTCTCCAAAATGGTGAAGAGATATATTATAACACTGAGGTTTAACTTCACTTTAGTTTGAAGTGTGATAAAAACAAGTAAAACAAATCATACAACCAAGCTTTGTGAAAATTTTAATGTTCTTGAACTTATTATAAACAAAAAAATTCTTGCAAAATAACATTTTTTTTTAAATTTCAACAATGTCTACAACTTTTTTTATTTACCTCACTGTTAAACATGTTATGTAGTGTAAAACTGACGTGTTTAACACACTCATAAGGTATGAACTAGTAACCCAAATATTAGCTAAGGTTAGCCAAGAAAGGTTCTGATGAGCATCTGAATCTAATCAGTCTATGTCGTTGGATTTCCTCCTTGTTTGGGCGCTCTTTATTAGCTAAATTCGGCGGCAAAGTGGGAGCCCTGGAGGTCCAATCCGTGTTTAATTCCCCTCGAGCCAGTTGTAATACGTTTATTGATAAGTCCTCAAGGTAATCCACACTGACCTTTTCGTACACATCACGTATAAACCACCGAGATTTCCCCTTAGGTATTACAAGTGTTGTTCTTTTGGTGCCGATTTTTTGAGAAGTTTTTTTCTCAAATTGAACAACAGCTTGAGGCCTACCAACATTGTTGTTGTGTGTTAAAGCTGCTAATTTTGTGCGTGCCTCCATCGAGTCTATTCCAAAATGTATTCTTTTTGATCTGTACTTTAATGCAAGACTGTGAAAGTTTTCAAGTCTTCCTGTGTGGCAGTTATGTACGAGATTTGGAAGTTCTTTGATCAATTGTTCATTTTTTACAATCCTTTCCAAATTTTTGTATGGTGGGAATCCTTGCTTCAACCAAAACAAATCATGGTCCTCAGGATTCAATGGTGCATGACCACACTTTGAATAAAGATTTCCTTCCCATTCATGTATATTCACAACATGGTTTAGGACAGACAACCATTTTTCCTGCAAAAGATTTGGATTTCTTTCACAATTCTGTACACACCACCAAAAATGTAAGATGATCTTATCAACCCAAGGCACGAGTTCTTTACAAAGTCTTAATTTGCTGGCAGAAGTAATTTTTTTTTTCAGCGACTTGGCATAGTGCCAGATATCGAACTGATGATTTATTGTTTCATAATCTTCTTTTAATTTCTTTCTAATTCCGACATGTCTATCAGATGCAAAGATACGTATCTTGAAGCCTTTTTCTATTAGTCGATTAATGCAAATCTCAAAGCCGAATTTCTCCATTGCTACTGAAGAATTGCACTGTGAACGTTGCACTACTTCGAAATCTAAAATTTTACCTGTGATTGTGTCAAGAATTGTGTACACACAGTATTTGGCACTGTGTCCAGGGCTGTCACACTGCCCATCTCCTGCAACACACAGACCTTTTTTACTTATTTTGTCTTGATTTATCTTTTGATTTTCTTTCCATGCATAATCAATAACAGGAAATAAAAACTTAGTTTGGTATCTGTAGTAGGACGTCTGAGATATTCCAACCAATCCAAAAATCTCAAATAGTTCTGCAACCTTTTGAAAGTTCAGTCCACTAAATAGTATCGAGGCTGCGAGTAGAAGGTTCCCAGAGGCATAGTTTTTAATTTTTGGCTGGGATTCTAAAATGTGAAATTTGTGTCCTCCAAAACATTGACCGGTAACTCTGAAAAAGGATCCTTGAAATGTTTTTTTTATAGTTTTTACTCTGTTTTTGCAATTTGGATCAAATTGACAATGTACCTTCATTAGCACATTGTCCAAGCAACTTTCAAAAATAATAAGCTTGCGATCGTTTACTATTTCCCTTTCACTTGAGAATGTAACCGTGGGAGGTGGATTTTCAGGAAAAAGTGTGAGGTAGTCAAATAACTCTGAAGAATCCATACTCGGTTTTTCAGGAACAAAACTTGTTTCTTTATGATTCAATGTTATTGCAGAAAACGAAGACTCTGCTGTCGGGCATTCAGGTTGTTTTTCTGCATCACAATCAATTGGTGAAAGCGGTCCTATACCTTCCATTGAAAAAGCATGGCTTTCTAAGTCTTCTGTCTCAATATGGGCTTTTTTTTTCAATGGTGAGGTGAACTCTGTAATGGAATATAATATTTGTCTCGATTTGCTCGACATGGGGGTGGAGGCCATTGGATTTGCTGAGTACATGTCTGTGGAAGATATAGCACTGCCCATTGCAGTGGGCAATAATTCATCACGTACAAAAACCAATTCTGAATTTAGCAAAGTGTAGTCAGTTTGTGTACCAACACTATGCATCTGTTTGTCTAAGACACATTCTTGAACCCCAGGTTCTTCTAATGAAGTGGATGGAACTGCATTTGCCTTTGTTCTAGTCAACTCTAAAGGTCTTTTTCTATTTCGTTTTCTGTCCTTCTTTAGACTTTCCGCAATCACCGATTCTCCTTCTGGAACTCGCGGAAACAGGGTTGGAAGGGCATCCTTTTTCAGGACTCGACCGGTTGATGTGACTAAATAACAGTCTTTTTCAAAGTGCAATGAGCACAGTGCATATTTATTTTGCTTACTTCCATGACATATTTTGTCAGCCATACTCTCTACATTTTGAAAAATTTGGCCTGTTTGTAGAAGCCACAATTTAACTCTTTCACGATCACTTGGAAATTTATGTATCATGATATTTTCACTTGAAGCCTTTTTCCCAGACTTGTTAAGGCAGTGGTTCACAAGGCAAGACGGCATATTTTCTTAGAAAGACAGTATTGTATTCTAAAAAAGAGATTTGATAAACTAATTATATTATATATAGCTATGAAATTTAAAAAAAAAATTAATAAAAATTTAATACACTAATACTCTGAAGCAGATACAGAATGAATAAGTATATATATGATAATGTAAGGGAAACGGTCACCACATTTTGACAAATACAAGAGTATTACCAGTTACCATAGTGTACACTAATAGCCTGCGCTATTCATCGGTAGCCCTCAATGCTGGGATCACCAGGAGTCATCTGACTCTCCAAGCATGGGAGAGAGAGGTGCGAGAGGCATTCATAATTAGCAGCCTGGAGCAAATGACATACTGGGGCAGATTTATCAAGCTGTCTGAAAGTCACAATTTTTCTAGTTCACCATGGCAACCAATCACAGCTCAGCTTTCATTTTACCAGTGCTCATGAATATTTTAAAGTGGAGCTGTGATTGGTTGGCATGGGAAACTCGAAATATTCTGACTTTCAGACAGCTTGATAGATCTGCCCCATTGTGCCTGTACTCTGGCCTGCTAATTATAATTTCCTTTTCTAGGTGATCCAGGCATTGAGGAGTAGCGGTGAACAGCGCAAGCATCAAAATTAAGGAGCCTTAGTTATTATCTATGTGTGCTTTTACTACTGGTGACATCATAATGTGTGATCAGCTATAGGCACGCACAAACTAAGATAACAGGAAGCGGCAGGGACACAGCCAGAGCATCGCGAGAAAGCAGAGGACCTGCGGGCGGTGAGTGTTGGTTTTCAAAACGGTGAGTACAGAGTTTGTTTTTTTACTAGGGTGTGAATAGCCCTGGCCGACTGGCTGTTTATAACTGTATACTGTGGGCTTGTGCTGCTGGCTATGTATTAGGGGGGAGGGGCTGGCTCACTGGCGTAACTAGGAGAAGCAGGGCTCCATAACAGATTTTTGCATGGGGCCCCCCTTCAAAATATTCATACATACACACACATTTATACAATTACTAACATGTACACACTGAAATACACAACATAACATTCTACACTCACTTTTATATACTCGTCCACACATACATACGTATACACTCATAAGCACACATTCATGTACTCCTATATACATTTATACACTAATACATACAGTATATACAAACTCACTGTACATACATACAGTATATATGCATCAAAGTTGCATGCATACTGTTTATATACATACATATAGCATACATACATCATATTCTTTTACATACAGTATACACCCAATGTGTATACACAAACATGCAGTATAACAACACCATATACCCACATACTGAATCTATATACAGTATATTCACACAAAATGCATATACATACAGCTTATAATCATACATTCAGTATATGCAGCATATACACACACAGCATATATATATACACACACACACACAGCATATATACATACAGCATATACACACACACACACACAGCATATATACATACAGCATATACACACACACACGCACAGCATATACACACACACAGCATAGACACAAGCACAGCATACACACACACACAGCATATACACAATCACAGCACACACACACAGCATATTCACACGCACAGCATATACACACGCACAGCATATACACACGCACAGCATATACACACACACAGCATATACACAATCACAGCACACACACCACATATTCACACGCACAGCATATACACACGCACAGCATATACACACGCACAGCATATTCACACGCACAGCATATACACACGCACAGCATATACACACATTCATTAACTATACATACATATTTAGGGAATTACATTTCTTGCAGACCGGCTGATGTGCAGTGGGGTGGGTCAGTTATCCTGCGAGACTAGGAAGTGTGCCGGCCGGGCAGCCACGGCAGCAACATGGCGGCCGAGGAAGCAGTGTGGAGGAAGGGTGGCCACGGGAGCAGAGTTGAGGGCGGTGAGCCGTGGGAGCAGCATTGAGGGCCGGCGGACAGCTCCCGGACCAGTGTGCCGGCCGGGAGGCTGCGGGACCAGGGTACCGGCCAGGCGGCCATGAGAGCATCATGCTGACCGGGCAGCCGCGGGAGCAGTGTGAAGGGCGGGTGGACAGCTGCGGGAGCAGTGTGCTGGCCGTGGGACCAGGCTACCGGCCAGGTGGCCGCGAGAGCATTGTGGCGGCCGTGCAGCCGCGGAAGCAGTGTGGAGGACCAGCAGGCAGCTCCTGGACCAGTGTGCCGGCCGGGCGACCGCGGGACCGGGGTAACGGCCAGGCAGTCGTGGGAGCAGCGTAGCGGTCGGACGCAGGAGAGGTGGGGCTGGATGGGTCAGAAACTCTGGGGCGGGTGTGATAAAGAGGGGGCGGGTCAAGGGATTGATCGTTTACCTTAATGCGCCGTATAGCAGGGCCCGGGCGGCGGTCGGATCGGGTACGGAAATGCAGCGCAGTCTGCAGACATTGTGATTGTGCCACTGCCCGGGCCCCTGAAGCTCACCGACCCCATAGAAACCGCTACGGCGGTAGTTACGCCACTGGGCTGGCATTAAACTGGGGGGTAGGGTCTGGCTATAAACTGGGGGGGCAGGGGCTGGCTATATGCATTGTGGGGGTATGGGCTGACTAGCAATATTATTGGGGGCATTGGCTGGATAGGTATATACTGGGTGGAGGCTGTAACCAATGCATTTCCCACCCTAGACTTATAATCCAGTCAATAGTGCAATACCCGGGTCTGCATATACTAGAGTATTTACATTATCTGTAATGCATAAGAAAATGTTTAAAGGAAACCCACCACTTCCGATGGTAGTTATAATCAGGGTGATCTTGTGCAGGTGCTTATTTCCGTAATGTTTTTGAACTGATATAAAGCGTTTAAACGCTTTATTAATCTTTATATACAAGTACCTTCACCGCACCCTGGATGGTGCTCGGCGCACCATGCGCGCAACCACTTCCTGTTCATGTGCACAAAGCGGTCGTGCGCGCAGCGCACGTACTACGGTGCGGTGCTGCCACTTCCTATATAAAGATTAATAAAGCGTTTAAACACTTTATATCGGTTTAAAAACATAACGCCAAAAAGCGCCGGCACAAGCTCACCCTGAGCTGGTGCACGCCATTTGCAACTTATAAACACCATTGGAAGTGGTGGGTTTCCTTTAATAGCTATCAGATTCACTTTGAATAAATGACAATATATCAAATATTGACTTTGAATAAATGAAAGTTACTTACGCAATGTGAACAAATCAGATGTAAGTTGATGACCTTGTGATTATTGAAAAAAACAGAGGCCTATAAAATAAAATTGAATTTATATTGGATTATATTTATAATGAACTAATTAAACTATATATAAATTACTAAATTAAATAAAGTAAATTTACCGTTTTCTGTACAGCACGTTGTATTGAATTGCAGCGCTCGTGTCAATACTTCTAAAGACAATCTGTAAGTACAAAAGCAAAGATCAGTTTACATTTATTCTAAACTTTGGCTCCGGGTTGTCTTTTTGGGGTGATAAAGTAGAACAATAAGCTTTGTCTAAAAACCATTAAAGTCAATAAGTAATCTTACTCACAGCAACAGGAGACTGGAGAAGACAATAAAATCTGCAAATAAACAAATACATTAGTTTAGAGGTGGGTTATTTTAGAGAGAGAAGATGGATGAGGGAGATAGAGATAAAAAGAATACTTGCTTTGTTAGTAATTGGGTGACATAGACAGACTTCAATCAATATAATAATAATTTTTTTGAAAATTGGGAGACAATTCTTTGCTACATAGGTCCACATTTACAGTGCACTGTACTGTATGCATTTACCTGTGTATAGTGCAGAGTGCACCAGATTTAGGATTTATAGAGCACATTATTCTGGCATTTGCTGCATTGCTCAGACAAAGTGCAATTTTTTTTTCGTTGGTGAATCTTTAACATGGGGCATGCAAAAATATTCTGTATGACGTTGAATGTTAAATCTGGTTAACGGTCCAAATGAGCAACCGAACACCCCCTTGAGTGCAGAAATCCATGTAGAAGAAAATTGCAAAATCTTTCAGAAAAATGGCTGCATTGAGACGAACATATGATTTCTCCAGCCCTATATTTCTGTGCCGTATGAGCCCGTATATATGTGACATTTTTCATCCGTATGCAGCACATATGCAACCTGTATTTTATACGTCCCCATAGACTTCTAGGGCATACGGAACTGAAATAGGGGACATGCTCTACTTTTTCATACGGTCATGTGAATGCATTCTTATGAAAAAAAAATTTCCAATTTAGATATTTGGAATTTTTAAAATTGGTTTTAAAAATTTCTCTCCATAAAGAAACATGGGGAACGGCGACGTACTATGGGAAAAGATAGGACATGTCCTATCTTTTCCATGAGAAATGGAGCCACACTTGTGCTGCAGCGTATGCTCCCTTTGCTGTCTGTGGGAGACGTATATTCAATGTATATACGTCCCTAATACAGCAGTGTGAATGCAGCCTTAGATGCACACGTTACTGTTACCATATTCTTAAATTTTGCTACTTGCATGTAAGCAAACATTGTGATGAATAGGTTAAAATCAACACATTTTGAAACAATTTGGGTACAAAACAGAGGAAGAGAAATAGAGAATATTAATCATATAAACAGATATTTAGATAGTTTAGTTTTGGAAAAATAAAATTTGTTATACCAGAAGCATAAAATCGTATGGGAGGTTTCCTACTTACATCTTTCAACCTGGAAGTTCAGCTGCAGACTGATGAAGACAAGTAAATTATCTCTGAGTTCTGCCACTGATAAGAAAACACATCCTTTTAGAGGTTGTTGTTTGGATATTCAAATTAGATTAGACAAAAGGTAAAAGTTGATTATCTCAATCCTATTCTTTGTGCGGCACTATGGTTCAAAAAAAGATAGATAGCATTTGGAATAACAAAAATGTAATGTCGATTGGTATGTAAGGATATATATATATATATATATATATATATATATATATATATATATATATACACACATACACAAATCTAACATTGCTTTTAGGTATATATATACACACACACAAAAACATTGGTGCCACGGGTCTTTATATATATGTATTTATATACATATATATATATATATATATATATATATATATATATATGATACCTAAAAGCAATGTTAGATTTGTGTATGTGTGTGTGTATATATATATATATATATATATATATATATGCATGTATATACATGTATGTGTTTTTGAAATATATATGTGTGTGTATATATATATGCATATACATATAAATGTATATATACGTGTGTGTGGATATATAAATATATATGTATATAAATGCATTTCATTGGTTTCAGGGGTTAATGATACATACGTATCATTAGTGTGAGCGGTTCTTATGATATATATATATATATATAAATTGGTGTCAGCATTCTTTTGAAAAAATAAATATATATATGTGTGTGTATATATTTAGTTATATAAAGAAATATATTAATGTATACACACACACACACATCTATATTTACTTATATAAATAAATATATAAACATATGTGTGTGTGTATATAATATATATTTTATATACACACACATATACGGTATGTGTATTTATTTATATAAGTAAATATAGATGTGTGTGTGTATATATTTATCTACCTTTATATATATATATACACACACACACATCTATATTTACTTATATCAATAAATACACATATATATTTATTTATATATACATGCACATATATTTATTTAAATAAATAAATATATACATATATATTTGTGTGTGTGTGTGTAATATATATATATATACACACACACAAATATATATATGTATATATTTATTTATTTAAATAAATATATGTGCATGTATATATAAATAAATATATATGTGTATTTATTTATTTATAAATACACATATATTTATATATATATATATTTTTTTTTAATAGATATGCATTTTAATAAACATTGGTGTCAGGGGGCTTGAAGTGCATTAAAACTTTTATTCATCATTGGTGGCAGTGGAAGGAACCCCCCTCTCGTTGGTGGGAGCGGCGAGCATAGTTTTTTTTTTTAGTGCACTCACCCCCACGGTCTTCTCCCCGAAGCCTCGCGATACTACGAGGCTTCGGGACTTCGCGCATGCGCAGTGAAAAGCCGGCCGAGACGCGAGTCGGCGAGCTGCTGCGCATGCGCTAGTGTGCCCGAGAGCACGGTGACGTCACCGGCTCTCGGGCACGACAACATTTCACACTGGCGCGGCGCCGACGCGATCGACGGTCGCGAGCTTTATGGAGCAGCAGGATCCGTGGTGCGCGCTGTGTGACGCACACAGAAGCGCCGAAGGAAGATTTTAGTAAAGCAAAGAAATAAAATATGTTCGAATACAGCGGTTTCTGGGTTAAATGAAAACATGGTCCAGCATCAGTTCATCATGAGCAAGCTAAAGGTATTTGTGGGTCAGAAGGGTCATTTTGAAGTGGTAGGTTTCCTTTAAAACCTCCTGTACAAAAATTTTTTTTTTGATTTTGCCATCTTCTGGCGCTAATAACTTTTTCATACTTTGGTGTACGGAGCTGTGGGTGGTGTCATTTTTTGCGACTTTTGATGGCGTTTTCATTACTATAATTTTTGGGACTGTGCGACCTTTTGATCACTTTTTATTAATTTTTTTATATTTTCCAAAATGGCAAAAAAATGTCATTTTTGACTTTGGACGCTATTTTCCGTTACGGGGTTAAACGCAGTGAAAAACCGTTATTATATTTTGATAGATCGGACATTTTCGGACGCGTCAATACCTGATGTGTTTATGATTTTTACTGTTTATTAATATTAATATCAGTTCTAGGGAAAGGGGGGTGATTTGAATTTTTAGGTTTTTTTAATATAATTTTTTTTTTTTAAACTTTTTTTTACTTTCACTTTAACTATTTTTCAGACTCCCTAGGGTACTTTAACCCTAGGTTGTCTGATCGATCCTACCATATACTGCCATACTGCAATATGGCAGTATATGGGGATTTTACTCCTCATTCATTACAATGTGCTGATAGCACATTGTAATGAATAGGTTAAAACGAGACAGCTTCGGGCCTTCGTGAGGCCCGATGCTGTCATGGCAACGGATCACCGCTCCCCGTGACGTCATCGGGGAGCGGAGATCCGCGCCAAGATGGCGGCGCCCATGCGGCGCCATCTTTTTGAAGCCTCCGGCAGCATTGCCGGAGGCGATCGCGGTGAAAGCACCCGCGATCGGTGCTAGCACCGATCGCGGGTGTTACCGGTAAGCCTTTGCTGCAATATGCAGTCGGGAAGGGGTTAAAGAACATCCAGGGATTGGAGCAGGAATCGCTACTGCACAGTAGAGTAGCAGCAGCTGCACGCTACAGACAGCACATCCAGTGTAAAATGTCAGGATTGCAAATGGCCAACAGTTTTATAGGGCTGTGAGCCTGTGTGACATCACATAAGCCTGCCGGTCGCTGATTGGCTTACAGGTCTGCAGATGTCATCGGGGGTGTTCCTTTCTCCTTCCCAGAGTTCTCTGCCCCATGTAATACGTTGTGCTCGCGCCCATATAGCTGAAAAAAGAAAGAAAAAAAAAACTTTGTTCCCGCGAATCAACGTAAACTTCGGCTTTGTGACGAATCAAATTTTTTGTGAAATTCATATCAAATTCTACTTTGTTATAATCGATTCGCCCATCTCTAATTGCTATCCATGTGTGAAGACTTTATTTTTTGTTTGCTGTTATGCTATGTGTGATACTGCTGAGCTGTGTATCTAATCCTATCCTGTGTGATACTGCTGAGCTGTGTATCTAATCCTATCCTGTGTGACACTGCTGAGCTGTGTATCTAATCCTCTCCTGTGTGATACTGCTGAGCTGTGTATCTAATCCTATCCTGTGTGATACTGCTGAGCTGTGTATCTAATCCTATCCTGTGTGATACTGTCTGCTGAGCTGTGTATCTAATCCTCTCCTGTGTGACACTGCTGAGCTGTGTATCTAATCCTCTCCTGTGTGATAATGCTGAGCTGTGTATCTAATCCTATCCTGTGTGATACTGCTGAGCTGTGTATCTAATCCTCTCCTGTGTGATACTGCTGAGCTGTGTATCTAATCCTATCCTGTGTGATACTGTCTGCTGAGCTGTGTATCTAATCCTCTCCTGTGTGACACTGCTGAGCTGTGTATCTAATCCTCTCCTGTGTGATAATGCTGAGCTGTGTATCTAATCCTATCCTGTGTGATACTGCTGAGCTGTGTATCTAATCCTCTCCTGTGTGATACTGTCTGCTGAGCTGTGTATCTAATCCTCTCCTGTGTGATACTGCTGAGCTGTGTATCTAATCCTCTCCTGTGTGATACTGCTGAGCTGTGTATCTAATCCTATCCTGTGTGATACTGCTGAGCTGTGTATCTAATCCTCTCCTGTGTGATACTGTCTGCTGAGCTGTGTATCTAATCCTACCCTGTGTGATACAGTCTGCTGAGCTGTGTATCTAATCCTACCCTGTGTGATACAGTCTGCTGAGCTGTGTATCTAATCCTACCCTGTGTGATACAGTCTGCTGAGCTGTGTATCTAATCCTATCCTGTGTGATACTGCTGAGCTGTGTATCTAATCCTATCCTGTGTGATACTGCTGAGCTGTGTATCTAATCCTCTCCTGTGTGATACTGACTGCTGAGCTGTGTATCTAATCCTCTCCTGTGTGATACTGACTGCTGAGCTGTTTATCTAATCCTATCCTGTGTGATACTGCTGAGCTGTGTATCTAATCCTCTCCTGTGTGACACTGCTGAGCTGCGTATCTAATCCTATCCTGTGTGATACTGCTGAGCTGTGTATCTAATCCTCTCCTGTGTGATACTGACTGCTGAGCTGTGTATCTAATCCTCCCCTGTGTGATACTGCTGAGCTGCGTATCTAATCCTATCCTGTCTGATACTGTCTGCTGAGCTGTGTATCTAATCCTACCCTGTGTGATACTGTCTGCTGAGCTGTGTATCTAATCCTACCCTGTGTGATAGTCTGCTGAGCTGTGTATCTAATCCTAGCCTGTGTGATACTGCTGAGCTGTGTATCTAATCCTCTCCTGTGTGATACTGACTGCTGAGCTGTGTATCTAATCCTATCCTGTGTGATACTGCTGAGCTGTGTATCTAATCCTATCCTGTGTGATACTGCTGAGCTGTGTATCTAATCCTCTACTGTGTGATACTGCTGAGCTGCGTATCTAATCCTATCCTGTGTGATACTGCTGAGCTGCGTATCTAATCCTATCCTGTCTGATACTGCGGAGCTGTGTATCTAATCCTATCCTGTGTGATACAGTCTGCTGATACGTCCCTCACATCTCCTCTTATTCTTACAGTTTGGGTTATAATAATCTCCCAGACACGTCCTGCGTCCCGTTGGCTTCTGTAATAAGGAATAATCCGGACCTGAAGATACTGGACCTGTCTGGTAACCGCCTGCCTGGTCCTGACCTCAGTGTCCTGTCTGGTAACCTCCTGGCTGGTCCTGACCTCCGTGTCCTGCTGGAAGCTCTGTCCGGTCTCTGCAGGTTGGAGAGATTTGGGTAAGTATAAGATATAATGAAGATTCTCTGGGTAATAGACACTTTGTATCCGTCTCCTGTGTCTGTTATTTCCGGAAGATTCTCCCTAATAATCTATAAATATACAATGTATATAGGAACCAAGTCCAGAAATCCTGTCTCTTATCTCTGTGATCCGGTAATACAGGAGCCGCACATGATGGTGATGGAGGAGGCCGGGGACACCCTGCACCCACATATCATCTCCAGCACCCAAAGTCTTACAGGACAGGAAGGTGCAGAGTTATTCCCCATCACCTCTGGGGGCGCCGTATATACAACCCCCTGACAGCACTTTGTGATAATATAGAACCATAATGCCATAAATATACAAGCAGCAGGGGGGCCCAGCATCTCCCAGTTAGGGGCCCCCAAATCCTTACTGTCCCTGAGTAGGAAGGTAGGTGGTCCAGGTACCTACCCGATACACATTACATGTAAGGAAGAGGCATAGACCCGGGGGCACTTCTAGTAGAAATCAGCCGCCGGGACATAAACACATTTCAGGGAAGATTTTTCTCACTTTTTCATTATCAAGAGACTTAAAATAATCACAAAAATATCTACAAATAACAGAAGAGGGAAAAAGCATCAACTGAAGACCCTGGAATAGGAGATAAAAGGGTCCCCAGTTGTGATCATACATATGTCATGTACACCGTATCACACAGGAGAGGATTAGATACACAGCTCAGCAGTATCACACAGGAGAGGATTAGATACACAGCTCAGCAGTATCACACAGGAGAGTGTTAGATACACCGCTCAGCAGTATCACACAGGAGAGGGTTAGATACACCGCTCAGCAGTATCACACAGGAGAGGATTAGATACACCGCCCAGCAGTATCACACAGGAGAGTGTTAGATACACCGCCCAGCAGTATCACACAGAAGAGGATTAGATACACCGCCCAGCAGTATCACACAGAAGAGGATTAGATACACCGCCCAGCAGTATCACACAGAAGAGGATTAGATACACCGCCCAGCAGTATCACACAGAAGAGGATTAGATACACAGCTCAGCAGTATCACACAGGAGAGGATTAGATACACAGCTCAGCAGTATCACACAGGAGAGGATTAGATACACAGCTCAGCAGACAGTATCACACAGGATAGGATTAGATACACAGCTCAGCAGTCAGTATCACACAGGATAGGATTAGATACACAGCTCAGCAGACAATATCACACAGGAGAGGATTAGATACACAGCTCAGCAATCAGTATCACACAGGAGAGGATTAGATACACAGCTCAGCAGTCAGTATCACACAGGAGAGGATTAGATACACAGCTCAGCAGACAGTATCACACAGGAGAGGATGAGATACACAGCTCAGCAGTCAGTATCACACAGGAGAGGATTAGATACACAGCTTAGCAGTCAGTATCATACAGGATAGGATTAGATACACAGCTCAGCAGTCAGTATCATACAGGATAGGATTAGATACACAGCTCAGCAGTATCACACAGGATAGGATTAGATACACAGCTCAGCAGTCAGTATCATACAGGATAGGATTAGATACACAGCTCAGCAGACAGTATCACACAGGAATGGGTTAGATACACAGCTCAGAAATCAGTATCACACAGGAGAGGATTAGATACACAGTTTAGCAGACAGTATCACACAGGATAGGATTAGATACACATCTCAGCAGACAGTATCACACAGGATAGGATTAGATACACAGCTCAGCAGACAGTATCACACAGGATAGGATTAGATACACAGCTCAGCAATCAGTATCACACAGGAGAGGATTAGATACACAGTTTAGCAGACAGTATCACACAGGAGAGGATTAGATACACATCTCAGCAGACAGTATCACACAGGAGAGGATTAGATACACAGCTCAGCAATCAGTATCACTCAGGAGAGGATTAGATACACAGCTCAGCAGTCAGTATCACACAGGAGAGGATTAGATACACAGCTCAGCAGACTGTATCACACAGGATAGGATTAGATACACAGCTCAGCAGACAGTATCACACAGGAGAGGATTAGATACACAGCTCAGTGGAATGTATCACACAGGATAGGATCAGATACACAGCTCAGCAGACAGTATCATACAGGATAGGATTATATACACAGCTCAGCAGACAGTATCACACAGGATAGGATTAGATACACAGCTCAGCAGACAGTATCACACAGGATAGGATTAGATACAAAGCTCAGCAGACAGTTTCACACAGGATAGGATTAGATACACAGCTCAGCAGACAGTATCACACAGGATAAGATTAGATACACAGCTCAGCAGACAGTATCACACAGGATAGGATTAGATACACAACTCAGTGGAATGTATGACACAGCAGGATAGGATTAGATACACAGTTTAACAAACAGAATCATACATTATACGATACGCTTCACTCCTTACTAACACCGAGGGTGCAGCCACCTGTCACTGACCTTGGGGCTGAATATTTGGCGCCTACTTTAATGATAAAATTGATTGTATTCGCCATGTAAAATTGCTCAATGCACTCACCCCTCCAATCCCCTTCCCTCTCATACCTTACCTTGTTCACTCTCTTCCTTTGAGCCAGTCACAGTGGAAGAAGTGTCCGGGCTCCTTTCCTTTGCTCGCCCCACTACCTGCATCAGTTACCCCATCCCCTCACATCTCTTACAGTCTCTCTCTCTTCTGGTGTCGTCCCCTCTTCTTTCAAGCTGTTGTTACCCCTTTACTAAAGAAACCTTCACTGGACCCATCCAGTGCTGCTAACTACAGACCATTCTCTAACCTTCCTTTCATCTCCAAACTCCTGGAACGCCCGGTCTATCTCTCTATAACCCGCCCTCTCTCTCTATAACCCGCCCTCTCTCTCTATAACCCGCCCTCTCTCTCTATAACCCGCCCTCTCTCTCTATAACCCGCCATCTCTCTATAACCCGCCCTCTCTATCTATAACCTGCCATCTCTCTATAACCCGCCCTCTCTCTCTCTATAACCCGCCCTCTCTCTCTCTATAACCCGCCCTCTCTCTCTCTATAACCCGCCCTCTCTCTCTATAACCCGCCCTCTCTCTCTATAACCCGCCCTCTCTCTCTATAACCCGCCCTCTCTCTCTATAACCCGCCCTTTCTCTCTATAACCCGCCCTCTCTCTCTATAACTCGCCCTCTCTCTCTATAACCCGCCCTCTCTCTCTATAACCCGCCCTCTCTCTCTCTCTATAACCCGCCCTCTCTCTCTCTCTATAACCCGCCCTCTCTCTCTCTCTATAACCCGCCCTCTCTCTCTCTCTATAACCCGCCCTCTCTCTCTCTCTATAACCCGCCCTCTCTCTCTCTCTATAACCCGCCCTCTCTCTCTCTCTATAACCCGCCCTCTCTCTTAGCTAACTCCCTCCTTGACCCCCTACATCTGGTTTCTGGTCTATGTTATCCACTGAAACTGCTCTTTCTAAAGTCTTCAATGATCTCCTCACTGCAAAATCCAAAGGTGACTAATCCCTCCTTATCCTTCTGGATCTCTCGGCAGCGTTCGATACTGTGGACCACCAGCTCCTCCTCAGGGGCTTCGCTCCATTGGCCTAAAGGACCCTGCACTCTGAAAGTGCGGTCAGAGAGATAGGAAGAAAACCACCGGTCTCCTTTTCTGGATCTTTCTCTTCTCATCTTCCTCTCAGTGTTGGGTTCCTCAGGGCTCAGTCCTAGGTCCTTTTCTCCCTCTATGCTAATGACACCCAGATGACACTTCTGCACATAACATCAGCCCTGGCCAAAACACTAGTGACTGTCTCTCTACTGTCTCCAGCATCATGTCCTCTCACTTCTTGAAACTTAATCTTTCTAAGACTGAACTTCTTGTTTTTCCACCTTACCTAACCCTGACCTCTCCATCTCGGTCTGTGGGATCACTGTAGCACCGAGGCAGCAGGCCGCTGTCTTGGGATTGAATTGAATGCTAATTGTTGCGCTTATTCACTCTCGACTAAACTCCTGTAACTCCCTACTAATCATCTTCCACTCTCCAAACTCTCTCCCCTACAATCTATTCTTAATGTAGCAGCCAGATTCGTCTTTCAGACCAAACGCTACACGCAGAGGCGTTGCTAGGATGGCAAAAGATCTGGGGCATGGGCCCCAATGCATTTGTATTAAATTGACAGGAGTGACCATTTTTGTACATGACCCCCTCAAATGAGTTTCCCGCCAAAACCAATTCCATCCATTGCCTGCAGGTGATGTGTCCTCGGACTGTAGTTGTTCTCTATCTTCTCCATTAGCCCCAGCATCACCAATTCTCCTCACTGTAAAGTTTACCACACAGGCATCTTATTGTTCCTATATCTTGGTCCCCTAACACAGTTATCCTTCTGCTACCCCTACATTGTCCCCATTGTGGCCCCCACAATAACTGACCCTCCACAATACATTGGCCTAACATGTAATAATGCACTTAATACCTCTCACCTTGATAATGCCCCTACCAAGTGACCCTTTCTAATTATCTAATTAGGAGCCGCCGAAAAATCCCCACACTAAATAATGCCCCCACCCACTGAATAATTCTCCCACATGAAATAAGTCTCACCAATAGGGGATGTCCCCACAACCCTCCAGTATATAATGTTATATATAATGGGCAATTAACAATCCCCAAAGAAATTCATATTCTCTGCAGCCCCCACAACAATAGATGTCCCTCCTGCCCTTCACACTTATTGATGCCATCCCATCACATCCCAGTAATTGGTGTCCCCCAAAGCCCCCCCACAATTAATGTACCCCTTCAAAAAGGTGTATGCCCCAAAACCCCAACAATGAATACACCCCCAGCCCCTCAGAAATGGTTGTCCCCACCCCCAGCAATGCATGTGCCCCATAGACACCCAGCAATTGACGTTTCCCCCCTCCAAGCAATTGATGTCTCCCATAAATCCCCCCAGAAATGAATGTTCCCATTAGCTCCCCATCAATGTATGTCATATATAGCCCCCCCCCCCAGAAATTAATATTCCACCCCACCCCTGAGGAACAGATGTCCCCCCATCCCCTCTGCAATAGATGACCCTCATCAGCCCCTCTCAGCATTTGATGTTGTCTTCAGCCCCACCCCCAGCAAGCAATGGATGTGCCCCATAGATCCTCAGCAATTGATACGCCCCCCACTCAGCAAATGATGTGTCCCACAAACCCCCCAGAAATTTATGTTACCATTACCTCCCAAGCAATGGATGTCATCCACAGCCTCCCCTGCCTCACAAAATTAATATTCCATGTCAGCCTCCAAGCACGGATGCCCCCCCAGCAATGGAATTTTCCCCAACCAGCCCCTCTCAGCAATTGATGGCCCCCTCCACCAGCTATTGATATCCCCCACAATCTCCCCCCCACAAGAAATTAATTTTTCCATTAGCTCCCCAGTAATGGATTCCCCCTGACAATGGATAATATCCCCCACATAAATTAATATACCCCCCCTTGAGAAATGGTCCATACACCCACATAAATGAAATTAATGTCCCCATAGCATTCCAGAAATTATGACCCCGGTCATTTAATGTCCCCCAGCCCCTGTCCCCCCAGCAAATTGGGCACCCCCTAGCAAATTCCTACACTGAATTAAAAAAAAAAACAACTTCATGCTCACCTGTCTTCTTCTTGCCTCTCTCCTCTTCTCGCTGTGTGGGAATGAGTCGCGGTGACGTCATCACACCGCGTCTCCGGCTCCCAGCGCTTTAGTCAGCTGGTAGAAGCAGGAGACGCGGTTTAATGACGTCACCGTGTCTCCTGCTGTGTGTAGTGAAAGACGGAGCTTATAGCTCCATTCTTCACTGCAGCGCTCGCCTCTATCTGTGCCCGGAAGGGACCCAGATAGAAGTGAGAGAGGGGTGAGGACCCGGACCGTGGGACAAGAGTGCCGCTGATCCGGGGCACGAGCCCCGGATCTTTTAGCCTAGCGACGCCCCTGGCTACACGGATGCATCCAGTTTGTGCCAATCACTGCACTGGCTGCCCGTCTCCTTCCGTATTCACTTTAAAATAATAACCCTCATCCACAAAGCTCTGAATAATGCTGCATCTCCCTATCTCTCCTCTCACATCTCAGTCTATCGCCCTTCCCGTGCTCTTCGATCTGCCAGTGATATTAGATTAATCTCTACCTTAATTCGAACCTCTCATGCACGTCTCCAGGATTTCTCCTGAGCTGCACCAATTCTCTGGAATGCCCTTCCCCGGACTCTCAGACCAATACCCAACCTCCAAAGTTTCAAACGTGTTCTTAAAACCCACATCGTGGACAGATCTATCATACGCACTAACTGCATGTAACGTCACCTCTCCCTTTACTAATCTATCCTATGTCTTCCTGTCTGTTATCTGGTAAACAGCAGATATATACCGAGCTCCAGGCTTTCCTGTGGCCACTTTCACCTTGGACCCTGTAAATAAGATGGCGGCTGATGGCTGGGTCAAGCAGCAGAATTTTTATTTATTAAATTACTTTACCGTATTTTTACCGACTATAAGGCGCACCGAATTATAAGGCGCACCATTAATAAATGCCTGCTAAAATGTCTAGGTTTATGTATAAGGCGCACCTGATTATAAGGATGAATGACCAGCAGGTGGCAGACCTGTGCACAGGTTCAAGGCAGCTGTTGTCTGTAAGTACGGTTCATATATAAGGCTCAATGAACTATAAGGCGCACCTTTGATTTCTGAGAAAATCAAAGGATTTTTTGTGCGCCTTATAGTGCGAAAAATGTGGTATATTGTTCCTTTAAAAAGAATCGCTGGACCATTCTACAACCTCTTGTGTCACCCCCTCATCCTCATAGTCTGTAAGCTCTTGTGTCACCCCCTCATCCTTATAGACTGTAAGCTCTTGTGTCACCCCCTCATCCTCATAGTCTGTAAGCTCTTGTGTCACCCCCTCATCCTCATAGTCTGTAAGCTCTTGTGTCACCCCCTCATCCTTATAGACTGTAAGCTCACTCTTATTGTTCCGTATGACTTTTGTCCTCCGCAATGTAATATTATATTTGTATATGTCCCCTGTGATTCGTAAAGCTACGGAATTTAATGGCGCCATATAAATAAAGATTATTACCATACCATTAGATTCAGCAGGCAGTATCAAACCCATCGTGTGTGATACAGTCACAGGCTTAGCTTGGTATCTAATATGATCATGTGTGATACAGTCTGCTGAGCTGTGTATCTAATCCTCTCCTGTGTGATACTGCTGAGCTGTGTATCTAATCCTATCCTGTGTGATACTGCTGAGCTGTGTATCTAATCCTATCCTGTGTGATACTGCTGAGCTGTGTATCTAATCCTATCCTGTGTGATACTGTCTGCTGAGCTGTGTATCTAATCCTCTCCTGTGTGATACTGCTGAGCTGTGCATCTAATCCTCTCCTGTGTGATACTGCCTGCTGAGCCGTGTATCTAATCCTATCCTGTGTGATACAGTCTGCTGAGTTGTGTATCTAATCCTATCCTGTGTGATACTGTCTGCTGAGCTGTGTATCTAACCCTATCCTGTGTGATACTGACTGCTGAGCTGTGTATCTAATCCTATCCTGTGTGATACAGTCTGCTGAGTTGTGTATCTAATCCTATCCTGTGTGATACTGACTGCTGAGTTGTGTATCTAATCCTATCCTGTGTGATACTGACTGCTGAGCTGTGTATCTAATCCTATCCTGTGTGATACTGCTGAGCTGTGTATCTAATCCTATCCTGTGTGATACAGCCTGCTGAGCTGTGTATCTAATCCTATCCTGTGTGATACTGTCTGCTGAGCTGTGTATCTAACCCTATCCTGTGTGATACTGACTGCTGAGCTGTGTATCTAATCCTATCCTGTGTGATACAGTCTGCTGAGTTGTGTATCTAATCCTATCCTGTGTGATACTGACTGCTGAGCTGTGTATCTAATCCTCTCCTGTGTGATACAGTCTGCGGACACCTCTCTCACATCTCCTCTTATTCTTACAGGTTGGATAATAATGTTCTCCCAGACACGTCCTGCGTCCCGTTGGCTTCTGTAATAAGGAATAATCCGGACCTGAAGAGACTGGACCTGTCTGGTAACCGCCTGCCTGGTCCTGACCTCAGTGTCCTGCTGGAAGCTCTGTCCGGTCTCTGCAGGATGGAGAGATTATAGTAAGTATAAGATATTATGAAGTTTCTCTGGGTAATAGACACTTTGTATCCGGCTCCTGTGTCTGTTATTTCCGGAATATTCTCCCTTATAATCTATAGATATATAATGTATATAGGAACTAAGTCCAGAAATCCTATAATAAGCCTCTGCCATAAATATAGAGGAGAGGAAGATACAGAATCCTCTCATTATTAGGAGCTGACTATAGCGCCCCCCAGAGGTCACATACAATATTCCAGGACTGGAGAGGAGACACTGAGCTGTGGATGACGAGCCCCGGCCTTGTCCTTCTCTTATCTCTGTGATCCGGTAATACAGGAGCCACCATCACCTCCCCACAACCCCCTGACAGCACTGTGTGATAATATAGGACCATAATAACATAAATATAAAGCTCTACAACCAAAAGTAACACAGAAGTGATAGGACAAGTGATGACCAGGAATCACCGGAGCAGGAAGCATAAAACCTGTGAGATGTCAGTAAGAAGTGTATGTACAATCAATTTTTACAAATCAAGACATTAAAAACATAAAATGTTAAATTGATATTAAGACATATCGGCAACGCTTAACAAATTACAATACACAG
This sequence comes from Engystomops pustulosus, assembly GCF_040894005.1. NCBI lineage: Eukaryota > Metazoa > Chordata > Amphibia > Anura > Leptodactylidae > Engystomops > Engystomops pustulosus. The sequence goes on from NC_092417.1 coordinate 8,103,748, forward strand.
AATATTGGGCAAAGCCACAGGCAGTGTGTCATGAAAAGAAGGAAAGAAAACCCGGATCGTCCCAACATACAGCCAGTCCCCGGGTTACGTATAAGATAGGTTCCATAGGTTTGTTCTTAAGTTGAATATTGTATGCAAGTCGAAACTGCATACTTCATAATTGTAGATCCAGACATTTTTTTTTTCCCTGTGACAATTGGTTTCAAAATTTTTTGCTGTAATTGGACCAAGGATTATAATCGGATAACAAAGAAAAATTTCAGCTCGCTTACCCTTGTAGCCATATATTAGATGCTGGTGCTGGGATAAGCTGAGCCGAATCAGTACAATGCAGGATAGAAGAAGGTAAATCCAGCACCAGCAGACATGGAAAATAAAGGTGTAGTAAAACCTCAATTTATTTCATCTTCATTTAAATTTTTTTTTTAAAAAAGGTACCATGATGGAGGAATCTGACGCGTTTTGAACTTCCAGAGAGTTCTTAAAGTGTAACCAAAGTGTAACCCCTAAAAAACATAATTCTACTCCAGGTGTCCATGGGAATTATTCCTCAAAGTATTTTGCCTCTCGGTCATCATTTAGTACCTTTTTTGGCCCATAGCAACCAGGGTTTCCAGCTCTCAAAAAAAAACTACAAACAGCAAGATAGAGGGGCGGGGCCTCCCTCCTGTCACCTCTTCACAAGCTGCTGACCAATGACACCAGAGCTTTCTATCTATCTATCCAACTAAGTAGCTAGTTAGACTTTTCTACTTTTTAACTAACTAGCTATCTATCCCATATACATCTCATATCTATGTGTATCCTCTCTATCTAGCTATCTTTGTACCTACCTATGTAAAACTCCAGCACAGCACATAAGGGGACAGTGTGAAGACAAGGAGAGTCTCTCCTGCATTTTCCTGCTGTGGAGGGTAAGGTGATGGGGGATTGTGATCGCTCTGCATCTTGTGTCTGTGTGGATTATTTGTTTATATACAAGTGTAAGGAAAGCTGAGGGAGAGATGAGAGTTTAGGTGTTTTTGTTATCACATTAGGTAGTGTTCCTGGCAGCACATGACTGAGTGCTGGAGCACTGAGCTGTAAGGAGAATCAGCTGTGAGCAGAGAGAGAGGGGGGGTGGCTCTCCCTCCATAGTCAGCTCCTCAGTGAAGACGGATTGTGCCTAGCAACAGCCATATAAAGAGCCACTGACAACGGGGGAGGCTCAAGATTTGAGTAACTAATCCAATGCAAAAGGGCTTGAAATTACCTGCCCTGCAACATATTAAAAGTTTTTTTAACGTTTTTTGACGGTTACTCTTTAATCATAGTAAGGTACAAGCTCATTATATGAGGTTTTCAGCGGAAGTAGACGGCAATCGAGTCTTAGATTACTTAACATCAGTGGGGGAGGAAACAGTTTGACAGGTATGGCTAGCTAAATACAAAACAACATTAAAGGAATAAGTAAAGTTAATATATATACATTGAATCATTTCTTTAGACCATGATAGCAAGCATAGAACAGGTAGGCAGCACGGCGAGAAACAAAAGGGGATTCACATGTGGATACAAAGCTACGTTTCGGCTAGCTCAATGTAGCCATTTTCATTGGAGAAAAAAAATTATTATCAAAGGTAAAATAGTTGTTGGTTAGCAGAAAATCCAATCACTATTGCGAAAAAGACTGTCACGAATGCTCCCGCGACCCTCGTCCTGGGTTGTGGGATCACCCGTGCCTCTCTCCATGCTTCAGCGCGGCCACAGTCTCACTTGCCCTGTCCCCATTCCTTTTCCGGCTCCGGTGGTCATTCGTGCACGTCTCTGTCTCCTAGTGTGCACGTGCGCTGGCTCCTGAAGGTTTAAAGGGCTAGCGCACCATGCTGGCCTTTCCCAGAATCCTTTATAGCCCAGATTCTTCCTGCACACCCCACCGGATGTTTGTGCCTTTGAGAAAGTTTTGTTCGATTCTGGTCAACATCTCTGTACCTCGCCTTGGCCACCACCAGAACCTGCTTTGCAGCGAGCTCTAGTGAAAACCGGGTACCACTTAGACTCTGGTCCAAGGTGTCGGCTTACGTCAACATCCGTGGTGGTCCAGTGGGTCCACTACCCCTGGTGCCTGATAGTAAGACTACCTGTATTGGCTTAACACCATCGTGGTCCAACAGTTCAAGGAGGTTGCCACGTAAGGTCAACATGTTGCTGCAATTGATGGCTAATCAGCAGCAGAGACAAGTTCCTGTGGCTCCTCCTGCTACTCCGGTTGACCTACCTTCCACTGAACCTAGGCTGAGACTCTCCATGCCATCCAAGTATGATGGGGACCCCAAGTTGTGCAGTGGCTTTATCTTTCTTTCACTTTTTCATGTGCTCCTTGCACATAGACCGTTCCGTAACCAACTGTGTCGGCATAAGTTCAAAGGTGGCTTTCATCATCAGCCTCCTCTCCAGGAAGGCCCTGGCATTGACTACTCCTCTCTCAGACAGAAAAGACCCGGTCACAGCTATCCGGATCCGCAAAAGGTGATGAATGGAAGACTGCCTTCAATACTCGTGATGGGCACTTTGAGTACCTGGTCATGCCATTTGGACTCTGCACACCAGCTGTTTTTCAGGAGTTCGTCAATGGCATTTTCAGAGACCTGCTATATACCTGTGTCGTGGTCTATCTCGTTGATATCCTGCCGTTTTCTATGGACCTTGAGTCCCACTGGTCCCATTTACGGCAAGTCGTTTAAGAGCCAATCACCTTTACGACAAATTGGAAAAGTGCCAGTTCCACCAGAAGAGTCTTTCCTTCTTTGGCTATATGTTCTCTGACAGGGGTCTACAGATGGATAATGTTAAGTTGTCTGCGGTTCTTCAATGGCCTCGCCCAGTAGGACTGCGTGCAATACAGAGATTCCTGGGTGCTTTGCCCTTTAGAACTGGCAGTTTATTCTGCACTTCTCTCTTGTTTCTCCCCTTGTGGCACTGACTAAGAAGAACGCCAATCCCAGACTCTGGCCCCTGGCGGCTGAAGAAGCTTTCTTTAGACTAAAGTCAGCCTTTGCCCCGGACCCAGTTCCCACACGGCCTGATACGGAGAAGCCTTTCCAGCTGGAGGTTGACGCCTCCTCAGTGGCCTAATGTCGGCCTGGAGAAATTGACACTGGAACACTATCCCTGGTGATATTGTCGCTCTACACCTTGGTCAAGAAAGGGGTCAGAGATTCCCTAAATGTGTTATAAAATGCGAGGATGTACCCATCAGATCCAGGGCTTTTACCGGCTGTGAAATTTTTTTTAGAGCTTCCGAGACTTGTGTCTCACCGATTTCCTCCTCTAGGCTCTCTATTACTGCCGGGCACAGCTCTGGGAGTCTAGTGCCGTCTGTGTATTTTGCCTCTAGTGCTGAAAAGGAATTCGGGCTCATGTTGGCAAATTAGCCCCTGACCCATGTTCTGGGTCATAGGCGCACCCTTGTGCTTCCCTGTGCCCCCGGGGCTCGGCTGCAGGCTCACTTACCATTCCTTGCTCCAGCACCGGTCTCTGCGCTCCGGTGCACGCGTCCCTGTGTCCTAAGGCATGCGCCAGCTCTCTAAGATTTAAAGGGCCAGCCCACCGGTGATTGGCCCTGGCTAGCCACCTTTGCTGTTAAATTTCCTGCCTCTTCCTGTGTCTCCTGTCGGATCTTTGTGCCTTTGTGAAAGCTTGTCTCCTGTTTCCCAGGGCGTTTATAGTGATTTCCTGACTTCGCTCCTTTGCTGCCAGCCCTGACCTTCTGCCTTGTACCTGACTCAAATCCTCTACCACCTTTTCCTGACCTCCAGCCTGTGCATGACTCCACCTCAGCCTTACGATACTGTACCTCGCCACCACTGCAAGCAAAGACGTGCCTGTGGAGCGACCTGGTGGTATCCCGCCGCAGCAAGTCCAACCAGCTTAGCGGCGGGCTCTGGTGAAAACCGGTTGCCCCTTAGACTCTGCTCCCAGATGATGGCTTGCGTCATCATCCGCGGTGGTCCAGTGGGTCCACTACCCCTGATCCTTACAACGCCTTTCATATCAAACAGGAGAATCCCCATTTTGTATGCTATAAGGATTGTGTATGGAAGCTTCATAGAACCATTTGTCACTGTGCCCAAAATGTTTGATTTTGGTTTCATCTGACCAGAGCACCTTCTTCCACATGTTTGGTGTCTCCCAGGCGGCTTATGGAGAAATGGCTTCTTCTTGCTTCTCTTCCATAAAGCGCAGATCTGTGCAGTGTACGACTGATATTTGTCCTATGGGCAGACTCTCCTATCTCAGCTGTAGATCTCTGCAGTTCATCCAGAGGGATCATGGGCCTCTTGGCTGCATCTCAGTCTTCTCCTTGTTTGAGATGAGGGTTTAGAGGGACGGCCGGGTCTTGGTAGATTTGGAGGGTCTGATGCCCCTTCCATTACAATATGATCGCTTGCACACGGCTCCTTGGGATGTTTTCAAGTTTGTGGAATCCGGCTTTAAGGAGGTATAGGCTAGCAGCGGATGTAAGCGGCTGTGTGTTAGTCGAGCTCCGCCACTGGAATCCTGCAATATATAGTGCGGCCGCCGGGTTCGATACAAGACAGAGCTGACACGGAGCAGAGGGGTTTGGAGCATCGACGGGTGTACCCCAAGTCAAAATGATGGGGCCGAAGCGACAAAAAGCAGCCATGAAACAGGGGGAGAGGCTTGGCCACGATGGTGCCCGCCAGCAGATGGGACCACGCGCGCAGGAGTCTCATCAGGGAGACACCGCTGCGAAGTGGATACATGCGCAAGGCCCCAGGACCGAGCGAGACATCCTAATTGGCCCCAGGACCGAGGGGTGCATCCCAATTCCAGCTAGCGGAGTCTGGGGGGCGTTCTCCGGGGTCCCGATATGCTGCACTGTCACCTACAATCTGAAGGTGAGGAGGATATGGCAAGGGAAGAGGCAAGGGAAACCAGGCCGCAAAAATCACAAGCTGTGCTAGCTCTGCAAGCAAAAACAGATGACCTTGAAAACAGACTGCGTAGAAATAATATTAGGCTGGTTGGAGTGCCAGAGAAAGTGGAGGGGCACAATCCAGATGATTTCTTTAAAAGACTCCGCTGTTTGCAGTCAAAAGAGCTAATAGAGCGCCCACCAGGCCGGGACCCCCGGGCAGACTACCGAGGCCGGTGCTTATCAAGTTGCTGCGTTATAAAGATCGTGATAAGATATTGAGGCAAGCTTGTGATACAGAGGACATTACAATAAATGGCGCGAGAGTTTCATTTTTTCAGGATTTTTCGGTGGAGGTTCAAAAGAAGTGGATGCACTTCCTGGATACAAAGAAGCGGCTGAGAGCGCTAGGGGTCTCCTATTTGATGCTATATCTGGCCCGTCTGTGCGTGGTAGCGCTGGGAACAACACATTTCTTTGACACACCGGGATCTGCGCTTCAGTGGTTGGATATGAACGAACAGCGCTTACACCGGAGGGGAGACCAGGCGAGGATTAAAATGGTGCCATTCTACATCGGGACAATATGTCAGATCTTGATGCTGACTCTTATGTTTTTGCAGTTTATGATGTTATATACGGTCCCTTGTGACCCCTGGTGCAGAGGACTTTCTGTGCGTTATCTATAGGGTCGTGGTTGCCGAAGCTGGACAGCACCTTAATACATGTGGTGGCGGAGAAGATGGTTACATGTTTACTGTTATAACCCCCTAATCTGTTTTCTATTTTTTAGGAAATGTATATTTTATCGCTCTTGTGTCAGACACTGAGTTCTTTGCTTGTATTTGATGGAAGGGCGAGCGCATAGTGGGGGCGGTTTGATCTACTGGCTAGGATGCAAACTGACCCTCTGTGGAAGGGGAGGTTTTTTTGTTACCGGTTGTGGGAAGGACAAGGGGGGGAGGGGGAAGGTTAAGGTCTGAACTTAGAACTATTGCATACAGTGGAGATTGGTACTTCAATATGCAAAAGAAAAAGCAATCTCGGTGATGGGGCTACAGGAGACGCATCTCACGGGGTACTTGGTTAATGTGCATGATAGATCCTGGATTGGCCATAGCTATCATGCATTTCACACTTTCTATTCCAGGGGGGTGAGTCGCGTGATTAACCTGGCATTACCGTTCACCTTGCGTTCGTCATTTTCAGGGTCTTTCATGTTGCGGGAAAATGTCAGTTTGTACATTTATATTGTACATATGACACATATGTCATTGTAACTTTCTTGCTCTATGATTCAAAGTGCAAATAAACGTTTTCTGGTTAAAAAGAAAAATCCGGCTTTAAGCTTCTCCACGACAGTAACACGGACCTGCCTGGTGTGTTCCTTCATGATGCAGAACCCTAGGACTATCACAGGGGGATTTATACGGAGACCTGATTAGACACAGGAGGATTATATTTCTCATCATCAGTCATGTAGGATGACATTGGTCCAGAGACTGAACTTCTGGAGTGAGTTTGCTGCACTAAAAGTAAGGGTGATGTCACACATGGCGTTTTTAGGCCGTTTTTGGGACGTTTTTAGTTAGTCGTTTTCAGATTGTAAAAACCAAATGCGTTAGAAAACTCATGCGTTTTTGTCCGTTTTTAATTGCACAAATTCGAAAACCGGACAAAACCGCATGCATTTTTTACGATATGAAAACGGCCTAAAGGGGCCAAATAATTTAGCATTCCCCACTTTTCAGTATTTTTTTTACAAAAGTTTAACAGCATGGTGGCTCAGTGGTTAGCACTACAGCCTTGTACCACTGTGGTTCAGTGGTTAGCACTACAGCCTTGTACCACGGTGGCTCAGTGGTTAGCACTACAGCCTTGCAGCGCTGGGGACCTGGGTTCATGTCCCATCCAGGTTAACATCCGCAAAGAGTTTGTATGTTCTCTCTGTGTTTGCGTGGGTTTCCTCCAGGTTTCCTCCCACACTCCAAAACATACTGGTAAGTTGATTAGCCCCATGGGGACAGGGACTGATGTGACAAGTTCTGTGCAGCGCTGCGTAATCTATGTGCACTATATAAATAAAGAATTATTATTAATATTCAATATTTCCTTCCACTTCACAATTGTGTTCCACTTGTTGATTCTTCACTGAATACTTTCGCAAGGCATTGTACATCCTATCTGCATATGCACCACATCATGACAGTAACCAATTTTAGACGTCTATATCTCGTGAACCCTGGCACCTAGAAACACAATTTATATTAAACAGGAGAATCTTCCCTTTAAAGCAGGGGTCTCAAACTCAATTTACCTGGGGGCCGTTGGAGGTAGATTCTGGGTAAGGCTGGGCCGCATCAAGTTTTCCACACAAAATGCGCTTACAAAATATCATTATTCAGATTCAAATGTCATGGCGTCTCCCAGCGCAAGGAAAGCCCCATGCTGGGAGACGTGTTCTCTCTATGAACGCGTCCTGTGCACCGAGGGGTCCCAAGCTCCTACCGCACTGAGCCCAGGACACTCCATCCCCCCCTCCCCCCGGTACTTGCCTCCCATCAAAGAAGATGAAGTCGCCGCTCTGACCTGCACCAAGTGCGTTCAGAGCGGCGACTTCATCTTCTTCAAGTACCGGAGGGAAGGGGATTAACCGGTTACGGGCCCTTTCCTGTTTTTTCATGTCCATTTTTCACTCCCCACCTTCAAAAATCTATAACTTTTTTATTTTTACACGTAAAGAGCTGTGTGACGGCTTGTTTTCTGCGTAACAAATTGCACTTCATAGTGATGGTATTAAATATTCCATGCCATGTACTCGGAAGCGGGAAAAAAATTCCAAATGCAATGAAAATGCATTTGCGCCATTTTCTTGTGGGCTTGGATATTACGTCTTTCACTGAGCGCCCCAAATGACATGTCTACTTTATTCTTTGGGTCGGTACGATTAAGGGGATACCAAATTTGTTATAGGTTTATAATGTTTTTTACAAAAATTAAAACCTCCTGTACAAAAATTATTTTTTTGATTTTGCCAACTTCTGGCGCTAATAACTTTTTCATACTTTGCTGTACGGAGCTGTGGGTGGTGTCATTTTTTGCTAAATATGATAATATTTTCAATGATATCATTTTTAGGACTGTACAACCTTTTGATCACTTTTTATAGATTTTTTATATTTTTCAAAACGGCAAAAAAGTGCCATTTTCGACTTTGGGCGCTATTTTCCATTACGGGGTTAAACGCATTGAAAAAACGTTATCATATTTTGATAGATCGGGCATTTTCGGACGCGTCGATACCTGATGTGTTTATGATTTTTACTGTTTATTTATATTTATGTCAGTTCTAGGGAAAGGGGGGTGATTTGAAATTTTTTAGGTTTTTTTATTATCATTTTTTTTTTTTTAACTTTTTTGTATTTTTATTTATACTATTTTTCAGACTCCCTAGGGTACTTTAACCCTAGGTTGTCTGATCGATCCTATCATATACTGCCATACTACAGTATGGCAATATATGGGGATTTTCCTCCTCATTCATTACAATGTGCTATCAGCACATTGTAATGAAGGGGTTAAAACGAAATAGCCTCGGGTCTTTGGAAGACCCGAGGCTACCATGGAGACGGATCACGGGGATGACGTCACGGGGAGCGGCGATCCCAGGTAAGATGGCGGCGCCCATGCGCCGCTATCTTTTTGAGGCTGCCGGCAGCTTTGCCGGCAGCCATCGCTGTGAAAACACCCGCGATCGGTACTAGCACCGATCGCGGGTGTTACCGGTAAGCCTTTGCTGCAATATGCAGCAAAGACTTACCGGCTATGGAGAGGGCTCAGCCCGTGAGCCCTCTCCATGCAGCGCGACCTGCCCAGGTGGGGGCCGCAAAATATTGTCCCGCGGGCCGCGAGTTTGAGACCCCTGCTTTAAAGGAAACCTAGCACATGATATGGTAGGTGTAAGATGGAAATACCGAGCTCACCCTGAGCTGGTGCTGGAGCTTATTTTTGTTAGTGTCCTAAACTGCTGTATCGCGGTTTAAAACACTTTATAAACTTTATAGCCAAAGCTGCTTCGGCACACCAAGCGCGCAACCGTGCGCGCACCTACATAGGAAATGCCGGGGAGCCGTGCGCCAAAGCAGCTTCGGCTATAAAGTTTAAAAAGTGTTTTAAACCGCGATACAGCAGTTTAGGACACTAACAAAAATAAGCTCCGGCACCAGCTCAGGGTGAGCTCGGTATTTCCATCTTACACCTACCATATCATGTGCTAGGTTTCCTTTAATATGATATAAGGAAGTTTCACAGACCCAGCAACATTAGGGCACATTTACTTATCTCATCCCGGAGTTCACAGAATTGTGCGACAATAATGCCCTGTGCCGCAATTCACTAAGATCATGCTCCCGATATCCTGCATGTGTCGCTTGCGTGTGCCTTAGCTTACAGTCTGCAGAAGTACATGCACCCTCTGAATCTGTATCTGAACCTGGGAAAGGGGGGGTGGAATGGTGCTGTGTGTATATTATATATATAATCATACTTTGGCAAAAGTTTATTCAGTTTTTCTACTTTAAAAATAAACTTTATTCAGGATAAATGACAAAAAAAAAAAAGCTTCTTTTTTGACATTTGAAGTCTATTATTGGCTAAGTTTATAGAGAATAAAATATGTAATTAACCCTTTAGTGACACGGCCTTAAAATTCTCTAGTGACCGGGCATTTCGGGACATTTCTTTTTTATTTGGGGTTAAAAGTAGAAAAAAGGCTTTGTTTTGCAATTTATAGTACTTTTTAAAAAAAATTTCAAATAATGTTTATTTTGAGTTAATTAATGAATTCCCTATTTTGCTTTGGTTGTTTTGATATATAATGGGGCACATTCACACACCAAACATGTACCATATGCAAACACACACACACACACGCGCGCGCCATACGTGTACCATGTGCAAACACACACACGCGCGCGCGCCATACGTGTACCATGTGCAAACACACACACGCGCGCGCGCCATACGTGTACCATGTGCAAACACACACACGCGCGCGCACCATACGTGTACCATGTGCAAACACACACACGCGCGCGCGCCATACGTGTACCATGTGCAAACACACACGCGCGCGCCATACGTGTACCGTGTGCAAACACACACACGCGCGCGCCATACGTGTACCGTGTGCAAACACACACACACACACGTGCGCGAGCCATACGTGTACCGTGTGCAAACACACACACGCGCGCGCCATACGTGTACCATGTGCAAACACACACGCGCGCGCGCGCCATACGTGTACCATGTGCAAACACACACACGCGCGTGCCATACGTGTACCATGTGCAAACACACACGCGCGCCATACGTGTACCATGTGCAAACACACACACGCGCGCCATACGTGTACCATGTGCAAACACACACACGCGCGCCATACGTGTACCATGTGCAAACACACACGCGCGCGCCATACGTGTACCATGTGCAAACACACACGCGTGCGCCATACGTGTACCATGTGCAAACACACACGCGTGCGCCATACGTGTACCATGTGCAAACACACACGCGTGCGCCATACGTGTACCATGTGCAAACACACACGCGTGCGCCATACGTGTACCATGTGCAAACACACACGCGTGCGCCATACGTGTACCATGTGCAAACACACACACACGCGCCATACGTGTACCATGTGCAAACACACACACACGCGCCATACGTGTACCATGTGCAAACACACACACACGCGCCATGGGTTTTGCAGCCAGATAGTGTTGCAGAGAGCACAGCAGATTTTTTGTGGCAAATAACCTTTTAAAAAGCATCAAAAAAGCGAGTGTGCATTGATCCTAAGGGTGATGCCACACATGGCGTTTTGAAACAGTTTTTGGTTTGTTTTTAAGCAGTCCGTTTAAAAACGCATGCGTTTTTGTCCGTTTTTAATTGCGCAAATTTGGAAAACCTGTCAAAAACTGATGCGTTTTTTAACGGATTGCTTGGGGCTTATTAATCGGGTTATTAATCGCATGCGTTTCCCGGTAAACGCATAAGCGATTAGCCGGAGCCCCGCCCACTGCGCGCAAGCGTCGCGTTATGAACGCGACGATAGCGGGACGTGTGAACGTGCACTTACCTCTAACACCCACGATCGGTGCCAGCACCGATCGCGGGTGTTTTCCCGCTGATCGCTGCCGGTGGGCGCCGCCATCTTTTCGGGGATCGCCGCTCCTCGTGACATCATCGGGGAGTGGCGATCCATCCCCATGGTAGCCTCGGGTCTAATGTATGAGGAGTAAAATCCATATATACTGCCATACTGCAGTATGGCAGTATGTGATAGGATCGTACAGACAACCTAGGGTTAAAGTATCCTAGGGATAGTAAAAATAAAAAAAAGTTTAAAAAAAAATTATAATAAAAATAACCCTAAAAACTCAAATCACCCCCCTTTACCTAGAACTGATATAAATAAACAGTAAAAATCACAAACACATCAGGTATCGCCGCGTCCGAAAATGCCCGATCAAAATATGATAATGGTTTTTCACTGTGTTTAATCCCGTAACGGAAAATCGCGCCCAAAGTCGAAAATGGCACTTTTTTTGTCATTTTTAAAAAAAAAATGACAGAAAATGTGATCACAAGGCCATACAATCCGCAAAAAACGACACCACCCACAGCTCCATACACCAAAGTATAAAAAAGTTATTAGCGCCAGAAGATGGCAAAATCCCCCCCAAAATTTTTGTACAGGAGGTTTTCATTTTTTTAAATGTATGATAACATTATAAAACCTATATAAATTTGTTATCCCTGTAATCGTACCGACCCAAAGAATAAAGTAGACCTGGCATTTGGGGTGCACAGTGAAATCCGTAAGATCCAAGCCCACAAAAAAAAAAAAAAAACGACACAAATGCGTTTTTTTTTTTTAACCAATTTCACTGCATTTGGAATTTTTTTCCCGCTTCCCAGTACACGGCATGGAATAATAAATACCATCTCTATGAAGTGCAATTTGTTACGCAGAAAATAAGCCGTCACACAGCTCTGTACATGGAAAAATAAAAAAGTTATGGATTTTTGATCATGCGGAGTGAAAAATGAAAAAACAAAAGGGCCAGGTCCTGAAAGGGTTTTTGGATCCAGTAACAAATAGATAAGTGCATCTACATTTTTACTTCCTGATATTCATTGTGTGAGTTTTATTGCACCCAAGTAGATCTGAAGGTATTTTACTTGCATAATCTGTATATTGTGAGGGGGGTATAGGGAGGCAGTCACCTTGCTTATCTAGACAGTATAGTCACAGGTGCTGCCTAATTAATAGTGGGGTGTGGCTATCTAATTAGCAGCCTTTATATACTTCTGTGGTCAGTTTGTTTGGTGGTTTGCAGCCAGATCTTCTGCAGTGAGCTCTGCAGATTTTTGTGGCAGATAACCTTTTTAAAAAGCATCAGAAATAACGAGTGTGTGAGCTTGGCGGCGAGTGTGCATTGATCTGAAATGTGTGCAGTGTCTTAAGTGTGACTTAGGTTTAAGGGACATAAGTTTGAGGGGCTTTAGCAGGTAACTTCTGTATTTTGTGTTACTTTGACTGTAAATTCTTCTTTTCTTCCGTATTTCTCTTGTAATCCCCATTAGAACAATGGACTCCATAAGTGGCATTGCTACACAGTGTACATCCTGTGCCATGTATGCTGTCCTTGAACAGCCGTTCGGGGGGGTATATACTGCTGTGTGGGATGTGTGAGGGGGGGTATATACTGCTGTGTGGGATGTGTGAGGGGGGGTATATACTGCTGTGTGGGATGTGTGAGGGGGGGTATATACTGCTGTGTGGGATGTGTGAGGGGGGGGGGTATATACTGCTGTGTGGGATGTGTGAGGGGGGGGGTATATACTGCTGTGTGGGGTGTGTGAGGGGGAATACTGCTGTGTGGGGTGTGTGAGGGGGTATATACTGCTGTGTGGGATGTGTGAGGGGGGGTATATACTGCTGTGTGGGATGTGTGAGGGGGGGGTATATACTGCTGTGTGGGATGTGTGAGGGGGGGTATATACTGCTGTGTGGGATGTGTGAGGGGGGGGTATATACTGCTGTGTGGGATGTGTGAGGGGGGGGTATATACTGCTGTGTGGGATGTGTGAGGGGGGGTATATACTGCTGTGTGGGATGTGTGAGGGGGGGTATATACTGCTGTGTGGGATGTGTGAGGGGGGGGGGTATATACTGCTGTGTGGGATGTGTGAGGGGGGGGGGTATATACTGCTGTGTGGGATGTGTGAGGGGGGGGTATATACTGCTGTGTGGGATGTGTGAGGGGGGGTATATACTGCTGTGTGGGATGTGTGAGGGGGGGGTATATACTGCTGTGTGGGATGTGTGAGGGGGGGTATATACTGCTGTGTGGGATGTGTGAGGGGGGGTATATACTGCTGTGTGGGATGTGTGAGGGGGGGTATATACTGCTGTGTGGGATGTGTGAGGGGGGGTATATACTGCTGTGTGGGATGTGTGAGGGGGGGTATATACTGCTGTGTGGGATGTGTGAGGGGGGGTATATACTGCTGTGTGGGATGTGTGAGGGGGGGTATATACTGCTGTGTGGGATGTGTGAGGGGGGGGGTATATACTGCTGTGTGGGATGTGTGAGGGGGGGGGTATATACTGCTGTGTGGGATGTGTGAGGGGGGGGGGTATATACTGCTGTGTGGGATGTGTGAGGGGGGGGGTATATACTGCTGTGTGGGATGTGTGAGGGGGGGGGTATATACTGCTGCGTGGGATGTGTGAGGGGGGGTATATACTGCTGTGTGGGATGTGTGAGGGGGGGTATATACTGCTGTGTGGGATGTGTGAGGGGGGGTATATACTGCTGTGTGGGATGTGTGAGGGGGGGTATATACTGCTGTGTGGGATGTGTGAGGGGCTATATACTGCTGTGTGGGATGTGTGAGGGGGGGTATATACTGCTGTGTGGGATGTGTGAGGGGGGGTATATACTGCTGCGTGGGATGTGTGAGGGGGGGTATATACTGCTGTGTGGGATGTGTGAGGGGGGGTATATACTGCTGTGTGGGATGTGTGAGGGGCTATATACTGCTGTGTGGGATGTGTGAGGGGGGTATATACTGCTGTGTGGGATGTGTGAGGGGGGGTACATACTGCTGTGAGGGGGGGTATATACTGCTGTGAGGGGGGGTATATACTGCTGTGTGGGATGTGTGAGGGGGGGGGTATATACTGCTGTGTGGGATGTGTGAGGGGGGGTATATACTGCTGCGTGGGATGTGTGAGGGGGGGTATATACTGCTGTGTGGGATGTGTGAGGGGGGCTATATACTGCTGTGTGGGATGTGTGAGGGGCTATATACTGCTGTGTGGGATGTGTGAGGGGGGTATATACTGCTGTGTGGGATGTGTGAGGGGGGGTACATACTGCTGTGAGGGGGGGTATATACTGCTGTGAGGGGGGGTATATACTGCTGTGTGGGATGTGTGAGGGGGGGTATATACTGCTGTGTGGGATGTGTGAGGGGGGGTATATACTGCTGTGTGGGATGTGTGAGGGGCTATATACTGCTGTGTGGGATGTGTGAGGGGGGGTATATACTGCTGTGTGGGATGTGTGAGGGGGGGTATATACTGCTGCGTGGGATGTGTGAGGGGGGGTATATACTGCTGTGTGGGATGTGTGAGGGGGGGTATATACTGCTGTGTGGGATGTGTGAGGGGCTATATACTGCTGTGTGGGATGTGTGAGGGGGGTATATACTGCTGTGTGGGATGTGTGAGGGGGGGTACATACTGCTGTGAGGGGGGGTATATACTGCTGTGAGGGGGGGTATATACTGCTGTGTGGGATGTGTGAGGGGGGGGTATATACTGCTGTGTGGGATGTGTGAGGGGGGGTATATACTGCTGCGTGGGATGTGTGAGGGGGGGTATATACTGCTGCGTGGGATGTGTGAGGGGGGGTATATACTGCTGCGTGGGATGTGTGAGGGGGGGTATATACTGCTGTGTGGGATGTGTGAGGGGGGGTATATACTGCTGTGTGGGATGTGTGAGGGGCTATATACTGCTGTGTGGGATGTGTGAGGGGGGTATATACTGCTGTGTGGGATGTGTGAGGGGGGGTATATACTGCTGCGTGGGATGTGTGAGGGGGGGTATATACTGCTGTGTGGGATGTGTGAGGGGGGCTATATACTGCTGTGTGGGATGTGTGAGGGGCTATATACTGCTGTGTGGGATGTGTGAGGGGGGTATATACTGCTGTGTGGGATGTGTGAGGGGGGGTACATACTGCTGTGAGGGGGGGTATATACTGCTGTGAGGGGGGGTATATACTGCTGTGTGGGATGTGTGAGGGGGGGTATATACTGCTGTGTGGGATGTGTGAGGGGCTATATACTGCTGTGTGGGATGTGTGAGGGGGGGTATATACTGCTGCGTGGGATGTGTGAGGGGGGGTATATACTGCTGTGTGGGATGTGTGAGGGGGGTATATACTGCTGTGTGGGATGTGTGAGGGGCTATATACTGCTGTGTGGGATGTGTGAGGGGGGTATATACTGCTGTGTGGGATGTGTGAGGGGGGGTACATACTGCTGTGAGGGGGGGTACATACTGCTGTGAGGGGGGGTATATACTGCTGTGAGGGGGGGTATATACTGCTGTGTGGGATGTGTGAGGGGGGGGGCTATATACTGCTGTGTGGGATGTGTGAGGGGGGTATATACTGCTGTGTGGGATGTGTGAGGGGGGGTACATACTGCTGTGAGGGGGGGTATATACTGCTGTGAGGGGGGGTATATACTGCTGTGTGGGATGTGTGAGGGGGGGTATATACTGCTGTGTGGGATGTGTGAGGGGGGGTATATACTGCTGCGTGGGATGTGTGAGGGGGGGTATATACTGCTGCGTGGGATGTGTGAAGGGGGGTATATACTGCTGCGTGGGATGTGTGAGGGGGGGTATATACTGCTGTGTGGGATGTGTGAGGGGGGGGTATATACTGCTGTGTGGGATGTGTGAGGGGGGGTATATACTGCTGCGTGGGATGTGTGAGGGGGGGTATATACTGCTGTGTGGGATGTGTGAGGGGGGTATATACTGCTGTGTGGGATGTGTGAGGGGGGGTATATACTGCTGTGTGGGATGTGTGAGGGGGGGTATATACTGCTGTGTGGGATGTGTGAGGGGGGGTATATACTGCTGTGTGGGATGTGTGAGGGGGGGTATATACTGCTGTGTGGGATGTGTGAGGGGGGGGGTATATACTGCTGTGTGGGATGTGTGAGGGGGGGGGGTATATACTGCTGTGTGGGATGTGTGAGGGGGGGTATATACTGCTGTGTGGGATGTGTGAGGGGGGGGGTATATACTGCTGTGTGGGATGTGTGAGGGGGGGGGGTATATACTGCTGTGTGGGATGTGTGAGGGGGGGGTATATACTGCTGTGTGGGATGTGTGAGGGGGGGTATATACTGCTGTGTGGGATGTGTGAGGGGGGGGGTATATACTGCTGTGTGGGATGTGTGAGGGGGGGGGGGTATATACTGCTGTGTGGGATGTGTGAGGGGGGGGGTATATACTGCTGTGTGGGATGTGTGAGGGGGGGGGGTATATACTGCTGTGTGGGATGTGTGAGGGGGGGGGGGTATATACTGCTGTGTGGGATGTGTGAGGGGGGGGGGTATATACTGCTGTGTGGGATGTGTGAGGGGGGGGGGTATATACTGCTGTGTGGGATGTGTGAGGGGGGGGGGTATATACTGCTGTGTGGGATGTGTGAGGGGGGGGGGTATATACTGCTGTGTGGGATGTGTGAGGGGGGGGGGTATATACTGCTGGGGGGGGGGGGTATATACTGCTGTGTGGGATGTGTAAAAAATTGGTCATTTAGATCCAGAATCTGGGCTTCCAGATGAGCAAGTTTCAAGGCTGCGGGCAATTGATAATATGGAACGAAGTTTGCTGCTCCAGGAGCACAAACTCTCTGGGGAAGATGGGTGTGGGGAGGGAAGTATGGAGGTGCAGAGTGAGGGGGCAGATGGGTGTGGGGGGGGAAAGTATGGAGGTGCAGAGTGAGGGGGCAGATGGGTGTGGGGGGGGAAAGTATGGAGGTGCAGAGTGAGGGGGCAGATGGGTGTGGGGAGGGAAGTATGGAGGTGCAGAGTGAGGGGGCAGATGGGTGTGGGGAGGGAAGTATGGAGGTGCAGAGTGAGGGGGCAGATGGGTGTGGGGAGGGAAGTATGGAGGTGCAGAGTGAGGGGGCAGATGGGTGTGGGGAGGGAAGTATGGAGGTGCAGAGGGAGGGGGCAGATGGGTGTGGGGGGGGGAAAGTATGGAGGTGCAGAGGGAGGGGGCAGATGGGTGTGGGGGGGGGGGAAAGTATGGAGGTGCAGAGGGAGGGGGCAGATGGGTGTGGGGGGGGGAAAGTATGGAGGTGCAGAGGGAGGGGGCAGATGGGTGTGGGGGGGGGGGAAAGTATGGAGGTGCAGAGGGAGGGGGCAGATGGGTGTGGGGGGGGGGAGTATGGAGGTGCAGAGGGAGGGGGCAGATGGGTGTGGGGAGGGAAGTATGGAGGTGCAGAGTGAGGGGGCAGATGGGTGTGGGGAGGGAAGTATGGAGGTGCAGAGTGAGGGGGCAGATGGGTGTGGGGAGGGAAGTATGGAGGTGCAGAGTGCGGGGGCAGATGGGTGTGGGGAGGGAAGTATGGAGGTGCAGAGTGAGGGGGCAGATGGGTGTGGGGAGGGAAGTATGGAGGTGCAGAGTGAGGGGGCAGATGGGTGTGGGGAGGGAAGTATGGAGGTGCAGAGTGAGGGGGCAGATGGGTGTGGGGAGGGAAGTATGGAGGTGCAGAGTGCGGGGGCAGATGGGTGTGGGGAGGGAAGTATGGAGGTGCAGAGTGAGGGGGCAGATGGGTGTGGGGAGGGAAGTATGGAGGTGCAGATGGCTGTGGGGAGGGAAGTATGGAGGTGCAGAGTGAGGGGGCAGCTAGTTGGGTAACATGTAGAGCAGTGGTGGCGGACCTTTTAGAGACTGAGTGCCCAAACTACAACCAAAATCCACTTATTTACCATGAAGTGCCAGCATGGCATTTCAAGCTGTAACTTATTGCTACCTGTTCTTTAACATCATTCAATTGTATTGGCCCCCTGAGGCCACCAATACAGTTGAAAGAAGGAGGACAAATTCAGACCATCATTGTCCAGGAGGAATGGTGGGTCCAGCAGGATGAGCTCCAAAGGCAATGCAGTTCTGTCAACACCTTCTCACTTTTCCCGCAGTTTCAAACAACCAATAAAGTGTTGCTTTAAAATAGCATTGTTGTTAAGTTGCTGGGGACTGCCATGGCCTGAGTGCCCAAAGAAAGGGCTCCGAGTGCCACCTCTGGCACCCGTGCCATAGGTTCGCCACCACTGATGTAGAGGGAAGAGTTGTAGGGAGTCTAGTCCTGATCTGGTGCACCCCAATAAGTTTGCCAGACTGGCGGATGAGGGGGATATCAGCTCTGGGGTAGCAATGCTGCAGAAAGACATGGCCGCTAGCAACCAGGGGAATGTCTGCTCTAGTAAGAAGGGTAATGGGAGCAGAGGCAAGGTCAGACAGGTGCTGGTAGTGGGAGATTCCATTATTAGGGGAACACACAGGGCAATCTGTCACAAAGACCGTGCATACCAAACAGTGGGGGTAATTTACTAAGGGCCCGATTCGCGATTTCCCGACGTGTTACCCGAATATTTCCGATTTGCACCGATTTTCCCTGAATTGCCCCGGGATTTTGGCGCATCGGCGCTGTCATGCACGTGACGGAAATCGGGGGGCGTGGCCGAACGGTAACCTGACAGATTCTGAAAAACCGCCACATTTAAAAAAAAAAAACAAAAAAAAAAATTGGTCGCACGGGCCATACTCACATGCACCACGATGAAGACGATGAACTCCGGGGCATTTCGGCGGACTTCGGCGCAGCAGCGCCACCTGGTGGACATCGGGCGCAGGACCTTCATGAATCGCCGGAAGACCCGAACGCTCGTCGGAGAAGCCGCCGCTGGAACGCGAATGGACCGGGTAAGTAAATGTGCCCCAATGTGTTGTTTGCCGGGTGCTCGGGTTCGGCATGTTGCGGATCGTGTTGACAGATTACTGGGAGGGGCTGGTGAGGAACCAGCGGTCATGGTCCACATTGGCACTACTGACACAGTAACAGGTAGGTGGAAGGTCCTTAAAAATGATTTCAGAGATTTAGGCCATAAGCTCAGGGCAAGGACCTCCGAAATACTGCCTGTACCACGTGCCACACCAGAAAGGCAGCGGGAGATCAAGGAGGTAAATAAGTGGCTCAAAAGTTGGTGTAGGAAGGAGGGGTTTGGGTTCATGGAGAACTGGGCTGAGTTTTCTGTCGGCTACAGGCTCTACAGTAGGGATGGGCTGCACCTCAATGGGGAGGGGGCCGCTGTTTTAGGGGAAAAAATGGCTAGAAGGTTGGAGGAGTGTTTAAACTAGAGACCTGGGGGGAGGGCAACTACACTTGTGCAGGGCAAATAGACGGTGTACATAGAGAGCTGGGAAGAGCCATAGTCCATGGGGGAGGAAGGGGGGCTGGAATGAGATTGGGGAATAAGGACAAAAGGAATACGGACAGGGAAAACCATATAAAGTGTATGTACACAAATGCCAGAAGCCTCACAAACAAAATGGAGGAACTGGAACTCTTGATGTTGGAACGGAAATCTGATATAGTGGGTATCAGCGAGACATGGCTGGACAGTAGCTATGACTGGGCTGTTACTATAGATGGTTATAGTCTTTTTAGAAAGGATCGTATAAATAAAAAGGGGGAGGGGTTTGTTTATATGTGAATTCTTGCCTCAAGCCCGTCCTGCGAGATGACATCAGTAACGCAAATGTGGAGTCCCTATGGGTGGAGATAAGAGGAGGGAAAAAGAATAATAAAATATTACTAGGGGTTTGTTATAAGGCTCCAAATATAATGGAGGCAGCAGAGGAAATGCTGATAAGTGAAATGGATGCGGCTTCAAAGCACAAGGAAGGACTGATCATGGGGAACTTCAATTACCCAGATATCGACTGGGGTGCAGAAACCTGCAGGTCCTTCAAAGGTAGCAAGTTCTTGTCAACAACAAAAGACAATTACCTGTCACAGCTAGTCCTGGAGCCAACAAGAGGGGGGGCACTGCTGGACCTTATCCTTACCAACAGACCCGATAGGGTATCAAAACTTCTAGGCATAGACTGGGATAATGTTCTCAAAGACAAAAGCCCCCCCCCCCCCAAAACAAAAAAAAATGGGACTACTCATATATTATAAAAAAAAGTCCTGTGAGAAACACATACCTTATGGGAAAAAGCATAAAAGGAACAAGAAAAACCCTATGTGGTAACTAATCATGTAAGGAAAGCAATAAGCGAGAAAGATAAGGCGTTTAAGGTGCTAAAACGTGAAGGGAGCGATGAGGCATTACAGGATTATAGAGAGAAAAATAAATCCTGTAAAAAGCAGATAAAGGCCGCAAAAATAGAGACTGAGAGAAATATTGCCAGGAAGAGCAAAAATAATCCCAAATTTATTTTTTAAGTATATAAATGACAAGAAACTAAAAACAGAGAGTGTGGGTCCCCTTAGAAATAACATGGGGGTCATGGTGGAAGGAGATGAGGAAAGGGCCAATCTACTGAATGTCGCCTTCTCAACTGTCTTTACCCAGGAAAATCCCCTGGCGGAAGACACAATGAGGAATAATGTAAATTTTCTTTGGAATGTCAACAGTTTAACCCAGGAAGAGGTACGGCGCCGCCTCGCAACCACTAAGATAGATAAATCACCTTGGCCAGTTGGCATACACCCCCGGGTTCTGCATGAATTATGTACGGTGATAGACAGACCGTTATTTTTAATATTTGAAGATTCACTGAGGACTGGTTATGTTCCACAGGACTGGCGCATAGCAAATGTGGTACCAATATACAAAAAAGGATCAAATAGCGATCCTGGAAACTACAGACCCGTGAGTCTAACTGCTGTGGTGGGGAAAATATTTGAGGGGTTTATTAGAGATGCTATCCTGGAGTATCTCACTGTGCACAACCTTATAACCCAGCGTCAGCATGGGTTTATGAGAGATCGGTCCTGTCAGACTAATCTGATTGGTTTCTACGAGGAGGTAAGTTCAAGACTGGATCTGGGGGACGCTGTGGATGTTGTATATCTGGACTTTTCAAAGGCATTTGACACCGTGCCACATAAAAGGTTGGTACATAAAATGAGACTGCTGGGAATAGGAGAAAATCTGTGTATTTGTGCAAGTAATTGGCTTAGTGATAGAAAACAGAGGGTGGTCATTGATGGCACATTCTCAGATTGGGTTGATGTTACCAGTGGAGTGCCACAGGGGTCAGTATTGGGGCCACTTCTTTTTAATATTTTTATTAATGACCTTGTAGTGGGTTTACACAGTCAAGTTTCAATATTTGCAGATGATACTAAGCTGTGTAAAGTAATAAATACTGAGGTCGATAGTAAAGCATTACAGAGGGATTTGTGGAAGCTTGAGGAGTGGGCAGAGAAATGGTTGATGAGGTTTAACCGGTTAAGGACCGGGCCCTTTCCCGTTTTTTCATTTCCATTTTTCACTCCCCGCCTTCAAAAATCTATAACTTTTTTATTATTACACGTAAAGAGCTATGTGACAGCTCGTTTTTTGCGTAACAAATTGCACTTCATAGTGATCGCATTGAATATTCCATGCCATGTACTGGGAAGCGGGAAAAAAATTCCAAATGCAGTGAAAATGGTGAAAAAACACATTTGTGTCGTATTCTTGTGGGCTTGGATATTACGGCTTTCACTTCACGCCACAAATGATGCATCCAATTTATTCTTTTGGTCAGTACGATTACAGGGATACCAAATTTGTATAGGTTTTATAATGTTTTCATACATTTACAAAAATTAAAACCTCATGAACAAAATTTTTTTTTTTATTTTGCCGTCTTCTTGTGATTATAACTTTTCCATACTTTTTTAATTTTTATTTTTACTATTTTTCAGACTTCCTAGGGTACTTTAACCCTAGGTTGTCTGATCGACCCTACCATATACTGCCATACTACAGTATGGCAGTATATGGGGATTTTACTCCTCATACATTACAATGTGCTGATAGCACATTGTTATGAATGGGTTAACCATGGCGACTGATCGCTGCTCCCCGATGACGTCACGGGGAGCGTCGATCCTAGGAAAGAAGGCGGCGCCCACGCACCGCCATCTGTTTGAAGCTGCCGGCAGCGATCGCGGGTGTTACCGGTAAGCCTTTGCTGCAATATGCAGCAGAGACTTGCCGGCTATGGAGAGGGCTCGGACCGCGAGCCCTATCCATGCATCGGAACGCGACCACTGCCGTGAATACACGGCGGGCGGTCGCGAACCGGTTAATGTAGATAAATGTAAAGTTATGCACTTGGGCCGTGGAAACAAAAAGTATAATTATGTTCTAAACAGTCAATTACTTGGTAAAACTGGAGCTGAAAAGGACTTGGGGGTATTGGTGGTTGGTAATTAATTTTAGTGACCAGAGCCAGGAGGCTGCTGTTAAAGCAATTAAAAGTATAGAATGTATCAAGAGAGGAATAGATTCTCATGATAAAGACATAGTTTTGACCTTTTCAAATCCCTGGTCAGACCACACATGGAATATTGTGTACAGTTTTGGGCACCAGTGTATAAAAAGGATATAGTAGAGCTGGAACGGGTGCAGAGGAGAGCAACCATGATTATTAGGGGAATGGGGGGATTAGAATACACTGACAGATTACAAAATTTGGAATTATTCAGTTTAGAAAAAAAGACGACTGAGGGGAGACCTCATTACAATGTACAAATACCTGAACGGACAGTACAAGGATCTCTCCAAAGATCTTTTTATACCTAGGACTGTGATCAGGACAAGGGGACATCCTCTACGCCTAGAGGAGAGGAGGTTCTCTACCATCACCATAGAAAGGGGGCATCCTCTATACCTAGAGGAGAGGAGGTTCTACCATCACCATAGACAGGGGGCATCCTCTACACCTAGAGGAGAGGAGGTTCTACCATCACCATAGACAGGGGGCATCCTCTACACCTAGAGGAGAGGAGGTTCTACCATCACCATAGACAGGGGGCATCCTCTACACCTAGAGGAGAGGAGGTTCTACCATCACCATAGACAGGGGGCATCCTCTACACCTAGAGGAGAGGAGGTTCTACCATCACCATAGACAGGGGGCATCCTCTACACCTAGAGGAGAGGAGGTTCTACCATCACCATAGACAGGGGACATTCTCTACACCTAGAGGAGAGGAGGTTCTACCATCACCATAGACAGGGGACATCCTCTACACCTAGAGGAGAGGAGGATCTACCATCACCATAGACAGGGGACATTCTCTACACCTAGAGGAGAGGAGGATCTACCATCACCATAGACAGGGGACATCCTCTACACCTAGAAGAGAGGCGATTCTACCATCACCATAGACAGGGGGCATCCTCTACACCTATAGGAAAGGAGGTTCTACCATCACCATAGACAGGGGGCATCCTCTACACCTAGAGGAGGTTCTACCATCACCATAGACAGGGGGCATCCTCTACACCTAGAGGAGGTTCTACCATCGCCATAGACAGGGGGCATCCTCTACACCTAGAGGAGAGGAGGTTCTACCATCACCATAGACAGGGGACATCCTCTACACCTAGAGGAGAGGAGGATCTACCATCACCATAGACAGGGGGCATCCTCTACACCTAGAGGAGAGGAGGTTCTACCATCACCATAGACAGGGGACATCCTCTACACCTAGAGGAGAGGAGGATCTACCATCACCATAGACAGGGGGCATCCTCTACACCTAGAGGAGAGGAGGTTCTGCCATCACCATAGACAGGGGCAACCTCTACACCTAGAGGAGAGGAGGTTCTACCATCACCATAGACAGGGGGCATCCTCTACACCTAGAGGAGGTTCTACCATCGCCATAGACAGGGGGCATCCTCTACACCTAGAGGAGAGGAGGTTCTACCATCACCATAGACAGGGGACATCCTCTACACCTAGAGGAGAGGAGGATCTACCATCACCATAGACAGGGGGCATCCTCTACACCTAGAGGAGAGGAGGTTCTACCATCACCATAGACAGGGGACATCCTCTACACCTAGAGGAGAGGAGGATCTACCATCACCATAGACAGGGGGCATCCTCTACACCTAGAGGAGAGGAGGTTCTGCCATCACCATAGACAGGGGCAACCTCTACACCTAGAGGAGAGGAGGTTCTGCCATCACCATAGACAGGGGGCATCCTCTACACCTAGAGGAGAGGAGGTTCTACCATCACCATAGATAGGAGGCATCCTCTACACCTAGAAGAGAGGAGTTTCTACCATCACCATAGACAGGGGGCATCCTCTACACCTAGAGGAGAGGCGATTCTACCATCACCATAGACAGGGGGCATCCTCTACACCTAGAGGAGAGGCGATTCTACCATCACCATAGACAAAGGTTCTTTACTGTAAGAGCAGTGAGACTATGGAACTCTCTGCTGCAGGAGGTTGTTATGGCGGACTCTATGTACATGTGCAGGAGGTTGTTATGGAGGACTCTATGTACATGTGCAGGAGGTTGTTATGGAGGACTCTATGTACATGTGCAGGAGGTTGTTATGGAGGACTCTATGTACATGTGCAGGAGGTTGTTATGGCGGTCTCTATGTACATGTGCAGGAGGTTGTTATGGAGGACTCTATGTACATGTGCAGGAGGTTGTTATGGAGGACTCTATGTACATGTGCAGGAGGTTGTTATGGGGGACTCTATGTACATGTGCAGGAGGTTGTTATGGAGGATTCTATGTACATGTGCAGGAGGTTGTTATGGCGGACTCTATGTACATGTGCAGGAGGTTGTTATGGCGGTCTCTATGTACATGTGCAGGAGGTTGTTATGGAGGACTCTATGTACATGTGCAGGAGGTTGTTATGGAGGACTCTATGTACATGTGCAGGAGGTTGTTATGGAGGACTCTATGTACATGTGCAGGAGGTTGTTATGGCGGACTCTATGTACATGTGCAGGAGGTTGTTATGGGGGACTCTATGTACATGTGCAGGAGGTTGTTATGGAGGACTCTATGTACATGTGCAGGAGGTTGTTATGGAGGACTCTATGTACATGTGCAGGAGGTTGTTATGGAGGACTCTATGTACATGTGCAGGAGGATGTTATGGGGGACTCTATGTACATGTGCAGGAGGTTGTTATGGAGGACTCTATGTACATGTGCAGGAGGTTGTTATGGCGGTCTCTATGTACATGTGCAGGAGGTTGTTATGGAGGACTCTATGTACATGTGCAGGAGGTTGTTATGGGGGACTCTATGTACATGTGCAGGAGGTTGTTATGGAGGACTCTATGTACATGTGCAGGAGGTTGTTATGGAGGACTCTATGTACATGTGCAGGAGGTTGTTATGGAGGACTCTATGTACATGTGCAGGAGGTTGTTATGGCGGTCTCTATGTACATGTGCAGGAGGTTGTTATGGCGGACTCTATGTACATGTGCAGGAGGTTGTTATGGAGGACTCTATGTACATGTGCAGGAGGTTGTTATGGAGGACTCTATGTACATGTGCAGGAGGTTGTTATGGGGGACTCTATGTACATGTGCAGGAGGTTGTTATGGAGGACTCTATGTACATGTGCAGGAGGTTGTTATGGAGGACTCTATGTACATGTGCAGGAGGTTGTTATGGAGGACTCTATGTACATGTGCAGGAGGATGTTATGGGGGACTCTATGTACATGTGCAGGAGGTTGTTTTGGCGGTCTCTATGTACATGTGCAGGAGGTTGTTATGGAGGACTCTATGTACATGTGCAGGAGGTTGTTATGGAGGACTCTATGTACATGTGCAGGAGGTTGTTATGGCGGTCTCTATGTACATGTGCAGGAGGTTGTTATGGGGGACTCTATGTACATGTGCAGGAGGTTGTTATGGCGGTCTCTATGTACATGTGCAGGAGGTTGTTATGGAGGACTCTATGTACATGTGCAGGAGGTTGTTATGGAGGACTCTATGTACATGTGCAGGAGGTTGTTATGGAGGACTCTATGTACATGTGCAGGAGGTTGTTATGGGGGACTCTATGTACATGTGCAGGAGGTTGTTATGGAGGACTCTATGTACATGTGCAGGAGGTTGTTATGGAGGACTCTATGTACATGTGCAGGAGGTTGTTATGGAGGACTCTATGTACATGTGCAGGAGGTTGTTATGGCGGTCTCTATGTACATGTGCAGGAGGTTGTTATGGAGGACTCTATGTACCTGTGCAGGAGGTTGTTATGGAGGACTCTATGTACATGTGCAGGAGGTTGTTATGGCGGACTCTATGTACATGTGCAGGAGGATGTTATGGGGGACTCTATGTACATGTGCAGGAGGTTGTTATGGAGGACTCTATGTACATGTGCAGGAGGTTGTTATGGAGGACTCTATGTACATGTGCAGGAGGTTGTTATGGGGGACTCTATGTACATGTGCAGGAGGTTGTTATGGAGGACTCTATGTACATGTGCAGGAGGTTGTTATGGCGGACTCTATGTACATGTGCAGGAGGTTGTTATGGCGGTCTCTATGTACATGTGCAGGAGGTTGTTATGGAGGACTCTATGTACATGTGCAGGAGGTTGTTATGGAGGACTCTATGTACATGTGCAGGAGGTTGTTATGGAGGACTCTATGTACATGTGCAGGAGGTTGTTATGGCGGACTATGTACATGTGCAGGAGGTTGTTATGGAGGACTCTATGTACATGTGCAGGAGGTTGTTATGGGGGACTCTATGTACATGTGCAGGAGGTTGTTATGGAGGACTCTATGTACATGTGCAGGAGGTTGTTATGGCGGACTCTATGTACATGTGCAGGAGGTTGTTATGGCGGTCTCTATGTACATGTGCAGGAGGTTGTTATGGAGGACTCTATGTACATGTGCAGGAGGTTGTTATGGAGGACTCTATGTACATGTGCAGGAGGTTGTTATGGAGGACTCTATGTACATGTGCAGGAGGTTGTTATGGCGGACTCTATGTACATGTGCAGGAGGTTGTTATGGCGGACTCTATGTACATGTGCAGGAGGTTGTTATGGCGGTCTCTATGTACATGTGCAGGAGGTTGTTATGGAGGACTCTATGTACATGTGCAGGAGGTTGTTATGGAGGACTCTATGTACATGTGCAGGAGGTTGTTATGGCGGTCTCTATGTACATGTGCAGGAGGTTGTTATGGAGGACTCTATGTACATGTGCAGGAGGTTGTTATGGAGGACTCTATGTACATGTGCAGGAGGTTGTTATGGCGGACTCTATGTACATGTGCAGGAGGTTGTTATGGAGGACTCTATGTACATGTGCAGGAGGTTGTTATGGCGGTCTCTATGTACATGTGCAGG
This sequence comes from Engystomops pustulosus, assembly GCF_040894005.1. NCBI lineage: Eukaryota > Metazoa > Chordata > Amphibia > Anura > Leptodactylidae > Engystomops > Engystomops pustulosus. Next base: position 8,131,218 of record NC_092417.1, read on the forward strand.
AGGTTGTTATGGCGGACTCTATGTACATGTGCAGGAGGTTGTTATGGAGGACTCTATGTACATGTGCAGGAGGTTGTTATGGCGGTCTCTATGTACATGTGCAGGAGGTTGTTATGGCGGTCTCTATGTACATGTGCAGGAGGTTGTTATGGCGGTCTCTATGTACATGTGCAGGAGATTGTTATGGCGGTCTCTATGTACATGTGCAGGAGGTTGTTATGGAGGACTCTATGTACATGTGCAGGAGGTTGTTATGGCGGACTCTATGTACATGTGCAGGAGGTTGTTATGGAGGACTCTATGTACATGTGCAGGAGGTTGTTATGGCGGACTCTATGTACATGTGCAGGAGGTTGTTATGGAGGACTCTATGTACATGTGCAGGAGGTTGTTATGGGGGACTCTATGTACATGTGCAGGAGGTTGTTATGGAGGACTCTATGTACATGTGCAGGAGGTTGTTATGGCGGACTCTATGTACATGTGCAGGAGGTTGTTATGGGGGACTCTATGTACATGTGCAGGAGGTTGTTATGGAGGACTCTATGTACATGTGCAGGAGGTTGTTATGGAGGACTCTATGTACATGTGCAGGAGGTTGTTATGGCGGTCTCTATGTACATGTGCAGGAGGTTGTTATGGCGGACTCTATGTACATGTGCAGGAGGTTGTTATGGAGGACTCTATGTACATGTGCAGGAGGTTGCTATGGCGGTCTCTATGTACATGTGCAGGAGGTTGTTATGGCGGTCTCTATGTACATGTGCAGGAGGTTGTTATGGCGGACTCTATGTACATGTGCAGGAGGTTGTTATGGAGGACTCTATGTACATGTGCAGGAGAGGCCTGGATGTCTTTCTGGAGAGGAAAAATATCACGGGTTATGGGGATAAAACATTTATTTAATTCTTGAAGGTTGGACTTGATGGACTTGCGTCTTTTTCCAGCCTTATATACTATGATACGTGTACCATATGCAAACACACACGCCATACATGTACCATATGCAAAGAGAAAAGAAAAAAATGTGGAGCGGCACCGTGTCAAGATAGGTCGGGTGCAGTTCTTCGTCAAGGGTCCGACAAACCCCGTTGTTCGTAGCAGTAAGTAACAGATGAAGCAGCACTCCGGAAGGGTAGCGTGAAAAACTTTTATTCCACCATTGATGCGACGTTTCGTCTTCTCTATGAAGACATTTTCAAGCGTATGCAAACACACATGCCATACATGTACCATATGCAAACACACACGCCATACATGTACCATATGCAAACACACACGCCATACATGTTCCATATGCAAACACACACGCCATACATGTTCCATATGCAAACACACACGCCATACATGTTCCATATGCAAACACACACGCCATACATGTTCCATATGCAAACACACACGCAAACACACACGCCATACATGTTCCATATGCAAACACACACGCCATACATGTTCCATATGCAAACACACACGCCATACATGTTCCATATGCAAACACACACGCCATACATGTTCCATATGCAAACACACACGCAAACACACACACCATACATTTACCATAAGCAAACACACACACACTCCATACGTGTACCATATGCAAACACACACATACCATGCGTGTCCTGTTTATATTTGGAACTTGGACCTGGATCGTGTCGCTGATCTCAGATGACTCATAAGCGTCTATAGAAATGTCATGTGACCTTCAGGAAGTCCCCAGTGTCACAAGATCTGGAGAACACAAGATTGTACAGATTCCTCCTTACACCCATCAATCCCCAACTAATCTGCGGAGATGAGGAAATCCTCACAATACAAAGTCACTAACACTGGATCTGTTTTATCTTCTAGTCTGAGGAACAATGGATTCTCTGAGGAGGAGAAGAAAGAAATAGAAAAGCTGAAGAAAGACAAACCCAATATGAGGATCATTTACTGAGAAAACCGGGAGCAGATCCCAGGACATTAAGGACAATTCTTCCTCCAGGATTAGGAGGTTTCCACACTGACCCCCACTAATACCAGGTGTATACAGGACACATATACAGAACCCCCTGTATCATATATTATACAGGATACAAGGGGTTACACACAGTGACCCCCACTAATACCAGGTGTATACAGGACACATATACAGAACCCCCTGTATCATATTATACAGGATACAAGGGGTTACACACAGTGACCCCCACTAATACCAGGTGTATACAGGACACATATACAGAACCCCCTGTATCATATTATACAGGATACAAGGGGTTACACACAGTGACCCCACTAATACCAGGTGTATACAGGACACATATACAGAACCCCCTGTATCATATTATACAGGATACAAGGGGTTACACACAGTGACCCCCACTAATACCAGGTGTATACAGGACACATATACAGAACCTCCTGTATCATATATTATACAGGATACAAGGGGTTACACACAGTGACCCCACTAATACCAGGTGTATACAGGACACATATACAGAACCCCCTGTACCATATATTATACAGGATACAAGGGGTTACACACAGTGACCCCCACTAATACCAGGTGTATACTGGACCCATATACAGAACCTCCTGTATCATATATTATACAGGATACAAGGGGTTACACACAGTGACCCCCACTAATACCAGGTGTATACAGGACACATATACAGAACCTCCTGTATCATATATTATACAGGATACAAGGGGTTACACACAGTGACCCCACTAATACCAGGTGTGTACAGGACACATATACAGAACCCCCTGTATCATATTATACAGGATACAAGGGGTTACACACAGTGACCCCCCCACTAATACCAGGTGTATACAGGACACATATACAGAACCCCCTGTATCATATATTATACAGGATACAAGGGGTTACACACAGTGACCCCCCCACTAATACCAGGTGTATACAGGACACATATACAGAACCCCCTGTATCATATATTATACAAGATACAAGGGGTTACACACAGTGACCCCACTAATACCAGGTGTATACAGGACACATATACAGAACCCCCTGTACCATATATTATACAGGATACAAGGGGTTACACACAGTGACCCCCCACTAATACCAGGTGTATACAGGACACATATACAGAACCCCCTGTATCATATACTATACAGGATACAAGGGGTTACACACAGTGACCCCACTAATACCAGGTGTATACAGGACACATATACAGAACCCCCTGTATCATATTATACAGGATACAAGGGGTTACACACAGTGACCCCCACTAATACCAGGTGTATACAGGACACATATACAGAACCCCCTGTATCATATTATACAGGATACAAGGGGTTACACACAGTGACCCCACTAATACCAGGTGTATACAGGACACATATACAGAACCTCCTGTATCATATATTATACAGGATACAAGGGGCTACACACAGAGACCCCACTAATACCAGGTGTATACAGGACACATATACAGAACCCCCTGTATCATATATTATACAGGATACAAGGGGTTACACACAGTGATCCCACTAATACCAGGTGTATACAGGACACATATACAGAACCCCCTGTATCATATATTATACAGGATACAAGGGGTTACACACAGTGACCCCCACTAATACCAGGTGTATACAGGACACATATACAGAACCTCCTGTATCATATATTATACAGGATACAAGGGGTTACACACAGTGACCCCACTAATACCAGGTGTATACAGGACACATATACAGAACCCCCTGTATCATATATTATACAGGATACAAGGGGTTACACACAGTGACCCCCACTAATACCAGGTGTATACAGGACCCATATACAGAACCTCCTGTACCATATATTATACAGGATACAAGGGGTTACACACAGTGACCCCACTAATACCAGGTGTATACAGGACCCATATACAGAACCTCCTGTATCATATATTATACAGGATACAAGGGGTTACACACAGTGACCCCACTAATACCAGGTGTGTACAGGACACATATACAGAACCCCCTGTATCATATTATACAGGATACAAGGGGTTACACACAGTGACCCCCCCACTAATACCAGGTGTATACAGGACACATATACAGAACCTCCTGTATCATATATTATACAGGATACAAGGGGTTACACACAGTGAGCCCACTAATACCAGGTGTATACAGGACACATATACAGAACCCCCTGTATCATATATTATACAGGATACAAGGGGTTACACACACTGACCCCCACTAATACCAGGTGTATACAGGACACATATACAGAACCCCCTGTATCATATATTATACAGGATACAAGGGGTTACACACAGTGACCCCACTAATACCAGGTGTATACAGGACACATATACAGAACCCCCTGTATCATATATTATACAGGATACAAGGGGTTACACACAGTGACCCCACTAATACCAGGTGTATACAGGACACATATACAGAACCCCCTGTATCATATATTATACAGGATACAAGGGGTTACACACAGTGACCCCCCCCCCCCCCACTAATACCAGGTGTATACAGGACCCATATACAGAACCTCCTGTATCATATATTATACAGGATACAAGGGGTTACACACAGTGACCCCACTAATACCAGGTGTATACAGGACACATATACAGAACCCCCTGTATCATATATTATACAGGATACAAGGGGTTACACACAGTGACCCCACTAATACCAGGTGTATACAGGACACACATACAGAACCCCCTGTACCATATATTATACAGGATACAAGGGGTTACACACAGTGACCCCACTAATACCAGGTGTATACAGGACACATATACAGAACCCCATGTATCATATATTATACAGGATACAAGGGGTTACACACAGTGACCCCACTAATACCAGGTGTATACAGGACACATATACAGAACCTCCTGTACCATATATTATACAGGATACAAGGGGTTACACACACTGACCCCCACTAATACCAGGTGTATACAGGACACATATACAGAACCCCCTGTATCATATATTATACAGGATACAAGGGGTTACACACAGTGACCCCACTAATACCAGGTGTATACAGGACACATATACAGAACCCCCTGTATCATATATTATACAGGATACAAGGGGTTACACACAGTGACCCCACTAATACCAGGTGTATACAGGACACATATACAGAACCCCCTGTATCCAGGGGCGTAACTGCAGCCGTAGCAGACGTAGCAATTGCTACGGGGCCCGGCAGGATCAGGGGCCCGTACTCGGCCCCTGGCTGTAGTTACTCCCCTGTAACGGGCAGCACAGCGATACCACAGAGATACAGGGCTGTATATAGGGGCGGGCACCATCCTCCTGCTCCATGCAGTCTGCGGAGGATCTTGATATCAGGAGGGAGAGAGGGAGGGGAGGAGACTGTCGGCAGCCAATCCCTGCTCGGGATGTCAGCAGAGCGGGAGACTGAACTTGAGAGAGTTGTCAGCACCTGAAGAGAAGCAGCAGCCTCCCCATAGCAGCCAGGAATCATCCACAGATAAGTGCTCCCTCCCCCCAGTGTCTCCTCACACTCTGCCTTAACCCCTTAGTGTCCTGTGTGCAGGAGCAGCTAAGAAGCTCCTGAGTGTCCCTTACAGACCCCTCTGCATCATCCCCTCATACCTTCCCCCACCACCCACTGCATTTCTACATTAATGTGAGGTTCTGCAGCAGCTGTTGTGATACAATCAGTGATAAATGTGGTGCGGTCAGTAATAAATGCGTTGCGGTCAGTGATAAATGTGGAGCGGTCAGTAATAAATGTGTTGCGGTCAGTGATAAATGTGGTGCGGTCAGTAATAAATGCGTTGCGGTCAGTGATAAATGTGGAGCGGTCAGTAATAAATGTGTTGCGGTCAGTAATAAATGCGTTGCGGTCAGTGATAAATGTGGTGCGGTCAGTAATAAATGCGTTGCGGTCAGTGATAAATGTGGAGCAGTCAGTAATAAATGCGTTGCGGTCAGTGATAAATGTGGTGCGGTCAGTAATAAATGCGTTGCGGTCAGTGATAAATGTGGAGCGGTCAGTAATAAATGTGTTGCGGTCAGTAATAAATGCGTTGCGGTCAGTGATAAATGTGGTGCGGTCAGTAATAAATGCGTTGCGGTCAGTGATAAATGTGGAGCGGTCAGTAATAAATGCGTTGCGGTCAGTGATAAATGTGGAGCGGTCAGTAATAAATGTGTTGCGGTCAGTAATAAATGCGATGCACGTCCAGACTAAGCAGTAACAGCCCCTTTAGGTGACATTATTCTGTCTGATTTGTGTATTATAATGTTCTGCAACAGCTTAAGTGTAAATAGGGAGGTTCTGCAGCAGCTGGCCTGTGTGTTGAGGGGTTCCGTCGGCAGTTGGCTCATGTATTGGGGGGTTCTGCAGCGGGGGGTGCATGTGTCGGGGGTTCTGCAGCGGGTGGTGCATGTGTCGGGGGTTCTGCAGCGGGTGGTGCATGCGGCGGGGGTTCTGCAGCGGGTGGTGCATGCGGCGGGGGTTCTGCAGCGGGTGGTGCATTTATCAGATGGTTCTGCAGCATTATTATTACATCTATTAATACAGTAAACCGGGTATAAGGAGACCTTCTGCAGAGCTTCATCCACTGCCAGTGTCTGTTATTCCCCTCCATTATAGAAAAAGATAGTGGAAACCCATGTAACACTAAGGACCTATGGTTGCAGGGGGCCCCAGCCAAAAATTTGCTATGGGGCCCACTCATTCCTAGTTACGCCACTGCCTGTATCATATATTATACAGGATACAAGGGGTTACACACACTGACCCCCACTAATACCAGGTGTATACAGGACACATATACAGAACCCCCTGTATCATATATTATACAGGATACAAGGGGTTACACACACTGACCCCCACTAATACCAGGTGTATACAGGACACATATACAGAACCCCCTGTATCATATATTATACAGGATACAAGGGGTTACACACAGTGACCCCCACTAATACCTGGTGTATACAGGACACATATACAGAACCTCCTGTACCATATATTATACAGGATACAAGGGGTTACACACAGTGACCCCACTAATACCAGGTGTATACAGGACACATATACAGAACCTCCTGTATCATATATTATACAGGATACAAGGGGTTACACACAGTGACCCCACTAATACCAGGTGTATACAGGACACATATACAGCACCTCCTGTATCATATATTATACAGGATACAAGGGGTTACACACAGTGACCCCACTAATACCAGGTGTATACAGGACACATATACAGAACCTCCTGTATCATATATTATACAGGATACAAGGGGTTACACACAGTGACCCCACTAATACCAGGTGTATACAGGACACATATACAGAACCCCCTGTATCATATATTATACAGGATACAAGGGGTTACACACAGTGACCCCCACTAATACCAGGTGTATACAGGACACATATACAGAACCCCCTGTATCATATATTATACAGGATACAAGGGGTTACACACAGTGACCCCACTAATACCAGGTGTATACAGGACACATATACAGAACCCCCTGTATCATATATTATACAGGATACAAGGGGTTACACACAGTGACCCCCACTAATACCAGGTGTATACAGGACACATATACAGAACCTCCGGTAACATATATTATACAGGATACAAGGGGTTACACACAGTGACCCCACTAATACCAGGTGTATACAGGACACATATACAGAACCTCCTGTACCATATATTATACAGGATACAAGGGATTACACACAGTGACCCCACTAATACCAGGTGTATACAGGACACATATACAGAACCCCCTGTATCATATATTATACAGGATACAAGGGGTTACACACAGTGACCCCACTAATACCAGGTGTATACAGGACACATATACAGAACCCCCTGTATCATATATTATACAGGATACAAGGGGTTACACACAGTGACCCCCCACTAATACCAGGTGTATACAGGACACATATACAGAACCCCCTGTATCATATATTATACAGGATACAAGGGGTTACACACAGTGACCCCACTAATACCAGGTGTATACAGGACACATATACAGAACCCCCTGTATCATATATTATACAGGATACAAGGGGTTACACACAGTGACCCCACTAATACCAGGTGTATACAGGACACATATACAGAACCTCCTGTATCATATATTATACAGGATACAAGGGGTTACACACAGTGACCCCACTAATACCAGGTGTATACAGGACACATATACAGAACCTCCTGTACCATATATTATACAGGATACAAGGGGTTACACACAGTGACCCCCACTAATACCAGGTGTATACAGGACACATATACAGAACCCCCTGTATCATATATTATACAGGATACAAGGGGTTACACACAGTGACCCCCCACTAATACCAGGTGTATACAGGACACATATACAGAACCCCCTGTATCATATATTATACAGGATACAAGGGGTTACACACAGTGACCCCACTAATACCAGGTGTATACAGGACACATATACAGAACCTCCTGTATCATATATTATACAGGATACAAGGGGTTACACACAGTGACTCCACTAATACCAGGTGTATACAGGACACATATACAGAACCTCCTGTATCATATATTATACAGGATACAAGGGGTTACACACAGTGACTCCACTAATACCAGGTGTATACAGGACACATATACAGAACCCCCTGTATCATATATTATACAGGATACAAGGGGTTACACACAGTGACCCCACTAATACCAGGTGTATACAGGACACATATACAGAACCCCCTGTATCATATATTATACATAATACAAGGGGTTACACACAGTGACCCCACTAATACCAGGTGTATACAGAACACATATACAGAACCCCCTGTATCATATATTATACAGGATACAAGGGGCTACACACAGAGACCCCACTAATACCAGGTGTGTACATTACACATATACAGAACCCCCTGTATCATATATTATACAGGATACAAGGGGCTACACACAGAGACCCCACTAATACCAGGTGTGTACAGGACACATATACAGAACCCCCTGTATCATATATTATACAGGATACAAGGGGCTACACACAGAGACCCCACTAATACCAGGTGTATACAGGACACATATACAGAACCTCCTGTACCATATATTATACAGGATACAAGGGGTTACACACAGTGACCCCACTAATACCAGGTGTATACAGGACACATATACACAACCCCCTGTATCATATATTATACAGGATACAAGGGGTTACACACAGTGACCCCACTAATACCAGGTGTATACAGGACACATATACAGAACCCCCTGTATCATATATTATACAGGATACAAGGGGTTACACACAGTGACCCCCACTAATACCAGGTGTATACAGGACACATATACAGAACCTCCGGTATCATATATTATACAGGATACAAGGGGTTACACACAGTGACCCCACTAATACCAGGTGTATACAGGACACATATACAGAACCTCCTGTATCATATATTATACAGGATACAAGGGGTTACACACAGTGACCCCACTAATACCAGGTGTATACAGGACACATATACAGAACCCCCTGTATCATATATTATACATAATACAAGGGGTTACACACAGTGACCCCACTAATACCAGGTGTATACAGGACACATATACAGAACCCCCTGTATCATATATTATACAGGATACAAGGGGTTACACACAGTGACCCCCCCACTAATACCAGGTGTATACAGGACACATATACAGAACCCCCTGTATCATATATTATACAGGATACAAGGGGCTACACACAGAGACCCCACTAATACCAGGTGTGTACAGGACACATATACAGAACCCCCTGTATCATATATTATACAGGATACAAGGGGCTACACACAGAGACCCCACTAATACCAGGTGTGTACAGGACACATATACAGAACCCCCTGTATCATATATTATACAGGATACAAGGGGTTAAACACAGTGGTCCCACTAATACCAGGTGTATACAGGACACATATACAGAACCCCCTGTATCATATATTATACAGAATACAAGGGGTTACACACAGTGACCCCACTAATACCAGGTGTATACAGGACACATATACAGAACCCCCTGTATCATATATTATACAGGATACAAGGGGTTACACACAGTGACCTCCACTAATACCAGGTGTATACAGGACACATATACAGAACCCCCTGTACCATATATTATACAGGATACAAGGGGTTACACACAGTGACCCCCACTAATACCAGGTGTATACAGGACACATATACAGAACCTCCTGTATCATATATTATACAGGATACAAGGGGTTACACACAGTGACCCCACTAATACCAGGTGTATACAGGATACATATACAGAACCCCCTGTATCATATATTATACAGGATACAAGGGGTTACACACAGTGACCCCACTAATACCAGGTGTATACAGGACACATATACAGAACCCCCTGTATCATATATTATACAGGATACAAGGGGTTACACACACTGACCCCCACTAATACCAGGTGTATACAGGACACATATACAGAACCTCCTGTATCATATATTATACAGGATACAAGGGGTTACACACAGTGACCCCACTAATACCAGGTGTATACAGGACACATATACAGAACCTCCTGTATCATATATTATACAGGATACAAGGGGTTACACACAGTGACCCCCCACTAATACCAGGTGTATACAGGACACATATACAGAACCCCCTGTATCATATATTATACAGGATACAAGGGGTTACACACAGTGACCCCCACTAATACCAGGTGTATACAGGACACATATACAGAACCTCCTGTACTATATATTATACAGGATACAAGGGGTTACACACAGTGACCCCACTAATACCAGGTGTATACAGGACACATATACAGAACCTCCTGTATCATATATTATACAGGATACAAGGGGTTACACACAGTGACCACACTAATACCAGGTGTATACAGGACACATATACAGAACCCCCTGTATCATATATTATACAGGATACAAGGGGTTACACACAGTGACCCCCCCCCCCCCCCCCACTAATACCAGGTGTATACAGGACACATATACAGAACCTCCTGTATCATATATTATACAGGATACAAGGGGTTACACACAGTGACCCCACTAATACCAGGTGTATACAGGACACATATACAGAACCTCCTGTACCATATATTATACAGGATACAAGGGGTTACACACAGTGACCCCCACTAATACCAGGTGTATACAGGACACATATACAGAACCCCCTGTATCATATATTATGATACAAGGGGTTACACACAGTGACCCCACTAATACCAGGTGTCCTGTATACACCTGGTATTAACCCCTTGTATCCTGTATAATATATGATACAGCGGGTTCTGTATATGTGTCCTGTATACACCTGGTATTAGTGGGGTCACTGTGTGTAACCCCTTGTATCCTGTATAATATATGATACAGGGGGTTCTGTATATGTGTCCTGTATACACCTGGTATTAGTGGGGGGTCACTGTGTGTAACCCCTTGTATCCTGTATAATATATGATACAGGAGGTTCTGTATATGTGTCCTGTATACACCTGGTATTAGTGGGGGTCACTGTGTGTAACCCCTTGTATCCTGTATAATATATGATACAGGACGTTCTGTATATGTGTACTGCATACACCTGGTATTAGTGGGGGTCACTGTGTGTAACCCCTTGTATCCTGTATGATATATGATACAGGAGGTTCTGTATATGTGTCCTGTATACACCTGGTATTAGTGGGGTCACTGTGTGTAACCCCTTGTATCCTGTATAATATATGATACAGGGGGTTATGAATGATTTTGCAAATGTTTTCCTCTCTTTGCCCCTACATGAAGATTGCCAGCACCTATTTGCCTTTACCAGTTCAGTATTCCAGTACATATGGTGCAGATTCCCACAAAGAGGGGGGGGGGGGGGCAAACTCCATACCCCACGGTCCTACAGGGAGTAGACCTGCAGACTAGGCCCCTTAATGGGTGATGTTCTGTTAAATATTATTGATGAACAATATTCTAATTTGGGTGTGAAAATGTACTCGGAAGAGTTGATCAAGCACAACATGGTCAATGAGATACAAATGTGAGGATTAAAATACAAATGGTGAGTAAGTGTGTAATAATCATGAGTGTAAGATCAGGACCATATATGGCCAGTACTTGAGTTGTATGGACATTCTTGATGTATACGTAAAATACAATGGAAGGAAACAACCCCCAACCACATCCATATGGCTTTACTATATAATGGTCTCTGTGTTAGCTGGTCATAAAGGAATGTTACCATATATGGTTATGGACAAGGCCAATGGATGAGTTTGGCTCATAATGTAACTCTATAGGACTGTAGTCTTTATAAGTGACTCTGTCCAAGGGGGAGGGGAACATTGAGCATATCAGACACACCAAGCTCGCTCTCACACGCTGACATATGTTGGAGATTTAAGGACACAAGATGGAGATGAAGAATGGAGGAAGAAAGACCAACACAAGATGATGAAACCTTCACCTGAACATAATTTCATGGGCTGACTGTAACACATGACTAATAATCTGCACAAGTTTTCTGTATTCTGCAACCTGGACGACGGCAATAAACGTAACTTTTTATAATAATTACTCTTAGTCCTTCTATTTTTAGAAGAACGTATTAAAGGACACGGGAAAGATTTAATATTCAATACGATATTTTATTACATGTTCTTTTACAGTAGGTGGATGACAGTATGTTATACTGTTTTGTGCCTCCATTTTACAGGTTTGCCAGGATGCATCTATTGACCTTATGTGTTTTCTGTTCCAGAAGGGTTACAAGCTTCCAGAGATAATCTCCAGTACTGCCAGGAGAAGGTGGTCTTCCTAGGCCGCAGCCACAGGCAGATACCTGACAGAGGAAAGAAAGCTGGCAGTCCAGAATGTGCCCCTGCCCTGAGGCCCTAAGCCTCTTTACATGTTTCTAGGACTGGCCAGCTCCTGCAGCCTGGGATAAGGTCTGCTGCCTCCAGCCTGATGCTGCCCCTTGATGACTGCATTGCCTCTTCCCCATTTGCCCTTAGTCAGGAGGCAATTGATGCATTCCACAGCCATAAGGTGGCAAATCCTGTCTGCCCCAACCCTAGGCATATCCTATTGAACCAAACCTTTTATTTTGCATCTAGGCCACAGGTGTCTTAGCCCAGGAACGTGGTGGCCTCCCCAGTGGCCCACTATTAAACCCGGTTACACTCGTGAGGGGAGCCCCTCATGTGTCAGTAGCTGCGGTCACCAATCTGCTCAGCAAGGCCAGCGAGTTGATCCTAGATCACTCAATTACTGTGTAAACCCCACATGACTTGCACAGTGGGGGTCATTTACTAAGGGCCCGATTTGCGGTTTCCCAACGTGTTACCCGAATATTTCCGATTTGCGCTGATTTCCCCTGAATTGGCGCATGTGATCGGATTGTGTCACATCGGCGCTGGCATGCAAGCGACGGTAATCGGGGGGCGTGGCCGAACGAAAACCCGACGGGCTGACCCTGTACCTGACCACGTGACTGTCTCCTTCTAAGGTACCTCAACCTCCGCTGCAACCGTGGGCTAGTCGCACCGGCGGAGCAACCTGGTGGTACCCCATCCCGCTTTGCGGCGGGCTCTGGTGAAGAACAGGTGCCACTTAGATTCCGGTTCTAGGTGTCAGCTAGTGCCACCTCCTGCGGTGGTCCAGAGGATCCACTGAACCTGCACCCTTACAGGCGTCCATTGCTCATCTAGTTAGAGAATTTGCCTTCCACTGCTATATCAGAGAAGGTAAGTCTATCTTGGCTGCGGTTCTACCCCCCCCCCCCCCTCACCCTCATTATCTGCAGCAGCTGCATTTCTATCCGATTATGGGTATGTTTGTATGTATGTGTAAACTGTGCATGATGTGTGTCTGTGTGTTATATGCAAGTGGTAGTATATGTGTATTCTAGTGTATGGTGTGTGTTTATGCATGAGATAAATTGATCACACGCATAAACACACATCATAAATACACATATAGTACCACCAGATACACTTGCAACACCCCTGCCAATGTATAAGCAAGGTGGTAGTTGCGAATAGCGCCCTCTCCATGTCAGGATCTATCTGATGAGCCTGCGCAACTCACCCAGAAGATAATGCTAGAAAAGGCAACAGTTAAATGGGTGTAAGTAATTATCCAATTATGTAGCTTTATTGTGATTGGAAAGGTGCTACCACCTGACCAGGGGGAGTATAAAACCCCTGTGCAGTGGGAGCACATGGTCTTATTATGTTCTTATCCCAAGGAGACAGAGTGTGCAGCACACCTTCAGTACTGCCATGGACACTAATCCCCGGAGCTGAGTCAGGAGACTCTAACCCAGAGCTGCAGCTTCCACAGTTTGGACACAGCTCCATCTCAATTCTCCCAGCCTGCATCTACTATCAGGCTGTGTGCACCATTCCTACGGACCACTCTGTGACCACTCCAGTAACCAGAATCCGATGTTAATCGAGTTTGGCTGTTGCCTGCTGTTTGAGGTTCAATAAAGAACTGTAAGTTGATTTGCACAATGTTGCCTCCGTCTGATCCCTGGATACGGCTGTCTACCACCACGGGCTTCCCCATCCATTACCCAGGGACTCATTCTACAGATACTCAGGGGTTGCCCCCAGGAGAAACAAGTACTTCAGCCTCTCCCTCCATATTTCTTGCACACACCACCTGCTGGAGAGCTGCCAGGCTGTAGGACAGTCCTCCAGTCCCCATACCAAGCACCGTGACATCAATGTGCCCTAGGCCGCAATCGCCAGCCACTCCGGTATTCTGGGCCCCGGCTGCCTCCAGGCTCCGAGAAAAGGCTATGTCCCGGTGGGGGATGTTGCACACATATACATAAACATATGCATATAACACACAGACACACCTCATGCACTTACAGCTTACTCATTCATACACATATGTGTAATATATGTGTGCAACACCCCTGCCAATGCATGGGTATGCTGGTAGTTGCAAATAGCGCCCTTTCCAGGTCAGGAGCTGCACAACGTTGCCTCCGTCTGTTCCCTGGATACAGCTGTTACCACCATGGGCTTCCCCTCCATTACGCAGGGACTTATCTTACAGAGACTCAGGGGTTGCCCCAGGGAGAACCAGTATATCAGCCTCTCCCTCTATTGCCAGCCACTCCGGTATTCTGCTGCCTCCAGGCCCCAAGAAAGGGCTAGGCCCCGGTGGGGGATGTTGCATATGTATCACACACATGTTTATGTGTAATATCATGTACAAAAAAAAAATTTCTCAATTTTGCCGCTAATCTTCTGGCATCAATAACTTTTTCATACTTCGGTGTCATTTTTGCATGATGAGGTTTTCAATGCTTCTATTGAAGCATAGGGGCACCGTTACTATATTGGCAACTGTGAGGGGAATGTTACTATAATTTGTTACTGTGGGGACATAATAGTGATCTGTAGAGTAACAACTGAACAGTATTAAGATAGAGGAGATGATGATGAAGTGAGCAACCTAAAGTTGATGGGGCACATTTACTTACCCAACCCGTCGCGATCTCCGAGGTGCATTGTTCAACGAGGATTCGGAGCTGCTGCGATTCTCTAAGATCATGCGTCCAATTTCCTGCATGTATCGCTTCCCCAGTCAGGTCTGCCGGAGTTCACCATCTTCTTCCCGATGCATGCAAGTGCATGGCTTGCGACACCATTTTGAATGTTAAATCCTGCGTCCTAATCAGTTGGATTGTCCATCGGCCCGCACCCCAATTTGTGGCATGAAAGTAGGCGCGTTTGCAAGGAGGGGCACAAGTCAGAAAGCACTAGAGTTTGAGGCACTCTGTCCAGCAGTGTGCAGAGGAGACCTACAAACTCTAGAGCTCTACACACACAATAAGGTCTTGATCCGAGGGGAAAGGGAATAGCAGTGCTGACTAAGAATTTGATTCATTAGGTGAGGTGAGTAGAGATGTCATTAAATCCATGTCATGTATATGTGTCAGATATTAGTAGAATCTTCAAAAGTGTAGCAAAACCTAGACCCTGATGATCTAAGCACATTGTCAGCACACAGCATCTAATAGCACAGAGGGATCATGAAGTGTCTGCGCAGCTAGAGCCTGCCCAGTTTTACACCGACCATCACTAAGTGATAGCAATAAAATTGCAAAGTAAGGGGTTAAAATAATCTTTATTTAATAAACAACACTAGGGGGTTAACATTTGAGAATGTTCTTTTATAGGAAAACCCTTTCCCGAACCTTGACGTAGAATCACATCTTGGCGATCCCGGCAGTATGCGGTAGCTGGGATCCTGCAGTAACAATCGAGATCACGACTAACACGATCCCGGCTGTTTAACCCTATAGACGCCACGGTCAAAGTGACTGCGGCGTCAATAGTGCACCGACATGACAATTGGGACCCTTTCTGCAGGGTACGAAGGTGCCAATCGTTGCCAGGTCAACCCTGAGGTCCGATAAGGACCCCAGGGCTGCCTATAGTAGCAGCCTTCTAGGATCGTGCTGAATGCATAGGCTGATTAAGTAATATGCTGCAATACATTAGTATTGCAGTATATTACAATGAACAAGTCATCAAATGATCATTTGTTCATATCCCACCCTGGGACAAAACAGTAAAAAAAAAAAAAGTGCAATTAAAAAAACCCTATTAAAAAAAAGAATAAAAGTCCCCTGAAGTGAAAATCACCAAAAAACACAACATATTGGGTATCACCATGTCCGTAACAACCCGTACAATAAAATAGTCACTGAACCCGTACAGTGAACAACGCAAAAAACGCACAAAAATGATGAAATTTTCTCAAAATATTTGTTCTAGAATCTGCAAAACCAATTAACCATAAAAAACCATATAAATGGGGGATCGCCGTAACAGTGATGACCCATAGAATAAAGATAACACATTATTTTTATGGGGAAAAAAAAATGCTAAAAACCATAAACAAGAATTAATGATTTTTTTAACCACCACCTTAGTGAGCGAGTTAAAATCTGATTATTCGCTATTGGAAGCCCGGAAATGATACATGAAAAGTGGATCTCATCCACAAAAAAAAAAAAAAAATCCCCCACATGTCCAAATTACAAAAAAAATATAAACATTTTGTAGCCTGTAAGATGTGACATTGCAGATCTGCTCTGAATGGCTAGTTCTGTTCTATGCCCGGCCGTGAGCCCATACAGCAGTCACCACCACATATGGGGCAACCTCATACTCGGGAGACATTGGGTATAAAACTTTGTGGAGTTTTTTTGTCATTTAATACTTTGTGAAGGTTTCATTTTTGGCCAAAATTAATGTATTGTCTAAAAAAAAAAAAACAATGACAGCTTGTAAATTAATCCTCCATCTTATTTTAACCCTTGTGAAACATCTAAAGGGTTAACACACTTCTTAAAGGAAACCTACCATTTCAGATCGTCGGTGTAAGCTGTAAGTACCGAGCATCAGCTCAGGGTGTGCTGGTGCCGGTGCTTAGTTTCGTTAGTGTTATAAACCGCGGTTTTAACACTTTTTAAACTTTATAGCAGAAACTGCTTCGGGGCTGCGTGCGCACGATCGTGCGCGCACCTACATAGGAAATGCCGCAGGCGTTGCGCGCAGCGCCGAAGCGGCTTCTGCTATAAAGTTTAAAAAGTGTTAAAACCGCGGTTTATAACACTAACAAAACTAAGCACCGGCACCAGCTCATCCTGAGCTGGTGCTCGGTGTTTACAGCTTACACCGACGATCTGAAATGGCAGGTTTCCTTTAAAGGGCACCTTCGGCTGCGCGGCCGGAACTACTGCGCATGCGCAGTAGCCGGGGGACTCGGACTCGCAGCTACCAGGAGCTGCGCGCCGAAGATTTCCTGGTAGGCGGAGTAACGCGGCTACTGGGGCGTGGAGTAGCCGCGACTAGTAGCCTAATGTCCGACTACTTTTGTAAAAGACACCCGGGACGTGAGGATTAGCCCAAAAAAGGGCTATCCTCACGTCCCATCCATCCACCTACTACCTTTATAGGTAGAATCGGGGTGGTAGGTTCCCTTTAAAGTTTATTTTTCACACATTGCAGGGTGCAGTTTCTAAAATTGTATAAATTAAGGGGTTTTACTGCTGTTTAGGCCTCTCAAAGTCACTTAAAACTGAGCAGGTGCATCAAAATAAGGATTTCAGCGATTTTCAGAAAAATTGCACCCAAAACTCTGGATGTCCTAACAACCTAGAAAAGAGAGAGGAGGCATAAAACCCTGAGCCGATATACAGCAGACATTCTGGAAATGTTAGCTGTAAAGTTACTGGGGTGCTATCACTATCTGCCTGAAAAGCAGAACATTTTGAACTTTGAAAATGAATAATTTTTAGAAAATTTCCTTTTTTTATCATAACTAAACATAAAAGATATCATCAAAATGTTTCTATTACTTTGAAGTACAATGAGTGACGAGAAAACAATCTCAAAATCCCCGGGATATGTTATAGCGTTACAAAAGGTAGAACCTCCTATAATGGAATACAAAAAAATGGGACCAGCACTGCACAAAATGAGGTCAGGTAAAGAGTCTAAAGGTCAATGCAGTTAAAGATAGCTTAAACCACAAGAAGAAGAAAGGATACATGCCAAGTGACCAAGACAATACATTCTTTATTCATATATCAAAAAAATTCCACAACACAAAAAGAGAGAATAAAAACCATTAAAAAAAAATGTGAACAATCACAGAATAATCTACCACAGGAAAACCCGACATGTGATAGTGTTAGTGATCCTGGGACCAGCAGCTCCCCCTGGAGACTAAAGCCTTATGTAATACAAAAAGAGATACAACAATATTATCCTATAAGGGATTACACATTGGGCTAGGGAAAATGCGGTACCAAAATATAATGTAAGCAGATTGCAAAAATGTCACAAAAAAGGGGGGTATTTTTTGTATAGAGCATGAGAGTATACATGCAAAAGTCAATAAATAGATGGTACCACACTGCGCACCTAAATCAAGAGATAAGCAAGTATTACCTGTGCGGCAAACATACACACAAGAGGGAGCTGGGGATGACCACCCCACACGTATCACCACCTGCTGTGGCTTCCTCAGGGGTATCTGTATGGTGTGGTGCGTCCATTTATAAAGGAAGATCCCATGTGTTGGTAGTGAGCTAAATTAGCTCAGCATCAAGCACTCAATGTGGTGCAACAGAGAAATGTGTCCCCGTGTTCTCAATGTGGTGCAACAGAGAAATGTGTCCCCGTGTTCTCAATGTGGTGCAACAGAGAAATGTGTCCCCGTGTTCTCAATGTGGTGCAACAGAGAAATGTGTCCCCGTGTTCTAAAGAGTAAATAAGCCAGAAACTGGTACACTAAATGCACGCACAAAACAGGGGATGGCATAAAAACCTACAATGCAAATAAATAGATTACAAAAGTGGTATCTATAAAAATGTGCAGATCAAATGTATAAAAAAAAGCACAAAATTGTATAGAGTATACATGAGAAAATCTACATGCAAAAAAGGGGGGAATGTACATAGAAAGGTTGTACAGTGAAAATAGTGTAAGATAACAATATAAAAATCAGTGTATGTGACACAATATTGTATAAAAAATAAATAAATGAATATTAAATAGTGAACTAACCTATAGCATGTAATATACTTAAAATACTATAGAACATATAATCTATCACCCCACCAATCAACACATACATACTATCATGGGCCCATGCATCATACATTCAACCAAACAACCACCATATACAGAATGAATCTGCATATTAGAGATAAACAACATTGGGGATCATTTACTAAGGGCCCGATTCGCGGTTTCTCGACGTGTTACCCGAATATTTCGATTTGCGCCGATTTTCCCTGAATTGCCCCGGGATTTTGGCGCACACGATCGGATTGTGGCACATCGGCGTCGGCATGCACGTGACGGAAATCGGGGGGTGTGAACGAACGAAAACCGACGGATTCAGAAAAACCGCCGCATTTAAAAAAAAAACGTGCCTCGAAAATTGCACTTACCTTCACTCAGCCCGTTGTATTCCAGTGCTTTGCGATGCTCTTCAGCGCAGCAGCGACACCTGGTGGACGTTGGAGGAACTGCCCTAGTGAATCCCAGCCGGACCCTAATCCAGCGCAGAGAACGCGCCGCTGGATCGCAAATGGACCGGGTAAGTAAATCTGCCCCATTATGTGTGATTAGATGATGTCAATATAAACTAAGTGAGTGGTTGCATGGACTACGTGCCCATAAAGTGCAAGTGCAACAATTTAAATGCTAAATTGTACTACAGTGAAGTAAAATGGATGGATGGGGGCGAAATAGTCAATGCCAGGTAGGATACCCACCCATGGAATGATGCTCATAGGGATCAACGGAATATAAAATGCGGACGAGACATTCAAGAACATTATTCAAATCAAAGATATGTATGGATACTTATAGTATATATGGTATCAATAAAAAGGTATATCTGAGTCCAGAGTGCGCAACGAGATACAATAGGACATGGAAGGGAGGGGCCAGCAGGAGAGGGAGAGAGTCCACAAAAGAACGACTATGGTGGTCGTGAGCAAGTAGAGCCTGGTGGATTCCGTGGTAAACGAAGCAAACTGATGGGATGAATCCATTTCTGGGATGGCTGTTCAGGAATGTATCAAATAGGTGGGTGTCCAGAAGAATTTTGGAGGAATCTAAGAATGAGCTCCCTCTTGTGTGTATGATTTAGGTGCGCAGTGTGGTACTATCTATTTATTTACTTTTGCATGTATACTCTCATGCTCTATACAAAAAATACCCCCCTTTTTTGTGACTTTTTTGCAATGCGCTTACATTATATATCGGTACCGCATTTTCCCTAGCCCAATGTGTAATCCCTTATAGGATAATATTGTTGTATCTTTTTGTGTTACATAAGGCTTTAGTCTCCAGGGGGAGCTGGTGGTCCCAGGATCACTAACACTATCACATGTTGGGTTTTCCTGTGGTAGATTATTCTGTGATTGTTCACTTTTTTTTTAATGGTTTTTATTCTCTCTTTTTGTGTTGTGTTTTTTTGATATATGAATAAAGAATGTATTGTCTTGGTCACTTGGCATGTATCCTTTCTTCTTCTTGTGGTAGAACCTCCTATAATGACACAGGGCAGATTTTAAAAATCAGGCCTTGTCCTAAAGGTCTAAAATGGCTTTTTTGTATTTATTGTTTAGTAAATGGGCTTCCTATGTCTATATATAAATCAATACAATTAATTAAATAATTTTAGGTACAAAAAGGTTGATATAAAGAGAACCTGCCATGCACATCAACCCACTCAAAATAAATACTTCATTAAAAACCCTAAAAAAAACCCTATTGCCCTTATCCCTAAATGGTTCCCTTTCATAATTGCAATATTAAAAAAATCTGTATGTAAACTTATATGTAACTCACCTGATGTGAGTGCAATGATATTGATGGGGTCTTATGTAGATTAGTGATGTGTCGTTCGCGAATGAGCCGGCTCACTTAAGCCCGCCCTAAACCAGCTCACCACCGCCCTTTAACCCGATACAATCGTGTTAAAAGTGGAGTGGCGTGGGGTGATTGACTGGCGTGCGGCTCCCTATTATATATGTAATAGGGAGCTGTTCAGAAGCCATACAAACCGGCTCTTCTTAGTGAGTGAAGCCAGATCACTAAGAAGAGCCGGAATTCCCATCGCTATTGCAGATGTGTCACTGAGTGACAGGTCTCAATGCTAGGACAAGCTACTGTATGTAACTAGTACTTAGGGACCGCCTGCCAACATTTAACTACAGACTTATACAGCTCCCTTTACTTTCACCTTCAGGTGCAGTAGGAAGTTGTTTACAACTTGCTGGAATGTTGATAGAGAGAGACAGACACTCCAGCAGAAAGGTGGGGACAGAGAGAGCTGGCTATGTGAAGAGTCAACCTCCAGCTGCCTTCAGGAATTGTTTTTAGGGAGTCACACGTCTCTCTCATTCAGGAGGGGGCTGGGTAAGCAGTGTCAGGGTCAGTGAGGAGGTGGGGTATACAGACTGTATACTGCAGCTCTCTGCCTCCATCACTGGGACAAGGGAATCAATAAAAGCCGGCTCTAATCCCATGGAACAGGTATAAAGACATCTAACAAGTACTGTGTGTGGCTACCACGGGGTTCCCTGGTGACAGATTCTCTTTAACCGGTTAAGGACCGGGCCCTTTCCCGTTTTTTCATTTCCATTTTTCACTCCCCACCTTCAAAAATCTATAACTTTTTTATTTTTACACGTAAAAAGCTATGTGACGGCTCATTTTTTGCGTAACATAGTGCACTTCATAGTGATGGTATTAAATATTCCATGCCATGTGCTGGGAAGCGGGAAAAAAATTCCAAATGCAGTGAAAATGGTGAAAAAACGCATTTGTGTCATATTCTTGTGGGCTTGGATATTACGGATTTCACTTCACGCCACAAATGACGCATCTAATTTATTCTTTGGGTCAGTACGATTACAGGGATACCAAATTTGTACAGGTTTTATAATGTTTGCATACATTTACAAAAATTAAAACCTCATGAACAAAAATGTTTTTTTTATTTTGCCGTCTTCTTGTGCTTATAACTTTTTCATACTTTGGTGTATGGAGTTGAGGGTGGTGTCATCTTTTGCGACTTTTGATGATGTTTTCAATGATATTATTTTTAGGACTGTACGACCTTTTGATCACTTTTTATAGAATTTTTAATTTTTTTTTAAATGGCAAAAAAGTGCCATTTTCGACTTTGGGCGCTATTTTCCGTTACGGGGTTAAACGCAGTGAAAAAACGTTATTATATTTTGATAGATCGGGCATTTTCGGACGCGGCGATACCTAATTTGTTTATGATTTTTACTGTTTATTTATATCAGTTCTAGGGAAAGGGGGGTGATTTGAATTTTTAGGTTTTTTTATTATAATTTTTTCTAACTTTTTTTTAACTTTTATTTTTACTATTTTTCAGACTCCCTAGGGTACTTTAACCCTAGGTTGTCTGATCGATCCTACCATATACTGCCATACTACAGTATGGCAGTATATGGGGATTTTACTCCTCATACATTACAATGTGCTGATAGCACATTGTAATGAATGGGTTAATCCTCGGAAAGATGGCGGCGCTTTGCCGGCGGCGTTCTGCAAGAAAACACCCGCGATCGGTGCCGGCACTGATCGAAGGTGTTACCGGTAAGCCTTTGCTGCAATATGCAGCAGAGACTTACCGGCTATGGAGAGGGCCGTGAATACACGGCGGGCGGTCGCGATCCGGTTAAATAGAATATTAACATAAGGTGCATTGTAAATACAGGAATAGTTGATTAGAGTAGGAAGCATTTTTTGTCGAGCAACAGGATGGACTTCTTACTCCCCATTTAGAGAGCCTGTTAAAAATTTGAATCCCGCCCCTTTTTACCCAGTTATTTTCACATTTTTTGTATTGGGGCTATTTATGAGGGATACAGTATTGTAGGGTTCCTATCTTAAAGGGGTTGTACACCTGACCATGTTTTTTTTCTGTTTATGCAGCTCAGGTATACAGAAATGAACGAAGCTTAGTTGAAATACCAGGCACTACCCAGGATCAGGAGAGGAGCGGTTTTTGGAAGAAAACAGACTTGTTTTTCAACCTCCTGACATCCCCTTTAAGTGTTATACATAGGCCCTAATTCACCAAATGGAGACCCTTATACCCAGTTTCACTGGTATACATGCAGTTAACCCTTATCTTGCTAGTTTACTATTCCACTCCACCCCCTACCCTCAGTTTATCCCCTTCCTTATGCCTCCCCTTTTTGATTACAATGCACCCCCTCTTCAGATTACCAGCCCCCACCCGCAGCTTCTTGTCCTGTGTAAGGAGATGGTCATGTCACCTCCTGGCGCAAGGTGAAACGTGAAGCAGGGAGTTGGCAGCTCATTCACCATTGAGACTCCAACCAAAATTCATCACAGTCCCACTGCATCCAAAACATTTGGAAAGTACAGTATAAACAATGAAGTGTCAAATACTACTCCATTGTCCCACACATACAAATTACAGGCGGTCCCCTACTTAAGGACAGCGACTTACAGACGACCCCTAGTTACAGACAGACCCCTCTGTATATAACTATAGTCCCAGGCTGCAATGATCAGCTGTAAAGTGTCTGTAATGAAGCTTCACTGATAATCCTTGGTCCCATTACAGCAAAAAAAATTTCAATTCCAATTGTCACTGGGACAAAAATTTTTTGGGGTCTGGATCTACAATTATAAACTATACAGTTCCGACTTACATACAAATTCAACTTAAGAACAAACATTTGGAACCTACCTTGTACTAGCTTGGGGACTGCCTGTATTTAGTATGTCAAGTGTTCATCCACATGGCAGTAGTATTTCTGTTAACAAGTAAGACAGGACACACTAGGGCAACGATGGCGAACCTTCAAGAGACCGAGTGCCCAAACTGCAACCCAAAACCTTCCTACTCATCGCAAAGTGCCAGTACAGCAATTTAACCTGAAAAAAAGATGGTTTAGTTAAGAATCAATAATATTTTGTCTTAACCCCTTAGTGACACGGCGTGAAAAGGCTCTAGTGACCGGGGCATTTTTATCAAATTTTCGTTTTAAGAGCCATAACTTTTTTACCTTAAAATTTTTTGCAGTGTTTTTTTCGGGGCACTTTTGTCAGACTGTGCACGTTCCTCTAGGCTAAAACTGCTTGTGCAGCTCTTTTCAGAAGTGTCTGCGCCGCTATTGTGTCATACGTGACGTTTTTGTGGCACAGCTGCGCTGCTTCCATGCTACACAAATTACGGGGGCGTGCCGTTGAATGATCCGACTGATTTGGACCGAGCGCCGTATTTAACTTGCAAATTGTGTCGGACCAGTGCAGGGAAGTAGTAAAGCGTCCATACCTTATGTCAAACCGCCCACTTCCTGAAAGTGACAGGTACCACGCCCCCTTTGATTCAGAAGTACACGCCCCTTTGATTTAGTCCTATTTCTCTCCATTTTTTAATAGGGTTTCTGTAATATGAGGGTGCAGGGTTGATGTAATGTGTGGGTACCTGTATGTTGTGCATACCCCACTTTTATATGATCTGTAGCAGATTCATATCATATTGGTTATCACACATAGTTTCATTTAATTTTAATTGTATATTTATCTAATGCAGTGAAGTATAAATTGAAACCCCCTATGATTCAGTCCTATTTCCCTTTCTCCTTTTTTATAGGGTGCCCTGTATGTAATGTGTTGTATGGCATGTGTAATGTGTGGGTGCAGAGTGAGCCCCCCCTTTTATCTAATAGGATGTAATGTGTGGGTGCCTGGAGGCTGTGCAGAGTGAACCCCCTTTTATCTAATGCAGTGTTCTTACTTTGTTAGGGATTTTTATGCAGGGCCCCAACAGCCCTCTTGACTTTTGTAAGGTGAGTCCTAATTAACCCTTTCATGATTGAACATAAAGACTAAGCCAGACATACGTCAATCTCAGTCAAGATCTTCTCTTCTTTTAATAATCAAAATGCATAATATATATCAGACAGAAGAGTCATCAAAGGGGTGTGAATAGTATACAGCAAAGCTATTGGACATCAGCATATTTTGGGAAAAAAGTTAATTAATTGTGTTCAGTTCTCAGAGACCTTGTACACAGATATTGTTTATACTAAGAAGAAGATAAGTGGCTCCAGAATCATATTATTATGCAGCTTCGAGGACAGACTGGCTTCTCATTAAATGTCAAAGGGTATTAGCTGACAGGCCAGCAAACAGGTTACATAAAATGAAGTTTGAATCATGACATTAACTTGACAATGGTCAGGGAACATGGCCGCTGTATCTAAGATGGCGGACAGTAGTCAAGATGGCGTCCGAAACCAGTGCGACCTCCTTAACAATTCCCCCCTTTGAGCTTTGCTGGCCTGTAACTCCATCCTGAGCTATCTCCTCAAGCCCCAGGTACCCACAGGTAGGCTAAGCCCGTACCTGCTGGACTTGTTAACTCTTCACCAGATCCCCTGGAGGCTGGTCACTCAGGGGTTACAGGCCCGCACACTCAAATCACATCACTGAGTCCCCATAGTCCATAGGCTTGTAAACAGGCAGCATCATCCTCCGCTCCGGGAACTTCTCCTGTCGTGGTTCTTACCGCTTGGACGGCCATCTGGGACATGGTGGACTTGATGAGGGGGACCACACAACGCGCAAGAGCGTTGACAAGAGCAAAATCACAATCCCCAATATTACCCCCACTTAAAGGAAACCCTTCCAATCCCCCAACCACAAAGTGAAGGACAAAGTGTCCACCCCAGAGTTTCTCTTCAGTTCCCTGGACAGTCCTTCAATCTTTTCACGAGCATGGGTAATGGATCCATAGGGGGCAATGCCATCTGGGATGTATATGCGACAAGCCACTCCCACCATCTTACAGACTCCTCCCTTCTCAGCAAGGATCATGTCCAAAGCCATGCGGTTCTGGGAAGCATCTCCGATATAATTCACAAATCTCTGTTGATTACAATAAAAAACAGTTACCCAACCAACATCTTTGCTCATAGCTCTCTGGGGAATAATGATCTGGGGAAGACCTGCCCATATCTGATTGTGGGCCTTGTACTCATCTGGAACCCCCCCTTGGTGCTCCCACTGTGTCTATATAAACGTTGTCATCTAGGTGCTCCTCTCAGATCTCCAGAATCCTTTGGGATTCTCTACCTTTTCTTATGTGTCTGATCAAACTTATCCCTGGGGTCACGAGGAAGGAATGCACAAGTTTTATCACCGTACACTCACCTTCCCAGCCTCTAGGCCCGACCTGACTCTCCTATCCCCACAAATCCAGTATACATCAGACACTGCTAATACAGGGCTACCTGTGCTGTCAATGTTATAGAAGGTCATTGTCTTGTTGCACCAGCCGTAGGTAAAGTCTCCTACCCTGGGGGCATCCTGGTCAGCCCTATAGATACAGTGATAGTCATGGTTGGGGTGTCCCTGAGCATACAGTCAGTCAGAAGAGACCAGCTAGCAAGAAGAATAAGTAAGCATGGAATAGAAAGCGTGGAAGCATGCTGACTTCCCTCTAGCTTCAGACGTGGCACTGGTCAGCAGGACTTGGAAAGGACCATCGTAGCGAGGCTCCAGACTCTCTCTCTGGTGTGTCTTCACCACCCGTAGTCTCCAGGCTTCAGGTTATGCATCCTGAGGTCTCTGTCTGGATCTGAAAAAGTAATCAGAAACACTTTTGCGGACCTTTTCCAAGACCTGGCTCAACTGTATGGCGTGTTCCACCGGGTTTCCTGCCATCAGCTATAGGGTCTGTGGGAAGTAGGGGCCTAGTCTGGGTGCACAGCCAAAAAGTACTTCAAAGGGGACAATCCCATCTTTCTGTTGGGGGTGGTCCTATCTGAATGGTGGGCAGCAGGAAAGCACTCGCGCCATGGTTTCCCTTTTACTTCCATGGCCTCCCAGATCTCTAACTTAAGAGTGCCATATAAAGTATCTCAAACGCACCACCAACTTGGGAAGGGCAAGGGGTGTGCAGGGCCTGTTCTACACCCAGGAGGGACAAGGTTTCAGGTCTTTACCTGTCCAGTGAAGTGGGTTCTGCGACCGGACTCTATGGTCTCTGGAAGTCCAAACCTGCAGAAAAATCTCACTCACCAACTTCTTTGGCTGCAGCTCTGGCAGTAGCCTTGGTCATGGGAGAAGCTTCTGGCCACCCTGGAAAGAGATCAATGCACACAAGCACGTACTCCTACGTACCACTTTTTGGTAGCTGGATAAAATCCATCTGCAGTCTTTGGAAGGGATACAGCAGCTTGGGTGTCACCTTCTGTGGGGTCTTTACCACCTTACCCGGGTTGTGGCGGGCACAGACTATAAAGACTTTCACTAGTCTAGTGACAGGGGTAGTAACGCCCGGGCAAACCACTTATGGTTTATGAGCGCTAGCATGGCCGTTTTGGATATGTGTGTGTGTCCGTGGGCTACTTGACTTACTGTCGTGTGCAGGGCTCCGGGCAGGCACACCCTCTCTCCCAGCATCCAGGTCCCATTGGCATCTGGGCTCCAGCTTTCCTCCACTCTTCCTTCACTTCTGATGACACTCGGGCCACCAGGGACTGGAACACCTGTGGATCAAACTTTTAGCTCAGAACTGAGACTTCAGGACAGTCTCCGGGCTCCATCTGTGCAGCTGCCTTCGCCATCCCGTCGGCCACATACTTGCCCTTGGCTTGTGGAGTTACCAAATTGTGTGTGCTTTTCCTTTTATTATCCCCACCTCTTGTGGAAGTAAGAGAGCATCCATGAGCTCTATAACCAGCGTGCCATGCTTAAAGGGGGTCCCTGCAGAGGTGAGGAAATCTCCAGCCTTCCATAAGGGTTCATAGTCGTGTTTAGACCTCAGAGCTATACCTTGAGTATAGATGTTCGCCCTTTTACCTTCCACCAGCTGTAGCGCTTCCCTGAGTGCCATCACTTCACCTCCTGCGCTGATCTGTGTGGAGGGAGTGGTTCTGCTTGTACTACCTCATGTGCGCCACTGACCACTGTATATCCAGCATAGAACCGTCTGTCTTCTCCTGCAGACCTGGAGCGATCTATGAGAAAAAACTCAACATCTGGGTTAATCACCCTTCTCTCCCCCCTCTGAATCCTGGAAGACTGGTGACAGAATGAAGGATTCAGAGTTGTGCACCTTATCAGTGTGTCCTGGGGCATCAGGAGTGCACACTGGAGTCTGAGCTGTCTGGCCTTTGCTCAGATGCTTGGGCTGTACTTGGGTGAGGACACTGTGCAAGTCATGTGGGGTTTGCACTGTAACTGAGTGATCTAGGGTCTAGGATCAGCTCACTGGCCTTGCTGAGCAGATTGCTGGCTGCAGCTACTGACACATGAGGAGCTCCCCTCACGACTGAGTCTAACCGGGCCTAATAGTGGGCCACTGGGGAGGCCACCACGTTCCTGGGCTAGGACACCCGTCTCCTAGATACTCCGTGCAAAATAAAATAAAAGGTTTGGTTCAGTGGCATGTGCCTAGGGCCGGGGCAGACAGGATTTGCCAGCTTAAGGCTATGGAATGCATCAATTGCCTCCTGACTAAGGGCAAATGGGGAAGAGGCAATTCAGTCAGAAAGGGGCAGCAGACCTTATCCCAGGCCTGCAGGAGCTGGCCAGTCCTAGAATCATGTGAAGAGGCTTAGGGCCTCAGGGCAGGGGCATATTCTGGACTGCCAGCTTTCTTTCCTCTGTCAGGTATCTGCCTGTGGCTGAGAAGCAGTGGCCTAGGAAGACCACCTTCTCCTGGCAATACCGGAGTTTGTCTCTGGAAACCTTGTAACCCTTCTGGAACAGAAAACACATAAGGTCAATAAATGCATCCTGGCAAACAAGAACAGTAGGTCCTCCGCATACTGAAAGGAGAACATCCAGTAAGGGGCTAGTCTGCCAGTCTACTCCCTGTAGGGCCGTGGGGTATTGGCTGGGTGAGTTTTACCCCCCTGTGGGAATCTGCCCCAGGTATACTGGAATACTGAACTGGTAAAGGCAAATAGATACTGGCAATCCTCATGTAGGGGCACAGAGAGGAAAACATTTGCCAAATCAATAACAGTGAATAATATGTCACTCTCAGGGACTGCTGCTAGTGTGGGCTAGGGACCACTGGGCTTCAGTGCACTCATTGGCAACTTAAAGGTCATGGACCATGCTACATGTATCCGGCTATTCTTTCTGAGTCTTTTCTTGACCGGGAATGGGCTAAAATCATCATCGGACTAGCAGGGGAGAGTTCTACAATGCAAGGCGATAACTCTGTTTGGGGGGGCTGTTCTCACTGACATCCTTGTCCGTAACCACCCCCCCTTGTCTTGCCCTGTGGGGGCCGTCTCTGCCACTCACTACAGTAATGTCTCCTCCCCGCAACGCCCACTTGGGTTGGTCGGTTGAGACTTCCGGAGATGTTGTCAATCTCACTTTGGCGTGGTCTGTGAAACATCCTCTATTCCCTCTGAACGTCAATGTCAGAGTCCTCCACCACATCTCCAGCTCAGTGTTCTGTGCTACCTATAAAGTTCTGGCCAGACTCCAACGTCTCAATAAAATCCAGGTACACTTAAGATGGTTTTTAATCAAAAAGGAACAAAAGTCAGTCATAGGCTCTGTAATACAGTTGGGAGGCTCGTTCTTGCTTAGTCTGTTCGTGGGTTACACAGGAGGACATCACATCATACTGTATTCTTGTTCCACAATCAAATAAATTCCTTCAAGTCTTTTTTAGATTGTCAGGGAGAAGTCTAAACGCAGCGATCTACCCCTCCCAAATGTAAATGTTCTCACTAGCCTGTAAACCACGGGATAACAGAACACAGATTCCAAGCAACTCAATATGGAGAAATTCAGTTTTCCGTGAACATCAAGGTCACATAAGACAGACACAGCATTCAGGCAAGGCCTTAGACTTACATGTCAGTCCTTTACAAAACAAAACGCAACTCCAACAGCCCCCACC